>NC_058101.1:23150000-23775000 GCF_020171115.1 Neogale vison | reverse complement strand
GTATGTTGATTTTATCATCCCAATATATCTTCTATTCATGCCCCTTCTCCTTTTTTTTTTCTTTCTTTCTTTCTTTCTTTTTTTTTTTTTTAGAGAAAGGGGAGAGAGAGTGAGAGGGACAGAGGGAGAACAAGGCAAAGAATCTTAAGCAGGCTCCACATGTAGTGCGGAGCCTGATGCAGGGCTCAATCTCACGAAACCGAGATCATGACCTAAGCGGAACCTAAGAGTCAGATGCTTAATCAACAGAACCACCCAGGCACCCACCTTCTCCATTTCCATATTTGAAAACATAGCACTAGTTCTCTGGTACTCTACCCAAATTGTTTTACTAGACTCCCGAATAGGAGATATTAAAGTAGGAAAGGACCCTAGAGATCATTCTTCAGATGGGGAAACTGAGGATCAGAAAGACAAATGTCTCACCCAGGATCCCACAGTTTGGCCTAGCCACAGCCATGCCATTAATTCTTCTCTAGAGCAGCAAATATGGAAGCCATGGAACAGTATTTATTGACTGCTTACAGTCATTCCCAGCCTCTTCTTCCTTGTTAGAAAATCCCCTTTCCTGTGGTAGGCACCAAAAATAACATATACTTATTTCCTAGGGATGGCGATGTGACCCAGTTTGGGCCATCACCATATAAAGAGAAGTCTCTGGCTGCTTTCTGAGAAAAAGTTTGCTTCTGACAAAAAAAGAAATCAAAAAGAGTTACCAATCCCTGACCCCCTGTCTTCCTGTCCTTGGAGCTAAACGACAACAGCCTAAGGACAAAAAGCCAACAGCTGAGGGCTGGAAGAATCAAAGCACTTAGGACCCTCATCTATGAGCGCTGAGCTGATCTTGAAACTGTCTCCTTGCAGACCTTTTATGATGAGAGTTTGAAGTCTTTCCTCCGTACAACTTTATGTCACGTGTTCTGTTACTTGCAGCTGAGCGCGTCCTGAATGGTCACTGGTTCATTTCTTTATTTTCGCTTTACCCCTCTAAGCTCTACAGGAGCAAGGAATTGACCTATCTTTTTCATTGCGTATTCCCTGGCACAAAAATCAACCCTTGAGAAATATTTGTTGAATGAATGAGCAAATGAATGAATGTCCTCAAATCTTCACTGGCTCTCTACTTCTACAGAGTATAGTCCAAAGGGTTAATCTGGCATCCAAGGCCCTTTCTGATCTAGCCCCAGGCTATCCTTCCAGTCTTATCTTTTACTTTTCCTGAAGGAAAACAGACTACTTCCCCTCCTCCGAAAGGCCCCTCTGGGCTTTCTGATGAGGGCCTTTGGATCACAGAGTCTGTCTGTGGAATAGGCTCCTTCCCTCTCCCCGCCCCCCAGCCCCAACCTGGATACTTTTCACTCATTCTTCAAGCTCCAGATAGACCTTCTCCTACAGCACTTCCTCTGATACTTTTCAGGTACAAATATCTTCTCCATCCATTCCCTTTTCTTATGTGCCACGTATCACTTTCAAACACTCACGCTAATTATTATGGTGCACTCCTCTCTATCAGATCATAAACTCCCTGGGGATAGAAGGCTCACCCTCCCAAGAAACAAACAGAAAGATTTGCCCTGGTAGATACCTACTACATTTTTTTCTTTGTGAGTAGGAGCATAAACAACATCAAAGGGAGCCCATTTAAACAATAATTCGGGCCCAGGAATTGGTGCTGACTTTCACAGAAGCAAAGGTCTGATGAGTTGCAGGAGGGGAAAGAAGGAGGGCAAGAGACTTGTTGGAAGTGTCGCGAGCGAGCTGTCTCCGGCCAATGATAGCAAAGTTCTTAATGGAAGATGATCCCAATCAATAGAACCAGACAGCTGATTTATATAATGGAATCAAGCCGAAGCAGTGGTCTTCCTCTGCAGAGCGGCGCGAAAGGGAAAAGGCTAGAGACTAGAATAACCAAGGGACTCCACAAGTAGAGCCGCCGGTGTTCAGAATTGTGATCCCCATCAGCAAACAGGAGAGCTCCAGAGAGCAGCCTCCTTGAGCCTGGATGCTGAGGAGTGACGGCGGGGCGGGTGTTGCCGCCGCCTTTTTGGCCGCTGCCCCTGGGCACGCAGCGCGGTGAGGGCTCTGACCGCGCGCGCTGACCGCTCTGCGGAGCCCGGGTCTGACTGCGAATGAGAAGTTAAAGGGAGCGAGGGCTGGGAGGTGCAAAGCCCAGCAGGAAATCTAGGGAGCAAAAGGCGAGCGAGGGTGATCTTGAGCCAAGACATCAGGCCAAGTGGACCCGGAGGAAATGTCATCATTGGTGAAGGAGGACTTGGAGAAGAAACTGTTTAAGCCACTCTCGCAGCATCTGTACGAGTTTATTGAAATCGAGTTCTCGGTCCAGGACAGGTATTACCTCTGCGTGTCAGGTAAGCTGTTCTTTCTCTTATCACTTCGGAATGTAAATACCTCTCAGAGGCGTGGGTGACGAAAGGACAGGTTTGCATTTGTTTTCCGCTATAATAACAGCACGTGTATCTTCTGGTGATAGAGCTTAACCCTGCCAGGTTTAGGAATTTGGATGCCACAGGATTTTATTTTCAGTGCTAAAATGGAAGACAGAAAAATGATATCGTAGTAAGAAATATCTTGGTTGATCGTTCAGAATGAAGCCAGGTATGTATTTTCCTGCTTTGATTATTTTGTCTCCAATGTTTTATTTAATTTTACTTGCATGGTATGCAATCTTAACGTGTAAGAGCTCATTTTAAAAAAATTCAACAGAGAGCTTTCTGTATATTTTTAAATACACCGGAGAATTGAGTTACAGGGCTCTATTTCCAACCAGCCTGGACAACTAGGAGGTGCTCCTTTTTCATGCCAGGAAAGAGAAAAAGACCTTAGATTTTCTTCTAAAGGCTTTTTTAGACTTCCTGGGGGCTTATTTTGAAAAGAGAAATGATCCTCTAAAAATTCTTTCTCTTCTAGGAAGTGTGCTCACAGAAACAATACTTTAATTGTAGAAATTAGTTCATGAAGATGGAACTTGAAGGATAAGGGTCTGCTCTCTAATTTCTCTGCTTTCTAAACTACTTTACTAAAATACAGATACAGATACAGATTCCCTCATGTTCTTAAAATTCACAAAAACTTTCCATACGTGGGAATAGGCTTTGCGCTTAATTATGATTTGCCTAACCTGTCATGTTTGTGAATTAAGCCGGAAATGTTTGTGCCATTATTGAATTTAATATATAGCATTCCCCTTTCCCAATCCATGCCTTTTACTACTTCTCAGGAGCTTAGGAGGAAAGAGCTCAAAAACTCTCAGTATTCATTGTGGATTTTCTTTTTTAAGGCACACCTCAGCATTTTCAGAAAACAACTTATTATAATTTTCTTCCTGATAATTGTCTCAGAAGGACTCTCTAAAGTTGTCAAGTTGGAGTACTATAGGGAAAGTAGAACAGCTTTCAGTAAAGTGCTAAGAATTTTAAAAAATTCTATCATTCTTAATAAGAACAATATTTACTCAATGATAAGCATATTAATATTTATCTAACACTTTATCTAGCATGTATTGCTATATAAATACAGAGTAAGAGGACTTGGCATATCAGCAAGGTAAAAAACTTAATTGGCCAGGAAAAAGAAAGAAATCAAATTGTGGGAAAAAGTCAAATGAAATAATTTTAGAAAATATATTGTATCTTAACCACAAAATTACTGTATTTTTAAGTATTTTGACTTAATATATTAAAGAAGATGTTTATTCCAACATTAATATTTAATCATTTTATTCCTATGATGATCCTTTTTATAAAATTAATTACTTATCATGTAACATTAGTATATAAATTTTTTTTTAAGATTTTATTTATTTATTTGACAGAGAGAAATCACAAATAGATGGAGAGGCAGGCAGAGAGAGAGAGAGGGAAGCAGGCTCCCTGCTGAGCAGAGAGTCCGATGCGGGACTCGATCCCAGGACCCTGAGATCATGACCTGAGCCGAAGGCAGCGGCTTAACCCACTGAGCCACCCAGGCGCCCCAGTATATAAATATTTTTAAAGAAAACTTATAAAAATAAAATATCTGAACAATACATATATCTAACTTACAAATATAATTTAATTCTTCTCTCTAATCATATAAATAACTAAACTTGTCCTATCTGACATGGAAAAAAAGGCCCCTAGAATTAAACTTTCAGAAATGGATAATGTCTTTTTTTCTCTTGTTCTTGAGTTCTAAGGAAGATGCTATGGACTGGGGTTATCTGCTATCTTTTTTCATAAATGACCTGAATCCTTTTAACAAGGTTCAGAAGGTCAAGAGGTTAACATTCATAATGTGTGAAGACAACCTCTTTAGGGTTCAATTTTCTCGTCTGGAAAATGACCAAGTAGCGTAGATGATCACTTTCATTAGTAAAATTTAATGATTCTCTTTCGTAAGAAGTAAAAAGGAAGAAAGAACCCAAAAAAAACCAACAACAAAACAAAACAAGGTCTTCTCAGATGTGAAGAGAAAGCAAGATTGTGATATTTCAGATAAAAGTTAACATCATAAGTCATAATTATTCCCAATTTTTCATAGCTCTTCTCTGTATCATATCCATTAGTTTGAGAGCACTTTGACTAAATGTAACATCTCTTTATGACCCTTTCAAATACATTTAGGCAGAATGGTAATTGAAAATGAAGTCAGTGTGATGATTGATGGTCTTTAATCTTTGATCATGCTTTACTCAGAAGATTTCTAATGATGTGAATCAAACAGGTCATATCACAATTATTGAGGCAAGTAACTCCAAATTTTGAATGCTGGCAGCCTTCACAGAATAGAAGCTCATAGTTATAATTTTCTCTTTATATCCTACGGTCTAGCAGTTCTAAATTTGTAAAAACTGAAGGCAAGACTAACTGAACTCCATCAGGCATTTTTCAAACTAAAGAAGATATGTTCTGGATAAGTTACATTTTCGACTTATCTAATCAGAATCTGTCTTTTGCAGAGGTCTCACAGCCAGATGATTGGGATGTATTGTTATCTTTTTTTTTTTTTAAGATTTATTTATTTATTTACTTATTTATTTGACAGACAGAGATCACAAGTAGGCAGAGAAGCAGGCAGAGAGAAAGTGGGAAGCAGGCTTGCAAGGCTCAATCCCAGGACCCTAGCTAGGATCATGACCCAAGCTGAAGGCAGAGGCTTTAACCCACTAAGCCACCCAGGCACTCCAGGATGTACTGTTATCTTGATACTTCACCTGATTGATGTCAAGAATCAGATGCCATAGGGGTGCCTGGGTGGCTCAGTGGGTTAAAGCCTCTGCCTTTGGCTCAGGTCATGATCCCAGGGTCCTGGGATCGAGCCCCGCATCAGGCTCTTTGCTCAGCGGGGAGCTTGCTTCCTCCTCTCTCTCTCTGCCTGCCTCTCTACCTACTTGTGATCTTTGTCTGTCAAATAAATAAATAAAATTTTTTAAAAACAAACAAACAAACAAAAAAGAATCAGATGCCATAAACTTAATCTCCTTCTCTGTATTTTGTTAGGATTTACTTTGAGGATTTCCTGGCACCTCCTTCCAACTCAGAGTTTGTATGGTCATTTCTCCTTGAGTTAAACTTCCCCTAGCCTAGAGCATCATTATCCCTGTCAGCTAAAAGCAGCATGCTCTTACAGAAGACAAAGGAGCCCTATTTTATGCGGGCACTAGAAAGGGATAAGTCACTTGTGCAATGATGAGTGCAAATGAATTAAAGAAATTCTGAAGGGCTTGAAATAGTATATGCAGCATTCACCATAACCGAATAAGAAGTAGCAAGGCATGGTAGAATGGACCCTGGGACGCTCGCAATCAGACAGGTCTGGTATAAAACCTGACTCTACTTTGCCCACCTGCCAGCTGTGAAATTGGGGCAAATAATTAACCTCTCTGACCTCAGTGTTGGTATCTCTGAAATGGAAATAATGACATCTACATTTACACATAGTTTTCTTCTGTTAAAGCCCAACTAGGAGAAAAACAAACATGATAAATTATGTTCCAAATAAATAAAATAGAAAGTAGGGTTATATTTTTTAAATGTGCAGAAAAATATATTTACTGTGAAAACATGCTGAAATATATTTGTATAAATGTATATACTATAAACATTTATAATAAAATTAAAATAGACACTAAACATATGTTTTATATTTAATATATAATGAAAATTGAGATATATATTTTATAAATATAAATTATATACATATTCAGAAAAAGATTATTTTAAGCATTCTCATCTATTTTTTATTTATTTTTTTAAGATTTTTTTTTAAATTTATTTGACAGACAGATCACAAGTAGGCATAGAGGCAGTCAGAGAGAGACAGGAGGAGGCAGGCTCCCTGCTGAGCAGAAAACCCGATGCGGGACTCCATCCCAGGACCCTGAGATCATGACCTGAGCCGAAGGCAGAGGCTTTAACCACTGAGCCACCCAGGCGCCCCAACATTCTCATGTATTTAGAAAAACATTTTTCATTTATAAATGTTAATTTTAAAATAAATGGCATTGTCTAGAATTATGAAAACTGTGTGTATAAATTATCCATATATATTATATTTTAATGTCAGAACAGAATTTCTGTGAACCAGGGAATCTAACAATTTTGTCAAACCATTTACAATAAGAATGGTAACAATAAGGGTGTTAAATAATAATAAATTAACAAGAAAAATAAACAAAATATTAGAAACTGGGTGCCTTATAAACAACAAATATTATTTCTCAATTTTGGAAATTGGGAAGTCCAAGATCATGACCCCAGTAGACTCAGTGTCTGGTGAAGACCACTTCCTCAGAGACCATCATCTTCCTGTAACCTTACATGGTATAAAGGGCAAGGGATTTCTCTGGAGTCTTTTCATAAAGGTATTAATGCCACATCACCTTCCAATATCTCCACCTCCTAATACGTCACCATGGGGGTTAGGATTTCAAAAATGAATTTTGAGAGGATAGAAACATTCAATCTATAGTGTTCAGTAAGCCCCAAAATTGATTTTGTAAAAATATTTCTAGAAAAAAATACAATTTGAAAATTGCTTTTCAAATGAAATCAATAATAGCATTCTCAATGACCCCAAGACATCATTGATACATTGAAACATTTTCACTGAAACTTCCTATCTTTGATATCTCTTGGTGGGTTTTTTCATACTATTTAATTTCAATGATGAAAACAATTATGTAACACTAGGATTGTAAAATAGCAGCCATTTGTTTATTTAAAACATTTCTGTATAGCTTATTTGTGAGCTAATTTTTTTCTCCATTTGGCAAAATTGTATTGACTCAATTAGCCAACCTTCTTTCCATTTAGTCTTATAAATTACAGTGACCGTTTTATCATGGTAATAGAGACAGTTATTAATGAGTATTTCTTTTGTAATTAAAAGTGAAAATAAATGGTTGGTGTGAAGTTAAGCTCATAATTCTAAAAATGCTAACTAAACTAGTAATATTGGAGCGGGTTATTTTGAAGTTCCCTTAGTCTATAGATATTACTCACTAAGTCATAGTTGTATAATGATACCTCTGATGTTACTGAAACCAACTCTCTAACACGTGGACTATATAAACACATTTCTGTTTTAAGACAATGTGGTAAGTTTCCACTTTGTCACTGCATTAATGTGGATATGGCCATTTAATTTCAGCTGTAAGCAGATCCCAAGCATGGAAATTAGGGATTGGGTCCGCTCCAGCGTGAGTAGACTTCTTTGACTCTTGGCTAAAGACAATTCTTGGAGCCTCCTTGACTCCAGAGGAGGCTACTTTTGCCAAGTTGAAGAGTTTGCACTGTGTCTGTGCTGCATCATTGCCTCAAATGGTTGCCTTTTAAAGTGTGTTTGTTTTCTTAGTTTGGTGTTAGTGAGACAGTAACCATTAATGTGAGACAGTAACCATTAATGTAAGAAAACTTGATAAAACTTGATAACTGGTAGGTCCTCTCTCCTTAATGTCTCTTTCCATCCTTTATAGAACTGCTCAAGAAAACTTTCTAGAACTTAAAGCTCAGCCTATCACTTAAAATCCTTCAGCAACAACCCTTCTCCCAAGACCCCTCCACACACATACACACACACACACACACACACACACACACACACACACACACACACAGCTTTTCAGAGAGCATTTCAACTCCTAAGCCTAGCATTCCAGACCCTTGAAGAACTACCTCCTGCTTTCCCTGGTTCTTTCTACCTACCCCCCTGCATACTTCATGCCAACAATACCAAATATCTATCATGACTCAAAAGGGTCAGGTACTTCATGCTTTTGTACACATGCTGTTCCAGAAGTCCCCCTGCTCCTTTCTTTACTCTGCCAACTCCCACTGCCCTTTACAACTCAGGTGACCCTCTTCAAGAAGCTCTCCCGAACCCCACCAGTTGCCCAATATCCCTTCTCCATTTTCCTCTATTACCCTGTCTGTGCTTCCCTCATTCACAGTACTATGATCACCAGTATTCTTTCAGAGCTTCCTAAGCTCTGTGAGAGCAAGAATGGTGCCTTATGGGAATTCATTGTTTTCATGCCTGCCACAGGGCCCTATACAAAAGGGGAACTCACATATTTATCAAATTAATGAAATGAATTGGTAGGCCTACAGGCAATCAGCCAACTATCAGAACATGTAGATGAAGCAGTAGAATTTGCCTTAAATTACATTTTCACATACTATTCAGTTATTTCTCCCCACACCCATCCTCTCCTGCACCCTAAGTAGCGAGTGAGATAGCAAGCCAGAAAAAGAACATTGTCCTTTTTCCTAAGGTAGAGCCTTTACCTGAGCAGACACAGCTGCCTCCTGGTGGAAGGAACTGCCTCCAAGATCTTGTCTTTAGTAAGTCCACAAGCATCAACTCTGCCTTCACTTCAACATGCCATCCTAAAGGTTTCCTTTCTAATCCTTTCCTCTTCCCAAAGCTAACATCCAGACCAATGGAAATAGACCTTTCTTAGAGCTGGAGAAATGTATAGAGAAATGTACAGAGAAACCCACCAGTTTTTGGAGGCTCACAGACTCTGAGCCTGTTTGTTGGTACCTACTTGAAATCTTCATTTTTGGATGGTCTCAAGGACACACTCTTCAATCACTCTCTTCATCCCCCAGAATACACGATCCTTCCTCTTCCAAACTCATGGAATATGTAATCTAAATCATAGCCTTTATTCTCCCCCTGTTTCTTGTTTTAATCCTACCTAATCCAGGAACTGGCACGCAGTATGTACTCAGTATCAGTTCATGCATGAAGGAGTCTTCTGCAAATTGTTCTGCTCTCACCATTCCCGAGAAACTGACCTCAGGAAAGAAATCAATGATATTTCCCAAGTCAGATTCGGTGCCAGGTCTGAACTCTGCTTTACCCAACAAAGTGACTTCATGGGATTGTCTCCAATTTTTTAAATCCTCTGTCCTCTTGATTTCCACAGCATTGCATTATTGGGCTTGTCTCTTCCCATGGCACCTTCTCAAACCTCTCTACTGATACCTTTTTCTTCTCTGTTCTGTCTCACCTCTTTCCTCTGCTCTTTTCCCTATAAACTTGGTCTTGGAAATCTGTCCACACAGAAAAATCCCAAGCCCCTATCTCTACCCCTAAACTACAAACTTCAATCTCCTTCTCTTCTGAGATTCCTCATGGACACCTTCTCTGAATGTCAAAAACTAAACTCATTATTCTGCCCAAGCAGCTCACTATCTGTACTCTCCTGTTTAGGTTTCCATCCAGTGTTGTCAATGCCTCATTTGAAATCTTACTTGGATCTGCCACATTTATTACACTGCCCGCATCCTGTGCCTAGTTTACAACAGCCTTTTAAAACAAAATACAATACTTTACCATTTACTGAAAACCAGTCACTATCCTACCTCATTTTAATACTTTATCTTTAGCCTCTACATGCCATGAGTTTGTAGAACTCTGATCTTGCTTTACAACTTGATGAATAGAGGTTTAATCACTCTGGACATAAAGTAGTTTACTCAGACCACACTGTACAAAGTGGTATCATGATTTGAATCCATACTGTCTAAAGCCAGAGCCCTCTAAGCCTTTCTGTTCTTCTCCAATGTATCGTGTGCTCCACTGCTCCCAGAAAAATACTCCTTTAACAGGGCACCTCTGTACTAGCCCCTGCTCCAAGGAGGAAAGAGACTTATTAAGTAGGTATTACTGCATGAGCTTTCACTGAACACCTGATGGAGAGCCTTCTTAGATTGTCAACCTGTAAAGGACTAAAGTCACTGAGAACTGGTTGCCTTAATTTCAGTCTCACTTGCACCTTCCAAGGTTAATTATTCCCTTCACCAGGCCCGATTCTGGAGCCTTCACTGTCCAGACCAGAATCCCATCCCTTCCACCAGAGGGAGGATTCAGAGATCACAAGTCCTCGGTGGTTTCTATCCCTTTTCCAATCCAGAGGTTTTCAAAACATTTTCACAATCTTCTCTCAACCTTGTTCACCCTATTGCCTGCCCTATCCTCTCTCCAACCCGGTCTATCCAGTCTACCTTCTCTAATTCTAGTGGTGAGGTTCAGCTGCTATTGTCATCCTTTTCCTCATGCTGTCCTTCACCTAGAGATGCTTTCAGTATCACCCCTGCCTTCCCAAATAGGACTGATTTAAATCCTTTCTAAAATTCTTTTTCTCCCAGAATCCCTTCCTTAACTATCCCAAACCTCTCCCTGCTCAGAACTCCCATTGAACATATTGTCTGCTGCACATTGTTTATCTAGCATTATGATTATATTATCATGTATTGCTTTATATCTTCTTAACCAAGAGGATATGCCAAAGTAGCACTTTCCAGAACCAAAAGAAAGTTCCTTAAAGACAAATTCCAACCTCACTCTTAGGGGACAGAACCAGTTTGCAACTCTTGAAGCGACATCATCCATCTTGAAAGAAGCTTTCAGATATTTAATTCCCACCCCCGACCTCTTTATAATATACCTATATACCATTATATACCATCATTATGTATTTCATGTTAGAATAGTCTCTTCAACAAACCCATAGTTTCTAGAAGGCAGGGACCATGTCTCATACCTGTATCCCTTTTGGCATCTGTAATAGCTCTATCAGGTAAATAGTGGATTCTCAGTAAATACTTCTTTATTAATTCAGTGATCATTTTCAATCTAGGAGCTCCAACATCAAATGTTGATTCTTCTGATGTATTCAGATGAGACCAAAGATTTTAAGTCCAGGAAATTATTTCCCTCATTTTGTTCACATCAAATAAGCAATGATTTTTTGCATGCTTTTTAAGGTATAGTACTAAAGCTTTTTGTCTTAATGGCACATTTTGAATGCTAAAATTTGGAGACATTCTAAAGAAGATTAAAAATCTCAAACAATACCAAACAGGCCAACAGCAGCTGCAATCCAAGCACTTCTCCATCAAAAATCTCACAGCGACTTTAAAAGAAAGTATGCAGAGTGTTTGTATGGTCACTCTTCGACGCTGTGTTGCTGTGTGAGCAAAACTGTTTGCTTTCCTGACCTCACTTTCCATATTGTCATAAATTAAAATTCCAATTTGTTCTGGTAAATACTTTGGCACTGACTGTATGCTAACGCTCTTATTTCCTGCCATGAGTCGAACCCCATTCTCCACCACAAAGCTCATAGCTGAAAGCACATAGCTCAGTGCTCCATCTGACAGACATTACCACGGCAGTATGTAAGTAAGTTAACATATGGAGCAAATTAGGGGGCGTACTCATGAAGGTTCAGATACATCAGGGTTCATCAGTGGGGTACAGATATAATGAAGTCTCAAACTTGATTCTATGAAAAGGAGATACATAAATACTGAAAAGTGTAAAAAGTATAACTTGATGGGGGGTGCCTGGGTGGCTCAGTGGGTTAAAGCCTCTGCCTTCGGCTCAGGTCATGATCCCAGGGTCCTGGGATCAAGCCCTGCATTGGGCTCTCTGCTCAGCAGGGAGCCTGCTTCCTCCTCTCTCTCTGTCCGCCTGTCTGTGATCTCTGTCTGTCAAATAAATAAATAAAATCTTTTTTAAAAAAAAAGTATAACTTGATGAATAATTTATTACCTTCTAAGACTTTATGTAAACTAAATGTTTTTCTGCCCTCCAGTGACCAAAAATGAAGAAGTAAAAATAATTATGGTGAAACACTACAGAATAGGTTTAGATGAAAAATACGAAGTAACAAAAAAGTGGTCTTTGAACGATCTGCAGATGATTGATGGAAAAGAAGCAGATACCGTAAGTGTTAATGTTTTGCAAGGGAGATGTGGGATCAATATGCTAGAAATCTTTATGTTCAATATCCTACTTTGTATTATTCTTGGCATATACTAAGTGTTAAGATGACATAGTGTTCTTAAGTGCTGTGGGTTTTTCTGCTGGGATAATCCACTGGATTTTTTTTTTGTTCCGTTTTTCTGAGCTGAAGTTTGAATTTTTGTCTTTTAAATTTAAAAGCATCTTTCTCAAGGGGGTCTTAACAGGTTAAACATGATATACCAGTCAATCCTAAAACTTTATATGATGCTTCCACCATCACCCTCTCCCCACCCCAAGTTCCTCCATTAAACTTTGGGAATTCCTTCCTCATCTTCTTCAAACTGCTGTTCCTTAACCACTTGAACCTCCAGAAAAACCAATAACTCTTGGAAATCCTACAACCTTAGAGTTGAAAGCCGGGGGGTGGGGGGGAGAGGGTGTATATGCAAATGTCTCCACATGACCACTTAACACGTGATTTTCTCAGTCTTCTCTTGGACTCATCCACTGATGGGGAACTCCTTATCATGTGAGGAAGTCCATTCAACTTCTGAATCACCATACTTTATTTTTTAATTTCCTGCTATGTTTAACCAAAAATTTACTTCACTCCTAACATCCACCCATCAGTCCTGGTTTTGCCATTCAGAGCGATTTAGGAAAAATCCAATCCTCCTTTCACATAGCAGGCTTTTCAATATTTGAAGATGATTATAATGTTCCCTCAAGTTTTCACTTTCCTAGGTTAAATGTACCCATTTCATTCTTTAAATAACTTTCATATGAAGATCAAATAAGGTAATATGATGGAACAATACAAGTGTTAAGAGGTAGTAGATTTGTTGTGATTTCTTTCTGATGACATTGCTTCAACACCCTCCCTCCACCTTTTTCTCTCCCCTGGAATGCTCCAGCTTTTCAGAATTAAATACAATCGTTTAGAATTAGTGTGACTAGTTTGTATTTCCTATGTTCTAAATTCTTTATTTCTATTAAACACTTACCTGAAACCTCAGGTCTTTTGTGCCTGAATTACCATTTAACCTGATCTGCCATAGCCTCTACTTACATAGAATAAAATTGAAATTAGGGCTCTCGGTGATCTGGCTCTTATTTCTGGTCATTCCCCCTTAAACTATGTAAATCCACAGTGCTTAACTACTGATTCTTGAGGTTTAAAATGCCCAGTCACCTCCATCTCTCACCCCATTCCCAGATGCCCCATTGGATAAAGTCGTACTCATGTTTTCCTTCTCCCAAACCCCCATTGCATTTTGCATGTAAGTTACAGACATAATTCTACAAACTGCAATTGTTGGCTTACTCTGTCCCTCTTCTGGATGGAAACCCCCTAAAAAACTGAGACCATGACTTTTCATCTTTTATCGTAGTCTTCTGCCTTGTAGATAGTAAGCATTCAATAAGTGTTGGTGGTTTTGTTGGATCAATTTAAGCTTTTTTATTCTTTTTTATTATTATATTCAATTAGCCAAAATATAGTACATTATTAATTTTTTATGTAGTGTTGAACAATTCATTTGTTGCGTATAACACCCAGTGCTCATCACCACATGTGCCCTCCTTAATGCCCATCACCTGGTGACCCCATCCCCCCACCTGCCCCTTCCTTCCGTAACCCTCAGTTTGCTTCCTGGAGTCCAGAGTCTCTCATGATTTGTCTCCCTCTCTGATTTCTTCCCATTCAGTTTTCTCTCTCTTCCCCTATGGTCCTCCACACTTTCCCTTATGTTCCACATATGAGTGAAACCATATTACAATTGTCTTCCTCTGCCTGACTTATTTCACTTAGCATAACCCCCTCCAGTTTTATTCATGGCAGTGCATTTGTTCTTAATCCTTGTGAATACCGTATTCTTAGTTTGGTCTATTATTCTCACCTATCAAATCTTTTAACACCTGATTTTTTTTTAATATTCACTGTATTATGATGCAGATTCAATGAACACAACATGTAGGACTTGATTCAAATCAATAATAAAAATGATGAAGCAGGCAGAGCTAAATGCCATTTGGATAACCTCCAGGTAATTGTTAGGTTACTATTACCACCACTTGTAATACCTCTCCCTGATACCATCTCACATTTAGTGAACTCTTATCAGATGCCAGGAACCACATGAAGCTCTTTTCATATATAATTTCACATAATCATCACAAAACCCTATAGAATTAGATTCTGTTATTACTTCCAATTTACAGATAAGGAAAACAGAACTCAAAGAGATTAATTGACTTGCCCAAGGTCACAAAGCTATTCAGTGATGGAGTTGGACTTTGCCCAGAAATCTATTAATTTGCCTTCTTTGGACTGCTTGTTTAACATCTCTACAAGTTCGTATATTCATTCATTCATTCATTCATTCTTTTAGAATTTGTGGTATACCAAATTGTGCTAGGCTCTGAAGATACAGTAGTAAAATGGACAGACATAAGCATTTAATTCTACCTTACTTACTTACTTACTTATTTACTTAATTATCTAGTCTGAATGCCTGAATTTTGCCATTATGATCTTTACTGAAATCAATTTATCCTATCTGCCATTATCTTGACATCACCTAGAAATCAATCCTATTTAAAAATTTGGTATGTTTGGCATAACTTCTTGGCCAAAGCATGCTGGATATCATTGCTTTTTTTTTTTCCTGTACTCACATAACGTTTTTCTGATAATATATTCAACTTAAAGTTTCAGACACTTAGGAAATAATTATTACTGCATATCTATATGATGAAATGTCACATGTCATTAAAAATCATGTTTCTGCAAGAATGTCTCAGAACACAGTTGTTCACCACTTAATAAGCTTTTTTTGTTTGTTTGTTTGTTTGTTTGTTTTAAAGATTTTATCCATTCACCGGAGAGAGAGAGAATGAGAATACAAGTAGGGGGAGAGGCAGACAGAGAGGGAGATGCAGACTCCTTGCTGAGCAGAGAGCATGATGTGGGGCTCCATCCCAGTACCTGGAGACCAGGATCTGAGCCGAAGGCAGACGCCCAACCATCTGAGCCAAATTTTAATAATTTTTTTAAAAGTCAGCCAAATACAAAGTTTTTCTTTGCTATTATCTCATTTCGCATATTTAGAATATTTCATATTATTGAAAACTAATATCTGAAACTTAAATTCAATTATAAAAAATACATACAGGTATACATATTTACACATGTATATGTATAGATGAAAGAAATAAGTATTTTAACAATAATTACCTCTGTGTGATGGGATTTCATATATTTTTAAAGATTTCATTTATTTATTTGACACAGAGAGATCGCAAGAAGGCAGAGAGGCAGGCGGGGTAGGGGTAGGGCTGGGAAGCAGACTCCCTACTGAGCAGAGAGACCAATGTGCGGCTTGATCCCAGGACCCTGAGATCATGACCAGAGCTGAAAACAGAGGCTTAACCCACTGAGCCACCCAGGTGCCCCAGGATTACATATTTTTAAATTATTATTTCTTCTTTACACTTTCATGTACTTGTCAAAATTTCTATACTGCGTTGAATTTTATCAGAAATCAATATCAAGGGGGTCCTGGGTAGCTCAGTTGGTTAAGCATCTGACTCTTGATTTCAGCTCAGGTCATGATCTCAGGATGTGAGATTGAGCCCTGCATCAGGCTCTGCACTGGGTGTGGAGCCTCCTTAAGATTCTCTCTCCCCTTCTTCCTCTCCCCCCTCCACCCCCTACTCATGCTCTCTCTCTCATGCTCTCTCTTACTGTGCTGTATAATAAATTAAAAACATTAAAAAAAAATTGAGGGATGCTTGGGTGGCTCAGTTGCTTGGACAACTGCCTTCGGCTCAGGTCATAATCCTGGAGTCCCGGGATCGAGTCCCACATCAGGCTCCCAGCTCCACGGGTAGTCTGCTTCTCCCTCTGACCTTCTCTTCGCTCATGCTCTCTCTCACTGCCTCTCTCTCTCAATAAATAAATAAAAATCTTTAAAAATAAAAAAAATTAAAAAAAAAAAAGAAATCAATGTCAAGTTCACTGATCTAGTTTCATGACTTAACCATCCCTGTCTCTTTTTTGGGCCATTTTTCTCTTCCTATTTTTTCTCAATTTCTCAAATATTACTGGTGTCATAATGATTTTCTACAAGCTTGGTCAGTGCCTGAGATTGTATTCAGCAAGGCTGTCAATGTAGATTCCCTGGAAACAGCTCGCTATGGTCTATTTTTTCCTTACCGTCCTGGCCTTGATTCCATCCCAACTTTGTTGATTCTTCCCTTTCCCGTGGAAGATCATCATGAACTAGACACAAAAGAAAACTTGAGTATTTCTAATTTTCTCACCTAAAACTTTGGGACCTAAAATACGAAACTGCCAGGAAAAAAAAAAACCAAAACACCCTATCATATTCAAAGAGCATTTCTTTCAAAGATTTGCTTTCTGTGGATGAAATGAAAATATCCCAGATGTTCTGGGAATTTCTATGTCTCCTTTCTTTTGGAAATGAATCCTCAGAAGTCAGCATTTATTATATTTTTCTCAACAACAACGATACAGTTTTAAATAGAACAGTTTTGAGCCAGAGAGTTGTCAACTTTAAAGTGAAATGGAATTGAAATTGAAGTCAATCTATAAAGCAGAAATCAAAAGGACTGGGGATTTGGAGAGTGATGTGGTATACCAGGAGAATGGGTGGTGTAACAAAACATTGGGCTGGGTTGATTGAGATCTTGGTTCTTATCCTGACTCTGCCAACAACTACATGTGCGACCTGGGCTCCACCTCTCTGGAAACTATCATCCCAACCATAAACAGGAGGTCACTGAGTGATCCATGAGATCCCCTTCTAGCTCTAGGATTCTATAGGAAGAAAGAACAAGAGAAGAGAGAGAAAGAGAGGGAGGGAGGTACTTGTATTCCGTGTGCATGTCTCCTCGGGCTTCAGTTATTAGGCTAAAGGAGAAAAGTAATCTCTGAGTATTTCAAAGTCATAACAGATTATCTACAGGATAAGGAACAAATGTTCTGGTGAGAAAACTATATAAAGAGCATGATTAGTATGGTGATGGAATGGGCGTGATTTCCTTTTACTGGGATTTCCTACAGAAGTGTCTTTCAAGCTGAAATTATGACAGCCAGGAAACTTTTTGCAAGGTGTGGCTTAAACACTGTGGCTTAAGCACTGTGTTTAAAAATCACATCACTTTTGTACAATCTTTTTTGAAAGCATTGGGGTTTTTAAAAAATTTAATGGTAGGAAGCAAAGTAGCATTTATACTAGTATCACAATCTATGGGGGAAGATTAGGGGGGAAAAGAGCTATTATTTATTACACTCTACACATGCAGTTTTTATAATTAATCTCATGTAAATTTCATAGTAACCTTTTCTAAAATGAGGAGAAAACTGAAGGTCAGATCAGGTAAGTACTCTGCCCATGGTTACATCAGAGATTTGAAATGGTTATCTAACTTCAAAACTCATGTTCTTTCTCCTGCCTCCCGCAAGAATTTTCTTATTTAAAAGAGAAATTGCAAATGCATAAGCTATTTCTGTATAATGTTTGTACACTACATGGTAACAAATTATTAATAGTCTGGTTTGGTCTCTACCTCCTTGTCATTTAGGGCAACATTTACTCCTCCTGTCTTTTTATAGGACTACTTCTGATCAGTTCAACACACAGTTGTTGAGAACCTAGTAGTTGCCACGGATAAGCACTAGGAACACAGAGATAAATAATTCAAAACCTCTGACCTCAAATAGAGTTAGGGGTTAGACAGTTAATGAATGTGGAAGCATTTTGTAATGGAAAAGCATTTTATAATTGCAAGGCATTGTTGTTACTGCTCCTAGTTACAGCAATGATTATTTTAACATATAGGACCTAGATGAGGTTCGGTGTCCACTTTTTCTCAGAACACCTCTGCTAGATGTATAGCAGCAGCCAGGAGCAATCAATAGAGGCAGTCTTAAGTAATTTGACAGTTTCAGTCAAATGATTTAATGATCCCAGCTATTAACTTCAAAGATAATTCCTTGCTATTAACTTCAAAGTCAGCAAGCTGGTGATCTGTAGCATGGCAAAACTAATCTTGCCATCGTATATTACCCCCTTCTACCACTGGAATAGCACAAGGAGCCAATCTCCTAATAAAGGAAAGGAGAAATCTTTTCCCCTTTCCCAAAGTCTGTAAGGGGGGTTATTCTCTTTTTCCACCCCTACTTATCCTCTCAAACTTACTACTGTGGGAAGACTTGGTAACTATGCATCTTGAGACATGTTTTATTTGAATCATTGAAAAATCACAGAGGCTTCTGAAAATAATCTTCCATATTATTGTTCTCTTTAGAAGCAATATGTTTAAACCAGATAGCTTTGGAAAGCTCATTTGTAGATTTTAGGAATATGTTTGATACTGACACTTTAGGATCAATAAGCATATGTAAGAGAATATGAGAGAATCCACAGGAAATCTAGCTACTTTCCTGGCTACAAGCTAAATCATGCCTCTCTTTTTCTTCTAGGACAATCCATTTTTTGATCTGCATTTCAAGAAAGTGTACAGCTTGGAAGCATACAGTTGTGCTTCTAAATATGCCTTTGCTCGAACTGTAAATAAGCTGAATCATGCCTATCTTAAGAAGGACTTACAGATTGTGAACTTTGATTCTACTTACATTAATGATGATTCCATTTGGTCCTCCAACAACAAGGATTGCTTGGTTCTTATGAGAATATGCTTTTATGCTTTCAATCTAGTGTGCTTGTCCTTGTGTCCCCTTCCACTCTGAAGATGTATCCCATATTCCTCCATCAGTGTTCTATGAAAATGATTCCCTAGGTAAATATCAATAGCTGTGATTTTGTTTTTTCCCTTCATCAGTAACTCTTATTTATATGAAAATAAAATGATGCTTTTTGAATGCATTTAAATTTGTTTTGATGCAATCATTCAACATTTGGGACTTTTCCTTTTGCGTTTCTTAGTAACTTTGGAAGGAGCTGGATGGTTTTGCCCACCTTTGTATTCTGCTAAAAAGTATCAAGAAGTATCTTGAAAGGCCTGCACAAATGGAAAGACACCCGTGTTCATGGATTGGAAGAATTAATATCATCAAGATGTCTGTACTACCCAAAGCACTCTACAGATTCAATGCAATCTCTATTAAAATTCCAAAAACACTTTTAGCAGAACCGGAGAAGGCGATCCTCAGAATCATATGGAATTGCAAGGGGGTCTTACAGAAGTACAAAGCTGAAGGACTCATATCTCCCAATCTCAAAACTTACAACAAAACTACAGTAATCAAAACAGTGTGGTACTGTCATAAAGATTAGCCATATACACCAATGGAATAGAATTGAGAGTTCAGAAATAAATCCAAACATCTGTTGATCAACTGATTTTTGACAGGGGTGCCAAATTCATTCAAAGAGGAAAGAATAATCTCTTCACCAAATGGGGCTGGGACAACTGGATATCCCCAAGTAAAGGAATGGTAAATCTTCAGGACCTTGGATTTGGCAACAGAGTCTTATGAAATCCAAACTATGGGCAACAAAAGAAAAAATAAATTAGACTTCATCAAAACTGTTTTTATATCCAAGGACAGTATCAAGAAGATGAAAAACAAACCTACAAAGTGGGGAAAAGTATTTTCGGTTCAAGTCATATACCTAAAAAGACAAACAACCCAATTCAAAAATGACTCAAGTAGACAATTCTCCAAAGAAGATAAACAATAAGCTCAAGGAAAGATATTCAACATCTTTAGTCACAGGGAAATACAAGTTAAAGCCACAATGACATACCACTTCACACCTACTAGGATGGCTTTAAAAGCAAAAACAAAACCAGAAAATAACAAGTATTATCCAAGATGTGGAGGATTGGAGCCCTTATATGTTGTTGGTGGGAACGTAAAATGGTACATTCTCTGCAGGGAACAGTTTCACATTTCCTCAAAAAGCTAAACATCAAATTGCCAAATGACCCAGCAATTCCACTCCTACATGTATACTCAAAGAATTTGAAAGCAGGAGGCTTGAATAGGTGTTTGCACACCAATGTCATACATATATATATATATATATATATATATATATATAGTCAGCATATAGTACCAATGTTCTTTGCAGCATTACTCACAACAACCAAAAGATGGAAACACACCAAGTATCCATAAACAGATGAATGGAGATGTGGTGTATGCATACAGTGGAATATTTTTCTGCTGTAAAAAACAATGATGTTCTGATACATACTAAAATATGGATGAACGTTGAAAATATGCTAAGTAAAATATCAGACACAAAAGAACAAATATTATATGATTCTACTTACATGAAATATCTAGACTAGGCAAATCCAGAAACAGAAAGTAGGTAAGAGGTTATTAGGGGCTGGAAGGATTTGTTGTTGAATGATTACAGAGTTTCTGTTTGGGATGAAGAAAAAGTTTGAAACATGGTGGTCATGGCTGCACAACATTGTGCATGCACTTAATACTGCTGAATTGTACATTCACAAAATGGTGAAAAAGGTAAATTAATGTTATATGTATTTTACCATGATTTTAAAAATGATAATGTAATATACTAAAGTCACTGAATTGTACACTTTCAATGAGTGAACTGTATGGTATTTAAATTGTATCTCAATAAAGCTGTTTAAAAAAGAGACTACATTTAGTCTACTGGAAGTCTTCTAGAAGAAAACACGAGTGAATTTTTTTATAAATTGAGACTGGGAAAAACTGCTACCAAATCCAGAAATAATGAACAAAAAGAGTGATTAATTTAACTATGCAATTATAAGAAGGCTTTGTATGAAAAAACATATTATAGGGGCGCCTGGGTGGCTCAGTGGGTTAAAGTCTCTGCCTTCAGCTCAGGTCATGATCTCAGGGTCCTGGGATCGAGCCCCACATCGGGCTCTGCTCAGCAGGGAGCCTACTTCCCCCTCTCTCTTTGCCTGCCTTTCTGCCTACTTGTGATCTCTGTCTGTCAAATAAATAAATAAAATCTTTTAAAAAATTATAAATAATCAAATGACAAATGACAAAGTTTAAAAAAATGCAAATTATAACATACTAATATTTTTCATAAATGGAGTTTTCCTAAATTTGAGGGCTTAAAAAGACCAACAATACAGGGCTCCTTGGTGGCTCAATTGATTTAGTGTCAGACTCTTAGTTTGGGCTCAGGTCATGATCTCAGGGTCATGGGATTGAGCTCCACATCTGGCACCCTGCTTAGTGCACAGTCTGCTTAAGTTTGTCTCTCCCTCTCCTTCTGCCCCTCCCCCCATTCTCTCTCTCTAAAATAAATAAATCTTTTTTAAAAATTTGCTTAATTTAGCAATTCACTAAAAAATTAGCAAGCAATATGAACAGACATTTCATCAAGAAGAACTGCAAATGACACTTAAACATTTGAAAAGATGCTTAGGGGCTCTTGGGTGGCTCAGTGGATTAAGCCTCTGCCTTCGGCTCAGGTCATGGTCTCAGGGTCCTGGGATGGAGCCAAGCATCGGGCTTTCTGCTCAACAGGGGGCCTGCTTCCCACCCCACCCGCGGTCTGCCTTTCTGCCTACTTGTGATCTCTCTGTCAAATAAATAAATAAAATCTGAAAAAGAAAAGAAAAGATGCTTAACCTTGCCCATAATAAGAAAAATTTATTTTTTTTATTTTTTTAAGATTTTATTTATTTATTTGTCAGAGAGAGAGACAGAGAGCACAAGCAAGGGGAGTGGCAGGTAGAGGGAGAAACAGGCTCCTCACTGAACAAGGAGCCCAATTAAGTACTATCCCAGGATCCTGAGATCATGACCTGAGCTGAGAGCAGGTGCTTAACCGACTGAGCCACCCAGGTGTCCCAGTAAGACAAATTTAATTTAAATCCTCAATGTGATCCTGTTTCTCACCTACTAGATGGGAAAAAATCCAAACTTTAACAATATTTCACTGGAAGTGGGAAAACGGGCTCTCTCATTCATTGTTGTTAGAAATGCAATAGGGTACAAATCCTATAGGAGAGGAATTTGACAATATCTTGCAAAACCACATATATATACATTTACCCTTTGACCCAGCAATTAAATTTTTTTCCTAGGACTCTATCTCAAAATCTCAAAGATATTTTAGCAAAGATACAGAATGACACATGCACAGGCATTTGACATTGTTTACCAGAACAAACTATTTCAAATAGTTCAATGGTCCATCACTGGAGGATGAATGGAATAAACTGTGGTGTGCACATGCAATCTAGTACCATGCAGTAGTACAAAGTTAGGAAATAGTGAAGGCACCAGGTGTGTCCTGTGCGGAGGCTGTTGGCATTGAAAGCTGCAGGTGGGCTAACTAGAAGCAGGGTATCTTAGATGACTGGTTAAAGGCACATATTTGGATTTCTCCAATAGGTACTAAGTTAGAAGTGGGAGCCAAAATTAAGGAAGTTGTCAATTATTAATCAAGTCCAGGCCACTTGGACCAGACTATTTGACTTTCTAGGCTGATTGTTACAGATAGTACTTTGACTTCCTGGACTGGTTATTGCACCTACTAGGTTGGCTTCCCATGCTGACTGCTGCAGGTTTGGGTCAGAGCTCTATTCCTGTATGTAGTCTGGTCACGGTCAATTGCATATTCAAAAATTTCTTAATTATGGTGGTAGTCACATGACTATATATGCTTGTCAAAATCCACTGAATGTAAACCATATTCTGAAGTTTAATTATTCCTAGTAATAATGTTAATGTTATTTTGACACAATTGTGACAGTAGTGAGTTTTATAAGATAAAGCATATGTTATCATGTTACTGCCATTGGAAACTGAGACTTCAAGCTTAAGAGAGAGAATACATTCAAAGAAATTAAAATCCTGAAAGAGTAATTTAACTGAAAATATTAACATAAACCTGTCTTTTAAAAAAATAAGCATGCATTTTCTAGATTTGTCCACTGAGACCTTGAAGCAAAGACATCAATGAGCCATAAGCATCTTAGCTTTCCGGAGTCATCTATAAACACTATTCCTTACTGAAAAGAATGGGGATTACTTAAAGAAACTAGTAATTCTAAGCCTGGGGCAGAAAATGCACAAGATGAACATGGGACATCCTCATACACCAGGAAGAAAGGAAGCTATCAAAGTTGATTGGGATCAAAGGACAAAGGAGCCAACTTGAAGTAAATCCTACCAACCTAAGAGGGAGAAATCTAAGCATAACAAAGAAAATGACTATAATAGAATGACACACAGCAAATATATAAGTCCATGAATTTCACAATACTAAAAATCTCATGTATCATCACTGGAATATCTGAAGGTTGTTAAATAAAAGAAAGACTCAAGTATGTATCTTGCCTTTTCTGTAGGAGCTGTATTGTGGGGAAGATTTAAAGTAGAATTCCAAATAATAAATGCCATAGGAATGATAGAACTAGAAAGTTTCTGTTTTGCAATCTCTCATGAAATAATGGATTTAGGCAACAATTATCAGTGAATGCTAAAACCATTAGGGGAAAGTTTATGGGGAACTTACAATGAAGGGATCAGACTGGCAACACTTGAACCCAATGAGCCATCTTAATATCACTAGAAGTGGATGAGCTAGCTTGAATAACTCATGAGGCGAAGAAGTATGTACCCAACAGCACCAATGAAGGAGTCTCACCTAAAAAATGAACCTGAATCTAATCCACCTTCTAGGTCTAGCCACAGGAAATACGGAAAATGGAAGAATGAGCTAAACGACACCCAAATACAGAATGTGAAATTCTACAACACCAGGGACTCATTTTCTCTAATGAATCAATTATTTTAAAGCATGGAGTGTGAGGAGAAGCAATGTTTATTATTATCTTATTTCTTAATAGAAACTTAAGAAATATGTTGTCCAAATACTACACACACACCTGGTTTGGATCCTGTTTTGAACATATCAAGTATAAAAGGACAGTTTTGAAATAGGGAAATAGGAATTTGTAGAGTATTAGGTATTGAGGAATGGATTGTTAATTTTGTTAAGTGTGAATAGAATGTGGTGGGTGTGTTTCATTAAAAATCCTTATACAGGGGGCCCTGGGTGGCTCAGTGGGTTAAAGCCTCTGCCTTCAGCTCAGGTCATGATGATATATAAAATCTTTAAAAAAAAAAAAAAAGCCTTATACAGGGTGCTTGGATGTCTCTGTTAAGCAGCTGCCATTGGCTCAGGTCATAATCCCAGGGTCCTAGGATCAAGTCCCGCATTGGGCTCCCTTCTCAGCAGAGAGCCTGCTCTGCCTACTTGTGCTCTCTATCTTTCTGCCAAATAAATAAATAAATAAAATCTTAAAAATAAAATCCTTATGCATTAGACAAGATAGTTAGATACTTGGACGTTTATTGGTAATATGCCATGAAGCGGGGATTTATTTTCAAATACTCCAGGGAGCAAAAAATGGAAAGCGATAAAAAAAAATAGGATGGGCATAGTCATTATCAAAACTGGATGATGAATCTGTGAGAGTTCATTATATTAGTCTCTCTACTTTTGTGTACATTTAAAATTTTCATAATAAAACATTTAAAAATACCTGCACCTATCATCTTGAAACAAAAGTTGGAGCTCATTTTGGAATACCATTGTCCTATAAAAGGAGCCAGAGTTCCTTGAGAAGGACTCAGCAGGGAAAATACTAGATAAGCCCAGAACATCTTGTGCCAGAAGATGAGGAAGCACTCAAAAAAAAAAAAAAATCCATGGATGAGGAAAAAAGACTCAGGAGACAACTTGAAATAGCTCCCAATGGCCAGGGCTGGAACAATTTGAGCAAAACTAATAATGGAAGTATTGGAACCCAACCCAAAGAATTAAGTAAATATTAAAAAAGAAAAAGAAGAAGGTAAAGATGAGCACATACTGAAAGACATGAATGAGTGAGGGGAGCAAGGACAACTCTTCCTTGCACTATAATTCCAAATAATAAAAGCAGAAGGAAACAATGGAACTAGTTAATGTAGAAAAATGAGAGAAATAGAAAATCACCAGTAAAACTCCGCAGAGTAATAATCGTTACAGGCAAGATCAAGAGATGAGTGCTTGAATTTGTGAGTGAAAGTGTAAAGAGAAATGGGTTGCTTTCATAGCCTCAGAGTGTTTCCCTTAAAATATTTGTTGACTAAAAAGGGGAAAAAATAGTAACTTGACATTGACAGATACCTGATACACACCCCCTTAACCAGGGGATTCAAGGTCAACATCATCGGCAGTAATGGGACGTATCAATGTCGTATGCCCTCTGACATGATGCAGGAGAAAGGCGCATCACTTCCATAACCTTATTCCAACCATGAGGAAACATCAGAGAAATCCAAATTGAGAGACCTTTTACAAGGTAACACTCTTCAAAAGTGTCAAGGTCCCAAAAGATAAGGAAAGACTGAGTGTATTTTCTAGGGTTGCCATAACCAAGAACCACAAACTAGGAGAAGCAACAGAAATTTATTGTTCCACAGTTCTGGAGGTCAAGATAGAAGTTAGAAGTCAAGGTGTCAGCAGAATGGATTCCTTCTGAGAGCTGCGAGGGAAGGATCTGTTCTGGGTCACCTTCTCCTGTCTCCATATCATCTTCCCTCTGTACACATGTGGGTTCACACTTCCTCTCTTTATGAGGACAATAGTCATATAGGATTAAGCCCCATCCTAATGGCCTTGTTTTAACTTCATTACTTCTAAAAAGACCCTATCCCTAAATAAAGTCATATTTTGAGGTGCTGGGATTTAGGGCTCCAACAAATGATTTCACACAAATTCAACCCATATTAACACTCACAAACAGATGGAGGAGGTTAAGGGGATATGATAACTCAACACATTATAGGATCTTAGAATTTATCCTGGAACAGGAAAGGGATATTGGTGGAAAAACTGGAAAAATCTGAATAAGATCTATAATTTAGTTAGTGATACTGTCCTAAGGTTAATTTCTTAGTTCTTATAATTGTGTGATGGTGCGTGAGATAGCAGCATTGGGGGAAGCCAGATAGGAAGTATGGAGCTCCCTGTACTATCTTTGCATTTGCTCAGGAAGGCTAAATTTTTTTTCCAAAATAAAATTTTTAAAGCCCTATATGAGTTGATTTCTATGAAGCAGCTAAAAGATGAACAAGGCCATGATGTACAAACAGCATCAAAATGTGGAAAACTTAGTGGTGTCTCACTCCCTGAAACCACAGTTACTTTGTTATCTAGTTGCTTTGAAAATGGAAATGCCCTCTAGTTGAGTACAATCTTGAGTACATCTTTTAATCAAAGCAGGCAGTTCAAATGGCGATATGCTAGAAAAATCTCATATATCCCTGCCAAGTCTTACGTTGCCCTTTCCAACTAATAAAAACCGATCCATATAGCTCACATGTTTTCTTCTCAGGTAAAGAGTTCAGACTGTGGTTAACAAAAGTGACCACTTCCTACGTTGGAGTGATGTCTTTATAGAGAGAATAAAGATAGTATCTTATTCACTTTTAGAATATACACAGGAGGCACTCAAGATATACGTATTTATTTTCTTGACATGCAATCCTTATAAAGGAAGTCTGACCCTTTAAGTACTTATTGAAAACCTCATCAAATAAACATAATTTTGTGTTTCTTCTCTCTTCCCTTTGCCTTTTCTGTGTTCTTTTTTCCAACTTGTTTTTAGTTGAATTCCTCTGCAAACCAAAATGTCCTATTTCTCTATACTCTGTTCTTAAATATGTTTTCTTGTACTCCTCTTTATTCTCACTACTGTAAGCAGTTTGAAACTCCCAGAACCTAGTTCCCAAGACCAGCAGGGTCACCCGTACAGGCATTCATGTTGCACACTATACAAGAGCACCACGTCTAAAGGGGAATTTTGGGTAACCCAGCTGAGTTCTGCAGCAGTGGGGGGGAGGTGCTGGGGTTTAGGCCTGTCTGAATTGGGCCAAGGTGGCCTCCAAGCTTCAGATGAGTTCAGGTTTGCTCCACATCTCTCTTCCTCCTAGGACCAATGACACCTCAAGATTTTGCTTCTTATGGTCAAAGACAAGAAAATCTTGAAATTTTTTCTTAAAAGGTTAAGTCCAGTTGTGCAAGCAGATTTCAAAGTTCTGCTCATATAATCTCCACTAGCAAACCACTGGTCAAAGCAAGTCACCAGATCAAGTCCAAAGTCAAAGAACGGGGAAGTATACTTCACTCACCACAACATCACCAGGAATATAAATGTATAATAGGAATCCAGGGGAATAGTAGAGACCAATATCACAATCTAACAAACTCCTCATGTTGCTTCTCTTGCTCACCTTCTTCTCTCAGAAGCCTAAGCCATTCTGGCTTTGTTTCCTCACCTAGATGGATATAGGAAGGACGAATGGTAGTAGCACAGTATGCATTCTGCCTGCCTAGACTCTGGAAATCTCTCTCAGGGGGAATTATTCAGTTGTACAATAATATACTACCTAATTTTTTTTGAGAGACAGAGTGTGCAAAAGCAGAGAGTAAGGTAGCATGAAGCTTTCTGTAGAGTCTCTCAATGCAAAGAAGCATCGAGAAACTCTCCAGCAAGCTCCATGCTCATTGCAGAGTCCAACACAGGGTACGATCCTATGACCCAGAGATCATGACCTGAGCCAAAATCAAGAGTCAGACCCTTAACCAACTGAGCCACCCAGGTGCCCCATATACTATTAATTAAAATTTAATTTTTTGGAACGCCTGGGTGGCACAGTTGGTTAGGCGACTGCCTTGGGCTCAGATCATGATCCTGGAGTCCCAGGATCGAGTCCTGAATCGGGCTCCTTGCTCGGCGGGGAGTCAGCTTCTCCCTCCGACCCTTCCACTTCTCTTGCCCTCTCTCTCTCTCACTCTCCTCTCTTAAATAAATAAATAGTCTTTATAAAGATATTTAATTTTTTACTTTAAATTAAGTAACGTAGGGGCGCCTGGGTGGCTCAGTGGGTTAAAGCCTCTGCCTTCGGCTCAGGTCATGATCTCAGGGTCCTGGGATCGAGCCCCGCATCGGGCTCTCTGCTCGGCAAGGAGCCTGCTTCCTCCTCCCTCTCTCTCTGCCTGCCTCTCTGCCTACTTGTGATCTCTATCTGTCAAATAAAATAAATAAAATCTTAAAAAAATAATAAATTAAGTAAAGTAAGGTAAACTACATTTACTTTAATTAAGTTCAGATCAAGGCATTGCATGGGTGAGGAGTGATAGGCCCACAGGGTGGATATGCCCAGTGGTCATCAGTTTTCATTCTAAAGTCCTTGAAGGCATGATAAAAGCTGTTCATCTGTGGGTTCCTCAGGGACAGTACCTGTCCCCACCAATGTTCTATAAATATAAAAGTGAGTTTTTATTTGGAAAACCAGATTTATTTTTTATAATACAGAGACCTAAATTGTAAAGGCATTTATTTGATTGATTGCTGTCATACTTCCCATTTGCAAATGATACACATTTTTTTAAATCCTTAAGTAGCAAATAAGTCTATGATCCTGTAAGTCCATTAATGTGTTGCCCCTGAAGGCTGGTTGTAGGAGAAACTTGGAAACTTTCAGTTCTCAAGTAAGTGAAGCCAAGTCCTGACAGAAGAGAACTAATGGACATTTCAGCCACTTGTTTCCACATCCTCTGAGAGTAGCTTATTCATGACATAAAAGCAACCACTTTTCCCTTCTTGGGAAAGTCTAAGCCAGGAAATTATTCATTAACATAATTACTTCCCAGATATTATATGTAGGGTACTTAAAGAGATACCATTTTTAATCTAATGCAATTTTTTTAATCATCTAATTTTGTTTTAAAAAATCTCATTAAAAGAAAACATCAGTAAGAATAGTGATGGTTGGGACACCTGAGTTGCTCAGTCTGCTAAGTGTCTGCTTTCGGCTAAGGTCATAATCCTAGGTGGTGGAATCAAGCCCCATGTCAGGCTAGAGAGCTCAGCAGGGAGTCTGTTTCTCCATTTCATTCTCCCTCTGTGCTCTGTCTCAAATAAATAAATAAAATCTTTAAAAAAAAGAAGAAGGAAAAGAATGACAATTGTCAGGGACTTGGGGGAGAGGGTGATCGGGAGCTATTGTTTAATGGGCACAGAGTTTCAGTTTTACAAGATGAAAAGTTATGGAAATGGATGGGGTGCTTATTGCACAACAGAATGAATGTACTTAATGCCTCTGAATTGTACACTTAAAATAGTAAAGATGGTAAATTTTATGTTAAGTATATTTTTACCACAACGTTTAAATATTGGGAAAGAAAGAAAACACTGAAAATGTTAAGGAAGTGAGTAATCCACTGTGCTTTCAAAAAATTCCCTGCCCTTACGCAAACAACCAGATAAAATAAAAACCATAAACTGTCCTGATAATTAACACTGATCAGAATATTAAGTCAAGTAAAAATACTTGCAATTCTCCACCAGTGCAGATATTAACAAGCTCCATTTGTTTTACCATCAAGAAAAGAGAAAATAAATTTTGTAGGCATCCATCGATTTCAGAAACAAGTCTTTGATTTCAACCATGCTGATGGAAATGTAGTCCAGGTGAGCTCACGTTTCATGGATGGTTAGTCCTCATACCAAGTTTTTGTACATTCTTTTTATATAACCATTCTAGGTTGGACAGCCTCCTGGAGACCACTTTTACTGAATTTCTCATAACTGTTGTGCTTTCCTATTTTCATGGCTTGACTATCCCTTCTCTGCTCACTACCAATTTTAAATATTCTGCCTGAAAGACTGAAGATGCTGTGAAAAAGTAGGTAATAAGTTTACTGCAGAAGTACCAGATTTTATATACATTTCTAAGGGGAAAGCAGTCTTGGAAACTCATTTCATGCCTCTCTTAGGAAGTCCTTGATCTTCAAGAGACTTCATTAAAGGTAAAAATTAATTATCTATACTCCTTGCCACTAAGTAATGACAGTAACAGCAGTCTTAACTTTGTACAGTGTAAGCGCTACTTACTAGAAAGTTACTTACTGACTGTTGTTTAAACACATTTTTTAGTATATGTGAAAATATATTGCCATTGAGTTTAATCCATAAAATGACTAACAATTTAATAATGTCTTGGAATTAAGGAGGGTTATAAGTCTGAAGCAGTTGGAATATTCAACATGAAATCTGACTTTTAGCAAAAATTAATGTGGTCAAACCCGTGTATTCATTTATAGTCATCTTAGTTTCCTTCACTTCTAAGGTGCAGGTGTAGGTTTGCCGGTGCGCGTTGTTCCTGAGTTCCCCAAGTGCAGAGAGAAGAAAAATCCTATGTCCTGTGCTTGACCCAAGTATATTAACAAAGTCATGCTGAGAATAATTAACTTCAACTTCAAGCCGAAATATGTATATTTTTGTCCATGGTGGCCAGTTCCCAGAAGAGATTCAGAATTAGTTGAGAGCTGATCTCTGCACTTCTGAAAGAATCCCTCTGAGTGTCTGCAGGGAACTTAGCACCATGTCTTTTATTGTAATGTCACCCCACAATATGTACATTGAATAAGGCAGCTGCATTAAAAAAGCATGAGACACAATGTGATTCTGCAAGCCAAACTATGCCTTCCTTGAATCTGTATATCTTACTGTATTACTTTCTGTGTTGTTCAAATGTGCATCTGTTATGTAGCAAACATTCATTTTTTATATTTACTTAATTAATAGTGGCACAGAGAATTATCACTCTCATTTAATGGCTCCCTGACTTGCTTCACTAAAGCTGCAAAGAAATGAAAAGTATTATCATGGGATATTTACATCTGTTTCTAATAAAGCCTAAAACAAACACCAATTATTATAGTTGTAAGAGTAGACCCTGTTCTGTCATCCTGACACTTCCAAAGCCACTTATAAAGAAAGAGTGTGGGGGTCACCTGGGTGGCTCAGTGGGTTAAGCCGCTGCCTTGGGCTCAGGTCATGATCTCAGGGTCCTGGGATCGAGCCCCGCATCAGACTCTCTGCTCAGCAGGGACCCTGCTTCCTCCTCTCTCTCTCTGCCTGCTTCTCTGCCTACTTGTGATCTTTCTCTGTCAAATAAATAAATAAAATCTTTTAAAAAAGAAAGAAAGAAAGAGTGAGTGTGGGAAGTGGAGCACTGTGATTTTCATTGTTCCAAAAAATACCACTTGGTTTTCTTTGTATTCATACTAATGATCTGACATCTCTGAGAAATTGTTCTTCCTTCCTTAGTCAGAAATGTGCCTAATTGAATTGTGAAAAAACAATGCTAAGAGAAAGAAAAGAGAGAAATCCAAATAACTGACATAATCAAAGTCCCCAAAGTTAGGAATAAGGAAAAAATAAAACTATATAAACTTATATGATTTATTTAAACATATAAAGGCCTCTTGGCCTTGTATGCAATTAAAATCAATCAGATGTCAACTAGGGGACAGTTGGACTGCAGTGTTAGTGGGCTATGTGAAAGTCCATTTCTGTGAGCCCTGGGGTTTCTCACTAAAAGTCCACAGGGTCAGTTGTGCTACCCATGGGTATATCATCGAGCAGAGCCCTGTACTCAGGGAGCCCTCCCTCAGGGTTTCAAACAGAGGAAAAGGGCTTCCCCCTCCGCCTCCAAGAGGTGGGAAATGAGGAAAAGAGTTATTCTGAGTGCTCCAAGATCATTAATAATCCACAAGCTTCCCACCTCTGCTTTTTTGGAGCAAGGTATCAAGAGAGATTTCTCTGAGGAAGCAATTAACTTCAGTAATCTTGCTAATGCTATCATCATCAATATTCACCTGTATTGGCTGCTTGGAAGAAACTTCTCCCTCAGAGCTTTTTTTTTTAAAAAGATTTTATTTATTTATTTGACAGACAAAGATCACAAGTAGGCAGAAAGGCAGGCAGAGAGAGAGAGAGAGAGAGAGAGAGAGGAGGAAGCAGGCTCCCCAACAAGCAGAAAGCCCGATCCCTCAGAGCTTTCTAACAATGAAAAAGTTATTTCATGCTATCCAAACATGAGATTACCTCCTATGTGATCTATGTTCATACATGTGGCCTTCTGTCTATGAAAAGGAAGCAGGATCTCAGAGCCTGAGGGACTATCACTCATTTTTCAAGAACCTCAATCTACCCGATCTAATCTTCTAAATCAACCAGCATGTCATAGTAGCTATCAGGTTTTGACTGCTTACTATGTGTCAAGCACTATCCCAAGTGCTTTACCAGAAATATCTCAGCAAATTGCATGAGAGTCCCAAAAGTTGCGGATTATTATTTTGAACTTCCAGATGAGAAAATTGAGGGTCGGTAGAGTTAATTAAGTAACTTTCCCTGTGGTCACTGAACCAGTAAAGACCTGACTTAAACCTGGTTCTGCATGACCCAGTGTTGATAGTAACGTAAAGAGATATTCATTAAAATACTACTATGTGTTTATTATGTGTCCTGGGGCTAAGTAATTAATCTGTGCCTCCATTTTCTAGTCTTCAAAGTGAGGATCATAAAGATTCTTACCTCACAGTATTTTAGTGAAGATTAAATTAGTTAATACATGTAAAGTGCTTACAATAGTATATAGAACTTAATAAGCGCATTGGTATGAGTTCTCGGAACTGGGAATACAACTGAACAAAATGGATAAAAGTCCTTGCCTCATAAAGCTTCATGCTAGAGAAAGAGAAAGAGCAAGTAGACAAATATCATATATGACAAGATGTAATGTCATAGTATTCCAGAATGTAATAAGAACCATGAAGAGGAAAAGAAAGCGAAGACAGAAGATAAAGAATGCTAGGTTGGGACACTATTTTATTTTATTTTTTCTTAAGTAATCTCTACACCTAGTGTGGGGCTTGAACTCACAGCCCCAAGACTAAGAGTCAGTCATTCTACGATTGAGCCAGCCAGACACCCCTGGGACACTAATTTAAATAGGGCTATTGTGGAAGCCATCACTGAGGTGACATTTGAGCAAAGACTTGAAAAGGATGCTGTAGTGAGTCATGCAGATATTTAATGGAAAATCACTCCAAGCAGAGGAAAAGGCAAGACCAAGGTCTAGTTTGCCCGAACTTTTTGTGGAACAACAAGGAGGTCTGAGGAACTAGACTAGAGTGATCAAGTGGGATAGTGGAAGATGCAGTCCTGGCAGGTGGACAGAGGATCAGATTGTGTAGAGGTTTGTAGGTCATTGTGTGACCTTTGGTTTTTACTCTGGAGCCACTGGATGATTCTGAACAAAGGGTAACATAATCTGACTCATGTTTTTAAAGGGATCACTCAGGAGGCTGTGTTAAGAAGGGACTGTGAGGAGACAAGGATAGAAAAGCAGAGCGTAGGGAGCTGTAAGAGGTAGTTTGGACAGCAGTAATTCAGGAGAGACGTGATACTGGCAATAATCAAGGAAAAAATGCCATGAAGATAGTGAAAAGTGGTCAGATTCTGGATTTACTTCGAAGGTAGAAGCAATAACATTTCTTGAAATATTGGATGTGGAATGTGAGAGAGAGAGAATAGAGAGATACCAGTAGCCCAGATAGAGAAAGCTGAGGGAGAAGCTGTGTTTAGAAGCCTTTCACACATCATTTTCTTTATTTTTTTGTACATTCTTCAGCAGAGGCATCCTGTAAGTATCCACCTCCAAGTCATGCATCATTTTAAATCCTTCCATCTTCACCTCCTATTCTAAGCATTGGGCAGTGAACAGTTCTGCGCAGGTATCGACCAGCTTCTCTTAAGAGCAACAGAACAGCACCTTGTCTCTCTCACTTCCTGCTCATAGCATGGGATACTTGCAGAAAACAACCCTCCACACCCATGTGCAACCAGAAGCATGCGAAGCAATCTTGACCAATCACAGGTAGACAAGAAGGAATGGATAAATGCTTTCCTCTTTCTCCTTCATTCCAGTGAAGTATTCTGAAACACATTCCATAAAGCTTCTCAGAAGGCACCATAAGATCAATCAAAGTAGGCCATAGCTTAGGCCACCTCAATAATATACCCTTGTATTGGTTTTTCCTCCTCTATTTTATTTCCTCTGTGCCCTCATCCTGTTTCCTGAACTCATATTCTCAAATAAACTACAAACATGTAACCCTTCATCTTGGGCTCAGAAGCCTGGGCTCTCAAACTGGCTCTAGACAGGAAACCTTCAGGAGCAGATTTTGGAGGCTGAGCCTGTAACATGATCACAAGACAATAAGGACCCCTGCTGGTGGTAAGTGGTTGGTGGTAAATCCCAAGGGGTGATAGCTGCTGGCATAGAGTAATGTCACAATTACCAAGACTCTCTGCTCAAGTAGATTGCAAGGAGGGACAGACAGAAGATGTAGCACTGGGTTAAGCGGTACATACAGTACTTCAGCATTATGGCAGTAATAGCAATTCTAAGATGGGCTGATGTCTGTTAACTGCTTTGGAGAGCTTAACGAAAGAAAATGACAGGCTGTGTTCAGCCGATCATGGCACACTGTGAAAACCATTAAGTCCTCTCGGACCATGTAGCCACAGAGCAAACTGTGCTAAAAATCAGCTACAACAAATAATCATACGTGTGGCAGAATTATGAAGAGGTCTGAATGCACAGCTTTTGAAACTTCACCCATGTCAAAGCCTGGGTCCTAAGGGAAAAATAATGGGACCTTGAGGTCCAACATGTGGACATTTTTGTGGGCATGCCTTATACTCCTAAGCCCTCAGATTTTTTTGTTATCCTCTGTGCCAACAATCTCTTTGCTCCTGATAAAGCAGCCTCTCCTTGTCCAGAAATTCTGCAGAGAATATATCTGAGGCAAGGGCTTCCTAATATAATCTTATTTCCCTCAATATCCACCCCCATTACCTTCATTACCTCAAGCCTGTAACCACAGTCAGATCTCAGCACAGCCTATGCGGTGGCAATTCCTGCTGTAAGGGTAACTAGTCCAGGATTTCTCAATCTCAGCCCTTATGACATTTGAGCTAGATAATTCCTTGTTGTGGAGGGCTGTCCTGGTATTGCACGTTATTTATAGCATCCCTGGCATCTCACTACTAGATTCTAGTAGAACCCCTCTAATAATGACAATCAAAAATGTCTCCAGACCTTACTCAATGTCCCCTAGGCATCAAAATCACGCCTGGTATAGAACTACTGAACTAGACTAACTCATAAGGAATTGCAAGACTGCTACAACATACCAGTGTGAACCAGGGGAATATTGGTGAGAGTGACTATTTAGAGTGTTAAACCAGAGGGATTTGGTTATAATGCTGTACAGCAGAGAATTTATATCAGGGGGCCATTTGCCTGTGATTTTGGATTTAATGTTCCACGAAGTCGTCTGGAGTCAGTTCTAATATAAAACCTTGATGTCTCCTTAAAGCTGGATATGATGATGGCCTGTGCTAAATGAGATGTTAGAACAATTCTTTTTTTTTTATAAGTAATGACTCATTTAATCCCCTAATAAACTTATCAGCCCCATGTTATTAGAACAATTCTGAATGAGTATTTGAGAAAGGAATCAGAAAACAGAGAAACAGAAATGTTAGAAAGAATTTATCGAGGTGCCTGGGTGGCTCAGTCGGTAAGCCTCTGACTTTGGCTCAGATCATGATCACAGGGTCCTGTGATTGAACACCATGTCGGGCTCCCTGCCCAGCAGTGAGCCTATTTCTCCTTCTCCCTCTACTCCTCCATTTGTTTGTTCTCTCTCTCTCTCTCTCTCTCTCAAATAAGCAAATAAATAAATTAAATTTTTTTTAAAAAAGAATGAATTTATCACGTGAGACTAAAGAACCACCACTAGAATGTTCTCAGAAGTAAGGATGTCGGAATGAACTTGTGAAACTAAGTACCCATTGCTTAGATATGCTCTCACAAGGGCTGTAATGCAAGTTACTTAATGCTCAGGTCATTCATTTGAGCAGATCTCATGGTGCTAGAGGGATCTATGGTAGATTTTTAAAAAAACACACTTTGACATTTCTGGAAAGCCTCCAGTAAGAGAGTTGCAGTACAGGTTCCTCATGTTCTACAAGGTTATGGTCTCTGAGGCAGAGAACTAGTCCCTGGAAAAACTAGAGCTATTTGTCATGGTCTGCATAGGATCAGACCCATCACCCATCCATAAGCACATGGGTACAGCAGGAATGAATGAAGTATGGAAATGGTATAGAATTGAGCCTGAGCAGATCCAGCAGACACAAGTAAAAACTACATGACTGAGTGAATCCAACTCCTGACACTTACTTCTACAGCAGTGACATCTGTTCATCAACTCACTCCTACATCCTTTTAGGATGTCCCTATGTCCACCTAACACAGAATAAAAAATTTAAAACTAGTTCACAGATGAATTGGCATATTATGTTGGTAGGTAGACAGGACTGGACTGCTGTTGCTCTATAGCTCCACGCAAGGAAGGATCTAGAGAACAGAGGTGAAGGGGAATCTTCCCAGCTGGCAGAACGTGAAGGATTATTCTTCATTATTTGCTTTGGAGAGAGAGACAAGTGGCCTGAAAGAAAAATCTTCACAGATGTCTAGGTTTTTCTCTCTTGCCTGCAGTGACTCTGCCAAAGTCTATGACCACCAGAATTATAATATTCGTGCTCAACATTATCTCAACCAAGGAAACCATTTCACAGCTAAAAACCAAACCAACTGCACGGTGACAATATACACATCACCATGGAATCCACTGATACTGCAATATCCTTCATCGCTCAGTAGCAGCCAGTCTTATAAAAGTAGTAAAATGTCTTGCTACAAATCCAGTTAACATAGCTGCTGGGAGTCATGGTGTTGTCATAAAAGATGTGCTTAAGGCTCAAAACCAACCAATAAAGAGTATCCCTGGGGGCACCTGGGTGGCTCAGTGGGTTAAGCCTCTGCCTTCGGCTCAGGTCATGGTCTCGGGGTCCTGGGATCGAGCCCCACATCAGGCTCTCTGCTAAGCAGAGAGCCTGCTTCCCCCTCTCTTTCTGCCTGCCTTTCCGCCTACTTGGGATCTACTTAAAAAAAAAAAAAAAAAAGAGTATCCCTGGACACTCAAAGACATGGCTCCAGAAACAAAAGAATTGAAGAAGGATTGGCCCATCTTATCAGTGACTCACTTATAGATTTATGTTTCCTAACTCTCAAATTTAGGTTTTGCTAGATAATAATGATTAGTTCTCCAGGGGTTGGGTGGAGGGATATTTCCACCAGAATACACAGCATGGAATTCAGTGAACTTGAAACTCTCACTATTTCTTGGTCACTTCGGTCTCTACTCTTGCCTTCAGTGGGCAGTTTTGAGACTTATCTCATGAAATTCCTGAGAAGGTCTTAAGGGATCAAGAAAACATTCAAATGTGGTGATAACCAATTCAATAACACATCATTATATTGCCTCTTCCTCTTCCTTCTTTTACTTTCCCTCTCCCTTCTCTTGCTCTTGCTCTCTGGGGCCAAAGCCCTAACAAACTTCTGTAGACAGATCTTTGTTTTAGCCTCTTTTTTGGGGAAAGCCAAGAGGGGAGAGGGGAAATAATTTAATTTGGACCCATTAGGTTGGGATGTCTAAAAAGACATGCAAGTGGAGATGTTAGGGAGGTGGTCTGTACCCAAATTTGGATTTTAGGGAAGAAGTCCAGACTTTTGAAATGCAATTCACTTTCCAGCTTTGAAGAGAGCCACAAACATACAATTGTTTAAAAAAAAAAAAGCACAATAGGACAAAAGAGCACATGCAATTGTCACCTAAATAGGGTCCACGGTAAGACTTCTAGGACTGAGCACGAAGGGCCAAATGGGTCCTTTTAAAGATAGGGCTAGATACAGATCCTGCTTTTAAAAGGAAAATCATTTAATGAAATTGAAAATCATTCCAAGTGGCATTAACTAGAGCATATTAATTAATAGGTCCTTATTAATTCTGAATTTTTCCAACAAATTATATATTCAGATAAACACTGAAAGATGCTTTACACAGTTATCTTTCTCTTTCTCAGTGACTCCACACCTGAGAGAATTAGTCCCTTCTTCTTTTACAGTTCCATGGTAGTCTCTTTTGTGTTTACCTCACCAAACTATAATTTATCCATGTGTTTCATTCTGTTTCCCCAATCAGAGTGTGCCCTCTTTTTGAATGGAATCCCTGCCTTTGTATCTCCAGCTCCTGACACAATGCCTGGTATAGAGATGGCACTGTTTGTTCAAATAAATTGAATGCACACATAAACGGATCCCTGCAGAATGCCTGCAAAGGACTGTGTTGAGCAGGACCAAAGAAGTCACACCTTTGAATTCCCAGCACATTTATCTCACCTGCACATCTCTTTGGTCCCTTATTTTGTATCTTATTTTATATGTATTTGCACCTTCCAACCTATGAACTTGTCAGCATTAGGATTCACGTCTGAATCACCTCTGCACCTGGGTTAAGGTGCCTGGCATAAAACCAGGGTCGGGAATATGGAATATGAATTATCTGCCTGCAACAGCAACCTCGGCATCATCTGTGCTTCTCAAACTTAAATGTGCATAGGGCTCATTTTGTTAAGATGCAGATTCGGATTCAATAGATCTGAAGCGAGCCAGAGAGTCCGCAGTATCTAAAAAAACTTCAGTTGATGCCCAAGCAGCTGGTCTGTGAACCACACTTAGACTGTCAAGGTCACTACATCAATTGTTCTCGACTGTAGCTTCCTTTTAGGATCTCCTCGGAAGATCCTGAGAGTACTGAAGTCTGAGTCCCGCCCCTCAGAAATTCTGATTTAAGTCATTTAAACTCCCCATGTTGTAAGTTGCAAGGACCTCGGGTTAACAGACCTTTACATATACAAAAAGAGAAAACACTTAATCGGATAACTTCCTAAATAAAATTGCGGGAAATATCTGAATAAATATCTCTTCTAAAGAAAGTAATAGCACGCAACACCAATTTCCCGGGACCCAAGGCGGTCTCCGGGCGACAGAGGCCCCGCCCTTGCCTGTCTTTGACACTCCCCTCCAGCGGGACCGCGACCGCTTTGCCACGCCCATCACCGCCTCTCCTTCCTTTTCTTCGGGGGTCGACTTCCGGCGTGGGGTTTGTCACGTGCCCGGAAATGGGAAGTGGTGGCGGAACGGCTCAGGTGACGGGTTCAGGCTAGTAGCGGTGGCCGTTGCGTCCCTGTCCGGTCTCTCTCTTGGAGGACCCGCCTTGGCACGGGCCGGGCTCGGTCGGGCGTTGCGGTAAGCCTTGGGCCGTGGCTGCCCGGTAGTTCCGGCGGCGGTGGACAGATTAGCAGACAGGCGGTGCCCGGGTCTGAGGCGGCGCTCCAGTCCGGCTGCTGGCTCCGCGTCCAGGGTCGGGGACCTGTCTCTCCGCGGTCTGGCCTCCCATCCTTTGCCACTGTGTTTGGGTGAGGCGCAGAGTCCGCTAGGAGCATCCGCCAACTCCTCGTTGTCCTGGGGGCTGGGAGAACAATTCCCACACATCCCTTCCCTGTTTCACCCATAAGAACCAGGTTTCATTTGTGCAAAATGGCCCTGATCATTCGCTCTTTGGCGCGGACCAGGAGAAAAGGACGTGACAGTGCCTTCTTGCCTTCTTCTTTGTCCAAATCCACATTTTCTTCTAGATCTCTGAAGCGCATTCTCCGGTCTCTGTGCCCAGTTTTCTCTTCTGGATGACAATGCTGCACTTGCTCAGTTGCCTCGATAGCACACAGGGCCCGACCCACGCAGACACTCAGATTGACAAGCTCTTTGTCGCGCAGTGGAATGGCCCAGCTGATTTTGAGGAAACAAGAACCAGTACAGAGAACAGTAGCTAACTATTTCTGGAACGTGGTCAGGCATGGATTCTTAAACTGGGAAAATAGTTTTATTCGAGGATCTCTAGTGATGTATTCACTGACTTACACAAAAGTACTCTAAAGACTCGACCCTTAGAATGTAAATGCCACTGGGGCACGATGTTCTTGTCTTCCTGAACATGTGTTTCATATTCACCTGTAACGTAGAATAGTGCTTGGCACTTAGTAGGCATCAGTATTTGTTGAATGAAAAAGGGTGGCATAGTGCTTTCCCTTATGCCTAACTCCTTTATGAGGTATAACCAGTCCCCACTTGCTTTACACGTCCCATGCACTCGTTGCTTTTGACCAAAGAGGGACTGTGTGGTAAAGGTTGGCCACTGTTACTCATTTGACCAGTTTTTACTATTCAGTTCAGGTTACCTCAAGAGGCATTTGCTGAGTACCTGCAAAGCAAGAACACGGAACTATGCCGGAGCACCTTCTCCTCTCTCTTTCTTCTTTCAAGAGCGTTCTTGAGATCTACAAGCTTATGGTCTCATGAATCAATTGGACAGCAAGTGCTTGATTATTTAGTAAATACAGAAAGTGCTCTAGCAATTGAGAGGAGAGATCAGTTTGGATTAAAGTCATTATTGAATCCATTCACATAAACCATGAAGTGTAATTAGGGTTTGGATGGATGATATTCCCTGTATGGAAAAGCACTAAGCAAAGATGCAAAGACTGCGCTGAGAAGAGGGCTTGGACCGGAAGATCTGTATTTGGGAACCTTGGGAAAATGTTGAGCAGGGGCATGTTGTGATGAAAGCTATGTTTTAATATTATACAGGGTTTAGGGATTGTGGAAACTTGCAGAGAGATAACCAGATACTGAAGTGTTAAATGGATATAGTTGATGTGAGCCTGGGTTAGTGTGGTAGCAATGAAAGGAAGGGTAAACTGTGTGTAGATGAGGGGAAATCAGCAGAACGCGGCAGCAGATTTCCTGTTGACAAAGGAGAATAAAATATGACAGATTTTGAACTCAGACATTCACTTACAGATGTGAGAGTTGGAAAAGGGAAATCAGGGAAACTATTGTTGTCATGTCATTTGGTGCTATCATTTTTGCTTAATTTTGAAATGCTTGCTATGTCTTTGCCAAGTTCTAGGAATATGAAGATGAAGAAGAGATAGTCCTTTCCTACAAAGAGCTGTTTTTAATGGGAGAAAGAATACAGCTAACTAGAAAACAGGGTTTGTGTTATGTTAGCAGAGTAGAGGTGAAATGTTTGAGAAGTATAAAATGATTATTCTTTATATGCGTGTCACTACCTCACAGAAGAGTTGATATTTTAGTGGGATCTTGAAGAATGAATTGGAACTTCCTCAGGTTGGGGGGCGGGAGGGGGAGAATTCCAGGAAAAGGAAATTGCATGAACCAAGCGCAGAGATGGAGAAAAAAAGTGTCCATTATCCAGAGTTAATTTCCTAAGCAAGTTCACATGTATGAAATAACACACATTTGCATTGGAAAATAGTAATATGTATATACACCTAAATATATATATTTAAAAATTAAGTTGAAAAGAGATTTTTAAAAATATTTAACCTAAGTTGATATTTGAAAAAAGGCATTGAATTTAGTCAGAAAAAGGAGTAAGTGGAAACCTTTTTCTTTATAATAGCTTTATTGAGATATAATTCATATGCTATAAAATTGACCCTCTCAAGTGTATAATTCAGTAGTCTTTATTGTATTTACAAAGTTATATAACCATTACTACTGTCTAATTCAAGGACATTTTCATCACCCCAAAAGAAACCCCATACCCATTACCAGCCCTTCTTGCCCCTTAACCCTGGCAACCACAGATCATTTTGTCTTTATGGATTTGTCTAGTCTGGACATTTCATGTAAGCAGAATCATAAAATATGTGGTCTTTTAACTGGCTTCTTTCACTTAGCATAAGGTTTTCAAGTTTCATCAATGTTGTAGCATATATCAGTACTTCGTTCCCTTTTTATGGCCAAATAATATTCCACTGTGTAGATATACTTCATTTTGTTGTATCAGTTCATTAATTAGGGGATATCTGAGTTGTTTCTACTTTTTGGCTATTGGGAATAAGGCTGCTAGGACCATTCATGTACAAGTTTTTGTGTGGACATATATTTTCAGTTCGTTTGAGTACATACCTAGGCATGGAATTGGTGGGTCATATGGTAATTTCATATTTAACCTTTTGAGGAACTGCCAAACAGTTTTTCCAAAATGGCTGCACCATTTTACATTTTACAATCACCAACAATTATGAAAAAGTTCTTTTTCTCCACATCTTTACCAACACTTGTCTTTTTATTTTAGCCATTCTAGGGGGTGTAAAGTGGTAGTTAGCACATTTGGTTTTGGTTTGCATGAGCATCTTTTCATGTGCTTATTGGCCATTTGTATATTTTCTTTGAAGAAATGTCTAATCAGATCCTTTGCTCAATTTTTAATTATTTGTTTTTTTATTGTTGAGTTGTAAGAGCTCCTAATATAGGAAATTTATATTTTAAGGTTGAGCATAGGTTTTTTTTTTTATCATATTTGGGTAGTACTCCAAAGATTATGAAATTTGATAATGCTGGTTCTCTAATTTCTTTTCCAATCATAACGACTTTTTATTTTTATGATGTTGGTATGTTGATGTATGAAATCATCCTAGCCATAAATAAGATAATTTTTTAAATCATAAATGGAACAATATGAGATAGAATGATTTTGAGAATGAGCTTAATATCAATACTCTCAATTTTTTTCAGCTGATTAAAAATGACAGCAATCAAGCATGCGTTACAGAGAGACATTTTTACACCAAATGATGAACGCCTGCTGAGTATTGTCAATGTCTGCAAAGCAGGAAAAAAGAAAAAGAACTGCTTTTTGTGTGCCACAGGTGGGTATTTAGTAAGAAAAAGCTCTTGTTTGGCATTCTTTTATTGTTTTATTACCCAGGGGACTTTCCCCCTTGTTTTTAATATTCTCATTGTCTCTGGATGTCTGGATGGCTCAGTCGGTTAAGCATCTGCCTTCAGCTCAGGTCTGATCCGAGAGTTCTAGGATCGAGTCCTGCATTGGGCTCCATGCTCAGCAGGGAGCCTGCTTCTCCCTCTGCCTGTCACTCCCCCCTGCTTGTGCTCTCTCTCTGACAAAATAAAATCAAATCTTTAAAAATATATATATTCTCATTGTCTCTATAATTGGAAAAACTGTTGGGCCAACAAATTCATTTTTTAAATTGTCTTTAATTAAATATTGAGTAGATACAACAGAATCTATATCATATATATAAGATGCAAAAACTAATCATACAGGGAACACTCATGTGCTTACCACCCAGTTTAAATAGAATATTACCATTACCTTTAAAGTGCCCTGTGCACCCTTCCCTAATCCCATTCTCTTCCCTCACTCATTAAGAGGTAACTAGTATCCTGAACTTGGATTCAATCTTTCCTTGCTTTTCTTTACCATTTTACTATATTTGTTTATAGTCTCAAATAACATATTGTTTAGTTTTGCCTGTCTTTGAAATTTACATGAATTGAATCGTAGTGCATGTATCCTTTTCTGACTTTTTCCACTCAACATTATGTTCATATTCATGAGTTTAATTTCTGTTTCTTCATATAGCAATAATTCTTTCATTTTCACTCCTATGAAGTGTTCTACCCTGTGAGAGTAGCAGTTTATTTATGCATCCCACTAATGAAGAACATTAGATTTGTTTTCAGGTTTTACTGTTCAGACAGCACTTCTGTGAACATGTTTGTCCATGTGCCCTCATGTATACAGGCAAGAATTTTCTGGGGTTGATACTAAATGTAAAATTGCTGGGTCATAGGCATGTAAGTGTTCAACATTACTCTAATACCAAACTATTTTCAAAAGTAATTAGACTGGTTTTCAAGTCCACAAGCAGTGTGTGTTTGAAGTTCTTTCTCTACATCCTAGTGAAAAGTTGTTTTTGACACTTGGTTTTGACAGGCTTAATTGATTCCAGCCTGGTGGAAATAGTATGTAAAATGGTACTCATTGTGGTTTTAAATTTCATTGCCCTAATAATGATGAAATTAAGCATCATTTCATGACTTTATTGGCCATTTGGTTTCCTTGTCTTAGAAATTTGCCTTAAAGCCTTCTGCTCATTTCTCTATTGTGTTGGTTGTCCTTTTACTGATTTGTACAAGTTCTGTATATTTACTAATCCTGTGTTGGTTATATGTATCCCAGTATGTGGCTTGTGTATTAGGCTTTTGATACTTTTTAATGAAATTCCTAATTCTAATGAGATCTTATTAATCAGTCTGGTCCTTTATGGCTTCCACCTTTTTATCTTATTTAGGATATGTTCCCTAGAAGGGCACCTCTTGGTTGGCTGAGCATTTGACTCTTGATCTCAGCTCAGGTCTTGACCTCAGGGTCATGAGTTCAAGCCCCACATTGGGCTCCATGCTGGGTGTGGAGCCAAATTTAAAAAAAAAAAAAGATAAACTTCCCTAGAGTAGCAAAAGTATTCTCCTATACTATGTTCTTAAAGTTTTATAATTTTGCCATTCACATTCTGATATTTAGTTTACCTGTTTCCATGTTTGTAGTGATGAATATGAGTGTGTCCATTTCTTGGTTCTCTCCTGTATCTGGTTTTTATTATGTCTTGTTTTGATTCTTCATTCTTCTACCTAAATTTTAGAATCCACTTGGCAACTGGCAGATTTTCTTTGGATTTTAATTGAAATTGTTTTAAATATGTATTTAGTTCAAAGAGAACTTGTATTTTCATGATATTGATTCTTCTTGTCCATGGACATGGTATAGTTCTCCATTTATCTTGGTCGTCTTTAATGCCTTTCAGTAAGTTTTACAGTTTTGGAGTGCCTGGGTGGCTCATTGGGTTAGAGCCTCTGCCTTCGGCTCAGGTCATGATTGAGCCCCAATTAAGGCTCTCTGCTCAGCGGGGAGCCTGCTTCCTCCTCTCTCTCTGCCTGCCTATCTGCCTATTTGTGATCTCTGTCTGTCAAATAAATAAAGAAAATCTTTAGAAACAAAATACTTTTAAAAATAAAATAAAAATTTAAAAATAGGTTTTACAGTTTTAAAGGCTTTCAGTAATTTTGCACATTGTTTTATTCCTAGATTTTTTGATACTATCATAAAAAGTTATTAGCACTAATATATCTTTAAGACTTTAATTACTTTTTAAGATTTGTTTATTTATTTATTTGTTGAGAGAGAGAGAGCGTGCACACAACCAGGGGGAGCAGCAGGCAGAGCAGGCAGAGGGAGAAGCAGGCTCCCAGCTGAGCAAAGGAGCCCGAGGTGGGACTCAATCCCAGGACCCTGGGATCATGACCTGAGCCAAAGGCAGACGCTTAACCCAACTGAGCCACCCAGGCATCCAAGACCTTAATTTCTTAGAGCAGTTTTAGGTTTACAACAAAATTGAGGAAGGAAGTGCACAAATATCCCCTACTCTACATATGTGTAGCCTCCCCCTTTATCAGTACCACTGGCAACAATGGCAACAGTTAGCAAGAATGAACTTACATTGACATACTGTAATCATTCAAAGCCCACAATTTACCTTAGGGTTTACTCGTGGTGGTGTTCATTGTGTGGGTTTGGACAAATGTATGATGAAATATATCTACCATTGTAGTATCATACAGAGTATTTTCACTGCCCTAAAAATCCTGTGTGTTCTGCCCTTTCATCTCTCCCCCAACCCCTACCCTTTCAACCAATGTTCTTTTTACTGTTTGCATGGTTTTGCCTTTTCCAGGATATCATATCCTTGAAATCGTACAATATATAGCCTGCTCAGTGTGGCTTCTTTCACTTAGTAGTATACATTTACGTTTCCTGCATGCCTTTTTATGGCTTGATAGCTCATTTCTTTTTAGCATTGAATAATATTCCGTGCCTGGATGTACCACAGTACATCACCTTCCACTCACCTATGGAAGGATATCTCAACTGTCAGTGGGACAGTTATGAATAAAGCTGCTATAACCACCCATGTGTGGATTTTTGCATGGACATATATAGTTTTCAGCTCCTTTGGGTAAATACCAAGGACTGCGATTGCTGGATCATATGGTGAGAGTATCTTTAGTTTTGTAAGAAATCACCAAACTTTCTACCAAAATGGCTGTATCATTTTGTAGCCAGCAATGTTTGAGAGTTCTTGTTGCTCCACATTTTTGCCAGTGTTTGGTGTTGTCATGTTCTGGAATTTCGCTGTACTAATAGGTGTATAGTGGCATCTCGTTTTAATTTTCACTGCCTTGATAAAACATGGTGTTGAGTATTTGTTCATATGCTGATTTGTTATCCATATCCCTTCTTTGGGGAAAAATCTGTTAAGGTCTTTGGCCATTTTTTAATCAGGTTTTTTTTGTTTTCTTATTGTTGAGTTTTAAGAGTCCTACGTATAGGGGCACCTGGGTGGTACAGTCGGTTAACAGTCCAACTCAGTTTTAGCTCAGGTTGCAATCTTAGGGTTGTGAGATGGAGCCCATGTCAGCTCCGCACTCAGCATTGAGTCTGCTGAAGACTCTCTCTTCCTCCACCCCTCTCCTACCATGTGTGCAGGTGCTCTCTCTCAAATAAATCTTAAAAAAAAAATCAATAAATAAAGAGTCCTTTGTATATTTTGGATAACATTCCTTCATTAGATGTGTCTTTGGCAAATATTTTCTTACAGTCTGGCTTGTCTTCTAATTCTCTTGATGTTGTCTTTTGCAGAGCAGAAGCTTTTAATTTATTGAACATTAATATATTTTAAAAATCATTTATTAGAATCTGGAAATACAGTTGTTTTTTTATATGGATTTCTACATCAATCTTGCTAGACTTTCTTATTAATTTTGATTATTTGCCCACAGACTCTTAAGTAGTGATATTATCTTCCTTCCTTTATAGTCTTTATATTTTTTTTAAAAGATTTTATTTATGTATTTGATAGAGATCACAAGTAGGCAGAGAGGCAGGCAGAGAGAGAGGGGGGAAGCAGGCTCCCTGCTGAGCAGAGAGCCCGATGTGGGGCTCGATCCCAGGATCCTGGGATCATGACCTGAGCTGAAGGCAGAGGCTTTAACCCACTAAGCCACCCAGGCACCCCAGTAGTCTTTATATTTTTTATTTATTTCTGTTGCTTTAGTCTGCTGGTTAGGACCATCAGTACAGTGTTGATCTCAAAAGGAATGGCTTCACTTTTTAGTATAATTGCTATTGGGTTTTTTACAGTACAAAGGGAGCTCCCTTCTGTTCTTGACTTTTTTTTTCTTTTGGGGTTTTTATCATTGAAAGGATGTTCAATTTTATCAAATGCTTTTTCAAATCTTTGAGATTATCATATACTTCCTTAATTTATTAGTGTGGTGAGTAATTGTATTTGGTTTTTCAAATGATAAATTGAATTCTTGGAATGACATAACTCAGTCATGATGTACCAGATACCATCAATTATATCATATATTATTTTATGTACCATTTAAAAAGTGCTGTGATATCACATAAATTGTTAAGACATACTCTGATTTCAGAAATATTAAACTGTGGAAAAAAGTGTACATCTCAGAATTGTTGAAATGAAATACTACCTTTTGTGTATGCCCTTGGATTAAGTTTGCCAGTGCAGAATTTGTTTGTAGTTTGTAGTTGTAAGATTTTTCACCCATGTTCATTAATGACACGGTCCTGCAATTTTCTTTTATACACTGTCTTTGTCCTTACATCCAAAGCAATAAAGTAAGTTGGGAGTGTTCCCTTGTTTTCTGTACAGTGCAATCGTTATGTATGTTTGGAATGTTTCCTTGGAAAACTTGGCAAAAGATACCAGTAAACCTGTGTTGGACTAGGTTTTGGGGAAAGAGATTTTTCTCTTACTAATGCAATGTCTTTAATACAAAAGATTTTCCGTACTTTCTGTTCTTAAGTCAGTTTTGGTAAGTTACATTTCTTAGAGATTCAACCACTTCATGTAAATTTTTAGATGTACTGGCCTTCACTCCTATCCATCCATTTGCTGACAGAGTAGTTTTTAGAAACAAATTAGAGCAGTTCATTTCCCTAATTAAAGTCCTCTAAGAGCACTCCACAACCTCAGATGAACATCCTTGGTGATCTGAACTTTCACCTTTTTTTGTAATTTCATTTCCATCCACTTTATTGTGTAAACAATCCATATTGAACCACTTAGCACTGTTCTGAAATGGTGTTAGGCTCTTTCATGCCCCTTGGGTTCACTTAGGTCAGTCATTCTTTAGGGCTCATACTGTTCTTTCAAAACTGGTCTGAAGCTTTGCTTCTCAAGGAATCTGCCTCTGACCCTTTTGTCTGATTTAGATGTTCCCTTTGATGCTCTGTGCATTCCTCAGTCGTGGCATGTATCGGGAAGTACTACTCCTGTTCTAGTACCGTGTACAGGCACCTGACAGCTGTATTTGCAATGAGTGGGTGAATGGGTGAAGAATAAGAATATTTCTGATGAAAGTGTGTTTTATTCAACAGTGACAACTGAACGCCCTGTGCAGGTGAAGATGGTCAAAGTCAAGAAATCTGATAAAGGAGATTTCTACAAAAGGCAGATTGCTTGGGCCCTTCGAGACCTTGCTGTGGTAGATGCCAAGGATGCTATTAAAGTATGTTTTTCTTAGTGCTTTGACCTGTGTTCAGAAAGTGTCTTTCATTTTCTAATGTAGTACTCTGTCTTCTAAGATGATCTCAACTTCTTGTTTTATAACCCTCTCCTCTACCAACTCACCAAGAATTAGTCTAAAGTGTATTATTAAACCTTCCAGTTTCCCACTACGAAAATAAATCTGTATGCATGTGGTTTCATTGTTTTTGCTTTTTTTTTTTTTTTTGAGCTATAGTTATGTTTGTGCACAACTTAGGTACACTGGAGCAAAATAACTATATATTTTGCTATTTAGGTTAGGTATATTTAATATAAAATTCATATATTAGTACACATTTGTAAAATGTTGTGAGTAGTTTTTTTTAAAAGCCTTCATTGTTCTGATAAAACCTAGTTCAACATCATGTGTAACGCTATAACCAAAGTGAGTCTTCCTTAGTTTGTCTTCACAAATTAATGTAGAATCATCAGCAGAGGCAACCAGGCTGGCCTTTGAGGCCAGGGTTTCAAAGTTGTGGCTCAAATAAAGGAAGTGATAGGGAGTTACACACTCTTATTTTAAGGAACTTAAAGAGTAAGATACAAGAATGTAAATACCTATACTTTTCCCTGAAGCCACACTCAAACTTTAAGAAAATTGAATAATGTAATAATCGTGTTAAAGGACCATGTTTATTTTTGACAAGTCCACTTTTCACAGCAATACCCTTTTTTCAGAGAAATTAAGTAGCGCTCCTCTGGTGAAATTAGGTGCTCCTTTCCCCTCAGCCTCTCTCACTCTGCCCCTCATCTTCCTCTGCAGGAATGTTTTGCATCACACCCACTTGTGATGGGCCGGATAGCAAGGCTTACATAAATGTAACTGCAGGTGCCCTTTGACTTAACCCTTCAAGTCTCACACATTCACTTCAAAGACACAAAGAAGCAGAAGCTAACTTTGTAGAATAATCCAATAAAATAAAAGTCTCATTTCACCCTTATCCTGGTACAGACCTCTGAGGAACTAAAGGCTGGATGAAATGACAGGCTGTTGAGTTGAGTGTGAAATACTTTTTAAACGAAGCAAAAACAACTTAGGAGAGCGTTGCATGACTAAAATACGCAATTCACAATTCAGATTTCTAACAAAGGTGGTGAATGCCTTTCTAGAAGTTTTTTAGGCACACTGGGTTGCAGCTTTATCCCTTAGGGATACCCAAAACACTTGAGTAACTTATTTAATATATTCTGTTACCATGGGAAAAGAGCAAGAGTAGAGACTTTTTTGCTAGGTTTCTATTTAAGAGAAAATACAGTAAGAGCTTTTTAGAAATGTGTCTTTATTAAAGAGGCTTTTTTCTTCAATAGTTTTGTACTTGATAAGCTCACTGACTTGCATAATTCACTAACATTGCTGATGCTTATCTGCATGCTTTCTCACAGCTGATGCCTTCTATTCCTGGCTTTCTTAATGGATATTGTTGTTTTTTTTTCATTTTATGTAGGCACCTTGGCGTGTGCACCCTATATATGGATATAAAACATAAAATTTTTATACATAGCCAAACATTAGCCATTTTGTGTCACACATTGATCTGTGTGAGTGTTGCCACTGGAGCACTCAGCTTCTTTTATGGCGTTATGGGAAGAATTCCCAGGGGAATTATCATTTCCCATCAAGTTTTAGAATAGTTGCCAATACTCTTAGAATTTTTTTATAAGTAATACAATTACCTTTTTATTGGAAATGCAGATTTTTAATCTTCTGATACATCAGTTCTGCTTATTGAGCTAATTAGTACTTCCATGCTGCCTTTATGTGATTGTTGTATCAGGTCAAGTCCTGATCCCTAAATTATCCCCACTCTTCACAGTGGAAGTCTGATATCATCTCCTTTACCCTGGAGGCGATTATTTACTATCCCCCTCCCAAAATGACACTTTGAATGAATCGGATATACTAGTAGCCTGCCGTAGGACATTAATCAATTTTTAATTCCTCAGATGTGAAGAAGAGCATACATCCGTATGGTTTCGTGTTTTATTTTTTTTTATTTTTTAAAGATTTTTTTTTTTTAATTTATTTATCAGAGAGAAAGAGGGGGAGAGAGCAAGCACAGGCAGACAGAATGGCAGGCAGAGTCAGAGGGAGGAGCAGGTTCCCCGCCGAGCAAGGAGCCCGATGTGGGACTCGATCCCAGGACGCTGGGATCATGACCTGAGCCGAAGGCAGCTGCTTAACCAACTGAGCCACCCAGGCATCCCTGGTTTCGTGTTTTAGATAGCAGTCAAGTGATTCTGCATTTGGGGAAATATTAGCCTGGTACGAAATCACTGCTGCAAGCTGGCTGAAGAGACAGGGAGCAGATTGCACTTCTCCCACAGGTTGAGCTTCTTGGTTGTTCGAAAGAACTTCCAGGCTAGCCAGCATTTTTTAATTTTTGAGTCATCTTTGATCTTTCTCTGTTTGCAGAATTGAAGACAGAATCAGTCCCTGCTTTCACCTCTTTTGTTCTTGGGAACCACACCAGGGTGTAGAATGTATTTCTTTCTCATATGTTATAATTAGAAGACATATTCTTTACGAAGGAGTTAGTGTCAGATCACAGTTATGAATAATCGTGCATTATCATCAAAGAAGAGGTATAGCTCTAAAACCCCAGAGGCAGTTTAAAAAGAAAAAATAGGTCCATGTCAAAACTGGAGACCATTGTCATCTTGTAGACCAGGAAGCCGGGCCACAAGGCTTTTACCTAGACATCTTATATTTCCACTCATATACCTAAGGGGCATAGGAAGGAAAATACCGAAACACTGTGTTGTTTTTTTTATCCAGCTTCTTTTGGGAGGTAAAGTTTTTCCTATAAATTGAATTCTCTGAACTGTTCTCTGTAAGTCACTTAGCTGATGTTTAATGGTGATTTTTTTTAAAAGAACGACTTCATTTTATTGAAATATAAACTATAATAATGCAAAAGGGAGCTGATCCAAAACAATATCTTTTGTATATTTTTATTTCAGGAAAATCCTGAATTTGATTTACATTTTGAAAAAATATATAAGTGGGTTGCCAGCAGCACTGCTGAAAAGAATGCATTTATTTCATGCATTTGGAAATTGAATCAGCGATATCTCCGGAAGAAAATCGATTTTGTCAATGTTAGCTCACAGCTCTTGGAAGGTAAAGTTAAATAAAAATGCTTATGTGAAATCAGTATATCTATAAGTGAATATGTAATTTGACATTACTCAAAATGATTAGCTTACTGATTTACCTTAAATTGCAAAGGAGTTGAAAGATAATTTTTCTTGTTGCAGAAATGATACTTGCTCATTATAGAAATTGATACATTAAACTAAGTAAATAAAAATCACTTATAAACTTAATCTTCAGATAACTGCTGTTGATGTTTTGTTAGATGTTCTTCCAGTCTTTTTTCTATGCATGTTTAAAAACTTTTTAAAAATTCACATTCTAAAAAAAAAAAAAATTCACATTCTGTTTTCTAACTTAACTTTTTCTTATAATGAGAATTTTTCATGTTATTAAATACTTAACCCAACATGATTGTTAGTAGTACCATAGTATTCCATTATATGAATATATCTTACTATATTTAACTAATTTATTTTAAAATTTCCAGTCTTTGCTTATTTTAAATAATTTTGACATGAATATTCTTGTAGTTGTATTTTTGTGCAGAGTGTAAGTGTAGTGGTTAAGAACATAACTCGAGTCACACTGCTTGGTTTCAGATCCTGGCTTTGTCACTTCCCAGTCATGTGACCTTGGATTATTCGATGTTTCAGTTTTCTTTATCTCAGAAATAGTGATAATTAGTAGTATCCACTCGATAGGATTGTTTTGAGGATTAAATTATTTGATATATGGCAGTGATGAGAATAGTGCCAGGTGTATAATAAGTACTCAACAAATATTAGCTTATTACTATCCTATTCTCTTATTAGGATAAAATCCTTAGACATGAAGTTAAATAGGATATTTTTGATCAGTGTATCTTCAGGGATGTTACTATGGATTATTTTGTATTACAAGATGAAAACTTATTTATTAAAAATTCACAATGAAATGTTATTTCTTTAAAATTTCTTTCATAAAGACATAAACATTGTAAGAAAATGATTCTGTATGCCTTGTGGATACAATTTGTGTTGTATTCTTTATCTCAAAGAAAGCAGTTGAAATAACAGCTAATATGCAGAAGAATAGAGTTGTTGCTCCTCTTTATTAATAAAAAAACCAGATTATTCCAAATAATATATATTAGTAAGAAAAGTTAGATTTGTCCTAAGTTGTATATTAGCATTTTAAAATAGGAGCTTCGTTCTGTTCAGTTAAAACATCTGAAATAGCCAATATTCAAACATTTTGACCTATAAAAATGGTGTTTCAGTTGCTTCAGACTATTTACTCAGCCACTTGCCTCTGTCCTTTCTCTATTCTGTTTTACTTGCTCCTTTTCTGTTTGCCTGTGAATATTTCCCTGAAATACAGTATTCCTTCCCAATACTTAGTAATTAGTAAGCCCGTTATTGGTTTCAGGTTTGATGCTTGAAACTGGCAGAGGCAAGTCCCATCTGTCAGGCCCTGTGCTACTTCCCCAGTGAAGCCCTTGCGTAGCCCTTGGGGTCGCCATCTCAAGAACATTAGACCCCAGTGTCTTGTCAATTGAATATATTGAGGGAATGACCTTAAAGAAATTGATGGTAATTTTTCATGCCTTGAATAGTGGTTTAATTTGTTTTGAACGGCTTTTATTTTATTTATTTACTTTTTTGCCATTTCAGGGTTGAACATTTTATTGAGGGAATGATTGCCATTCTGTCTTTAAATATTGTGTATTTCCAGATGTTATTTATTGCCTACGATGTGTTTTAAACCAATACATTTCATTGAGTCATGGGAGAATACCTGGTTTTTCCCTCATTAAGAAATGTTATCTGGTTTACCTCATTAATAAATATTACCATAATCAATAAAAAGAGTTGCTGTTTTTTAGAATGAAATGTCTAGCTTAAAAAAAAAAGACATTTAATTTTTTAAGGCCTAAAGCAAAAAATGTAGACATTTTCATGTTTATAAAAGTTATAAGTTCAGACCAATTTTAGGTGTACTGCGAAGATCCTTAAGGATCTCACTATTAATATCATTTTCCATAAATCAATAACTGTTGCTTTGGTTTAGAGAAGTCCAGAGAATAGTTTTCTTAATGTCTGCAAATTTGTGTTAATGTTTTAATGGATTTTGAAATCATAGCAGTTGATTCCCATTTAGAAAAAACAATAAATGTGTCTAAGTTTTGAGTGATGTTAGAAAATAAGTAAGAAATTGTCACCATCTGCTTTTAAGAGACAAGTGTGAATGCTAACAGTGGCATCTTTAGTGGTTTTTATTGGTGACAATTGAATGTTTATGCTAGTAAGTAGGTTTCTCAGCAGAAGGCTTTTAAGGTTTTTAAAGGAGGATTTTTGTTAGCAGTCGAAGTAGTGTCAGGTTTTTGTTTGGCTTTTTCTTTTTCATTCTTATAACCAGATTTTAAAAAAGAAATCTTTGACTTGAATCCTTAAAAGCCAGCTTGAACAGATACCTCGTGTGTTGTGTTTTTTTGTTTTTGTGTTTTTTTTAATTATTTCAATCTCGTCCTTTCTAACAGTGTTTTATGACTAATCTATTATGAGGGAGTGTCTGGGTAAAGTTTTGGGCCTTGAGTGAAAATAACTAGACTAAATGCATGAATCAGAGCTGAACTAAAAATAATTCTCAGGAAGTGATCTATTTCCCAGTTTTCTCCAAGGACTAGTTGGCGCTGTTTCTTAAAAGAAAGGAAAAAATAGGAAGATAAATGTATTTTTAGTTATTGTCAGAAAAAGAATAAGAGAATCAACTTTGGAAATTTAGTTTCTGAGGATCTTTCCATCTTGTACTTGATTTGGACATTGTCTTTTAAACTTTGATTGTACCAGAAGTTCAAATGAAATATGGGTAGTATTTAAAAAATTTTAAACCTGTATACTTTTCTACCCAGCTAATATTCTTTGCTTACTTTCCTCTGCTTTTTTCATACCTTTTTACTCTCCAGAACTGCCTAAAGTTACAGAAGGTGCGTAACACCTTTTCTTTTTATTCTATTCCATATATTTTTTATTACTTGCCATTGTTATGTACTGTTGGTTGCATATTTTATGAAATTGTGCATAGGGACAGGTTTATTACCACAAAATCCATATAGTAATAAAATTAATGATAGGATTCATTATTGACTTTCAAAGGACTGTTTCATGGAAGAGAAAATACTTCTGAAGCAGTTATGGTCATTTAAAATATTTATTTATTTTAAATATCTGCTTGTATAAGGAGCTGTATAGTTTGGGCAGTCCCTGCCCCCTAGTGGCTAATAAACTGTCAGATGTGACAATTTGACATTTCCACAGTGAGTTAAAATGGACTCGTTCAAAGGACAGGGAACTAGGTGATACCTGTCTAAAGAACTATTCATATACTGTAATCTGTAACTGCCTATACCAAGAGTTTTATTCCCCTCTTTTTTATTCTGGGATATTACCTAAATCTGCCTAATAATCATTCTTAAGAGTAAATCATGTATTACTTTGAGTTAGTTGGTTTTTTCCTAGAACAGATTAACCTATGTCAAGTCATGCAACGTGTAAATGTTTCATTTGCATACAAAATAATGAATATTTAAAGTGTCCAAAGATTGTGATTTAAATTGTGTCCCGTTAAGTTTATGAAAATCAATAACTTTATTTAGAGTTTTAGTTAGGGGATAAAAAAATTTTTTTTTCACGTTACCTCTCCTAACCTCACGCTTTATAAAAATCCGACAAGCTAAGTATATTTTCTCAAAAAATTGAATTGAAAAAAAAAATTGAATTGAAACATTTATCCAGAAACACCTTACATTTGACCTCTTGGTCTTTTGTAAGAAGCATGAAGACCATTTAAATATTTGTAATTTTGAATAGCCATGTTATTGTTGCTCTTTACTCTAGACTTACTGAGAAAACTTTTATACCTGATCTTTAGAAATTTTATCAATGCATATGAAAGTGTTTTAAACAGAGAAATGGGAAATTCAGTTAATATTTTTAATAACCAAAATAAATTGTGAATACATTTTTCATTTCAACTAAAAGTTATTCGGAGAAAAAAGCATAACCAGGACAAAAAAGAACAGAAGAAAAATGTTACCGGGGGAAAAGAAGGAAAGCAAATTATTTTTTATGTGCCATAAATTCATAGTCATTGTTTTGTTAGACTAACAACCACCTCAGATAGGAAAAAAAGATTAGGCTGTTCCCACATAGTTTGTTTCTGGTTTTGTATTCGTTTTCATAGTTTAAGTATGTTTTGGGGAATTGTTATAAAGCCTATTTTAACACTTAAAAGTGAGTGAAATAGACTGCATGCTTTGTGTTTGTTAAAGTAAATGTTATAGTAAAAATTACATTAACATATGCAGTTTTTCATAAAAATAAGGTTTTTTTAATATTCTGAATCATTCTTTCCTATTTTCCAGCCACTAAATGTGACCTGTGCTTATAACTGACTATAAATACCATGTTATTGTCCTTCCTCCTTTTTTACTACTTTATTTTTAATTTTTACCCTCTTTAAGAGTCTGTTCCAAGTGGAGAAAATCAGAGTGTGACAGGAGGTGATGAAGAGGTAGTAGATGTATACCAAGAGTTAAATGCAAGAGAAGAGCAGGATATTGAAATAATGATGGAAGGCTGTGAATGTGCAATCTCTAATGCTGAGGCCTTTGCAGAAAGGTTGTCCAGAGAGCTGCAGGTGCTGGATGGGGTAAGACCTTTTTATAATCTGTAAGTGACTGATATGTAGTGGATTGAGAAGACCAGGGATGCGCAGATTTTACTTCCTCAGCACCTGAGCCTTTATACTGTGATTATTGCTGTCTCTCTCTATAACACATTACCAGATGCCTTATCTTCCACTGCTCTTGTTCAAAAGACAGAACCATTCCTATTAATCAGGTCAGCGAAGGCAGTTGGCTGAGGTTGGGGATTTGGGGAGGTTCTTGACACAAAGTGATGAAAAGAAAGTAGCCAACCAGAAACTGACTTGGGGTCACCTCCCCAGCCTCTGAAATACTGCAGAATAGTTCAGTGCAAAAGAATAGCATTTTTGTGTTTTGGGGGGGGAAAAAAGGTACAAATTAGAAATAGAAAAATTAGTTTGAAATAAGTGAATCGTGTACCCAAACGGAGCAGAATAAGTATAGTGAAAACAAGGAGCCAGGGGAAAAGGATGTTTGGCTCTCCTGCTAAAATGTTTTGGGATAGCTCTTTTTAATTCATATGCACAGTTTCTGAGTCTATAAACTAAAGCACATCTCTAGAAAGTAAAAAGCTAAAAGACAGCTAAAAATAACACCACTAATGTCGGTAAAGTCTAAAATAAGAACGTGTTTTTTGTTTTGTTTAGACAAAGTAAGCATTTAAGAAAAACCTCAAATTTGAGAGGCAGGAAGGGGGGTTTGTGGGGGTAGGGAAGGAAAAAATGAAACAAGAGGGGATCGGGAGGGAGACAAACCATAAGAGACTCTTTTTTTTTTTTTTTTCCCAATTTATTTATTTTCAGAAAAACAGTATTCATTATTTTTTCACCACACCCAGTGCTCCATGCAAGCTGTGCCCTCTATAATACCCACCACCTGATACCCCAACCTCCCACCCCCCCCCCCGCCACTTCAAACCCCTCAGACTGTTTTTCAGAGTCCATAGTCTCTCATGGTTCACCTTCCCTTCCAATTTACCCAAATTCCCTACTCCTCTCTAACGCCCCTTGTCCTCCATGCTATTGGTTATGCTCCACAAATGAGTGAAACCATATGATAATTGACTCTCTCTGCTTGACTGATTTCACTCAGCATAATCTCTTCCAGTCCCGTCCATGTTGCTACAAAAGTTGGATATTCGTCCTTTCTGATGGAGGCATAATACTCCATAGTGTATATGGACCACATCTTCCTTATCTATTCATCCGTTGAAGGGCATCTTGGTTCTTTCCATAGTTTGGCGACTGTGGCCATTGCTGCTATAAACATTGGGGTACAGATGGCCCTTCTTTTCACGACATCTGTATCTTTGGGGTAAATACCCAGGAGTGCAATTGCAGGGTTGTAGGGAAGCTCTATTTTTAATTTCTTGAGGAATCTCCACACTGTTCTCCAAAGAGGCTGCACCAACTTGCATTCCCACCAACAGTGTAAGAGGGTTCCCCTTTCTCCACATCCTCTCCAACACATGTTGTTTCCTGTTTTGTTAATTTTGGCCATTCTAACTGGTGTAAGGTGATATCTCAATGTGGTTTTAATTTGAATCTCCCTGAGGGCTAATGATGATGAGCTCTTAATCTCACAAAACAAACTGAGCATTGCTGGGTGTTGGGGGGTAGGGATAGGGTGGTTGGGTTGTGGACATTGGGGTGGGTATATGTGCTATGGTGAGTGCTGTGAATTGCGTAAAAGTGATGATTCACAGACCTGTACCCCTGGGGCAAATAGTACGCTATATGTTAATAAAAATAATTTTTTTAAAAACCCTCAGAGAATGAAGAATATTTTAAACACTTAAAGAATTTTGACATACTATACATGAAAGGTGCAGAATTTATGAGGTTGAACTCAGGCCCCGAATTACACAAACAGTGCAAGTTTACAAGTTTATAAAACTCACCGGAAGCTAAGCCTAGAAGAAACTTAAAGATGTTACAGTGGGAATTGTCCTGGACAAGGTCAAGCCCCGGGTCTGCTTCTTGAGAGATCTATTCAGTGGCCCAGAGCCCTGCTGACTCTTGCAGTTGGGTTGCGCTCACAGTTGAGTTATTATGAATAGCATAATATTATAATAAAATATGTGTGAAATTACAGTATCTATTGTCCTGTGAAATTCTTTTCATTCCTAGACCAAGTTTTTTCCTCATACCCCCTTACCTGCCTTCTTAGTGTGGCTTAGTGGTTTATTTCTTTTCTAATAAATATTGCATGTATGTTACAAGTTATCCCATTGCTTCCCAGTTTTATTTTGGATTTGACAGCTTCCATATTTCAGGAAATTTAGAATCAATAGTCAGAATCACTTAGAAAACAATGATAAGGGGATGGTGGTTTGTTCCTGCTTTGCCTGGAAAAAAACGTACAGTAGTTGCAAATGAAAGAGAAAAGAAAGAAGACAATAGAAGGAGCTATCTTATGGATATATAGTCTGTGGCCATATGGTCTTATGGTCATGGCTGTTCCACATCATGTAAGTACCAATCATACTACAGTTTTACATTAGCTCAGTGTATCCTTCAAAGACTGATATACCACTGCTACCCTCTTGATTAAAGTATTACACAGGTGATTAGGCATTTTTTTTAGCATTTTACAACAGTGTTAAGTATAGAAGTTTTTATAGCTGGTAGAATTGGAAATATCAGAAATGGGAAATATCGACACTGACAATACGTTGTGGGGCAAAACCCTACTTGTACAGGCTGCGGAAGTATGAAATACTGAGGCATGGTCCCTAACTTTGATAAAGAGGCAAGTGTATCTGCTTGAAATACTGTGTAAAAAGGGAACATAAACATAGAGTGATAAACTAAAAGAAATGTATAGATGCATACCAATCTTTGTTACTTGGCTGTCAAAGGGATTTTGCAATATTTCCTCTTCTGCTTCTTTTATCCATTTAAATAATGGGAAGAGTTACTTTTGTTTTTCATTTTGTAGGCCAACATCCAATCAATCATGGCCTCTGAAAAGCAAGTGAACATACTGATGAAGTTGTTGGATGAGGCTCTAAAGGAGGTAGATCAGATTGAGTTGAAACTGAGCAGCTACGAGGAAATGCTCCAAAGTGTGAAAGAACAAATGGATCAGATCTCAGAAAGCAACCACCTAATTCATCTGAGTAACACTAATAATGTAAAGCTCCTGTCTGAAATAGAGTTTCTTGTGGTAAGTATGTTGGTAAATTGCTCCCACCAACAAAAAATTTAAAAAGATAATCTAGTATATAAAACCCATTTATAAACATTTTCTAAATTCCTTATGAGGGTAAGATTTAAAATAATTCTAATACCTTATGATAGGATTGAGTAGCATCTTACCTGTAAATTTCCCAAAATTATATGTGTAAATGGTATATTTATATGTAAATTCCAGAACCACATGGACTTGGCCAAAGGTCATATAAAGGCCCTTCAAGAAGGAGATCTCTCCTCTTCTAGAGGCATTGAGGCCTGCACCAATGCTGCTGATGCCCTTTTGCAGTGCATGAATGTAGCTCTTCGTCCAGGTATGTTCATTAGAAATATTAAAATCTGACCAAGAATCTGAGACTAAGCCTGTAACATGGTATAAAGCTTTTAACAGGAAATACATAGTGCAGGTGGTGTAGGGGACTGTAGTATTAGCTCCGCAGACCAGTTTCACATCTTTCCAAACATGTTTCTTTTGACACGAAGAAGTTTTTCATTTTTCTGTGACTGATCATCAGTGATTCTAGTCAACACCATGATTTTTCTCTAGTACTGTCTGCAGAACCTAGCACAGAGTCAATGCTTTGATTAGACCAGAGAGCAGGAGGTTTTGTTAGGCCAGTGGCTCCAAAACTTGAGTTTGCTCATGGAGAGGGTTTGTTAAAACACGTTATTGCCTGGCCCCAGCCCCAGATTCAGTAGGTCTGGGCCAGAGCTCCAGTATCCCAGTTTGCCGCAGTTCCCAGACAATGCTGAGGCAGGACCACTCTTGGAGAACCACAGTGCTATACCGTTTTCTCCTCTTTTTACCTTCCTTTTATAAAGCAAACGAATAAACCAATAAAACTTGGGGTTCTTCAAAACAGAAATATAGAGACTGTTATCAATGTATTCATTGAAGAGCAGAGAAATCTTTTTATGTCTTAAATCAGTCAAGAAATGTTCTGGTTTCAGGTCATGACATGCTCCAGGCAGTCAAACAGCAGCAGCAGCGTTTCAGTGATTTGCGCGAGCAGTTTGCCCGGAGACTGGCCAGCCACCTCAACAATGTTTTTGTTCAACAGGTAATTTTATTTCATTAATAACACTGCCATGTTTCTATTAGCTTTTCTATATATATTTCCACAGAAATTGTAATGTGTTTAATTGAGATCACAGTATATTCTTTCACATGTTTGTTCAATTTTGAGATTTTTAAACAAGATTTTTTTTTTAAGTATTTGCTTATAGGTGTATGTTGGGCCTCGACTGTCTTGGGTAGATAGTCTAGTTCCTTTCAACTGAAACTCTCTTGGTTCTACAAATCAGATAAATAACTCTGCCTACTTGTTACATATACCACTTATATGTTCTTATTTATGAAAGTAAGTCCAAACTTGGTACATGTTTGCTGCTTAGCCTGTTTTATTTTCCAGTATTTTGACGTGAGAACCAGGACTTGACTCAGGTGTTTTTAATATTTCATTGGCTGTATGTATTTTTATATGGGAGAAAACGGACTATAGCTGAATTGTAAATTCCATTTGATTTATTTTTATATAAACCCTTTGTCTACATTTTTTATATGGAAAAGGAGGTTATAATTAAGGTTGTGGCAATAATATTAATAAAAATAATATAAAGAGTACCTTAAAAGGATTTGAATAGAAGGCATTTTAATCTGGCATAATAAATTAGGTTTCTTATGTTTTTCATTTCTTATTAGGGTTATTGGACAAAAAAAGTTGAGAGAAATTTTGTTCATCAAGAAATACTGTCTGAAACATTTCACTTTGCAGTATTCTGAAACAATTGTATTTACTATATTTTATTTCTGATTAGTTTACTCAGGCCCTCCTTCAGCTCTATAACAGGTCCTACTTTCTTTCGGTGCCTGTGAGTACATCAAATTTGGCTCAAGCTTCTCTGATTCTTTTTTTTTTTTTTCTATTAAGTTTGCTAAACTTAACAGCAGCAGAATCTTTATAGATTATAACTTTACTGACTTAAGCTGCCTGTTAACCATATTTATAGCAGTTTTTTAATATCCCATAGCAAAAAGTTTATTTTGGCCAGAAAGGCATTTCATCTCCTTCTGCTTCCCTCTCCTCCTGTCATTCTTTCACTCACTCGCTCCTTCATTTATTTAGAAACCTTTTACAAAAAAAAAAAAAAAAGAAAGAAAGAAACCTTTTACCAGGTGACTGGGATATACACCAGACATTTACTTTGGATAAGTGAGAGGCTGATCCTGTTCTCAAATGACTCACAGTCTAAGGGAAGGAGGTAGATATACTTAGGAAGGATAAATGTTATCGTAGTGGTCACATATGCGAGCATAAAGGAAGACCATCTAGCTAAGGGTATGAGGGAAACATTGGGGAAGATTAAACGTTTCACTTGACCTGAAAAGTATCAAGAAAAAAATAAATCTAGAAGTCACACAAGAAATACTAATCACATTTTTCTTACATTAGTATTTTAATATTTATTTCTGCCCAATTCCGTAGTTTTTTAAAAATGACAGCGTTGATAGTGATGTTATCCACATTTGTAGATGGCATTAGAAATGTTGGAATGTTGGAATGTTACTGTAGGTCAACAGTAGTCCTTTCTGCACCCTTCATTGTTTGTTGTAACATGCAGTTAATTTATGATTTTGCTTCCTTGCCTTATAAACTAATGGCTTTGTTTACTATGAATGCTTCGAGTTCTGAAAATCTAATATGTATTGTAACATGTGAGTGATGCATGTTGAAAAACCAGAATGTTGTAACGACCTAGGATGTGCTGAAGAAAGTGGAGGAGGGTGTCTCAAGTACAGAAAATAGATTTTTCTGTGTGTTGAATTCAGTGCATCAAGCCACCTAGCAAAAAGGTTCGGAAACATGGGTATTTCTATTCCTAGTTGTGGAACAAATGAGCTGGGAAAAGTTGGTTACCATATTATAGTACATCTCTTTGTCAGTTAGCAGATTTTCTTTGTGTGCCTCTTAAATACTTGTTGCCATATGTAAGAATAAGAAATGCCTCCTACACTCCAGATGCTTCTAAGTACTTAAAGCCTTATAGCAATGCATATATGAAATTGTTAATTGTATGACTATGTATACATAGTTTATGTATATATATGTACAAGTGCTAAAAAGTTTTAATATAAGTGAGTTTACAGAAAATTTAGGTAGTCAAGTATGGCATCATGGATAAGATAAGAAGACTTGAATTAGAGTCTGCAATGTGGTTTTTGTCAAATGTATTTATATTCAGCATCTCTGAATACTGTACAGAAGACTACAGTGGAAATAATCTGTGGTTCACAACCTAACAGTAATTTAACAGTAATTTAAAAAACAAACAAACAAACAAACAGTAATTTAAGAGCGATGATTCCCAGTCTTTAAAGTTCATACATCAGTAAAATTAAAAGAAAGAAAATTTGGAGACTTACTAAGTCACCAATTTTTTTTTTTTAAAGATTTTATTTATTAGAGAGAGAATGAGACACCAAGAGAGGGAACACAAGCAAGTACAGAGGAAGAGGGAGAAGCAGGCTTCTGCCTGAGCAAGGAGCCTGATGCAGGGCTCGACCCCAGGACCCTGAGATCATAGCCTGAGCCGAAGGCAGACGCTTAACAACTGAGCTCCCAGGGCCCCCTAAGTCACCAGTTTTTTATTTTACCAAGTAAAAACTTTTAAAAAGAAATCCTGCCATCTACTTTCACTATCTTTTTATCTTGGCACTGAAAGAAAAAATGCAACTTCAAACTTCTAAATTGAATATATTTCCCTTTGTGAGAAACTCTCTACCATCATTTTATTTGTTTCTTAGAGATGTAGGCCAGTAAAAAACATCTTCGCATTTGGTAATCACTGATCTGGTGCACGCTGTTTATGATACAGCTTTCACCCTAGTACTTCCACAGAGCTGTATTTTAATGAAACTTGAAATGCATTTTTTTAAAGATTTTATTTATTTATTTGACAGAGAGAGATCACAAGTAGGCAGAGAGGCAGGCAGAGAGAGAGAGAGGGGAAGCAGGCTTCCTGCCAAGCAGAGAGTCCAATGTGGGACTCAGTCCCAGGACCCCGAGATCATGACCTGAGCCAAAGGCAGAGGCTTAACCCACTGAGCTACCCAGGTGCCCTTGAAATGCATTTTTACTTAATACTTACTTCTTACTATATATACACATAGTAGAGTAATATTTTTAACAGTTGCCTAGATTCTTCTGGCTCTTCTAGATCTTCTTACACACTCAGCTTCCATTGAAATTATAAACTCTTACCTATAATTTTTTTTTTTTTTTTACCTATAATTTTTTACATTTATGAGCGATTTGTGTACCTAAGAATATCTTCAACTAGAGACTCAGGTCAGTTACGCTGATCAGCATTCTGATACTGAAAACAGGCAGTCAAATTAAGGCTAATGAAATTGAGGGAGTATTTGCATAAAGTGTATGTATTTAAAAAGTTCTTTTGGTTGTCTTTTGAAAGATTCAGCTTGAAAGGATAACTCTGCTCTGCCTTTTTGTCCCCCTTGGGTTCTACAGAGACTCATTATTTTGTACATTGTCTTTTGCAATATGATGAGAACTGATTACACACTGAACTAAAAGTACAACCGGAAAAAACTGAGATTGTGGGGGTTTTGCTATATGCTTAAGCTTGGGAATTTTTCTTTCAACATGTATTTATAGAAACATGGTAAAATAAAGTCTGTGAAATATACCACCAATATTCAGTTCATTTCACAAAAGTTGTTTCCTTAAGCATGTTTCGCAATTTCCTAAACATAGGTTAATCTGTAGTTAAAAGTTTAGAAAGACTTATGATCATTTAAGATGAGTTTTTGTGATGTTTGTTGGAACTTTCTCAGACTTTCTTTTTTCTTTAAGAAAACAAAAATAAGCGTGCCATAACACAGAAAGAAAGAGTTCCCAAGGGCGCCTGGGTGGCTCAGTGGTTAAGCCGCTGCCTTAGGCTCAGGTCATGATCTCAGAGTCCTGGGATCGAGTCCCGCATGGGGCTCTCTGCTCAGCAGGGAGCCTGCTTCCCTCTCTCTCTCTCTCTGCCTGCCTCTCTACTTGTAATTTCTCTCTGTCAAATAAATAAATAAAATCTTTAAAAAAAAAAAAAGAGTTCCCAAATCCTGAGAATTTAGTCACCATTTGAAATGAGTGTATCATTTCTGTTTGAAAATCAGTTAAAGTGGTTAAGAGTACGATGGTGGAGCCAGACTTCCTGGATTCAAAACCCTGACTCTTTACCTCCTAGCTGGGTGAGCTTGAGCAAGTTACATAACCTCTTTGTGCCACAAATTTTAGTAATATATACAGTAACGAAAATTTATAATTTACTAAGTTTGTAGAAAATGCATCTGTCTTAGATTAATTTGGACAAAACCTACTGTAATATTTTTAATTATGTTAATAGAGTTTTGGTATTTTTAAAAAATATTTATTTATTTGATTGAGAGAGAGAGAGAGAGAGAGTGTGTGTGTGTGTGTGTGTGAGAGAGAGAGAGAGAGAGAGAGACCGGATGGGAGAGGGAGAGAGAATCTGAAGCAGACTCCATGCTGAAGACAGAGCTCAACACGGGGCTCAGTCCCACAACTGCAAGATCATGACCCCAGCCAAAACCAAGATCAGACACTTAACCGACTGAGCCACCCAAGTGCCAAGTTTTGTTATTTGTTATTTTTTAAATGAGGAGGAAAGTACTTTACAAAGTTATTGTGAATATTAGAATTTATATACATAGAGAGAACACTTCCAGCATGACAACAGGCATTCAATAAATTGTTATTGTTATTAATTTAGTACTTAAATTGTGTATCATTAAGTTATTTATAATAAAATATTTTAAATTTAAATTCAATTTAATTAACATATAGTATATTATTAGCTTCAGAAGTAAAATTTAGTGATTCATCTAGTTGCATACAACACCCAGTGCTCATTCCTTTAAGTGCCTTCCTTAATGCCCATCACCCAGTTACCCTACCTCCCACCCCCAGTTGTTTCCTATAGTCAACATATAATAAACTTTAAACAATGTCTTAATTTTTTAATATATAAAGAATAAAGTTGTGTGCACATGAAAGTGCTAGAAGTGACCATAACTTATATTAGTGATTGAATTAAACAGTTAATGTAATTTTCCTATTTTCTATAGTTATTTTAGAACAGTTTAAAATGAAATGAAATCTTCTGTTAGCACTAATCACACTTACGCTATCTAAATAGTAATGGTTTGAAGGTAATGATGTTCTTCATATTAGAAGGCAAATTTGCCATTGATGGTGATCTTAAAATGCTGTTTGCAAAAGAGAGCTTTGAATAGTAGCATGTGAAAGAGCTTTATAAACTGTAAAATCCTCTATGAACAATAATTAGTTCTTCCATTTTTAGGGGAGGAGAGGGTTTTTTTTTTTTTTTTAAAGATTTTATTTATTTATTTGACAGAGAGAGATCACAAGTAGGCAGAGAGGCAGGCAGAGAGAGAGAGGAGGAAGCAGGCTCCCCGCCGAGCAGAGAGCCCGATGTGGGACTCGATCCCAGGATCCTGAGATCATGACCTGAGCCGAAGGCAGCGGCTTAACCCACTGAGCCACCCAGGCGCCCTGAGGAGAGGGTTTTTAATTGAAGAACTTTCCTGACACTAAATTAAGTAATATAACTTAACATGTAATGGCCTGAGTTGCAAAAGAACATAAACAGTAATCAGCCATGCAAAAGAGAATGTTCACATAGGTCCATGCTCCCCTATCCAAAATTCTTGGGATGTTTTTAGAATTTTTCAGATTCTAGTAAGTAATATAAGTAATATAGTAATAAAGTAATATAGTACACGTTCTAAATATTACATAGCCACTCCAGGAGGGGGCTGGAGTAGGGCCCTGTGATGAAGCACACAATGTTCCTGCAGCAAAAAAATATGAATAGTCATTCCAAATTCTATAAATAGCCTCATGTCAGTTCAGGTCAAGTTTTGCCACTAAAATAGATTTGGTACCTAATTTAAATGGAGGTTTGAGAGTTTTTTGTATATTAGAATTGCTGAAAGGGATTGTAGACCTATGTACGTAGTGTACCTCGTATATAACATCTATAATAGCTGTGAACTTGTGTTGCCTCGCCATTTCTGGTTCTTATTTTGAATTGGTCTAGTTTTCTGATAATTTTCTGCTGTCTCTGGTACAGTTTCCTAAGTAGGTATCAGTAATCTTAATATCAGTAATCTTAATCTTTGGGGGTTTTTTTTTGTAATCTTAATCTTAGACATATATTTATTGGAGCATCTGGGTGGCTCAGTCAGTTGGGCATCTGCCTTCTGCTCCGGTCATGATCCCAGGGTCCTGGGATTGAGCCCCAAGTCTGGCTCCCTGCTCAGCGGGGAACCTTCTCCTTCTCCTTCTGCCTCTCCCCCTGGCTTGTGCTCTCTCACTCTCTCTCTCAACTAAAATAAAATCTTTAAAAAAAGAAATACATTGATTATTCTACATAGTTTCATATGGAATTTCTAAATGGGTCCTTATTTTTCTTTTTTCTCTCCATTTTCAAATTGGGTATATAACTTTACAAGAAGAAAATTCTCCCAACAGGCTGATTTGAAAGCTTTAATGAAAAAGATATTCAAGTAACAATGGTTTTAGTATTTGGCATGTCTTATTCTCCTGCCTTTCTTGCTCTAAAAGTACTTCTCAATTTCTAGAGAATTCTTCATTGCCTTAAACTAAGAATTTTTTCTGGATACTCTGTAGTTAAATTGCTTAAAAAATCCATAACCACCAAGTTCTTACTTTGTCTATATAGTAAAGCATATAGATTAGATAGAGGAAAGAAACCTCTTTTAACTTAAAAGAATTTAATTCAGGGGCACCTGGATGGCTCAGTTGGTTTAGCATCTGACTCTTGATTTCAGCTCAGGTCATGATCTGAGGGTCATGAAATCAAGCCGCTCATCGGGCTCCTCGCTCAGCACAACAGTCTGCTTGAGATTCTCTCTCCCTCTGCCCTTTACCCCATGCTGAATAAATAAATAAATAAATAAATAAATAAAATCTTTTAAAAATAAAAATAAAAGCGTTTAAATTCAGGATACTTATAAGCTAATCTATATCAGCTAGTATAATACATATATAGTTAGGTTTCAGTAACTTTACTAGGAAATGAGTTAATGAGTGCCAAAACTCACTCCCTGTATCATTTTAACAAAATGCTAACAAGTAAGTTTTAACTAAGCAAATTAGATTGAGTCAGAATGAACATCAAATTAGTCCATCATTTTCCTTTTCCTTATTCTTGGGAATTTATATTTTCAAGGGGACTGTACTCCTTTAATCTTTCAATTCCTCATCTCTTAGACACTGGCTTTGAGTTCATGACAAATATTGACCAAGTAGCAGAGAGCTAGATTGTTTCCAGAGATGGCTGGGAAGATTTTTAGTGTTTGTTTGTTTGTTTGTTTGTTTTTTAGATAGCAATAACTAGTAAGCATTTGCAGTTTTTGAATCTGGTTAAAATGATTTTGTTAGATATGTTTTTAAAAGAAAATGGAAGCGAGACTCACATGACTGAGGTTCCACTTCTTCCCTCCAGTGTGACCTGAGCAAATCACTTAACCCTTTAAGTTTCCACTTCTTCTAGAAAATAAGGTCATTGGAACAGGTAATCTTCCAGGCCTACATTTTTCAAAACAAAAGTTAGGATGCATCATCTAAGACTGACTGATAACTCATAAGTTTATTTACATAAAAACCTTGTCAAGGTTTTAAAATAAAATCTCATGTAGTTATTTAACAAATTCCAGAAAAACTAAAATGACACTGTTATTAAGTATTATCCAGGAAAGCCCAGGATATCATCATCTGTAGTGCTTCATAGTTTTAAAAGTTTATATCCTGTATGTTCTTATCTGTTGTTTTAAATATTATAAACTCTAATAGTAGAAATACCATAGATGTAGACAGTTTGTTTTGAATGACTTCCCTATTTGATGTCTTTCGCAGTACAGTTGTATCATGAGGTTGATTCGCTTAGTAAATAGTAAAATGATACAGTATGGGAGAGACAACCTTGATTAAAACATTCATTTTCAGCTTCTTTAGAAGATGAAATGGTTAGTTGATGTATCCCAGAGTGCCATTCTTGCATGTTTATGATTATTTTATGGTGATGGTATACAGTAGATTTACATGAGATAATGAAAGAAGACAAGTAAGTACTCAGTTTTTAATCCCTCTGTCTTCTTTTGCTCTTCTTTGGCTGTATTTGGTCACTGTTTAGAATTTTCAGTTACAACATATGTTTCTTTTACTGTCATTGTATTTATTTACTTATTTACTCACTCTAGGGTCACGATCAGAGTTCAACTCTTGCTCAGCACTCTGTGGAACTGGCTTTGCCCAACCATCATCCGTTTCACAGAGACTTGCTTCGCTACGCCAAGCTGATGGAGTGGCTAAAGAATACAGATTATGGAAAATATGAGGGACTAACAAAGGTATGAGTTTGATATCAGTTACTCACTGCATGTGGAACGTAGTCTTCTAGAAGCAAGATGTCATGTATTCAGTTCCCCAAGTAACATTTGAAGTACTATAGTACTTTCTTAGCAAAGCAGAAACTACTTGCATTTCTGAGTGCTCATTAACCAGGCAGGAAATTTATTTTATTTACTTGGGTAAGGAAGAGCTTAATTTCGAACTTCATTACTAGTGTAGTAATGGGCCATACTGTGGCCTTAAGCATCATTCAGTTTAGTTTAATGCAATATTTACCTCCTGCATTTTTTTATATGCATTATAGAAACCAGAGACTAGATGATGTATAAGTGAGGTGTTTGCCCTCTAAAAATGGATAACCCATTTGATGAAGCAAATGCAGAGTACCTCTTTATTAAGCAGGCATTTCACTATTCCAGGCACCATGGGCCCTAATAAACAACCCCTACTTCTAAAGAGCCTTACATCTGACAAGAACAATTATACTTAAAACAGTCGGGAAAACATTAAGTGCCAAACTGAAAATGAGTTTAAATGCATGGCAGTTATAGAAAAGAGCAATCCATGTTCTAAAGCCATGGGGCAAAACTTTAGGACAGAAATTGGACTTGAATTGAGTTTGTTTTGTTTTGTTTTGTTTTTTTAAGATTTTATTTATTCACTTGACAGAGAGAGAACACAAGCAGGCAGAGAGAGAGGAGGAAGCAGGCTCCCCGCTGAACAGAGAGCCCGATGCGGGGCTCAATCCCAGGACCCTGGGATCATGACCCGAGCCGAAGGCAGAGGCTTTAACCCACTGAACCACCCAGGCGCCCCTTGAATTGAGTTTTAAATAATGAATGGGATTAGATAAACCAGAAAAAAGAGAAAGGGCATTCTGGGGATGAGGAGCAAGACGTGCAGACAAAGGTGGAAAATACGCCCGTTTGTCAGGACAATGGAGGATGGAGGCCCATGAAGCAGAAATTTCATATTCTGGAGCAGCGAGAAATTATGTTGAAAAAGATGAGCCTTGAGGCCTAACAGCATTCCTCATACATGGGAAAAGACTAGATGAGGCAAATTCAGATGAAATGAAATCTGAACCAGGAAGATAGTGGTAGGAATAGAGAATAGAAACCAAAAGAGAGACTCCAGGGATGGAAGGGACAGGATGATGCCAAACTTCCTAGACTTGGAGACTAGAAGAGCAGCAGCAGCAACATCAGCAATTGGAGAAGATGAGTCATTCATTCATACACGAATTTACCGAGCACCTGTTGTGTTCTAAGTAAGTGCTGGAGATACAGCACTGAAGGAAATAGGCGAATGCTTGTGTGTTCATAGCGCATGTTTTGGTGGAGGAAGACTGACAAAAAAGTCAGTTGTATGGTAGGTTAGAAGGTACTGCTGAGTGCTCTGGAGAAAATAAAACAGGGAATGCTAGGACTGGGGGAAAACTGTAGCTTGAGATAAGGCATCATGAGAAGATAACATCTGAGCATAGATTTTTAAAATGAGCAAGGGTGTGGGGTGCCTGGCTGGCTCAGTCAGTAGAACATTCCACTCTTTGATCTCAGGGTTGTGAGTTTGAGCCTCATGTTGGGTGTAGAGATTACTTAAAAATAAAATCTTAAAAAAAAATAAATAAGCAGAGGTGAGCAGGGGGAGTTTCTTGGGGAAAGCTTTCCAGGCACAGTACAGCTGTCCTATGGCAAGACCATGTGTACTGTGTACTGGGGGAGCAGCAAGGCACTATGGTTGGAGCACAGAGGACCAGGAACAGGACCTTAGAAAGAAGGTAGGGGAGGTGAAGTGGGGGTGGGGCGGAGCAGATCTGGAAGGGACTGTGTACCCCCGGTAAGGACTTGGCTTTTACTGTGAAGGAGATAGGGGAAGGGGTTTTGGTGGGTTGTGAGCGGTAGAATGACATGATCTGATTTAGCTTTAATAAAAGGCCATTGTGGCAGGAAGCCATGGATATAATACTTTTCTGGCATTTCTGCTATGACCTTTTTAGTATTGAAATTGACCATGTCACTTTGGGAACTGAAGAATTGCTACCTAATTCCAAAATATAAATAGCTGTATTTATATATCAGATGTAAGAGCAGTTTCCTTAAAATTCTGAAATACCCTGGAAAATGTGAAATCTTCTAAGTTTTTATGAATTTGGAGTTTAAAACTAAAAAATTTAAGTAAGGCATAAGTTATTTTAATAATTAGTAATAATTTAATTATGTGGACAATATGACCTTAAAAGATGTTCTCGAATTGGAAAGAGGGACGTATTTTGTTTCTTAGAATGAAAACAAAAATATTGAGATTGTTAATATAAAAGCCCTTCCCGTTAACCCATATGCTTGTGGCAAAAAATTTTCTAACAGAATTTAGGTAGCAAAATCGTCTTATTTTTCACTAGTTTTGCTAGCCAGAGTTTTTCCCGTTTTTATTTAAAAAATGGTGCTCTCTTTCAGAGTGTTTTATAATGAAGCTTATTCTCTCTCAGGAAACTAATGTTTACACATGAATCCATTTTATCTTCATACTTATTGAAATAATTATAACTTCTTCTAGTGTTAGGTTCATACTTCCTGAGAAGGCAGAGAGGATTAGGTAGAAATTTATGAGAACTATGATAATAAGAAAAAAAGCAGGTCGTACATGCCTATCAGTGTATCAATTTGAACACATTTGGCATAAGGACATTCTTGTATATCAGTCTTTATGTGTTTCAAGTGCCTTTGCCCACTTAAAGTAAGATCTGATCCCTTTACTTCTAAACTGAGATCATAAGAAAGGGGACATAAACCTTGGTAAAAATAAGTAATATTTTAAAGTATAATTTTAAAAATGTTTTTCAAAAAGAATATAAGTATCCTGAGGTATTTATGTATATATCTTATCTGGTCAGTTATTTTTAAGACTACTTTTGTTCCTCAGAATTAGTCTTTTAAGTGTTCTGCAACTCTACTGTTGTGTTATATTTTGTTTTGTTCTGTTTTGTTTTCATTCAACAGAATTCTGATTTGGAGATATCTTAAGGAAAAATATTTACAGTACTGGAATTCTTTGCCTTTTGAAGTTTTAGGAGGATTAATATTTTGAATAATTAAACATTATTATATCTCCTTAAGAGTTTTGTGCCAACAAGTGCTTTGTCCCTTAGTGAATATTCAAATAAGTAAAATAATCAATAAGCTTTTTGCCTAATTGTGTTCTCAGTGAGTATTATTGCCCTATCTTTATATATAATGCAGTATTCATGAATGTAATTTAAGTAAAGAAACAAGATGATAGCCAAGCTAGCAATGATTTATGGACTCATTCTCTGCTCACAGTATAGTTTTGATTGACAATATTAATGAGCTTTTTAAATGAAATTGACTTATTTCCCAGGAATGTTACTTGATCCTGTGGCTTGAACTTTTGACAGACTATGTATTTTACCTCATAATCTAATTTGGTTGCTGAAGTCATCAAAAACAGGAATTTGACTAAAAAGGAAGAAGGAAGAGAGGAATGAAAGAAGGAAAGAAAGAAGGAAACAGACCAGTACTTCTTTAGTAAGAAATAATAACAAAATGCTGTTTGCACTGGATTGCCAGAAAGCAGTTTACTTAAAATTCTGAAATACCCTGGAAAACGTGAAATCTTCTAAGTTTTTATGAATTTGGAGTTTAAAACTAAAAAATTTAAGTAAGGCATAAGTTATTTTAATAATTAGTAATAATTTAATTATGTGGACAATATGACCTTAAAAGATGTTCTCGAATTGGAAAGAGGGACGTATTTTGTTTCTTAGAATGAAAACAAAAATATTGAGATTGTTAATATAAAAGCCCTTCCCCTTAACCCACATGCTTCTGGCAGGAAAGAGAAAAGCCTTTTTCTGTTCAAGGGATAAGAATCACTAGGCACTGCCCAGCTGTGCTTCTAATCTAATCTAAGCAAAGCCCAAAGTTTTAGTATACATAATTAGAGTTTAGGGAAATAGATCAACTGCCCAGATTCCTTCCTCCCCAGGACTACAGCCTCTATCCATGGCTCTGGATTATTCGTGTAGGGCAGTTAAGAATAGAGATGTTCCATCCATGCTTAGGGAGGAAATGAGCTTTCCTCTCCCATTAATTTCCTTGAAGATTACTCAGACATCTCCTTTCAACCCCCGTTCTGCATTTGTGGAATTTACCCGTGTGTGTAAAGAAAAAGTAGAATATAGAGATCTTGGTAAGACTGCACAGTCAAAACAAGGAAAGTTGAAAAGACTGCCTGAGACAACAGTATTTAAACTCTTGATAGTTAAATGTAAGGTGCTATATACAAGGTGCTAAGCTCCTTCTAAGAGACATTCTTCAGAATTGGGTAAATGAATGAACTGATGGTTACACCTGTCTGTGGCCTCGCCCACCAATGAGTTCTGTTACATAGCTGGAAAAAGGTATCTAGTCATTCAAGTTGCATTGGAAAAGGGAGTGATTTTCAATAGTCTGCTCATGTTACTTTTTTCTAGATACCGAAGAAGCTGTTTTCACATGGTTTAAATTGCTTGGGTGGTAATGTGCACTTTAGACAATTCTGGTATTGGAATGCAGTCTGTTATGTTGAATGATTTGAGTAGAAACCACTGATGAAGATTTCACAAATTATGTGAAACTGATTTTCTGTCTGTCAACTCTTCACTGATTTGCAGTGATAATATTTTTAAAAAGATTTTATTTATTTAATTGACAGAGATCACAAGTAGGCAGAGAGGCAGGCAGAGAGAAAGAAGGGGAAGCCAACTCCCTCTGAGTAGTGAGCCCGATGTAGGGCTTGATCCCAGGACCTGAGATCATGACCTGAGCCAAAGGCAGAGGCTTAACCCACTGAGCCACCCAGGCACCTCTTGACTAAGTTTTCTTACAGAGACTATGTGGGAAATATATATGGCCTACAAATTGAAAAACCAAAGATCTATATGTTTCATCCAAATATATTTTATAAAGAAATATCTATGAAAAGAAAATATCTATGAACTAAGAAAATCAGTGGTAAACTATGAGTCAGGATACAAATATTCATATAATATATACCCTTTGAAAGGTACACTTGATGTTTAAAGCAACATAAACCTGCTCTAAAGCTGCATGTATTGGGGCGCCTAGGTGGTTCAGTCAGTTAAGTGTCTGCCTCCAGCTCAGGTCCTGATCCCAGGGTCTAGGGATTGAGCCCCACAACAGGGAGCCTGCTTCTCCTTCTCCCTCTGCCTCCTGATCCCCCTGCTTTTACACTCTCTCTCTCCCTGTCTGACAAATCTTTAAAAAAATTTTTTTGAAAGTGAATATTAATTTGAACTAATAAGGAAGCAGAAGCTTAGATCCCAGGATAAATTTAAAAGAATAGCGAAGTACAGTGGATTTATTTACATTTCGTCAGACTGTGTATGGCATTTAACTTAGGACTTGGTAAAATGCATGGTTTCCCACTAGTGAAGAATCCTTCCTGAGAGCATAAAATATTTTAATGTGATAATAAGCAGATATGATGAAGAAATGAGTTAGTATGCTTAATTATAGATGAGATGTTTCCATTTGAGCTAGAATAAATTCAATTTGTTTCTAAAAAGTAATTGTGAAAACTGTAAGATGTACTAGTTATAATTAAATTCTTATTGAAAATAACTTATTTTGGAATATCTAAATACCCTAAGCTTATTGAAAGATTATTTTTTAAATATATTTTTTAAATTTTTTTACTTTTTTAAAAGATTTTATTTATTTGACAGAGAGGGAGATCACAAGTAGGCAGAGAGGAGGGGGAAGCAGGCTCCCTGCTGAGCAGAGAGCCCAACGCAGGGCTCGATCCTACAACCCTGAGACCATGACCCGAGCCAAAGGCAGAGGCCCAACCCACTGAGCCACCGAGGCGCCCCTTGAAAGAGTATTGAAAATAGCCAATTTGATATGCCTTACTACCCTAAGTTGGGAGGGGACACTGACACTGAATGTGCCCCTTTGTTGTCATTGACACTGTTGGCGTGATTGTTTTTAATAGCAACATGGCAATATGGAAGAGGTTACAAAGATTCCCATTTTCTTTGGCCCTGTATTTCCATCCTTAGGAAATGATTCCAAGAAAACAATTCATTAAAGATGAAAAGGTTATTGTAACATTGTCTATCATAGTAAAACATTGAAACCACTTAAGTGGCCTCTGCTAGGGAATTGATTTGCTGAATTGTGGTATATCAACAAAGCGTAACACTGTACAGTCATTAAAAAGTGTGAGGCTGGAAAAACATGATTGTTCAGACCCAAATATGCTATACAGTAGGATTGCAACTCTATTTGAAATCTATGAAAGAAAATACATAAAAATGAAAATATAAGTGTGATTATATTCGATTTTATATTTTTATAAATTGCTGTTTTTATGTCTTTTTTTTTTTTAAGACAGAAAACAGCCAATTTTTTAATCCTATGAAATACCTCAGGATTTTAGACCAGAAAATTTAAAGCAAGCACGAAGGCTTTGGGGGGACTGAATTGTTATATTTATGTAATTAATAAGAAGTACCTGTTACTTTTATTTTAAGAATTACATGGATTATTTATCACGACTATATGAGAGAGAAATTAAAGATTTCTTTGAAGTTGCAAAGATCAAAATGACTGGCACAACTAAAGAAAGCAAGAAGTTTGGTAAGCTTAGACACCTCAGTTCATTGTTTTCTTTTCTATTCTATTCTATTAAAAGTGGTTTTATTTATGACAAATAAGTCTAAGACATTTTAGAGCAAGGTGGAAGAAGATACTGTAGAATTGATGAAAAAGTAAGTCTAATGTGTTGGTTTGATTTATAGTCATTTCACAGAACAAATGTTTATATCTGTAAATACAGCTTTTACCAAAATTCTCTAGTAAATGAATCTGACAGCAATTGTGTATTCATGCCATAAATGAAAGCATCTGTTCATAAGAAAACCAGTTGACCAGAGAATGAAGTGCAGTCTGGTGGAGAAAGTATTAGGCTCAGAGACAAGTTGAGAGTTGAGTTTCTGACTTCCTAAAAGGCCTTCTGTAGCAGTTGGTGGCAAGTCATTGCTCTTTACAGGGAAACGGAAAGTAATTCCTGGCTTCTTACTTCTCACTGGCTATTTTGAATCAAAAAGAAAGTTTGTGTTTCCTCCCCGGTCAGGGGCTATAAAAATGTCCTCCAAATTTCTCCTGGGATTATACCTTATTTTTCCAAAGGAATATTTTCCAAGCATGTTATTTTTTGTTGCTTCAAAGTATGTTAAGCGGACAGAAACGTGATTTGAAAAGATAACCAGTGAAAGTCTCAAGTTGCGAGGAAGGTGATTTGCCGAGGCCACATTCTGCTCTTGCATGTGTACCCATCTCTGGAGTTCCTTTTGGATGGAGTTCTGTGCCTACTCAAGTCAAAACCTGGCCTTAAATGGCTACAATGTGTACTCCTCAGTGTGTCTGCCTAGTTTCCCTTTAGACCAATGAGTTTAGCATTTGCTTGTTGAAAGGAGCCTATGCCCTAAGCAACTTCTGGTGATCAGGAAACAGGATTGAAATTGATAGCACATCTTTCCGTTCTTTTCCTTTAGGACAGAGAAGACTGTCTTTAGTGGGTAATTATTTAGTAATTCACTGTTGTTGTTGTTATTGTTGTTGTTTTAATTCAACACTAATATATTGATTATGCTAGTCCAGACTGTTGAAATGTTTTGAATCTGTGTACACATATGTTACACTTAGGTAAAGATACTGATAAGTATCTTGGGACCATAGGCTTTTGGAAACAGAAATGCTAACTCATCCTAAAGGTTAATTGTTCTGAAACAGTGTGTTTATATCCTTGTTAATGTTTCACTGTGGGTATGTTACGCTTTTTTTTTTAAGTAAGCAACATATTAATTCAGTTACATGTTTAATGTTTTCATTTAGTATATTTGTCACCACTTGTTAGTGAACCATTTTATTTTGAGAGAACTCTTCTAACAGAATATGAAAACTGGAGGTAAAAAGGAAATCTTTCTAAAATTATCTCCTTAGGAGGCCGTTAATCCCAGTATCATAATAGTTTATCAAGCCTAAGATTCACATTGAAATAAATGACATAACAAAAATGTAATTTAAAACAAGTACAACACTATCTTAATGGTATCATTGCATTAACTTGAAAATTAATTTTTTTTCTTTTTATCCCTCCTGGGAAGTTCTTAAATTATCTTGTTTAAAATAGTTTTAAATTAGAAGTTTAGAAGGCACTTTTATAGTTTTAAAATAGCATTAAAATCACATTTCTTTCTATGTATAAAATAATAGCAGGAGAGTAATTTGTGATAGTTGATGGCACCAGAAAATCATGGTTTCAGTTATCTTGATAACATCAACTACAAGAGAAGAAAAACTAAATAGTAAACAGAATTCAGAAGACAAGTTAAAACAGATGATTTAAATTCTAAATAAGATAGAGTGGAAATTTTTTAAAATATCTTTTCATTCAAATTGTGTTTAAATCAACTTTTAATAATAATATAATTAAAATAGAAACTTGAAATTTTGGAAAGATAACTTGTCCATGAATCAAAATGAAGTAATTATAAATAAATTCTAATTTTGTTTTTTTTTTTTTAAAGATTTAAGTAATTCAATTATTTGACAAAGAGATCACAAGTAGGCAGAGAGGCAGGCAGAGAGAGAGGAAGTGAAGCAGGCTCCCCAGAGAGCACAGAGCCTGATGCGGGGCTTAATCCCAGGACCCTGGGATCATGACCCGAGCCAAAGGCAGAGGCTTTAACCCACTGAGCCACCCAGGCGCCCCTAATTTTGTTTTGTTTTTTACTTGCTTTGAAAATTCGGGGTCATAGATGCTAATAAGAATAGAAGGTCAGAAATGTATAGTCAATATTGTTAGAGAGATTCAGGGGAATACTCTCTTTTTGAACCACTTTGACTCAACTTTAACATCACTTTAGCTCAGGTCATTTAGAATAATGTTGAAATACCAGCAGACATCTTTTCTTTGTAATAAGGTCTTTAGTAGATAATTGCCTTTTTTAATTAATAGGTTTACCTTGATAAACTCAGAGGCATGGAATTTTCTCCCCAAGGATAATACTTTGGTGGAGTTTTTCCCCTTGTGTTCTACAAATATACTTAATGAAATGTCAGGCAAAGAAATTTAGAAATTATTTTTTAAATCACCAATTTTTTCTTTCTGTAGCTATAATAACACAACACACACATGCATATTATTTTAGGCCCTTAACATATGCGTTTATATAATTACTGCCTCCCTTGTATTTAAAATTTTAATAGTTCCAAAATTTTAATAGTTTTTCAATCTGTGTTGTTCCAGTAAGCTAAGAATCTTGTTGATTCCGAAAGGAGTCTTGAATACAAGACCAAGTTCAGTGCTGGCTAGAAAATTCATTTAATAAATACTGATTATTATATAATAAGCACTGCTAAGTACTGAGAATGCAATAGTAAGCAAAGACCCTACCTCGTGAAGTTTACAGTCTAATGGGGATTATTTAAAGATACTTAAAAGGTTACCTGAAGGGGTGCCTAGGTGGCTCAGTAGGTTAGACATCCAACCCTCCATCTCAACTCAGGTCTTGATCTCAGGTTCATGAGTTCAAGCCCCACGTTGGGCTCCATGCCCAGTGTGGAGCCTACTTTAAAAAAAAAAAAAAAAGTTGCCTGAATATTGCTTGTCGCTGATAAATAATATAGGCTTTGATGAGCCCCAAATCATTATTAATTGGCACTGTTAGTAACTCTGTATTCCTTATTGGGTACAAAAAAAAAAAGGTGTATAAAGTTCAGGCTTTGCTCTGAAACTGGTGAACTTATTATAGTGACACCTTGAGGCCACTAGGAGGTACTGTTCATATTGGCCCACTACTTGATCCAGCGCGATCCCTGCTTACCACTTCTATCTCTAGCTTTGGTGTTTCATTCTTCTTAAGCTTCACAAAGCTAGAGCTGCAAAGATGTACATACCCCTGGTATGACAAGTCAGTAGCTTTTACTTGGGCTTTTGCCTTGAAGTTTGGTAGGGATGGTGACAGTTTGATACATTGTTCTCTGTATTTAAATTATTTCTAGGTTATAGTTATATTCTTTAATTTTCTCTTTCATTCTGTAAGTTCTTTCTTTGCCTTTCACATTAACTTCTAATTTGAGTTGAGAATGTTTCACAAGATGATCTCTACAATTGATCTAATAAATATTATATAGAAAGAAGGTTTAGAATAAAAGAAATGTCAAATGATCCCCAAAGAACTCAGATTCCTGTATTAAACCTTTTCCTTTGGCTTTAAGCCCTCCATCCACCCATCTCCTGATAATTAGATTTTGATATTTAATTTTCATTCTAGGTGTTCATAAAGCCAGCTACTAAGTAGTTCAGGTTGACATTTTGAAATGATTTTAACACCCCAGCCATGTAATTTTCTATCAGATGTGGTCATAACATTATTCAGTACAGTGGAGACTCCTCTCAGGACTTTTCAGGGAGTGAGAATGTTGATGTGCTTAATATCTAAGTCTACAACTTCATTCTAATAAATTTCCACTTTTTTAAATTTTTACTTGACCATATGATCTCACTCGTATGTGGAATTTAAGAAACAAAACGAACAAGCAAAGGAAAAAAAAAAAGAGAGACACATCAAGGAACACACACTTAACTATAGAAGACAAACTGATGGTCCCCAGAGGGCAGGTGGGTGGGGGGATGGGTGAAATAGGGGCTGGGGATGAAAGAGTACACTTACGATTAAAATAAAATAAAATAAAATGACTTTAAAAAATTTTAAAACCACTTTTTTCCCAGAAACCAAAACTTACAAATGTAGTCTTTTAAAGTTTAAGGGACACCTGGGTGGCTCAGTTGGTTGAGCGCTGCCTTCGACTCAGGTCATGATCCCAGCGTCCTGGGATCGAATCCCGCATCGGGCTCCTTGTTTGGCGGGGAGCCTGCTTCTCCCTCTGCCTTTGCCTGCCACTCTGTCTGCCTGTGCTTGCTCTCGCTTCTGTCTCTATGACAAATAAATAAATAAAATCTTTAAAGTTTAAGCGCACTAGCTCCATAAACTTAAAAAAAAAAAAAAAAACACTTAAAAGTGTTGGGGGAGGGGCCGACAAATAAGATATTTTTGCCTATTTGAGTAAAAACAAACATTAGACCAGTAAAGTTTTTTCTCTCAGAATTTGTCAAACAGTAGCTGACCAACTAAACATACGTTGCACCTCTTGTTACTTGATGCTCATGGTTCTTTGCATGTGTCTTTTAAACTAGAGCTTTAACTTCCTCTTGTGCATGGTTTGTGCAAATTGCAGTTTATTAACTTGTCTTTGTCTTTGATGCTTGCAACCTAATCCATCACAGCTACACTGCCTCGAAAAGAAAGTGCTGTCAAACAGGAAACAGAGAGTGAGTATGCTTAGTGTATTAGTAGGTATTCTCAATGCATGTTTGTTTAATGTCTAGAAATTTGTTTTTTGTCTTGAAAAAAGTTACATCCAAAAATATTGATTGCTCTGAGTTGCCAGGTTCGGTGGAAGAAAACCAGCATGATGGTAGTGGTATGGCTACATTCAAAAAATGTAATTCCAAAATATATGGTGGGTAATCAGAAATTATGAAAAGGCTTAACCATTAAACTTCTGTTTTCAGGCTTTGTTTAGAAACTATAAAAATTCTTACAAATATGGTCAGATTTTTGCATAATGAAACTAAGGTGTATCTTTAATTGTCCTTATTATATCTTCATCTGTCCCTTCTGACCATCAGCAAATAATATAGGTTAACTGAGAAATATTTTAGAAGATTAAAAAAAATTATTCATTGTTTATATTTAATTCTGAATAAAAATATTACATTTTCTTGTAAAAATGGAAGCCTTTAATTCCTTGATGGACGTAGAATATTGTCCAGCCACATTGTTCTCATTTTTCTTCAAAGATGTCTCATATTGTGCATTTCATGATGTATATATTACATATTAGTTGTATTTTAAGTATAACAAGTTTTCAGGTGGTTTTTTCCTCTTCATTTGTTTAGTTTTTAAAGAGCTGTAGATAATCAGTTCACTTACTATAAAAAACAGTTTCTGGATTCAGGAATGTGTTAAGTTGCATCATATGTAATCTGCTTTTTGTAGGACAAGAATGATGGCGTATTGGCTGCTTTGTATGGTTCAACCCAATATTTTCATTTAATGTGGAGGCGTGTAATATTAGGATATGGCCGTTTTCTTCAGAAAGAAAAAAAGTCATTAAAAAATAAAAATAAAAAAGACCTCATAGCTAGTACACCAAGGAGTCATTGGCCTTCATCCATATTTATATCTTTTGAGTAACTCAGGAAGGAAATCTTCATCTACTTTAGCCTAGAAATACTAGGCAACTTTGGTGGTACTGGGTAGGGTATAGATCATGCGATCCTTAAGACCGCTTTTGGTCCTATTCTGTAAATCTGTGTAGTTTTCGCTGCTCCTTGCAGTGTGCTTAGGAATAGGACACAGATGTTAATGAGAGAGCAGGACACGCTTCCGCACAGCCCATGTGGTCGGCTTGTGTGATAACTGACATGAGCGCTGAATACGAAGACAGTAGGCGAGAGCCCTCATTCACACTATGGGTCTTTTATTCATGAAGGTCACAACTTTCAAAGTTTTATTATTTCTTAGGTCTTCATGGAAGTTCTGGGAAATTAACTGGATCTACTTCTAGTCTAAATAAACTCAGCGTTCAGAGTTCAGGGAATCGCAGATCTCAGTCATCTTCTTTGTTGGATATGGGAAACATGTCTGCCTCTGATCTCGATGTTGCCGACAGGACCAAATTTGATAAGGTAAAATAATATAACAAGTATGTTTTAAACATGAACATTTGTTTTCTAATAGCAGTTTGTTACTGCTTTAAGTGTGTTCCAGGATTTGGGCTATGTTGGCTCTCTGAATTAACCATATCTTTCAAATTCTGAATCTGAAAAAAAAAATTACTATTCAAATGTCAACTGAAATGTGTATTATCAATTCACTGACATAACAACTTTATTAAAATTTATTATAAATCATTAAGAGCTTGTATCTTTAAGTTTCTTGAGCCAACTACAAAGTAAAGGGGAAATAACAGCTTTTATGAAGCTAAACTGTTCTCTGCAATGCATTAAGCTTAAAAAGTTTGTCTCTGTGTTCCTCTTTCCAGATTCCAAGTGAATAATTATTTTGAGGTTTTTTTTTTTAGGTGTGTCTGGCCCTGTTAAGCCTTAATACTTCTGCATTGTCCTATCAATCTTGGAATAGTTTCTTTTGGGATTCTATTGAGATTATACGTAAAGCATCTATGATCTCTCCTGAAAAGTGAATTAAATGTAGAAGATGTTTTTATGCGTTTGGTGCAGTTCATTTTTGTTTTCTTCAGATCTTTGAACAGGTACTAAGTGAACTAGAGCCCTTGTGTCTGGCAGAACAGGACTTCATAAGTAAATTTTTCAAACTACAGCAACATCAAAGTATGCCTGGAACTATGGTATGGCTCACATTTATTGGTTGGCTAATATTTATAATCAGTAGTATAATTAGCCTAAGTAATTTTTGTCATATCACAAGATAATGAAAACAGTGATAGTTGGCTACTCCAGATATTTAGGTCTAAGACAATACTCCAGATTGTCTTAGACCTAAATAGCCTCTAAATTAGTAAGAGGGAATTGGCTGAATTTACTTTGTAGAAAATATTCTTCAAAAGGAAATTTTAGCATTTTAGTAGTCACCAAGAAAAAATACAATTTTCAAAGGAGAAAGATATATGAGTGCCTATACCAAGGTCTAACAAAAAAAAAGAAGAAGAAAGAAAGAAACAGGCCCCAAATCTGAACCTTTCCTGTGCCTTTGTTACTAACTAGGTATGAGACCTTAAACCAATTATTTAATCCCCAGTTTTCCTTATCTATACAATGAATAATAACTGTTCAGCATGTCTCTCAGGTGGCATAAATGTAAGAAAATGATATGAGATGCTGTTGCAATATTTTGAAAAACTTAAAAGCACGATACAAATAAAGTGATTTTTAAATTAAGGTCATCTTGGTTGGCTCGCTGGCTCAGTTGATAGAGCATGTGTCTCTTGATCTCCGGGCTGTGAGTTTGAGCCCCATGTTGGGCATAAAGCTTACTTGAAAAAAAGTAAGGTCGTCTTAATATACAGAACCAATATATAAAAAGCATTCGTAAAATGAATTTGTTCTTATAGATGATGTTGATAGTAAATTTGCTTATTTGTTAGCCTCTCTAAGAATTTTTAATAACATTTTTTAAATGCTAAAGTTTTATGTAAACGATTGATGAAATTCTTTAATTTTTAAAATTCTTTCTTTAAAGTTGTTTCTGTTTTTTTGAGCTTCCCTTCCCCTCTGAGCCTCCAGTACCTTCTCTGTCCCTGCTTTCCTCTCATATGCATACACACAGGCACATCTTCTCAGCCCACAGTAATTCTCAGATAAAATCTAAGAACAAAACATTTTCTAACCATTCTTAAACAACATACTAAGTTATATAGTTTTATCAATAGTACTACCTTTAAAAATCATTATTTTTCATAATGTATTCTCTCCTAGGAATTTTAGGACTGAGCAGGCTTTTGCTATATAAACTAGTCAAATTGTTGGTCTTTTATTATGTAAAGTACCCGAATAATTTTTGCAGACTGAAGCAGAGGACCTAGATGGAGGAACATTATCCCGGCAACATAATGCTGGTGTGCCACCGCCTGTCTCATCTGAGTATGTGTTTGTTAATATCTGTTGTTTATCTGGGGAGGGGGACACTAAAAATTGAACCTCAAGGGGTGCTGGTCGGTGAGGAGCCAGATGATTCTGGTGATGTGACAGCCCTCAGAGCACTGACGTGTGTGCCCAGTGTCTTCTCAAACGTCTTACTCAGTTAAAATTAGTCCTGTTGTCTGACTCTTCAGCTCTTTTTGGCTCGTAATCACAAAAAAGTACAATCCGTTTAGTGTTTGCTGGTAAGAAGTAGCATTTGAATTGTAGGGTATTTCTCAGAAATTACAAAGCACATTTCAGGATCCAGCTTTACAAATGACATGAAGTTATATTTTGAGTAATAAAACTTAACTTCAAAAAATATTTTTATGTTGGAAACTGCCGTAGAATAATTAGTTCATCCTATCTGGACGTTTTTCGTTGAAATGTGAAATTTTAGTCATTTTGTATATCTGCAGTGGATTAGAGTTAAAGATCAAGATATGAAACCTCTATAATCAATTCCCATATTTTGTTTGTTTCCTGAACAGGAAAGATATGATCCGTCAGATGATGATTAAAATATTTCGCTGCATTGAGCCAGAACTGAACAACCTGATTGCATTAGGAGACAAAATTGATAGCTTTAACTCCCTCTACATGCTTGTCAAAATGAGCCATCACGTGTGGACCGCACAGAATGTGGACCCTGCTTCCTTTCTGAGTACTACATTGGGAAATGTTTTGGTGACTGTCAAAAGGAACTTTGACAAATGCATTGTAAGTTTTTTTTTTTCTTTCTTTTTTTAAATAACTTAAAGTTCTAATCATTGCAAAAAATAGGTAAATATATTTAAATCAAGAGAGAACGGGGTGTTTATATGCAAACAATGAATCATGGAACAGTACTTCAGACACTAATGATATACTGTATGGTGACTAACACAACACAATAATTTTTAAAAAAGAGAGAGGGATTTTCAGATTTCCATTGAGTGTCTACTGTTCACATCCCTCAAACCCCTGAAGCAAAGTGTTGGCTGCAGTTCATAGGCACAGAGTTAGTGGGATGCTACTATGCTAGCTAGCTGCCCTTCTCCACTGTGTGTGAGTCTTGGCAAATTCTGGAGTAAGTGGCATAGAGGCAGCAGCTGCTTGAGAGAGCCACTAAGTAACTGAAACCTCATTTAACTGATTGGTGACCATAGGTCACATGAAACAACTGAAACTCTCATTTGGATTTATTGTTGTTATCCTTCTTAAAATATGCTCTGATAAGAAAATTAATAATTGGATCATTTTAATTGATTCTTTAAATTATTTAATTAGGTTTATTAGTTTGATAGCTTTAATTAATAATCATATTGTTTTATTTTAAGAATACATTGTTCTTTGGGGCACCTGAGTGACAAAGTCAGTTAAGTGTCCAGCTCTTGGTTTTTGCTCAAGTAATGATCCCAGGGACCTGAGATGGAGCTCCACATTGGGCTCTGTGCTCAGTGCAAGCCTGTTTGTCCCTCTCCCTCCCCATTTGCCCTCCCCCACCAAGATAAATAAATAAACCTTTAAAAAAATGCCTTAACTTGTACCCCTGGGACTAATAATACATTATATGTTAATAAAAAATTTTTTAAAAGTTTTTTTTTAATGCCTTAAAAAAAATAGAGAATACATTGTTCTTATAATAACTTCCAGCAATCGTTATGTTCTCTTGGAAAGAAAAATCATTAATAATTTTATTTTGTCTAGGTTTTGGTAAGCTTGTAGGTATGAATTGGTCTGGGCCAGGTTCTAAAATAAAAGCTTAATTTTATTAATGTAGTTAGTATGTAGAAGTGGGTGTCTATCATTTGAATATTTCTACTGTGTAACCTCTGAGTCATATCCAGCTCTTGAATATCCATAAAACAATAGGAGATAAAAATATTAAGGGCAGTTAAAATCCACATCACTTTTGTACTTTTGAAAAACAGTATTTATTGACTTTTTAAAATATAAAGGCAATCTCTGTTCATTATAGAAACTTAAATGTCACCTCAATAGGCTTGTTAATCCTCTTTTCTTACCACATGACTTCACTTGACATTTGAAATATTATAGAATTTGACCACTTCAGACCTCTTGCCTCTCCTACCTTCTCCAGCAGTGATGCTAAACCTAGAGGGTCTGACTGCTAGCTGGGAGCAAAGGGCAAAGGAAGAGCTGCCAACGGCTGAGATAATGAGTCCCAGGTGACACAGCAGGAGCACTAAATCATGAGGACTCTACATTTCCATACTCTGAAGGCTTTGTTGCTTTTATTAGTAAAATAAAGCTCTGTGTAACACTGTCAGTCCAACCGAACGTAATTGTTAAAAGCATAGGATAGAGTGTCAGGTAAATATAGATGTGGCTTCAGATGACGTGCTTATTACCACACTGCCTTACACAGAAGTGACACCTTATAACTCATCGCTCATAACGGGGGTGCTGCTGTTGCCGCCAGTGGTAATAATTCATAATAGTTTATTAAAGAATGTTCATGTTATTCTCAAGACCGAATAGCGGAAAAACAAAGTAAGTGAACTTAGACAAAGGTATGAACTCAGTATTTTCTCATAAAATTACATGTATTTCTCATAAATTTACAAGTATTTCTAAAGGATCTGTCTTTTCTCACTAAAGGGACGTCTCTCTCTTATTTTAACTCATGTCTTCTCACAGTGTCTGATGGGTAGTATGTACTCAGTAAGTGTTGTATTTTGGTATTTGGGACAAGATTAGACCCTAAGGCGTACCTTGAAAAGGTAATAAATGAGCCTGTTTGTATTGAGCCAAAAGCATGAATGTCAGATGACTGCAGAAAGTGGAACAGATAGCATCGGGTTTGGCTCTTTCATCTGGTGGCTAAGCTCAGAGCACCTGCTGTTCTTCAAAGAACAGGATTAAGAAAGCTAGCCCAGCCAAAGCTAAAACTAAAGTTAGAAAGTAATTGACAGGGGCACCTGGGTGGCTCAGTGGGTTAAGCTGCTGCCTTTGGCTCGGGTCATGATCTCAGGGTCCTGTGTTCGAGTCCCGCATCGGGCTCTCTGCTCAGGGGGGAGCCTGCTTTCCTCTCTCTCTCTCTCTGCCTGCCTTGCCTCTCTGCCTACTTGCAATCTCTCTCTGTCAAATAAATAAATAAAATCTTTAAAAAAAAAAAAAAGAAAAAGAAAGAAAGTAAGTGACATACTAAGTACTACCAAGGTAAGCTCTGCAGTCCCATATATTCTTATCTGCACTCAATTTGCTTTTCAGGATTCTTCACACTGTAGTGATGTGGACTTGCCCTCTTAAACCTTTGAGAATGTTATGATTTGGTGACATTGCCGTGGGCAGAGAGCACGGATAAGTAATTCAGTGATCTGTGCCTCGCACCCAAGTTCTAGTCTTTTTTTTTTTTAATATTTTATTTATTTATTTGAGAGAGAGACAGTGAGAGAGAGCATGAGCGACGAGAAGGTCAGAGGGAGAAGCAGACTCCCCATGGAGCTGGGAGCCCGATGCGGGACTCGATCCCGGGACTCCGGGATCATGACCTGAGCCGAAGGCAGTTGTCCAACCAACTGAGCCACCCAGGCGTCCCTCAAGTTCTAGTCTTAATCTCTGAATAACCTCTGTGTTGAGCAGTCAGCTGCAAATAACATATGAGTTGAGCTTGAGAGAAATTTTATTTGTGTAAGATTTAGTTCACCGATGGCTTTGTTTTGAGAGATAAAGCGTGCATGTGTGTGCAAGCTGGGGGGCAGAGGGAGAGAGAGAGAATCTTAAGCAGGCTCCACGGCCAATGCAGAGGCCAGCGCAAGGCGATCTCTCAACCCTGAGATCATGACCTGAACTGAAACCAGGAAATCTATCGCTTAACTGACTGAGGTACCCAGGTACCCCCTGATGGCTCTTTTCTTAAACAAATGTATTATTTCTATTCTACCAGTTATAATGCCAGAACTGACAACTGTCATTTAGAATATTTCCTGTTGATGTTTAAGTATATTCAGGCTATAATTCTATCCTGTGCCTTTAAATGCCACACTGAACAAAAATCTTCATGCAGCTTAATAACTACTGTAGACCAGCGTTCATAAATTAGTGCTTCCTGGGTACCAGGCACTGGTCTGAGCACCTTGCACACCTTATGTCACCTAAACTTGACACTGTCCTTCCTCCTACATCAAGTAGACTCTCTGAGGGGTTATGTTACTTTGCCCAGGTCAACAGTAAAAAGCGCTGGAATTAGTGTGCATACCCAGACTGTCTGGTTCCGGCACCTGCAGTCTTACCCTGCCGTCTCTGCTCCATCCAGTTTTTACTTCTCACAATTATCAACACCAATGAAATGGAACACAGGGATACCTCAGAGAATCTTGAAGCTCAGTGGGCCCAAGCTCCCGCAGTAAAGCGAGAATCATAATGAAGCAAGTTACTGAAATAAAGTGAATTCAGATGAATTTTGTGGTTTCCCAGTACATATAAAAGTTTTGTTTATATGTACATAAAAGTACATAAAAGTTATGTTTATCATACTGCGTGTTTATCATACTATCATAATCTGTTAGGGTTCAATAGCATTTTGCCTAAAAAACAGTGTCCATAACTTAATTTAAAAATACCTTATTGCTAAGAAATGCTAACCGTCATCTTAGCTTTCGGTGAGTGCTAAGGTTTTTGCTGATGAAAGTTCTTGACTTCGTGGTTTTGGCCACTGCCTGATGAGGGTGGTGGTTGCTGAAGGTTAGGGTGGCTGTGGCAGTTTCTTAAAATAAGACAACAGGGAAGTTTGCCCCATGAATCGACTCTTCTTTTCTGTTTCTCTATAGCACGCCAAGCTGTTCAGTAACATATTACCCACAGCAGACCTTCTTTCAAAATTGGAGACCGTCCTCTCAAACCATGTTGCTTTGTCAACTAAGTTTATGTAATATTCTAAATCTGTTACCATTTCAACATGCTTCACAGCATCTTCACCGGGAATAGGTTCTATTTCAAGAAACCGCCTTCTTGACTCCCCCCAAGAAGCAACTCCTCATCTATTGAAGTTTTATCATGAGATTGTAGCAATTCAGTCATATCTCAGACTTCACTCGTAATTCTAGTTCTTTCCCCATTTCTACCACATCTGCTGCAGTTACTTCCTCCCCTGAAGTCGTGAACCCCTCAAAGTCCTCCGTAAGGGTTAGAATCCTGTTTACATTATACTTTTGCCCTCTTCCCATGAAGCGCATATGTTCTTAGCGGCATCTAGAATGGTTAATCCTTTCCAGAAGGTTTTCACTCTATTTTTCCCAGATACACCAGAGGAATCACTATTTATAGCACCTTAGCCTTATAAAATACTTTTCTTAAATAATAAAACCTGGAAGTTGAAATGACTCCTGAATCCACGGGCTACAGAATGGATATTGTGTTAGCAAACACGTAACAGCATTAATCTCATTGTCCATATCCGTCAGAGCTCTTGGGTGACCAGGTGCATTGTCAATAAGCTGTCATATTTTGAAAGGAGTATTTTTTTCTGAGTACTAGCTCTCAACAGTGAGCTTAAAATAGTCAGTAAATCATGTTATAAAAAGATGAGCTGTCATCCAGGTTTTGTTCTATTTATAGAGCACAAACAGAGTAAATTTGGCATAATTCTTAAGGGCCCTAGGATTTTTTGGAATGATAAGTGAACATTGGCTTCAGCTTAAAGTCACCAGATGCATTATCCATAACAAGTCAGTCTGTCCCCTGCGGCTTTGAAGCAGGCATTGATAATCTCTGGCTATGAAAGTCCCAGGTGGCATCTTCTGCCAACGGAAAGCTGTTTTGTCTCCATGAAAATCTGTTGTTTAGTGTGGCCACCTTTATGAATTCCCTTAGCTGGGTCTTCTGGGGAACTTGCTGCAGCTTCTCCATCAGCACGTGCTGCCTCACTCTGCACTTTGTGTTCTGGAGATGGCTTCTTTCCGCAGACCTTGCGAACGAACATCTGCTAGCCGCCAGCTTTCCTTCTGCAACATCTTCACCTCTCTCAGAATGAGTCAGGGCCTTGCTCTGGATGAGGCTTTGGTTTAAGGGAATGTTGTGGCCAGTTTGATCTTCTGTCGTGACTGCTAAAACTTTCTCCACATCAGCAAGAAGTTTGTTTTGCTTTCTTACCATTTGTGTGTTCACTGGAGTAGCGCTTTTAATTTCCTTCAAGAACTTTCCTGTGCGTTTACAACTTGACTTTGGTGTAAGAGGCCTAGCTTTCAGCCTGTCAGCTTGTGACATGCCTTCCTCCCTAAACTTCATCATTTTTAGCTATTGATCTAAAGTAGGAAACATGAGACCCTTCCTTTGACTTGAACACTTAATTGGCCTCATGTCGATATTTGTCTCAGAATAAAATTGTGTCTGGACCTACGGAGAGGGAAAGAGAAGGGAGAATGGCTGGTTGATGGAGCAGTTAGAATGCACACATTTATGGATTACGGTTGCCAGCTTAAATGGGCACAGTTTGTGGCACCCCAAACAAAAGATCACTGATCACAAAGCATCATAACAAGTATAGCAATAATGAGAAAGTTTGAAATGTTGCCACTTACCACAGTGTGACACGGAGGCATGAAATGAGCAAATGCTGTTGGAAAAATGGTACTGACAGACTTGCCAATACAGGGTTGCCACAGACCTTTCAATTTGTGTTAATAAATAAATAAATAATCAGTATCTGTGAAGTACAATAAAATGGGTGTGCCGTAGTAGGAAAGATAGTATCAAGTGGTTGACAGTACTCCCCAGGACTTTTTAATACTAATGGCTGTAGCCTACAAAGAATTACCTTTTTTTTTTTTTTAAGATTTTTATTTACTTATTTGACAGAGATCACAAGTAGGCAGAGAGGCAGGCGGGGGGCGGGGGGCGGGGGTGGGTTGGAGCAGGCTCCCTGCAGAGCAGAGAGCCTGATGTGGGGCTCGATCCCAGGACTCTGGGATCATGACCTGAGCTGAAGGCAGAGGCTTTAACCCACTGAGCCACCCAGGTGCCCGCAAAGAATTACTTTTCTAACCCACATGTCATATGATTTTCAAGTTACAGCACAAAAATCATTTATGAGATTTAGGTAGAAGTAAAAATGTCCTGGAGCACCTGGGTGGTTCAGCGGGTTAAAGCCTCTGCCTTCAGCTCAGGTCATGATCCCAGGGTCCTGGGATCGAGCCCCACATCAGGCTCTCTGCTCGGTGGGGAGCCTGCTTCCCCCTCTCTCTCTGCCTGTCTCTCTGCCTACTTTTGATCTCTGTCAAATGAATAAATAAAATCTTTTAAAAAAATAAAGTGTCTTAACAGTATTTGACAGAGTAATTCTTATCTAGATCCTCTGAGAAGGACGTAGAACTGTAACTGAATCCATGGATTTTTTGAAACCAAATGTCTAGGTTTTGTCTGTGTGAGACATCCCTTTTGTACTTTGTTGCCATCATACACAAGCACTTTGCTGAAATAAATAGAGAATAAGTAGGACAAGTAACTGATAGTTACAAAACATACTTATATAGTATAAATCCACTGTGGCAATGCCTGTTCTCCCTCTGTTCTCATATCCAGAAATCAAAGACCTGGTCTGTCCAAACACAGATTTTAGGCTGATGAGAATTGGAAATGACTATGATTCTCAAACTTGGCCACATGACCACCAACTAGAAATAACGGAGAGAAATCCAGTGTGGGCTCTGGTATCTGCTCTACCCCAAAATGAGCAATCGCCTTTTATTTACCTTTCACGAATGATAGAATCGTTTACTGCTTGTTTTCACTTTAACAAAAACTTGAGCTTCACAAAGTTTAATTGTTTCTTGTTTTAAATAATTTGGCTTTTTTCGTTGACTTCCTTTTCTTAAAATATATGTACATTTGGAGCACCTGCCTGGCTCAGTTGGTTAAAGCTTCCAACTCTTGATTTTGTCTCAGGTCGTAACCTCAGGGTTGTGAGATTGAGCCCCAGATCTTGCTCTGGGCTGGCCGAGGAGCCTGCTACTCACTCTCTCTCTCTCTCTTTCTTTCTCCCTCTACCCCTACCCCACTTTCTCTCTCTCCCTCTTTAACAACAACAATGAAAAGATATGTGTATGTTCTTTTTAATCTATAAGAATAGTGTTTCTTGGTTACCCCTGTTGTATTAATCTGTAATTAGTAAACATCCAAAATGTTCTAGGTATAAATTATGCCCTTCCTCTGTGATATATACGTTTGCTTACAATTATATATTTCTAAGTTCCTTGTCTATTTCTCTCTCTTGCTTTCTGCCTAACTATAGAGTAACCAAATAAGGCAAATGGAAGAAGTAAAAATTTCAAAGAAGAGTAAAGTAGGAATTCTTCCATTTGTTGCTGAATTTGAAGAATTTGCTGGACTTGCAGAATCGATCTTTAAAAATGCTGAGCGTCGTGGAGATCTAGATAAAGCATACACTAAACTTATCAGAGGAGTATTTGTTAATGGTAAGCCTTTGTGATGTACTGAAGAATTTTTTGGTTGGTTGGTTCACTATTTATGGCCACTCAAGTTGGGAGATAGATATGTTCATTATTTCCATATTCTATAGTCTTATTTAAGTTTTTTGAAAGTAGCTATTTCTTGAATCTGAAAAAATAAGAAGCAGTACATTAAACCCATTCATATTCATCGGGAACCGCTTCTATTTTAGGGTTCATATGGGATTATCACTATGCAAAATTGGAATTCCTTTTTTAATCACAAAAAAACCAACCCTTTTAAAAAATTTTAAAATGAGATTTTACATTTGCATTTTAGCGATACTCTTTGGGAGATGATAGGCAGTGATGTCTGTGTAATATTAAACAAATCAATTTACTTCTTTAGGCCTTGGTTTTTTTTATCTGTCACATAAGGTAGATTAATGCTAAACTATGGTCTTCCTGTGGCAGATCCTACAATTAGGTTACAGAAACAGTATGATGGGCCATTTAGTTTGTAATAAATGATCTGACTGCATATATTCAGGAACTTTAAAAGCTGAAACAGTTGACAAGAAGTGGAATCATCTTTCCAATCACATACAACATTTTCAGTGGAAGCAGGCCTAGGGGAAAGATGGATAAATTATATGATTGAATGTTCATATGGTTGATCATTCATTCATTCATTTTGAGGGGTATTTCTTTTAAATTTAAAAATAGCTTTGGGGCACCTGGGTGGCTCAGTTGGTCAAGCATCCCAACTCTTGATCTCAGCTCAGCTCAGATCTTCATCTCAGGGTCATGAGTTCAAACCCCAGGTTGGGCTTCATGCTGGGTATGGAGCCTACTTTAAAAAAAAAAAAAAAAAAATTGGGGCACCTGGGTGGCTCAGTGGGTTAAGCCGCTGCCTTCGGCTCAGGTCATGATCTCAGGGTCCTTGGATCGAGTCCCGCATCGGGCTCTCTGCTCGGCAGGGAGCCTGCTTCCTCCTCTCTCTCTCTGCCTGCCTCTCTGCCTACTTGTAATCTTTCTCTGTCAAATAAATAAATAAAGTCTTTAAAAAAAATTAAATTCAAAGTAGCTTTGCTTTGTCTGACTGTAAAGTAATATATGCTCATTGTACACCCCCCAAAATGAAAAAAAAAGATTTAAAAAATCAAGAAAAAAATGAAAATAATTTGTAATTTCATCAGGCAGAGAACATTTAATTTTTATTCTTCTAAGCTTTTTAATATTTCTCCTTCCTATTTTTGTGCCTACTGTATATATGTGTATGTGTATTCTTGAATATAAAAGTTTTTATCATACCTTACACTCTGTTTTGGAACCTGCTACTCTGTTATTCTAATACCACTCCTTGTCAGTTTTTATTATGACTGTAATCATTTTTAATGAATGTGTAATATTGTATCATTATTTATCATTATCAAATCTTGTATTATTATCATTATTTATCAAATATTATATCATTATTTATCAAATCTTCATTAATAGGCATTTAGTTTGTTTCCAATTTTTTGCATATATTTTTGTATTCTTGCCCAATAATTTCCTTGGGGTAAATTACTGGAAATGGAATTACCAGGTCAAAAGGTTTGCGTATATCTCAAGGCCTTTGCCAGATTGTCTCACAGAAAGATGAGTTTAATGTTCCAGGAGTTTAATGTTCTCATTAATGCTGAATATTAGTAAGTATTTTCAGTCTTTTTATTCTTTGTCAACTTAATAGAGTAAAATTGATTTTGTTCATAGTATCTTTTCTTTTGTCATGCAAGAGCTTTGGAAATTTCCTCTCAGATTTATCCATCTCTCCTTTTATGATTTCTTAGTTTTGGATTATCTATAAAAAGATCATGCAATCACAAAATTATTTTTTTGTAAGATTTTATTTATTTGGCACAGAGAGAGCACAGGCAGGGGGAGTTGGAGGCAGAGGGAGAAGCAGTGTTCCTGCTGACAGGGAGCCCAATGCGGGGCTCCATCCCAGGACTCTAGGATCATGACCTGAGCTGAAGGCAAACACTTAAGTAACTGAGCCACTCAGGAGCCCCAACATTATTTTTTTAATTAGATTTATTTTCCTTAGTACTTTTGATTATATTTGTTTATTTGCTTTTTACATTTTTAAGTACTGGAGCAATTTAGAATTTGTTTGGCTGAAATGGGAAATAGGAATCCAGGTTTATTAGTGTATTTGAAAGGACCAGCTGGTTGTCCTACCACATTCTGAATAATTCATCATTTCCCCCACTGATTTGAAAAGCTACCTTTATTATATACTTCATTTCCATTTATATGTTTATAATTATTTTATTTTATTTAAAGATTTTATTTATTTATTTGGTAGATAGAGATCACAAGTAGGCAGAGAGGCAGGCAGAGAGAGAGGGGGACGCAGGCTCCCTGCTGAGCAGCACAGAACCCGTTGCAGGGCTCGATCCCAGGACCCCAAGACCATGACCTGAGCCGAAGGCAGAGGCTTAGCCCACTGAGCCACCCAGGCGCCCCTGTTTATAACTCTTTCAGGTTGATTTTTGTATTAGGGCTAGGTGGATATGGAGACCCTTTAGACTATCTTAAGTCCAGAAATGTGCTTACTTCTTAAACTTAAAAATGAAAAAAAAGTCATGTAAGTATTTTATAGCTAAATATGGTAATCCTCATGTCAGGATGTTATTATATTTTTTCTTCTTTTCTTTTAGTGGAGAAAGTAGCAAATGAAAGCCAGAAGACCCCCAGAGATGTAGTTATGATGGAAAATTTTCACCATATTTTTGCAACACTTTCTCGTTTGAAAATCTCGTGTCTAGAAGCTGAAAAAAAAGAAGCCAAACAAAAATACACAGATCACCTTCAGTCTTATGTCATTTACTCTTTAGGACAACCTCTTGAAAAACTAAATGTAAGTATATTTTCATTCAGTATTATTTTCCTGATTCTGAACCTCTGTACATATGTTTACATACGAAAAACACAAGACATTCATCCTAAATTTGCTCATGCATTGATGGGAAGGATAAGGAAGGAGGGACCCAGTTATCAAAGGTTCCAGTGTACTAAGATACTGCTAGATGATCTATGTTATTTCTTTTACTTGTTGTAAACAGTGACGTGGGGTAAGGTGGTATCAACCCATTTTACAAATGAAGAAACTGAAAGTAAATACACTTGCTTGAAGTTACAACAGCTGGCAAGTAGCAAAGCTGGGGAATGAACCCCAGGTCAGGCTTTTCCATTATTCCAGACTCTCCTATTTCATACCTCACAAATGGGTCGTTAACCTTAGTTCAGATGAAGGTTTCAAAAACTTTATCAAGATGAAAGGAAAAACCGGGACGCCTGGGTGGCTCAGTTGGTTGGACGACTGCCTTCGGCTCAGGTCAGGATCCCGGAGTCCTGGGATCGAGTCCCGCATCGGGCTCCCAGCTCCATGGGGAGTCTGCTTCTCCCTCTGACCTTCTCCTCGCTCATGTTCTCTCTCACTGTCTCTCTCTCAAATAAATAAATAAAATCTTTAAAAATAATAAAAAATAAAAAATTAAAAAAAAAAAAGATGAAAGGAAAAACTGAAAATTTTTTCTTCTTTGCTTCTTTCTTTCCCTTCCTTTCCTGAACTGAGTTATTCCCCAGAACATAGTTGACTCAAATTAAGAAAGGATGGTTTGGGGGCACCTGGGTAGCTCAGTTCGCTGAGCCTCTGACTTGGTTTTGGCTCAGGTCACGATCTCAGGAGTTGTGAGGTCAAGCACCACATCGGACTCCACACTCACTGGGAGTCTGCTTGACGGTTCTCTCCCTCTGCCCCTCCCTCTAGGGTTAAAGGTCTGTCTCAGACCTAAATCCTGTGTGAGACTTAACTGCAACATCAGAGACATTCCCTGTGAAATCAAATTTAAAGCAGAAACATTGCTAGATCCTTTAATATTTAACATTGCTGTGGTGAGCTCTAGCCAATGCAATAAGACCTAAAACATAAATAAAATATATTGAAAGAGAGTTAACAGGGCACCTGGTGGCTCATCTGATTCTTGATTTCAATTCAGGTCATGATCTCAGGGTCATGAGCTCAAATGCTTGCATCGGGTTCTGTACTGAGAGTAAGAACCTACTTAAGATTCTCTCTCCCTCTCCCTCTGCCCCACCCAACCCTGCCCACATGCACACACATTCTCTCTCTTTAAAGAAAAAGAGAGTCAAGATTATAATTACAGGTATATATGTTGAAATTACTGAACTATAATAAATAACAGGATTCAAAATAAAAATATAAAAAACAACTTATTTCCTGTATGTCATAATAACCAATTAAAAGTTTATATAGAAACAAAAATCTAAAAGCACCAGGAATAGACTTGTCAAAACAATTATTAGCAAAAACGTAATAATAATAATTTAATGAAGAATAAGCAAAGAGTAATTGCCAAGAAAATTTTAGAGAAAAGTAATGAGAAGGGGGTTTGCCTTTTCAGTATTAAGAGTATATTGTATAGTGATCAAATACAGACTTGCCAATCAATAAAATTGCATTAAAATTTTTTTTAAAAATAAAATAAAAAACAAATATATTTCAGAGACAACTTGAGATGAATATTTGTAACAATCCAGTAGTCAGTAATATAAACTATAATATACCTTTTTTAAATCAGTAAGACAAACACTAAAATCCCAACATATAAATGGGCAAGGGTTCTGAATATACTAGGAAACATATGAAATCAAGTTAACTTCATTTATAGCCAAAGAATTGTGAAATAAAGAAACAAGTCTTTTTTACTCATCAAAATGCAATGATTTCTTTAAATTGTGATAATATGGTAATAGCAGTCTCTTCTGTACTATTGACAGAAATATAAATTGTTTGAACTTGCCTGGGAAGCAATTTATGTACATTAAGAATCTTCAGAATATTTAAAATTACACTTCTCAACTGAGGAATTATAGTCATAGAAATTTGTGCCGAAAAGTAATCAGTAATGTGGGTAAATAGTTGCATATGAAAGATACTTATGACAATTGTGTTTAAAATAAATGTCTTTTAATCAGAGTAGATTCTGCCAACTTTTAAAAAAAAGTGAAAAATGTTAAATATCCAGTACTGGAGGAATGAATGTATAAGTTGTAGTTCAGTCGTTAGATGGAATATTATGTAGCCATTACAATTTATACTTCAGAAAAAATAAATATTACAAAATATTTTTAAGAATAAAAAAATAAAATTTTAAATTAAAATTAAATTTTAAAAATAAGTATTACACGGAAAATATAACATACAATATTATTATCTCACCTATGTACTCATTAGAAATCGGGGCGCCTGGCTGTCTAAGTTGGTAGAGCATAGAAGTCTTGATCTCAGGGTTATGAGTTCAAGCCCCACACTGGGTGTAGAGACTACTTAAAAAAATAGAATCAAAAATAGAATCTTGGGGCACCTGCGGGGCTAAGTGTCTGCCTCTATTTATTTTGTCAAATAAATAAATAAAATCTTTTAAATAATAAAATATTAAAATAAAAATATAGAATCTTTTAAAAAATCTTAAAAAACAAAACAAAAAGATGAGAAGGAAATCTAAAATGTTAACACTGGTTATCTCTGAGTAGTGAAATAATTGTTACTTTATCCTTCTTACTTTTATGTATTTTCTGAGTTTTATACAGTTAATAAAATAAACTGTTTTCTAAGTAGGACTTTTTAATTTAAGTGACAATAAAAGCAGTGCTTAGCCATTATTTCTTTTATTTCACATTTTTGTTTTTATTTATTTTGCCTTTTTTTTTTGGGTAGTTTCACGTTTTTATTTCAATTCCAGTTAACATACAGTATAGTATTAGTTTCAGGTATAATGATGCATTACTCACATACAACACCCAGTGTTCATCACAGCAAGTGCCTTCCCTTAATACCCATCACCCTTTATCCCCTCACCCACCTCCCATCCAGCAACCCTCAGTGTACTCTCATAGTTAAGAGTCTCTTACGGTGGGATACCTGGATGGCTCAGTGGGTTAAGCATGTGCCTTTGGGGAAAAAAAAATCTGCCTTCAGCTCAGGTCACTATCCTGGCACCCTGGGATCAAGCCGTACATTGAGTTCCCTGCTTGGCAGGGAGCCTGTTACTCACTGTCCCTCTGCTGCCACTGCCCCTGCTTGTGTGTACACGCTTTCTCACTCACTTGCTTGCTCGCTGTCAAATAAATAAATAAAACTGTAGGGCAAAAAAAAAGAGTCTCTTATGGTTTGCTTCTCTTTTTGCCCCCTCTGTTCATTTGGTTTTTTCTTAAATTCCACATGAGTGAAGTCATATGGTGTTTGTCTCTCCAACTTATTTCGCTTAGCCTAATACTCTCGCTTCATCCACTCTGTTGCAAATGGCAAGATTTTGGTTTTTGATGGCTGCATAATATTCCGTTGCATATGTATTCCACATCTTCTTTTTTCATTTCCTTGAAGCATTTCTTTGAAGGCGTTGAAGCTCGAGTGGCACAAGGTATAAGAGAGGAGGAAGTAAGCTATCAACTTGCATTTAACAAACAAGAACTTCGTAAAGTCATTAAAGAGTATCCTGGAAAGGAAGTGAAAAAAGGTCTAGATAACCTCTACAAGAAGGTTGATAAACATTTATGTGAAGAGGAAAACTTACTTCAGGTATGCTTCCTTCTGTTAACCATTCTAGATTGCACATCTTAAAATAGATTGCTTTTCTCTAAACAAGTCCTCTGGAAAGGCTACAGATTTTCTAATTCTAGTGCAGGAGGAAATTTCCCTGAAGTGCTATAAAGTACAGACCAGATAAGTGAGTTTTGAGGAAGAAAGGAATAATATGTGTAATGTGTTTATATAGCTAGGAGGAAGAAAGGAATAATATGTATAATATGTTTAGCTATTCCGGTTTACTTTATATTTCTACTTTATAGTTTTGAGGCATGAGTTGTTTTTCTTTTGTTTGGGGTTGGGGCAGGGGTTTTTTTAGGCTTTCTGTTTGTTTTTTGAGATTTGAGGGGAATAACTAAATGGAGTAGAGTATATAGTACTGTGGAGTGATTCTGAGCATGGGAGCCAGAGTTAGAAACAGGTTCATAATGTGGCTCCAGATTATGCTGCATGACTTTGGGCAAGTCCCTTAACATCTCTGAGCCACAATTTTCTTATTTGAAAAGTAGAAATAATACCTCTCTCATATAGTGGACACTACTACTATTGCCATTTATAAATGAGAAAATCAAAGCTTAGAAAGGTGAAGTAACATAACCCCACAGCTGATGGGTGGTAGAGGCAAATTTAAACCCCAGATGGGGCCATTTTTCTCTATAAACCACACTGGAAGGCCCAGAGATAAGTGAGAATAATTCTGACTTCAATATCATCAAAGCCTTTTTTGGGGCTGTTGCATTTCTCTTGGCCTCTGAAAGTCAGATAGATGCGGATAAAGTGAGAGGAGTGGCAGGTAGAAGAAATACCATGAGCTAAAAGATGTAAAGCAAAAAGTGTAATACTGTTCGGTAAGTAGACTTAAGGTGACAGGATGCAGGATTTATGAGATGAAGGGTTTACAAGGAAAATTCCTGGAAAAACATATTCCCTCATCTGCTGGATACTAATGATGGTCATAGCACCCACCCTCACCAGATAGACATGAGACTTAAATAGGATAATACATATATAAAGCACTTTGTACTGTGCTGATACAGAATAAGCCTTGATAAATGTCACCTGTTTGTATTAGCTAATATGTCAATGTATATATCAGGTTCTGCCTTGATAGTTATCTACAAAGTAGTTTCCACCACTAAATCATATGTATAATCTGTCTATCTCAATTTTGGTATCCTTCATGGCATCAAGCAATGTTTTATATCATCCATTTTAGATAAATGTTTAAACCTCCATCTGGAATGAAATGTATGCGTTAACTGTTGCATTTCACTTAATTACTAGTCTTAGTCCGCGAATAATTGTGCATATACACATCTCTATTGGATATTGTAGTAGATATAATAATAGCTAAAACGTCATGAGTGCTTACCATGTCAAACACTGGTAAGCACCTTACATACTTGCACTCATTTAGTCCTCACAAGAAACTTATGAGAAAGGTATTATTGTTACTACCCTGGTTTACAGATGAGGAACTTGAGGCCCAGAGCAGTAATGTAACATACTCCAGATCACATGCCTTGTAAGTCGAAGGAACAAAGATGCATGTCCTTAACCATTACCCTCTGCTAAAATCTTAGAATATATCTTGATATTATTTCTACATACTTGATTATATATTTCCATTCATAATTTAATGACTTTTATTTTCATTTTTATAATAGGTGGTGTGGCACTCTATGCAAGATGAATTTATACGCCAATACAAGCACTTTGAAGGTTTGATAGCTCGCTGTTATCCTGGATCTGGTGTTACAATGGAATTCACTATTCAGGATATTTTAGATTACTGTTCCAGCATTGCACAGTCCCACTAAAAAAAAAGAGATAAATGAAAGGAGTGTCTACTATTTTGTGTGTGTGTATATATACATATGTATATGTGTGTGTACATACCTACACATGTATATGTGTGTATATATACATACACACACACACACACACACACACACACACACACACACAAAAGCAATGATTTAGGTGCTAGGGAGCCCCATTGCTTTAAGTCAACAGATTTGAGTAGGAGGAATGCTTATATACAGCTTTCCTTATCTGTGTAACTAATAACACGAGAGCTACCTGCTGCAGTGTCACTTGGCCCTATGTAATAACAGAGACATGTGAAAGGATGAACACCAAATTAAGTGGCCCAGAAAGTGACAAAACCATACTTTTGACAAGTTTATTTAATCCATTGGAGAAAAGGTACAACTCCAATAAATGTATCATTTAATTTTTAAAACCTTCTGAAAGAAGAAAAAGATAAATGAAAAAAATCACTCTGAGTATACCAGACATTATTCAAAATTATCAAGTAACTATTTTGAGAACCCAGACTTGGAACTTTATGTATTACTAAATGTCAGATAAATGGGTAATACCATACTACAAATATTCAAGAGCAAAAGTACCAATTTATGTAGCAGTTTTATCTGCCCAATAAGTTGTGTACTAACTTAAAACATTTCTCTCATCATAAAATGCCTTTATCATTTTTCTATGACTGAGCAGAAAGTCTCCTTTTATTGTCTAGTTTCTTGTATTTGACAGTGGTTATCCTGTGTATAAGGCATTAGGAGTTCTTCAGTTTTCACTAATTCACTATTGCCTACAAATCATGTAACTACTAAAATATTGTACAGAATTTTTTTCCCTTCTAACTAATGTGTATATGGATAAGGAATCTTGTGATGATCAGTTATAAATTTAGATTTTGAGAATTATGTGACTCGTGTGGCAATGAATCTGAAATAAAGAAATTTTCAAAAAAAAATCTTTCAGAAAAGTTAAGATTTTCTTAGGTCTGTTATATGCTATTTTTATAAAACCAAATTCTTACAAAATCAATATACAAAAATTAATTACATGTTCATTTACCACAAAACACTTAAAAGTATAATAAGAAAAAAAGAGCCATATATAACAGCATCAAAAATATTTAGTATTTAGGACTAAATCTAACAAAACATTATACTGTATATTGAATTATGCCTTCTCAAAGTTCATTTGTTGAACCCCTAACCACCAAACCCCCCCAACAGCGTGACTGTATTAGAGATAAGACCTTTAAGGGGGTGATTAAGGTTAAATGAGGCCATAAGGATAGAGCCGTGATCCAGCAGAACTAGTACCCATATAAGAAGACACTGGAGCTCTTTGTTTGCCATGTGAGGACACAGCAAAAAGGCCACCATTTCCAGGCCAGAAGGAGTTCTAGAATCCAAACATGTTGGCACCCTGATCTTGGACTTAGAGTCTCCAAAACAGGAAATAACATTTCTGTTAGCCCACTTAATCTATGGCATTTTATTATGGAAGCCTGAGCTAATAATGCAAGATGTAAAAGACCTTTATGAAGGAAATTATAAAAACTATTGAAAGATATTAAAGAAGGCCTAAGTAAGTGGAGAATTATATCATGCATCCAGATAAGAACACATAACAGAGTAGAAATATCAGTTATTCTCAAATGTAAAGATTTGGTACAGATTTCCAATTTACAGTCCTGTGCGAAAGAGACTTGGAAGTCACCTCTCCATTCTAATAAGTGAAAAGCTGAACAAACTGAAAAATCAACTCTTCTCAGATCTGTAAGAGAAGTCGAGTCACAGGGCAAACCACTGCCACAATTAGAGATCCAGCAGGAGAAGACAGAATCCCATCTTACCGGACCAGAAACCCATAAGCTGAAACATTCACAGGAACCAATGTCCAGGTAGGGAAAACTGAACTTTAATTAACAAATTCCTTGAGGCTGAGTGTGAGTTAAGTCTGAGAAATAACTCCCGATCATTGGGAGTCCCTCAAATATTTGTGAGTTTTACCTCCTGTAGTTCTACCAGTGAATGTCAGAGAAAAATCCTCTTGTGCTTCTGGCAGAAGGACAAAGAAAGGATCCATTTTGAAATATGGCAGAGTATTCTGCCCCTGACAAATTGTGTGCTCAGGAGAAACTATTTAACCAGAGCTCAAATGACCTGGGAGAAAGGAAGTCCCCAGCTCCAGCTGGCTCTAGCCTTACACATGGAGGAAGAGAAATACCCAACATCAGTCCATTCTATGTCATCTTTTCCCACATAAAGGGGGAAGGACTGAAAAGCACAGGTAAATTTGTGCCTGGAGGTACAAGCTCACTAAAAGACAGACCTATTCATAGGACTATATAGTTTCTCTCCTCCTCCACCCCACCTTCACATTACTAATGGCCTATATATAGCCGTTCCTTTTACCTAGCTATCTGGCTATCAAGGAAAAAGTTACAAGACAAAGGCAAAAAAAAACAAAAAACAAAAAAAACACAACAACCAATTTAAAGAGACAAGCATCAGAACAAGACTCAGATAGGACAGGGTTTTTGGAATTATCAGCAACAGTTGAAAAGAATTAGTATGGTAACTGTTCTAATAGATAAAGTAGAGCGCATGCAAGAACAGATGGGCAATGTAAGCAGGAACAAATTCCTTAAGGAAAACCCAAGGACATCACAGTGATCAAAGCACTGGAACAGAAATTAAGAATGCCCTTGATGAGCTTATTAGTAGATCGAACACTGTGGAGGAAGGAATCTCTGAGTGTGAGGGTATCTCAAAAGAAACCTCCAAAACCAGAAAGCAAAAAGAACAAAGACTAGAAGGAAAAAAAAAAAACAACAATAAGGACAGGGACAACTACAAAAAGTATAGTATGTATGTAATGGGAATACCAAAAGGAGAAGAGAAATGAACATTTGAAAAAAATAATGCTTGAGAAATTCCCTGAGTTTGTGTCTAACACCGAACCACAAATCCAGGAAGCTGTTCCAAAAAAACAAGCAGAATGAATGCCCCAAAAACTATGCCTACACATATAATTTTCAAGCCTCAGACAATGAAAGATTAAAAAAAAAAAACAAAAACCTGAAAGAAGCCAGAGTGAAAAAAAGACTTCACTTCTAGAGGAACACGGATGAGAATTACATTCAACTTCTCAGAAACCAGGCAAGCAAGAAGAGAGTGGAGTGAAATATTTAAAGTACTGAGAGAAAAAAACCCACCCACCTAGAATTCTATACCCTGTGAAATTATCCTTCAAAAGTGAAGGAGAGATGGTCTCTCAGATGAGCAAAAACAGGGAATTTGTTGCCAGTAAACTTGCCTTAAAACAAATGTTAAAAGAATTTCTTGGGGTTCCTGGCTGGCTCAGTCCAGCTCTTGATTTCAACTCAAGTCATGATCTCAGGGTCGTGAGATTGAGCCCCACATTGGCCTCTGCACTCAGTGGGCAGTCTGCTTGAGATTCTCTCCCTCTGCCTCTTCCTCAACTCATGTGCTCACTCTCTCTCAAATAAGTAAATCTTTTTTAAAAATTTGAAAAGAGAAAAAAATAAAATGAGATGAAACCAGAAAGGGAGACAAACCATAAGAGACTCTTAATCATAGGAAACAAACAGGGTTGCTGGGTGGGAAGGAGTGGGGGGATGGGGTCACTGGGTGATGGACATTAAGGAGCATACATGATGTAATGAGCACTGGGTATTAATAAGACTGATGAATCACTGACCTCTATCTCTGAAAGCAATAATACATTATATGTTAATTAATTGAATTTAAGTAAAAAAAAATGGAAAAAAATTTTTAGAAGGAAAATGGTAATGAAAATGAGTGAATTTTAGCTACACACAACAGTGTAGATAAGTACCAGGAAAATAATGGCAGATGAAAAAAAGTCACAGAAGAAGCATACGATATGATTCTATTAGTATAAAATTCAAAACCTTCAGAATTAAACACTATGCTGTTTAGAGTCACAAATACGGTAAAACTGAAGAAAAGCAAGGGAATGATGTCAATTTTGGAGAGGTGATTAAGGGATAGGAAGGGAAGTGTTGGTATCTGACAGGTACACGTGGGTTTTTTTGTTTTAAGATTTTTATTTATTTGAGAGGGAGAAAGCTCGAGCAGGGAGAGCAGCAGGGCAGAAGGAGAAGCAGGCTGAGGAGGGAGCCCAGTGTGGAGCTCAGTCCCAGAACCAGGGGATCATGACCTGAGTTAAAGGCAGACGCTTAACCAACTGAGCCACCCAGGTGCTCTCAGGTACACATAGGATTTTAAAGGCATATTATAATATTCTTAAACTAGGCAGCAGGCACATGGATCTTCTTGTATCATGATTATTTATCCCTTACATATACCTTATAAATCATATTTTCTATCAGTTCAACATTTAATTTAAAAACTTTAAATCAGATTTGTCTGTGTGCATCTTTATTGATATACAATAAAACCTGAACATTTATAGGTAACAGTCTGGGGCCAAGAGAAATCCAGTGACTTGATCGAGATCCAAGCCAAGTATTAACAGAGCTGATAATTCCACATGACGCTGAACTCCCTCTCCAAGTGCTGGCCTTACTTTTTTTCTAGGATAACAGGAATGATACAGATATAAATACACATTTCATCAAAAGACCAGACATTAATGTATCCACTAGCAGGCAAAAGCAATGGATGACTCCCACCAGCCACAGTTTTCTGAACCCTAAAGATCTATACTACCATTTACTAGAAGGGAACACTGAACTTCTAAACAAAATGCTGAAAATGATCATTTAAAGAATAACATAGGGTAAAAAGTACTGAGAAAGTAAAAATAGCTACACTGGGTTGAATATGTGTTAGACTGGTGTCAGAGAGGTAAGATTATGAATCCTCATAGTTCATCTGCTTTGGGATCCTCTGCATCTGTGTTTTTCAAACTTCAATGTACATATGAAACAAATGGGGATCTTGCCGAAATGCAGATTCTGATTCAACAGGATTTGTACAGTCAAAGAGTCTGCATTTCGTTTTTTTTCTTCAAATTTTTATTTAAATTCTAATTCGTTAACATAAAGTGTAATCCTGGCTTCAGGAGTAGAACTGAGTAATTCATCGCTTATATCTCATCATAACAAGCTTCTGCATCTCCGACAAGATCCTAAGTAACATCAGTGCTGAGGCTCTAAAGGCCACAGTTTGAACTACTAAGCTTTACTGTGTAGAGTTATACCATGAACAGATCAGGATTACTCCTGCTTTTCTTCCTGGGGAAACAGCTGACCATGAATGCTATGGTTTTAAGAGTTCTCAGTTTGCTAAATGTAGTGGTGCTGTGCCATAATGTTCACTCACCTAAATTCTCAAGTGAGTACAGTATAGAGTGCGTTTTGGACTAATCCGTTTTTTCAAGAGGATAGGGGAGCAGCCAAAAGGCAGTGAGGTAGATGGAAAGATGGGAGGGAAATAAGAAAAAGATGGGGAAAGCACGTACTAAGAGGCAGTAGGGAATACAGCAAGCAAGACAAAACAACCATCCATCTATGAGCAAATTGCTTGTCCAACAATCTTAAGAAAGCAGCTTCTCTGAGATCAGCATCTCAATTAATTCCACTTGCATATGCAAGATGGTGGATCTTTCTAGAAGTTAAATATTTTCCTAGTTGGCTAGAAGAAAGGTAGTGGAGAAGAAATTAAGAAATCAAAGGGAAATTGAAGGAAAATTACATTGCCCTATAATTCTCTGAGAACAGCCTCCTCTTCTCTTCACAGCACTGTAATTTGAAATCTATTTGTCTTTTTACTCCTTGGTGTCTTGTCTTCCCTACTTAGACCGCAAGCTTTCTGACTCACATCAAGCCCGCTTTGTTGGGGCGCCTGGGTGGCTCAGTTGGTTAAGTGGCTGTCTTCAGGTCAGGTCATGATCCCAGGTCCTGGATTGAGCCCCACACGAGTCTCCTTGCTGAGGGGGGAGCCTGCTTCTCCCCTGACTTCCATCCTCCCTGCTTGTGCTTGCTCTCCTCCACCCCTCCCCCAGGGTCAAATAAATAAATACATTTTTTAAAAAACGCTATATTGTTGACAAGTATCCATCTACCACATGTAAGTCCTTACAAAACATTGATTTTCAAAAAGTGAAAAGTGAGTAGGTAAAGCCTGAATTGTTAATTCACGGAGGGAGGAAACCGTCACTCCTATTTCTTTACTATTCTCTTCAATACAGACAGCACAACCAACCTCTCAAATCCAAGTTCTGATAGGGCAGAGGCGTTACCTGCTTTGTTCACTGATTGAGCTCAACGCCTAATTGGCTGCCTCGCCTTTAAGTGCTCCCTGACTAGATGTTGAAGACTAATACTTATTCTACGTATGGAGTTATTATACGTATGGAATTATTATTAAGGAAACTCACCCACAAGATAAAGAAAAATTGTGCTGTGCTCACCATTTACTTTCTACACATAGGGTCTTGCAAATATAGTAGTATAAAGTCACACACGCTTGATGAATTGAATTCATGGAGGACCTGTTAACAAAATTGAACCAAACAAATTTGGAGATCTAACTGGCTTTATTTTTTTTTTAACGATTTTATTTTATTTATTTAACAGAGATCACAAGTAGGCAGAGAGAGAGGAGGAAGCAGGCTCCTTGCTGAGCAGAGAGCCCAATGTGGGGCTCAACCTCAGGACCCTGGGATCATGACCTGAGCCAAAGGCAGAGGCTTTAACCTCTAACTGCACCCCTCTAACTGGCTTTATTAAATGATTCATGAATCAGGCAGCATCATATCTAGCAAGGAGGTAGAGGGCGAGCTCCATAGGCTACAGAAAGGGAAACATTTTAAAAAGGAGGACAAGGAAATGGGGAAAAAAAAAAAAAGGATTATTTCATGTGAGGTCACCTTCATTTGGGGACAAGAATTTTAGTAGGTAGCTTACCTCTCTCCCTTTGGGGATGAGGAGGGTCCATGTGACAGATTCCGTATTAACGCTGGCCAGAAAATTCCTGGTTGGTTAAAGGTTATATTCCTAGTGTGGTGGCGGGGTGTGGGGGTGAGCGTTAAACCTGCAGTTTGGTTAGATACTAAGTCTTGGTTTGCTGACCTGGCCCAGGTGATACCATCTGGGGCCTGTGGTTTACTTTGTAAAAACCTAAATGAACGATGCCTTCTATAGAAATCAGATATGCTCTCTTTAGGACCTACTCTCTTCTAGACCTACGGCTGTAAATTCCTCAGATAACCACTGCAGGCTGTGGGGCTTCCTCCATGCCCTTGCTAGCAGAGCTCTACTTTCCACAAGGTAGGAACATGGCCAAACAAAGGCAAAAAATCAAGATTGGCATAAGCCATTGGATCTCAACCTGCTTTATATTAACAATACTGGGGACATGTTTAAAACTGATATCCTGCACCCCACCCCAGACAAATAAGTAAGAACTTCTGAAGGCGGGGCCCAGGTTTTTTACAAATCTCCTGGGTGATTATTAATGGGCAGCCAGGGTTACTCTGGTCCAAGGTGCCCGTGACAATCCTGGTCTCCTTTGCCTGTGTTTCCCCATTTAGAGGTTATACATCTACGAGACCCAGTTCTGGTCACTGAGAAATAAGAGAAAATCTGCTAAGAAGTCCTAAAAAAGATTTCTACCTTGGTGAGCACTTTATAAGATATACAGGATGTTTTGCCTCCACCTCTTCTTCCGTCTTAGCGTGTCATGATATGAGATCGTCAGAGCTGCTGTCATGAAAAGACATGGCTGACACACTCAGATGACTAAGCACAAAAAGCAGGAGTCTTGGGGCACATCGGTGGCTTAGCTGAGCCTCGGACTCTTGGTTTGGACTCAGTTCATGATCTAGGGTCATGGGATCGAGCTCCGCATCCGGCTCTGTGCTTGGCGTGGAGTCTGCTTGTCCCTCTCCCTCTGCTGCTGCCCCTGCTCGCTCACTCTCTTTCTCCCAAATAAATAAATAAAATTTAAAAAAAAAAAAAAAAGGAAGAGTCTGCTTAACTCCAAATCTGCCCACCTTCTTGTTAACGTGAAATGATTCGATTCTGTGACTTGCATATAATTGCCTTTTTCTTCCTAGTTATAATGTAACACTTACCAATTCTGTCATTCATAAAATGCATTCATTTATCAAAATAAGAAGCATAACAGTTAAGGGCATGAGCTTTGCAATCAGCCCTATTTATCTGTTACTAGTTGCATGTCTCTCTAAGCTTTGTTCCCTCTTCTATAAAAAGAGTGGTGTCTACTTTATAATTACATCACGAGAATTAAATGAAATAATATGCGGAAGGCACTTAGCACGGTGCTGGGCACTTAGTCAATCACGATGACCATTGCTGTTCCATGCCTGCTCTGTACCAGAAGTTTCCTCTGGTTGCATTAAATTAAAAACAATGAAAATCATACCTATTCCAAATTATATTGCATTTGAGTATTAAATACTACCTCAGGGGGCGCCTGGGTGGCTCAGTGGGTTAAAGTCTCTGCCTTCAGCTCAGGTCATGGTCTCAGGGTCCTGGGATCTAGCCCCGTATCAGGCTCTCTGCTCAGCAGGGAGCCTGCTTCCTTCTCTCTCTCTGCCTGCTTCTCTGCCTACTTGTGATCTCTGTCTGTCAAATAAATAATGTCTTTAAAAAAAAATACTTCAGATACTACCTCAGAACTTTCCTAGGCACAGCAATCCTAATTTAACATCTTGTCATTCACAGTGGATACTTTAGAATCTCCACATACCTCTCCAAGTATAAGATCTGTAATGCAATAGTGATTTGTTTGTTTTCTAGAAGCATTGTATGCAAAGGAAAACATATTCAATCCGTAGTCTGGATCCATTCGTTTACGATTAAAATTAGAAGATGAGATGTGGTAGCAGACACTCTATTGCAGATTAGAAAGACTACAATTTCATTTCACAAATGGTTCTCTAACCTTGATTTGACTCCTTAAGAGAAGTATCAAGGTATTGTTTTTGCACTAGATGAACTAGCATGTTAGTTTTATAGTCATGTGCTCATTTGGTAGTTTAGGGCTAAACAGAGAACAGAAGATATGCCCTTGTTTGTGAAAGGAGGAGGAACCTCAAATCTTTCTGGATTAATACGCAAATGATCATGTGAGCATTCTGAAGTGAGAGGTATTAGGTTGGTTTCTGGTGTCCAACATGAGGAGAAGGGTAGAAGGATTATACTGAGGAATCAAAGAAAAATGAAGATCACAGAATGATATGAGTGCATGAATAGCAAATATGTAAAAATAACGTGCATAAAACAGTAGAAAGAAGAGGTGCAATTATGTGCAATTTGGGGGGATTGGGTTTAGTTTTCTCAATGTTTATCTATATGTTACTATTAGCCATTAGAGCTTTCTGCTCAGCATTCATTGCATAATGGATTAAACATACGGTGAAAAAATTCTTGCCCAAACTGACGCTAATTTACTGGGTAACTTTAGGCAACTGATTTAACATTTGATGGTCTTGAGAAGCACTATCATTATCGTTTTGTGTTTTGTAGATGAGTTTAATAGTATGTACAGAAAGGTTTGAGGGGTTTTTTGTAGAAATCTTACATTGTTTCATTAGATTATAATATACCTTGCATTTGCCATAATTTTTTTAAAGCCTTTTATCTTTGGATGGTTTTTCTGGTCCAAGAGCTCTTATTAGTTTACCTCTCAGGCTTTGCCAAGTTGTAATTAAGCCAGTATTGATTCTCTGCAACTACTTTGAGCTGAGGACTGACCAGTCAATATTATAGCACTTAGAGAAAGAGAACTTTCTAAAAGGATTTCTAAGAAGTTGAATAGTACAACATTTAATTCAAAACATTATATGGTTTCTTAAGAAAGTTTGTAGGCCCTAAAATTTAATTTGAAGAAAAAAAACCTTTAAGTGATGTGTATTAAAATTTACTTATTATAACTTGTAATTTTATAAACCAAGTTTGTTTTGAATTAACTATAGCTATGAATGTATTACTTCTAACTTGTGGTCATAATAACTCATTTCCATGTTTGTTTATTCAGGAGGTGTAGTCTGCTGTAATATTGATCAAATCATAAAATTCATCACAGTGAACAGTTCTGTAAATAGAAGAAAATCAGGGGTCAGTTAATAAGAGTATAATAGATTAAGTACTTGGTTACTGATGAAGCCTGTAGTAATGTGCCTCCCCTTAGGGCATCATCCTAAGAATGGTGATTTCTCTGCTTATTCTCAGGATCCGTCTGCCTGAAAAATCATATTATTCTTCATCAAGGGGTACACAATTTATCAAAATACTCTAGAAGCAAATACAACTATTGCTCATTCTATATCACAGTAGAGTCATTCTGGATCCTGGTCAGTATCCATCACTGTCCCTGCGCTCTAGAAGGATTAGGCAGACGGCCACGCTGGTTGGACCAACCAGACTCTCTGTCTCTTCCAGGGATCTGAATCTTGAGCTGAGTGACACTTGAGTGGAATAAAGGCCCCTGGAGTCAAATCATTCCAGTGATCATACGAAAGAGACTATACATAGATGTTTTCGCTAAAGATCCCTGGAGTCGTTCTGGTTGCCATTCCTCCCAAGGCCCAGTGGTTCTGTTTTCTTTTGATTCTTTTGATTCTATGAATCACCCAATATTCTTCCCATATCGAGGGCAAGGAGTGATAGGGAGAACTTCAGTTAGTCTCTGTAGTTTGCAATCAAAATCCCCTACTGAAGCAAGCAAAACGCGTATTTACACAAAATCACACGCACTGTATAAGATAATAAATGATAGGTGTCAAGTGAATGATACAGACAGTTTTAAGTGTTGTAATAACTCAGAGGAGCTAGCTATTCTGTGCTCTGATAAAGTCAAGGCAAGGAAGATTTTGTAGAAGAAATGGGACATGTCATTGGACAACATCCATGAAGACCAGTGACAGTATAATATTGAGCTAAATAAGACCTCAGACCCTGAAGAGAGAGAGAACTGGGCTCAAATCCTGGCGCTATTTGGCTTTATGAACTTGTTCAAGTGAAATAGCCTCTTTGTGCCTCGGTATCCTTTATTTGTAAAATGGAAATAGTTGTACTTCTCTCATAGGTTCATTGTAAGGATTAAATCAAATAACGTTTGTAAAACGTTTAACACAATGCTAATAAGCACTCAATTTTAAAAAGAAATAAATCAATCATGTATTTCTTGGCAATGGTTGAGAAATCAAATTAAACTCTCCAGAGTGAATGGATGAAATGGAATGACATAATTGGTCCAAGAAAATGACAACACATAAAAGGGATCCATTCCTTTTCCTACCACCCTACCTACCTCCCTCCACACACACACAAGTCTTCTCAGGTTACAGGGAGTCTCACTGAGGTCTTTGACTGGGAAACCATTATCCACAATTAAAAGTCTTTAATAATTTGCTAATGCTGTTTCATCAGCTTTTAGTAACCGTGAGATAAACATTCTTGTCACTAATTCCATAGAAAGACACAGTGTGCAAAATATCTTCACTAAAACAATCCAGAAGAGGGGCGCCTGGGTAACTCAGTCGGTTCAGCATCTGCCTTCAGCTCAGGCCATGATCCCAGAGTCCTAGGATCAAGCCCTGCATCGAGCTCCTTGTTCAGCAGGGAGTCTGCTTCTCCCTCTCCTTCTGCCTCCTCCCCGCTGTTCATGCTCTGGGTCTGTCTCTCTCATAAATAAATAAATAAATAAATAAATAAATAAATAAATTCTTTTTTTAAAAATCTAGAAGATTAAGAAATTGATTTTTATTATTTTAACATTTTCCTAATTCATAAAGTTTATGTTCCTTTTATATATGGCCAAATAAGACTAAGACGACGACTATTTTAATATTTCTTTTCATTATGCAATCTTTCAGGATTTTCAAATAAAAATTACTTTCGCTTTCCTAAAGAGAAAAACTACTAAACTCTAAGCTCCTTGAGGGAGATGTAAGCCCATGAATAAATACATTTATAGGTGACATGCTAGAAATGGTCGAGTTGGAGTAACTGATTCTAGCTGGGACACATTAGGGAGTCTTCATAAGACTTTTTGCTTCTACTCTGCGTAATTCAGTCTTCTCACAGAAACCTAAATGACATTTTAAAACATGAATGAGGGGTGCCTGGGTGGCTCAGTGGTTTAAGCCTCTGCCTTCAGCTCAGGTCATGGTCTCAGGGTCCTGGGATCGAGCCCCACATGAGGCTCTCCGCTCAGCGGGGGGCCTGGTTCCCTCCTCCCCCTGCTTCTCTGCCTACTTGTGATCTCTCTCTCTGTGTCAAATAAATAAATAAAAATCTTAAAAAAAAAAAAATGAAGGAATCAGACTTCCTCATTTGTACCTTTTGTCCCAGTTACTGTCTATTGTAACAAATGCCCTCAGACTGTTGTGAGGGAAAAAAACCATTTTTTATGCTCATGAACTCTGTGTGTCAGGAATCCCAACGGGACACAGCAGAAATGACTTATCTCTGCTCCATGATGTCTGGAAGCTTCGCCGCTGCACTCAGAGGTTGAGGCTGGAATCATTTGAGGACTCCCCCTCTCACCTGACTGGCGGTTAATGCTGGCTGCTGGCTGGGAGCTTCAGGGTCTCTCCACACGACCCCCTGCTGGTGATCTGAGAAGATGATTTTGGTTTCATCACATCATGGCCACTCGGTTCCAAGGGAAAATGTCGAGAGAAACAGAGTAAAACTGTATTTTTTATGACCTACCTGCAAGTCACATGGTTTCACTTCAGCCATACTCTCTCAGTCAGAGAAGGGATAAGCGCCATGCCTAGGCCCAAACTGAGGGGACATAACCCCCACCTGGCAATGGGAAGAGTTTCAGTCACTTTGTAAGGAGAGTGTGTGAATGGGATTTATCCTGGTGCGGCTATCTTTGGAAAATTCCATTTGCCATACTTTTCAATGGCTCCTGCTGCTCCTAGAAAAATTTAAACTCCCTGAATGGCCTCTAAGGCCCGGTGGAATCTGGATTCTCACCTACCTCTCTGAACTCATCTCCTCCCCCTCTCTCATTTCCTGTACTCCAGTCACTCTTTTCTGTTGCACAAACTGATTAACTAAACTCTTCTTTGCTGAAACTACTCTGACCCCAGATCTTCATAAGCCTGCTTCCTTGACATTCGGCTCTCGGCTCATATGCTCTCTCTCTGAGGAGAGAGGCCTTTCCTGACCACTTTCCTCCTCCTATTGTTCTCCGTCACTTTACCCATCTCGTTTGCTCAGTCATCTCTCCTAACCTGAAGTTAAACTATTCACTTATTTGTTTACTTGTTTATTTTCTACCTCCCACCTACATTCCCCACTGAGAGCAGGGTCCTTGCTTGGCTCATTCCCCTCTCTGTCTCCAAGCCTAGAACAAGGAGGCTTGGCACATCCTAGGTGTTCAGCATTACTGAGGGAACTGACTGAATGATGGGGGGTTGTTTGGGGTGCCTGGGTGGTGCAGTCAGTTAAGCATCAGACTCCTAGATTCAGCTGAGGTCCCGATACCGATATTGGTCGTGAGATCGAGCCCCACGCCTGGCTCTGTGCTCAGCACAGAGTCTCCTTAGGACTGTCTCTCCCTCTTCCTCGCCCTCTCCCCTCCCCTCGGCACCCATGCTCGCTCTCTTTCACCTCTCTCAAATAAGGAAATAAATCTTTTTAAAAAGGGGGATGATGTTTGTTCCAAGCCTTAAAAGACAAGCAAGTGGGTTGGTATTTTTTAAAAATAGTTTTACCAAACTATAATTCACATATCATATAGTTTGTCCATTTAAAATTTATAATGCAGGGGCGCCTGGGCAGCTCAGTGGGTTAAAGCCTCTGCCTTCAGCTCGGGGCATGATCCCAGGGTCCCGGGATCAAGCTCGACATCGGGCTCCCTGCTCAGCCGGGGAGCCTGCTTCCTCCTCTCTCTCTCTCTGCCTACCTGTGATCTCTGTCTGTCAAATAAATAAAATCTTTTTTAAAAATTTACAATGCAATGAAGTTAATATATTCACAGTTATGCAACCATCACCACTATCTAATTTCAGAACATTTTTATCACCCCAAAATAAATGCCATCCATGCCCATTAGCAGCCATTCTCCATTCCTCCCTGTCCCTGGCAGGCATTAATTTACTTTTCTATCTATTTAGATTTACCTATTCTGGATACTTCATATAAATAGAATCATACGACATGCAGTCTTTTATGATTGGCTTCTTTCAATTAATGAAATCTTTTCAAGTTTCACTTCTCTATATGGACAAATCATATTCTATTCTATAGACACTTTTTCACCCATTCATCTGTTGATAGACATTTGAACTGCTTTCCCATTTTAGTTACTGTGGATAATTCTGCTTCTGAACATCTGCGCACAGGTTTTTGTAGGGTCAAGTGTTTTTATTTCTCTCGGGTATATTACCTAGGAATGGTATTGTTGGGTCATAATGGTAACTTTTTAAAAATTTACATTTAGGGGCACCTACGTGACTCAGTGGGTTAAGGCCTCTGCCTTCGGCTCAGGTCATGGTCCCACATCAGGCTCTCTGCTCGGCAGGGAACCTGCTTCCTGCTCGCTCGCTCTCTTTCTCTCTCTCTCTCTCTGCCTACCTGTGATCTCTATCTGTCAAACAAATAAATAAAAAAATCTTTTAAAAAATTTACATTTAGTTTTAAATTCCAGTATAGTTAGCATATAGTGTTATATTAGTTTCAGGTGTACAATACAGTGATTCAACGCTTCCGTACATCACCCAGTGCTCCTCGTGACAAGTGCGCCCCCCATCCTCATCACATGTTACACCCATCCCCCGCCCACCTCCCTTCTGGTAACCAGCAATTTGTTCTCTATAGTTAAGAGTCTGTTTCTTGGTTTTTCTCTCTCTCTTTATTCCTTTGCTCATTTTTTTGGTTACTGGTTTTCTTAAATTCCACATATGAGTGAAATCATATGGTATGTGTCTCTGCCTGACTTATTGCACTTAGCATTATACTCTCTAGCTCCATCCACGTCATAGCAAATGGCAAGATTTTATTCTTTTTTATGGCTGAGTAATATTCCAATGTATTTATATATCATATCTTCTTTATCCATTCTTCTATCAGTGGACACTTGGGCTGCTTCCCTGGTTTGGCTATTATAAACAACATTGCCATAAACATAGCAGTGCATATATCCTTTGGAATTAGTGGTTTTGTATTTTGGGGGTAAATACCCAGTAGTACAATTATTGGATCATACTCTAGGTTTAACTCTTTGAGGAACTGTCAAACTGTTTTCCAAAGCAACTGAACTGTTTTATATTCCCACCAGCAATGTATGAGCATTCCAATTTTTCCCTGTCCCTGCCAACACTTGTTATTATCTGTCTTTTGGATTATAGCCACCCTGATGAATGTGAGGTTTTATTTCCTTATGGTTTGTCCATATGGATATTTATCCATTCCTGATGGAAAATGATGTTGAGCATCTTCTGAGGTACTTCCTGGCCATTTGTATATCTTCTTCAGAAAAATATCTATCCAAGTCTTTTGCCTCTTTTTAGTTTATCTTTTTATTATTGAGTCATAAGTTTTCTTTACACATCTTGAATGTAAGACCCACATCAGATATATGATGTGTGAAAATTTTCTCCCATTCTGCAGGTTGTCTTTTCACTTCATTGGTGACATTGTTCATAACACAAAATATTTTCTTTTGATAAAGTTCAATTCATCCATTTTTTTTTGTCACTTGTGTTTTTGGTGTTATATCTAAGAAACCATTGTCTAACAAGCAAATGTTTTTATATTTCAGGAAAATTCAGTAGAAGAGAGATACAACAATGATGAGGGGGAACCACTAAATAAAGTCATGGGAGAATGAAAGCCCCAGGCAAGGTGTTTTCAGAATTGAGTGTGTCTGGAGGCAGAAAGAGAGCGTGTTGTTTACAGTGCCCAGAACATGCAGAGGAGGGGTGGAGATTTAGGAGGCAATACCATGGGGATAGTAGCTGAATTCACAGAAGCCCAGTGTACTAAGAAGGGAAGAGCTCTGAGGCTTGAACCCTAGGAAGCAGCAACATTTAATGGGATTAGCGAAGAAAAGGAACTCACAACAGAGATTGATCAAAAAAGTGAGAGAAGGCCACAAGATGTTGTGTCACAAGGATCAAGAGAGGAGCAGTTTCCAGGAAGAAAGTTGTGATCAACCGTGTCCAATAAGGCAATGTCCAATGATGGTTAATAAGACAAGGGCTGAAAAAAATCTACTGAATTTGGCATTTGGTGCATCATAGTTGACCTTGGTCAAGGCATTTTAGTACTTTAGTAGCAGAGAGGAAGCCTGATTGTTGTAGAATTGAGTACAAATAGGAAATAAAGGACAGGTTTACAATATAGAAGGACAGCTCTTTGCTGATGCTTGATTATGAAGAAAGTAAGGATAATGTCCCAGACAGGGACAAAGCTGGGACTTTATTAAAATGATCTTGAGTCTGTGTACCCATCAGAGTTCAGTGTAGGAAATAAAAAACATTCTAGGTATTTTAAGAAGAAAGGAATTTAATTCATGAAATTATGTGCTTTAAAACTCTATGGAAGGGCTGGGGGCCAGAAGTCAGAAGCCACCAATGACTTTCAGCTTCAAGTTCACAGCACTACAACAGTAATCCATGGCTCCCACCACGGCTACCACATAGCTTTCCTATTCTGAGATAGGGATCAGAGGAGACAGGTACTAGTTCAGATGACTATAGATGGAGATGCAGGAAATGGAGGTTTGTTCCTTCTAGTGGCGACCCAAACATATCTTGGTTAGAAAGAAAGCCCTTTCTAGAACATTTCTAGAACGGCGAGTAGTTTGTAATTAACTTTGAGCATTATGTGCTAAGCACTATGGTGAGAATATGTTTGTTGAATTCTTATAACAAGCTCATTTAGTGAGATCAGTTTTCCCAAGGCCATGCTGCTAAGAAATGATGGAACAGGCCTGTCTCTCTCACATGTGCTTCTGTGACCATGCAAGGACAGATGTCTGCTCTCTGCCCACATGGGACATGGCAGGGAAGAGGCGCTTCTATCCTCAACTGACCTTCCAAGAAATTGGTTTGGAGTCCTCCAATATGACCTGGAAAAGAACCCCATTACCAATCCTGGGAATGAGACATAAACTGCGTCTTATATCTTATTCATGCACACTAATTCACTAGATTGGTGTGTCTTTTCCCTATTTTAATCAGACTGCCAAAATTATTTATTTTTTTAATTTAAAAAAGAATCATATTACTACCTTTTAAAACACTGATGCATCCAATTGATCAATCCCCAGCACATTCCATTTTACCATAGTACATTAGATAACAGAAGCTGTATTGGTTATAATCGAGAACACATCAAAAATAAAATAAACATGAAAGCTTTGGACATTATTGCTATGGTATCAGATATTCATATAAAAGCACAAAAGCCTTGATGAAATGCCTTGTCATCGTCTAATCTTCTTTATTCGGTATCAGGTCTCTGAAGCATAATAGGAAGCATTTAGAAGAACACTGTAATTAAATTAATCTCATAATTTAATCTCTGTTCTATTTTAATCAGAAGTGGTCCTATCAAGAAAGCTCAAAAGGTGACTAAGCATCTTAACATATTTATATATAACAGTAAATTTTTTTCTTAAGACATTTTATGTGGGGCGCCTGGGTGGCTCAGTGGGCTAAAGCCTCTGCCTTCAGCTCAGGTCATGATCCCAAGGTCCTGGGATCGAGCCCCACGTCTGGCTCTCTGCTCTGCCGGAAGCCTGCTTCCTCCTCTCTCTCTGCCTGCCTCTCTGCCTACTGGTGATCTCTGTCAAATAAATAAATAAAATATTTTTAAAAAGACATTTTATGTAATCTGTATTATTTCAAAATGCATCATTCAATTACTTATTCACTCATCAAGCATTTATTGGGGCCCTCTGTTGCTACAGGGGCAAGCTCAAAATGCTAGTAGCATCATAGGGGAGATGGACAAGTAGAAAAGATTCAACCAGACTGCTTCCAGTTATTATTTTTAGGAAAAAGAATAAAACAGGGTCAGTTCAGGGACAATATTAGAAGTTTCTTGGGGGCTTTGTTTATGTAATCACCTATATTGTTTGAATCCCTCCACAAGCATATCCTAGTTGAGAATTTTGAAATGTGGTAAAATGTAGATGTTGGTTAATAAGGTTAATATTGTAGAACTTATCAGCATGATTTTTCTCTTTTGCTTTCCCTAGCGCATATTTTTCCTAGTTTATATAAGACACCAACCAGCCTCAGAAGGAGATTAAGAGATTTATTACAGAATGAGAGCACTGATTGCTTACTGGATGCCAGGAACTGTTCTAAACAATTTACATGTAATGCATGCAAACAGAAAGATCAAATTAATATTCAGCTTCTGACCTTCAAATAAGATTGTGCAGCCAAACAACAGCCTCAAAAAATAGGTTATTGTATCTAGAGGTGATTTCCTTAATTCTTTTATTAAGCTTCATTCCCCTCCCCTCCGTTAGAAACCAGGCCTGGATGACTTGGCTCAGACTGTTCTTTCCTTGGGTGGAGAAGACACTCAGCTGAGCTCTAACTTCTCTGTGGTAGAAGGAGGGTGTGGTAGAAGGAGTAAAGGAGGTGGAAGCCATGCCTCTTCAGCCCCAGAATTGTGGGACAAAGAACAAGACAGGAACACAGCAGTCAGACACCTGTCCTGAGTATGTAGTATGGGACTGGGGAAGATACCAAAGGCAAGAGGAGGTCCTTCTCCCTCCTACCGCCATCTGAGACTCTGAGAAGAGGCCTCATCACAGGTTAACTCATGTCTAACCTAAGTAGGGCCAGCATGGCCAGGCAGAGAAAAGTCATGATATTTAAATTTTTTTAAAAGATTTTATTTATTTATTTGACAGAGAGAGATCACAAGCAGGCAGAGAGGCAGGCAGAGTGAGAGAGAGAGGAGGAGGCAGGCTCCCCGCTGAGCAGAGAGCCCAATGCGGGACTCAATCCCAGGACCCTGAGATCATGACCTGAGCCGAAGGCAGCAGCTTAACCCACTGAGCCACCAGGCGCCCCATGACATTTATCTATACTTTCCAAGTGAGGCCCTTGTGACTGAGAATATCTGAGAATCTGGCTGGGGATCCACAGTGTCTGTGAGGTAGGTGAGCAACTGCAACATGAGATGGCGATAAAATGGAAGTCACAGCCAGTCAGAGGGGGAGGTATTGGTAGGGGGAGGCCAGGGAAGGCAGAGTGGGTCAGAAAGGGCCATCAGGAAGAGAAACACAGACAGACAGAGAGATATCCATGCATACATCAGCCATAGACTTCAGCCCAATATGGCAATGCCAAGAGCCACAAAGAGGACAAGAGGTGAAGAGGTTCCCAAGGACCAGTCTTCCCCTCAGCCACAAGGTCAGGCAACTCCACACCTCCCCACACGCCCCCACGCAGTTACCATCTTGGAGCGGAAAGGGTGGAAAATATGACAGGCTGAGCTTTTATTTTCCAAGACTGTTTATTCTCCAAGCTCTTGTTTTCCAAGGGACTGTTTAAATTATAGGACCAGATTACATTTAAACCAGAAAGGATGGAAATGTTCGCTGTTTCTACTCTTCACCAGCAGGGGGCGATGGAGGAAGGAGGTTGGATTAGTTAACAAAGGGACCACAACTTCTCCCTATTTTGGAGAGGTGGTGTGAGTTAAATTCACAATCCTGCTAAATACATTTAAAAATCAATTACAATGCAGAATATTAAATGCTATGAAAAGAAGCACAGGGTGCTATGGGAGCTCTACACCGCAAAAGTAATTGCTGTATTGGATTAGACCCACAGCACATTTAGCCCAGGATTTGGTGTTTCTGGTAAAACCCCATGTGCTGAGCACTAAAGTAGGAGCAGGGCTGATTTTGACTTTACATTTCATCAACTGGAAAATTGAGGGTATTCCTTGAAATATCACCAGCTTCTCATAATATCCCACTACATATTTGGCATCCCCTGATTTCTCCAAGTGCTCTTAAACATTTTTATACATCTGCACCATCTTTCGGAGGCTTTAAGTCTCTGTAGGGGGTATTTTTGAAACTTCTGAGTTTTTTTTTAAGATTTTTTTTTTTTTTTAATTCGGAGAGACAGAAAGCATGGGTGCGAGGGAGAGGGAGAGAGAATCTGAAGCTGACTCCGCACTGAGCAAAGAGCCCCTTGTGGGGCTCAATCCCACAACCCCGAGATCATGACTTGAGCTGAAACCAAGAGTCAGACACTTACCCAACTGAGCCACATAGGCACCCCTGAAACTGTCTATTATCATCCAGTTTCAATGAATTAGGAAGAGTGAGGTGAGGCAAGTTCTCTGTATCTGATTCTTCCTCTTCAGATGGTTTTCCACAACCCTGAAAAAGAAAAAAAAAGAAGAAGAAGCCCAAGTATATGTTTGAAGTTTAGATAGTATGTATGGTTTTCTCAGAACGGCTCAAAACATGAATATTATTTCCTCTTGCCCCTAGAAATAACACCAGTATAACCCATGAGCTTTTTGGTGTCTCTGAACTAGAATAGTCCATGGTCAGTAATGAAAATATCCAGATCCCTGTCATAAACAAAATTTTAAGCATGGCTGAACGGTCAGTGTTTTCTCCCTTTCCTAGCTCGGGACTGCTGCAGAGAGGGAAGACAAAGGGAAGCAGTCACTTGCTTTGGTCTTTCCCATCTTCATTTCAATTCCTCCTCTACCCAAGTTGCTCAAGAAAGGAGAGGAAGGGAGGGGACAGGGAAGTTCTTACTTGACCTGTGTTCCTGCGAACCAGTGTCTGCTCTCAGGGCCCGCCAGAGGTCTAAACCTCTTTCTCTGCTGCTGCACATGCTTTGGAAAACCCCCTCTCTTCTTCCTTAGGGTTCTCTCTCCTGCAGCTCACCTGCCAAGAGTCAAGGCATCCCTATGCCCAAAGGTTTCTTATTCTTTCTCTGCCCTGGAACAGGCACGGTCTCCAGCTTCCTTTCCTGTACACCTTCCTATACAGGACCCTTTCTTATTAGGGTTCAGTAGCAGACCACAGAAATCTGTCTAGTTCACTTTAACAGAAGGAGCCTTACAACCAGGTTATAGGAGGCTGACAAAAATTGTTTGGAAGGACTAGAAGAACACCCTCCAGGAGAAGCATCTAGAAGCAGCTACCGAAGCCAGGATCACATGTCTCTTGTGGTGAGGAAAGCTCTCACAGGCAGGATGAAATCTCTCTTGATTTGAGATGAAGAGACAAGCTCTCCAAAAATTCATGATCCCTTTTAGCATTCTGTTACACTGCTAATAAAACCCTAATTTGGTCTGGTAATGAAGCAAAAGTGGTTCAGGCCTTCTTTGCCAGGGAATGCTCTTGGGCGGGGGGCAGGGGACATAGAACCTAGTTCTGGCCAATAAAGGGAACTGTACTAGGGGATTCTGGGCAACATTTTTCTCCCTGATGAGGAAGAGGTCTCTGAGTATAGTCCTTTTTTTTTCTTGTCATGCAATCTCTGTCTTATGTGCTCACTTTTTTTTTTTTAAGATTTTTATTTATTTGAGAGACAGAGAGCACAGAGGGAGAGCAAGAGTGAGAACAGACTCCCTGCTGAGCAGAGAGCCCAATATGGGGCTCAATCTTAGGACCCTGGCATCATGACCTGAGCCAAAGTCAGACGCCCAACCCACTGAGCCCCAGGCGCTCCATCTGCCTTCCCTTCTTCCACTGGATACCGCTGCATGCACACCTGTTTTTTAGAGTTGTGACAACCATCCCAAAAACAATGGGGCAAAAGGTCTGAGGACAGAAGCCATCCACTGAGAAGAGAGAACGTGGATGGATGAGAAGTGATCAGGTCCTTGATGGCAGCCCTGAACTGTACCCCAGACTAGGACCTGCTACCATCAGGGATGTTGTCAAGTGAGACCATGAAATGCTTTGATCACTTGACCAATGATTCATCAGGCGTTCTGATACTTGCAGCCAAATACATGTTGACCGATAGGCTCAATCTCTGGAAACTGTGATGAATTCTGAGAGAGGATGAGGGAGCCAGTCCCAGCCAAGGAGAAAGATGATGCAAAGGCAGCTCAACTCAACAAGGAAGTATTTTCATGTTTCTGCACAGTTGAGACTTTCTGAGCAAGTTTCACCTTGTTAAAGAACAAGCCAGGGGTGCCTGGGTGGCTCAGTGGGTTAAGCCTCTGCTTTTGGCTCAGGTTATGATCTCAGGATCCTGGGATCGAGCTCCGCATCGGGCTCTCTGCTCAGCAGGGAGCCTGCTTCCTCCTCTCTCTCTCTCTCTCTCTCTCTCTCTGCCTGCCTCTCTGCCTACTTGTGATCTCTCTGTCAAATAAATAAATAAATAAATCTTAAAAAAAAAAGAAAAAGAAAAAGCCGTAGAAGCTAGAATAGGGCTATGGCAGAATAGTGAAACAACCGAGGGCTTTACCTCCCGGATGTCTGTATTTACCTTTTGGGGGCGGGGGGGGGCGGGGGCACAGCCAGAAACCAGGGAGGCGTCCCAGGAGGTACAGACCAAGAGAAGCTTCGCTTGTCTTCCCCCTGGAGATATTCATAGTTGACCCTTGGACAATATGTGTTTGAGCTGTGCAGGTCCACTCACTTGCAGGTTATTTTTCAATAAATATAGTACAGTAGTGTAAATGTATTTTCTCTTTCGATTTTCTTAATAATATTTTCTTTTCTCTAGTATATAATACCTATAACATGTAAAAATATAATATATATTTTATATAATATATATAATATATAATATAATTATATATTATATATAAATTATATAAATTTATATATATAAATTTTTATAAATTTTTAAAATTTTATAAATATATAAAAATAAATATTTTTAATATATAATAAAAATATAATATATATTTTATATAAAAATATAATATATATAATATATAATACCTATAACTTGCAAAATATGTCATCGAGTGTATATTATCGGTAAGTCTTCTGGTCAATAGTAGGCTGTTAGTAAGTATTAAGGAAGTCAGAAGTTATATGTGGATTTGCAGCTGTGCAGGGGGTCTGTGCCCCAAACCCCCACAATGTTCAAGGGTCAAACATATTTATATTCCAGAAGGTAGACCCAGAACATTTCCTTTCTCTTTTTTTTTAATATGGAATAACTTTTTTTTGGTTTTAAAAATTTTTTTAATTTTTTATTAACATATAATCTATTATTAGCCCCAGGGGTACAAGTCTGTGAATCACCAGGTTTGCACTTCACAACATCCCTTCTCTTTCTAAGGAATCTGAGTATATACTATAGGCAGCAAATGTTTCTCTCCCTTTCTCAGGAGGGGAAGGGTGAGAGCTGTCCCTCTCATATATAAACTCTCAGATTCTTTATTTAGAGGGGCTTACTCTCCTGCAGCGCAGGACCCAGGATATATTGGGTAACATCTGTCTTCCATCTTATAACTCTGGGGGTTCAGCAAGTGACCCATAGTTATTGATGTGAGTAATAATAACTTTGATCTCTGCTCCAAAAACTCTTATGTGCCTTCAAGATAATGTTAGTAAATATATATATTAAAAATGTATCAGCCATAGAAAGAAGCCTGTGTATTGTTCTTTACTGGTGAACACGTGACTCAGTTATAAAAAGGCTAAGGTGATACTAGATCATGATGATATATATTGAAAGTGTTGAGCCAGATACATCAACAGAAACAAAGACATCCCAGTCCTCAGTCCCAATCTGATACAATAATTTGCAGGTACAAATTTCAATAAGAAAACAGAGAAGCTAGGGGCGCCTGGGTGGCTCAGTGGGTTGGGCCGCTGCCTTCAGCTCAGGTCATGATCTCAGGGTCCTGGGATCGAGTCCCGCATCGGGGTCTCTGCTCAGCAGGGAGCCTGCTTCTCTCTCTCTCTCTCTCTCTCTCTGCCTGCCTCTCCATCTACTTGTGATTTCTCTCTGTCAAATAAATAAATAAAATCTTTAAAAAAAAAAAAAAAAGAAAAAGAAAACAGAGAAGCTAGAGTGTTTCTACTCCAGACGAGGCAACCAGTTAAAGTATAGGCTTGGAGACCATGTCATATGATCAAAGGTTGAAGGATCTGGAGTATTTTGAAGAGTCATCACACATATGAGAGAAAAGATTCGCATTCTTTTGATTGCCCAGAAAAAAATACTCAAACTCAAGGAGAAGCAGACTTTAGCTTCATATAAAGAAGAATTTTTCTAACAAAGCTTTCAGCAATGCAATGAGCTTCTTTGAAAAGCAGTGAGTTCTCCTGTTGTTGGAAGTAGCTCCAGGCTGGCTGCGGTGACCATCTGTTAGAGAGGTGCCACAGAAATCTGTGTTTTTGTGGGAGGCTCGTCTAATTAGCCCTTTGGGACCCTGGCAATGCTATGTCTCCACAAAGTTTAATTGATCATCATCCAAATATTCTGTTTTTGGCCCTTGTCCTATGGAGTTCCTTTCCTTGACATAATTGTTTTAACTTCCAGACTTGAAACCAGCACTTTTTATCACTTACTTTGTGACTTCTGATAAGTTACTCTGGTCGGTCTAATGGAGATACCAATACTACCTATTTTATAGGGCTACTATGGTGAGTAAATGAACTAGTATCTATAAAGCATGCTCAGCACTCAGAACATAACCTAAAATACTTGATGCATTATGAATAATATTAGTTTATTCGTATCTTTGCTTATTGCGTTTCTCTACCTTTTGCTTGGCTATCTACTCATCCTTCACACTTCCACTACTTTCAATTTACATGCCTCTTATTTTCAGTGAGTCCCTGTTCATACAGGTAAAGAGCCATGTGATGCATTACATGTTTATATCTTTGCTCATTTTAAAATTATTTTCCTACTGTATTCTATTATTTGCTAGTCATTTTACTATTGAGTTATAGGAGCTTTTTATATATTAGGTCTATGATAATAGTGGTAAATACTTTTCCCAGCCATCCTTTGTCTTTTGACCACAGAACTTTTGATGTGCAAGAAAAAAGGTTTTTTAAAATATCGTATTGGTGTTTATCAATCTTTTCACTCATGCAGAGCCCCTACTCTTCTCTCTATTCTTACTGACTACAAATGGTGATTAAAAGGTGTAATCCTGGGGCTCCTGGGTGGCTCAGTGGGTTAAAGCCTCTGCCTTCGGCTCAGGTCATATCCCAGAGTCCTGGAATCGAGCCCCACATTGGGCTCTCTGCTCGGTAGAGAGCCTATTTCCCTTCCTCTCTCTCTCTCTCTGCTTGTCTCTCTGCATGCTTGCGATCTCTGTCCGTCAAATAAACAAATGAAAAATCTTTAAAAAAATAAAAATAAGGGGCGCCTAGGTGGCTCAGTAGGTTAAGCCTCTACCTTCAGCTCAGGTCATGATCCCAGAGTCCTGGGATCGAGCCCCACATCGGGCTCTCTGCTCGGCGGGAAGCCTGCTTCCCCTGCCTTTCTGCCCGCCTTTCTGCCTACCTGTGATATCTCTATGTTAAATAAATAAATAAAATCTTAAAAAATATAAAAATAAAAAAACAGTGTAATCCCTTGCACTAGCATTATGCTGTGAAAAGTTCTGATGTCTTCGCAGACACACAGAAGAAACTGCTATGTCATTAAGATGCTCTAGCATTGTGCTTTTAAAAGCGACCCCTTTCTTGGAAATAAGTTTCTAGTGTCTCTGCTGCTAAAGAATAGCTTCTCATAACATTTGATCACTTCCACAGCTTGAGTGTGCTTTGTGGCCAAGTCACTACAAGGCTCTGCTGCAAGGCTCCAGACAGACGGGAACTATTGTAATCATTATCCTTCTCTGCCAGTAAAAGTCAGGTTTCCAGCCAAACCACACACCTGTGGTAATAGGGAAACTGAGTCCCTACTCCTTAAATAAAAGGACCTGAGTTAGCTCATGGTCGTGTTGACATTTTAGCCCCATCTCTGGGCCAGTCACTGAGGGGAGGCAGCTGTGCTATACTGGGCTTGGTGTTGGAAAATCTGGTTGATTCGGTTCTGCTCAGTTCAATTCACCTATCCTGATCTTTGAAGTGCCAGTCACTCTGCTTGGTTATAGGCACAGAGAAGATCACATGAGTCTTCTGTGTATGACATTTAGTCTGGGTGATCAGGAAAACAATCATGCCAATGCAATGTATAGTATAAGAAGCCCGTGGTCTAACAGGGGCTTCTTATAACTCTCAGCAGAGTTAATGATATCCAGATACACAGAATATGTTTGGAAAATATAGAGAGGAAACTTGAAAAAGAAACCTCAACTTATCTCTGCTAAGTTTCTCCTGAACATTATCTGCACATACCTAGTAGTTTCCTGGTGAGTTACTTTTATTCACAACACTTTTGATACTTTTGTTTGTTTGTTTTTCCCTCCTGACACCAAATACAGTGTCTTTTCCAAAACCACTTTTTTTTCCAAAACCACTTTTCCAAGTGGTCCAGATTTCAATTAAAATATGGAATAATTTAATTTTGTTTTTTTTATTTTTTAAATTTTTAAATTAATATATAATGTATTATTAGCCCCAGGGGTACAGGTCTGTGAATCACCAGGTTTGACTCAAACTACCCAGAGTTACTGCAGACTGCACAGGTTAAGACTCTACGAGACTGGGGGCCTGGGTGGCTCAGTTGGTTGGGTAACTGTCTCTTAGTTTCCACTCAGGTCGTGATCTCATGGGTCATGGAATTGAGCTCCATGGGGGTGGGCCAGGGGAAGATTCTCTCCCTCTGCCCCTCTCCATATTTGTGTGCACGTGCCTGCTCTCTCCCTCTCATTCTAACAAATAAGTAAATCTTAAAAAAAAAAAACAAACTACAAGACAGCTCCTACTCTAGATGCCATTCATAAGTCCTGGGCCTCCCATACTTTTGATGGACCAACTCTAAACTGGGGTTCCCATGACCCCTCTCAGGTTAGGTAATTTACTAGAATGGCTAACAGAACTGAGAAAGGCACTTTACTTACTATTACCAGCTTCTTATAAAGGATAGAACTCAAGGACAGCCAAATAGAAGAGATGCACAGGACAAGGAAGGGGGAAGGGGCATGGAGCTTCCACGCCCTATCCAGACGTGTCACCCTCCCAGCACCCTGATGTGTTCACCAACCAGGAAACTCTCTGGATCCTGTTATTTAGGGTTTTCACAGTGGTTCCATAACATAGGCATGATTGTTTTCCTCCTCACCCAGACTAAATGTCAAAAACTAAGGGAGTGTGGTGGGTTGAGTGGTAGCCTTCCCAGATATGTATGCGTGTGCCAGGGACCCTGACCTTAGGCCCTGGAGTCCAACAGTGAACCTGACTCTGGTCTTTCACGTCCCCTGGAGCAAAACTTCATAAGGCTTCATAACTTCAGGGTTTCACCCACCTTTTTAAATTTCTTTGACTACTGTGGTTTTGGGGCAAAGGGAGTCATCTAGACTGGATGGCTGTTGCACAACTATTTTGCCATATTATTAATTTATTTATGCCTCCCTGTTTCCAAAAGAGGTATTTGTTTTCAGCAAAAAAAGTGTGTTTATTGTATATGTTCAAGACTATGAAAGCCATCCACAGTACCTAAGTCACTGTCTCCTAGAAATTCCATAAAAGAACTCATTAAGACATGCGGGGAAACGAAGTACACATAATGGGAACATGTGTGTATGTCGATATATGAATGGGTAGAAAGTTATTCACAACCCACGCAGCAGTTACACAACTTACAAAGATTAAGTAACTTGTCTGACTGTAAGGCCTACTCGGGAGAGTAGTGAACAGAAAGGACCGAGCTCCTCTCTGATTATGCAGAAATCCTGAGGAGACGTGGGATTCTAGGATTTGACCTATATGGTTTAAGTAAGCAAGCTCTCTACCCTACAACCAGTTTATTTCAATTGGATTCCCTTCACAAAAGGTTATTGTGATAGGTGCTAGAGAAACAGAGGTGAGTAAAATAAACTCTGACTCAAAAAGTTCAAAGTCGTGGGGGGCCCAGAGACACGCATACAACTACATTTTGAAGGGATGAGCTATAACTCTTGGAATCAAAATTTGATATTTTACTCGCGATGGGATGAGTACAAGAAATGTGTCGGCACAGCTTTACAGGGAGATGGGTGTGGCAACAATAAAAAATTATTTTTATTGGGCGGTTGTCAGGGAAAGTTGCAAAGAAACGGGATTATTAGGTTGGACTTTTCGTGGTGAGCAGGTGTTCCCGTGGCGGGTGAAGCCTTATCCGCTGCAGGGACCCAGCGCTGGGGAGCGTTTAAACCCTGCGCGGGGTAGACAAGCAACGAATCCGGGAAAAGGAAGGATCTATTTCTGGCATCTGCCGAGGTTCGGAGTTTGCCCACCGGCAGGGGGCGCCGTGGCCGCGCGCCCTCCGGCCGTTGCGTTTCCGGGCGCTTGGGCCCGCGCCGCCGTCGCTGCCGATTGCGTCCCGGTCGCGCGCCGCGCACCGCCTGCGCCGCTCCCGTTACCGAGGTAACCGCGGCGCCGAATCCGCGCCTGCAGGGATCGTCTCTCCGCGCCATTTTCAAACTGTCCTAGCGCCGGAGCCGGAGTCTGGGGCGGAAGGAACCAGCGAGGGAGGCGAGGCGGAAGGAGGGATGCGGCCGCAGGCGGAGGAAGCGGCGGCTGGAGCCGCGGGTGAGTGCGGCTGTCGGGGCGGGAGGCCCGGGCGCGGCGGCGGCGGCGGCGGCGACGCTCTAGCCGTGGCCTCCAGGGAGGTCCCCGCGGGCCGGGCCCGGGTGCTGCCGGGAGGGAGGCCGCGCGGCCGCGGGGAGGAAGTGGGGCCCGGCCGGGCGGGGCGCAGCGCGGCGCGAAGATTCTCCGCCGGCTGCGCGTCCGACACCTCTACCCTTCGACACCCGGCGGTAAAGCTGCGTCCGGGAGGTCGACCTGGGGCAGCTCGAGCCTCCCGGTTTCCGCCGCGCCGCTCGCCGCGGGCGTCTGTGCGGTGTGTGCACACCCGCCTCCGGCCAACCGCGGGGTTGATTTAGAAGTCAAAGTGCCCTCTCGTGTGAGAATCTTACAGGCTCTTCGTAAAAACACAGTGCCCTAAAGCGTGGGACGGAAGCCATTTGTTAACCTTTGCCCTGCACCTTCGAAAACATCCCCTTCACCTTCCAGTCTACTGTTTGAAGTTCAGTGTGGAGGGACTTGGAGGCAGCCCTAGTTAAGGCTGGTGTTTTGTTTTGGTTTTGGAGCCGCTGCGCCTACGTACACACAGGCTACTTTTGTAAAAAGATGTCCTGGCTTTCAGACGCCCACCTCCGCAGAGGTAAACTAGCGAGTGGTTCTAAACAGGTGTGCGCGGGGGACCTCCAAGCTAAGCTTCTGGGTTCTGCTAGAAACTTTCAGTATAGCCAGTGTTTGCCTGATGTAGGTGGGGGAAGACAGCAGCCCGTGGGTGAGGATGTTTTTTTGTTCTTCTTGGGGGGATTTTACTCTTCCGTCTGCCCTGTGTTTCGATGACTTTGGGGTGGGGGGATTCGTGTTCATTCTCTGTCTCAGCCAGTATGTGAGGAAGTATTATTTCTGGGCAATCGAAGTTGGTACCAGACAAAAAGGAGAAATGTTGGAGGGGCGAGGCCCTGCTAGTTCTTGACAGGTGTATTTCCGATGTCTCCAGGAATTTCTCCGAAAAGCCCTTCACCAGTCAGGTCCCTTTTGTGGAAGGAACCGTGGGGAGGCCACTAAAAGAAAAGGTTAGCAAGAGTGTGGAGAAAGAAGGATTTGTAGAAAGAGTAGATTAGAAGTGATTTGGTGAGTTGCCGCAGCTTGGTGCAGATACTACACTTGATCTTAGCCCAAAGGCCAAGAAGCGGTTGCAGCTTGGTACAGAAGCCAGAGTGCTGGACCAGGGCTCAGGAGACCTGAGTGCCCACCTTCTTTGTGGCCCAGTGGTTTGGGACAAGTTGCTCTCTAGACGCAGCCTTTCCTTGCCTTTGAATAGAGAGGATGTCTAGAATGCCCTGTCTCCTTTCAGGGTAAGTTGTGAGGATCCGTTTTGCATGTATTCACATGCATTCACGTTTTATAAATTGTGAAAGACAATAGAGATGTTAAAACAAATTTTATTTGGCTTAGGAATATGAGTGCTAGGACTATCTTTACCTGCAAATGTTCTACACAAGCAGTCTTTAGAGAACTCCATTTTAGGGCACATTGGTAGGGAATATATTCATAAATATTGAAAAAGACAAAGATAAAAATGTGTGTAGAGATTCATATGTGTTTGTGTCTTTTTTGTGTGTGGAATTAAAATGTACTTGGGGAAATGCACAGATCTCAAGTGTCCTATTTGGAAAGCTTTGATAAATGTCATATACTTGGTGTAACCGGTATCTCAATTAACAATATTTTCATCACCCCAGAAAGTTCCTTCTTAACCCTTCCAGTCTCCACCCACTCCTCTTGACCCAGGCCACAGCTCTACTGGTTTCTGTATACATAGTTTCATTTTGCCTGTTCTTGAAAGTCATGTAAATAGAATCATGCAGTATATGTGTCTGGCTTCTGCTCAAGTAATGTTTTCCAAATTAATTCACGTGGTTGAACTTTCTTTTTTTTTTTTTTTTTAAGATTTTATTTATTTATTTGACAGAGAGAGATCACAAGTAGGCAGAGAGGCAGGCAGAGAGAGAGAGGAAGGGAAGCAGGCTCCCTGGTGAGCAGAGAGCCTGATGTGGGACTTGATCCCAGGACCCTGAGATCATGAACTGAGCCGAAGGCAGTGGCTTAACCCACTGAGCCACCCAGGCGCCCAGTTGACCTTTCTTTTATTATTTATTTCTTTTCTTTTATTCCTGAGTAATAGTATATTGTACAAATATCTCAGTTTATTTGTTGTCCTGCTCCATTCTGGGGCTATTATGAAAAAGCTGTTATGAATATTCTCATAGACTCCATGGATGTTTATTTTCATTTGCTTGAATAAATACCTAGCAATATTATAGAGTTCTAGGGTAGAAGTTTAACTTTATAAGAAACTGCCAGACTTGGGGTACCTAAGTGGCTCAGTGGGTTAAAGCCTCTGCCTTGGCTCAGGTCTCTATCCCAGGGTCCTGGGATGGAGCTCTGCATTGTATAGGGCTCTCTGCTCAGCAGGGAGCCTGCTTCCTCCTCTCTCTCTCTCTGCCTGCCTCTCTGCCTGTTTGGGATCTCTGTCAAATAAATAAATAAAATCTTAAAAAAAAAGAAAGAAACTGCCAGACTTTTTCCACAGTGCTTTTACATTCCCATCAGCAATGTGAAGATTCCAGTTGCTCCAAATCCTTGAAAACATGTTTTTAATTTTAGCCATTCTAATATGGGCGAAATTATACCTCATTGTGGTTTTAATTTATAGTTCCCATATAACTAATGGTGGTGAGCACCTCTTCATATGATTATTCCTATTCACTTATCTTTGCACGTCTTTAGCCCATTTTCTTACCGAGTTTTCTTTATTGTTATTATTGAACTGCAGTTCTTCATGTATGCCATATACAAATCCTTTGTTTGATATTATGAATATTTTCTCCTACACTTTCATTTTTCTTTTTGTTTTCTTAATGGAATATTTTGATGAGCAGCCATTTTTAATTTGATTAATTCCAAAAATTTATCAGATTTTTCTTTTGTATTTAGTGCTTCCAAAGAAGCTTTTTTTAAAAAGATTTTTTGTTTATTTATTTGACAGACAGAGATCACAAGTAGACAGAGGGGCAGGCAGAGAGAGAGAGAGAGAGGGAAGCAGGCTCGCTGCTGAGCAGAGAGCCCAGTGCAGGGCTCTATCCCAGGACCCTGGGATCATGTCCTGAGATGAAGGCAGAGGCTTTAACCCACTGAGCCACCCAGGTGCCCTATTTTATTTATTTATTTTTTTAAATTTTATTTATTTATTTGAGAGACAGAGATCACGAGGCAGAGAGGCAGGCGAGGGGGAGGAGAGGCAGGCTCCCTGCTGAGCAGAGAACCTGATGTGGCACTCGAATCCAGGACCCTGAGATCATGACCTGAGCTGAAGGCCGAGGCTTTTTTTTTTTTTTTAAAGATTTTATTTATTTATTTGACAGACAGAGATCACAAGTAGGCAGAGAGGCAAGCAGAGAGAGAGTGAGAGAGGGAAGCAGGCTCCCCGCTGAGCAGAGAGCCCGATGCGGGACTTGATCCCAGGACCCTGAGATCATGACCTGAGCCGAAGGCAGCGGTTTAACCCACTGAGCCACCCAGGCACCCCGAAGGCCGAGGCTTTAACCCACTGAGCCACCCAGACGCCCCTCAAAAAGGCATTTAAAGATTTAAAATCTTTAGACATTTAAAGATTTTAGGCATCTAAAGATTCTGCCTACCTCAAGCATGGGAAAATATTCTTTGTTTTCTCCATTATATTTTTAACTTTTTTATGTATAGATTTATCAAGAGAAACTTATCTTTTAAATATTTTATTTATTTATTTGACAGAGAGAGACACAGCGAGAGAGGGAACACAAGCAGGGAGAGTGGAAGAGGGAGAAGCAGGCTTCCCACTGAGCAGGGAGCCCAATGCTGGACTCCATCCCAGGACCCTGGGATCATGACCTGAGCCGAGGGGTAGACGCTTAATAACTGAGCCACCCAGGTGCCCCAAGAGAAACTTATTTTAATGCAGCAATGTGACTATCATAAGCATTGCAGTTAAGTCAGTCTAAATATTCCAGAAGGCAGCCAACCTGAAGAGAAACAAACAAAAAAAATGTGTGCTTCATATTGAAAGAATCTTTTCTTCTTACCATGAAATAGTAGTAATAGCCATAATAACAGAATAATGTTTTACTCTTTTCTTTTAGGACTTTAATTTTGGGGAGTGAATAAAACTAGTTTTGGAAGACAAGATGACTACAGCTGCAGAAAGAAAGTACATTAATATTAGAAAAAGATTGGATCAGTTGGGATACCGCCAGACTCTGACAGTGGAGTGTTTACCGTTGGTAGAAAAACTTTTCAGGTAAAGATGAAAATACAGTTCTAAACCTCTATGATCCTTAATCCCATTTATCTAGCTTCTGTTAAACTTCATGTTACAGTGAAGAAATGGGTAGATTTTTTTTTTTTTAAGTCCTTCAGTCCTCTGAAGCTCATCTGTTATTGTATCCTACTCCCATATCATCATTCCAGGACCTCCACATTGCAGAACTGTAGGGGTCACCTTTCACACTCTACTCTTCAGAGTAGGTGTTTCTGATAGTCCTCCGTGAATAGAATTACAATTTTTTAATATGATTTTCTTACCTGATGGGGTGTTCAATGGCTGCCTCTCTAGTCTTTAATTTCTATGATTTGATAAAGGTTCTCTCATATGTGGTTGGTCAATACTTGAGCAGTTACGGAAAGATTCTATGTGATCTTGTTCCTTTCCACTATTCGTTCTTTCCTTGAGACTGGAGCAGGACTGCTTAGGAAGCTTTTGCAGTAGGACTACAAGCTGTGATGATGGTAAGGAGAGAGTGGAGGAGAGAGATTTGGTGGGGATTTTTGGTGTGTTTTTTGTTTTTGGTTTTGGTTTTTGGTTTTTGGTTTTTGGGTCTTCATTATCGCCTCCAGAACCCTTCATGCTCTAGTTCTAGCTCTGCAATTCAAGGTTGGAGGGTGAAGTATGTTTAACTTTCTGAGAGACTGGCAGACTTTTTCCATAGTGGTCTTACACTCCGCTTCATCGCCCACGTATTTAACCACTTGGAGCTCCCTAAACAGATACACTCCCCACCGGTCTCTCCGCTTGGTCTTTCCATGTGCTGTTCTGTCTGCCTGGGAAGGCCCTCTCACCTCTCCCTCCTGCGCTATGCTTGTTTAGCTCTATGGCCTACAAGATTGTCACATCTGGTACATATTACCTTCACTACTTACCATCGTTGGAAACTTGTTTTTGTGTTTCCTTTAGAAGGCAAACCCCTTAAGACTAGAGACTGACTTTATCTCTGCTGTATCTAGTACAAGCTGAACACACAGTTGTCGAGTTTATCACATAGTATTATAACTTTTGACAAACTGTCAGTAAGATACAAGTTCCATGATGGTGTGTTCTATATTGTGTTTCCTGCTCAGTAAATACTGATGGAATGAATATTCTACTGGTATGTTCTAAGAGGCAAGGAATCCATTTTTATTCTTATAAGCTAGCACGTAGCATATAGCGGGTATTCAGTAAATCTTTGCTGAATGTACAGATAAGTTTCGCAGGGTCCACGGGATCAGGTGACTAACTGGACATGGGGGATGAATGAGAGGAGAGAATGAAAGATGATTCTGTGTGTATGTTTCATGCCTTTTAATCTTGCTTTGAGAAATTTTTGAGCACGTGGTACCTTGAAAGGCTCCTAGTGTTTTTGTTTGTTTTTAGATTTGATCTCACTTTGTGTTAACATTTATGTCTTTTTTGAAATATATTTTTAGTTATTAAAAGGTAATGGAACATTTCCTTGTATGTACATTTTTTATTCTTCAATTTCAGTGACCTAGTTCATACAACAGAAAGTCTTCGGAAATCAAAATTATCTACTGTGAAAGCTGAAAAAGAAAGTGCCAATTTTGATTTTGTTTTGGAACCTTATAAACTTGAAAATGCAAGATTGATCAAGGAGAATAATGAATTATACCTGGAATTAATGAAACTGAGAGAACAATCAGGCCAACACATTAAAGGTAAAATTCTATGATTTTTAAAATACCATATTTTTTGCCCTTTTTGTTTTTTTCTGTAGGAAAAGGTTGTATATAGTATTGTGATAGTCTTCTTGCTAACAGTCTTGAAATAATGCAGAATGCATTGAAGAGTTCCCAACAAGGAAAATAAATTTGCATTTTATAGCTATTATCATCTTCACTATATGTAGATTAAATTTTTAGAATTAAAATTGCTGTAGAAAGACGCACAGCATAGGGAATATAGTCAGTGTTATTGTAATAGCATTGCACAGTGACAGATGATAACTACATATGCATTGTGCACGGCATAACTTACAGAGAAGTTGAATCACTATGTTGTACTCCTGAAATCAATGTAACATGTGTCAACTACATTCAGTAAATTTTTTAATTAATAAAAAAATTGCTCTAGGAAATATTAAGTTCTTAAAACAAAGAAATGTTCTTGAAACAACTTTCGTTTTTTCCATACTGAAAGTAAGAGGACTAAAGTGAGGTGAAAGCCTTGTATCATTCTGATTCTTTAATACCCTTTTCTTCAAGCTGGAAGATTGAATAGAATGATTTCAGAGGTCCTGGGCAGAGGGTAATTGTATGGCTATCTTACTATAAATTCTTCTTATATCAGTAGAAAGTCCTGTCTGATACCTGGCATGAATTCCTAGTCCCTCAGCTACATACCCAGTTTACTGGATTGGATCAAATGCCATAATTTATCTTAAGCCATAGAGCAGAAGAAAAATGTAATTCTCTTTTTTGCTTAGTGGTGACCCATTTGTAGTTTTGTTAACAGTGGTAGAAAAGGTAATAGCCTTTCAGACAAAGGCTTTGGTGAGAATCAGATGGAGCCTTTCAAATTAAAGTGGCTTTCATATTTTGTGACATAGAAGGACTTCATAGATTTCCTGATCTGTAAAATGGTCTTTGAATCTTTTTTCATTTTAAGAGTTGAAAGCTACGTTGAAGAAGTGTGCACGTGAAACAGCTGATCTGAAATTTCTAAATAACCAATATGTTCATAAACTCAAACTTTTGGAGAAAGAGAGCAAAGCTAAGAATGAACGAATTCAGCAACTTCAAGAAAAGAATTTGCACGCTGTGGTACAAACTCCAGGTGAGTCTGCTCCTTCTCAAAACCAATTATGTACATCTAATCTTTTAGAGATGTTAAAGCTGTTGATTAAAATAAGAGTTTGGATTTTCGTGCTTAAACTTCAGTATTTGAAAAGATGATTTTGGATTGTCACATAAACTTCTAAATTTATTTCTTAAGATCTACGTATTATTTTATACATGGTCTTCGAGACTTATATAAAAGTAGTTTCTTAGATGCAAGTAGTCTAACTTAACTAACTTAAATACCCAGATTTTTATTTCCTTAATCATTATTTTAAATTCTTTTAAAAATTATTATTTTATTCAGTATTTTTTTTAGCTTTATCCCCAGTAGTTCTGTAGCAAGAGAAAAGAAATGAAGGGGCATATCCAGAGTTGAGGGTGGTCCAGGCTTAAAGTTGGTGGAAGAGTCTCCAGTACCAGTGACAAGATTGTCAAGATGTCTGAATCATGGATGAAGATGATGTGAGTGAGTGAGGTGTAGGAAAGTGCTGGATTATGACACAAGGTAAAGACTGAGGGATTAAGAGCATGGTGAGGACCAGGAGTGATTTGGTCAGAATGAAGACTGAGATCAGGAGGGAGTTGGAGATCTAAATGGCAGGAAATGAGATGGAGAAGGGGACTGTGGGCTCAAGGTAAAAAGGATTGAGAAACATGGGAAAAGATCTCAGAAGTAACTAGAAGATGAAGGGGGAAAATGATAATCAGGTTTTCTGAGAGAGGAATGGGGCATTCCAGAGAGATTCAGGGGGTATAATCTATAGAATTCAGTGACTGAATGTGGAAGACTTGGGAAGTAGAGGAATTCCCAGATTTCTGTTTCAAGTGAATGAGCGGGCAGATGATGGTACTATTTTTAAGATAGAGAAGGTGGAAAGCAGAGCAGGAGTTCACTTTTGCATGTGTCGTATATTACACCCATGGAACACCCACAGTGAGATTTCTAGTATGCAGTGGAATATGTGGATCAGTTTCTAGATGTGTGGTCCCAGATGGAAATTCTAATTTGGGGGTCATTGGAATATTGTGGGAATTAAAGCTATAGATGTGGTGGGAATTAGCTAGTGAAATTGGGTAAGCTGAGGAGAGAGAACAGACCCTGAGGGGAGGTTGGTATTTAAAAAAAGTAAGAGAAGGAGAAAATGGTTTTCCTTGTTTAGGTGTATAACTACAAGCAAATCATTTAAATACTTTTGATCCAGTTTCTTCATCCTCAAGACAAGAGATACATGTATACAAAATGTGTCAGGATTCTAATGAAGACACAGTTGTAGATTATGTTTGTTCTTTGTGCAGATAAATTAATTTTTCAAGTGCATGTCTAATCTTGGCCAGGTACTGAGAAATATAAATTATCCGTGTAATTTGGATGTATCTGTCCATAAAAAGAATACTCCTGCTAGTTTTAAGGACAATTAAGTAGGCATGCCCCACTAATTCAGGTTATAGCATCATTTTATATTACAGATGAGATTCATTCATTATATACTAGTTTTGCTACATAAAGTTTCTGTTAATCTGTTCTTTTGGCATTGCTAAATAAACATGTTTATTTTAGTTATCACTGCTTTAAGCTTCTCATTTGACAGTTTTCTTCTGGTAATGATTTCTTGAGTTCATAAGAGCAAATACCACAGGGCATGCTCAACTTTTAATCTTACCAAAGTCTTGTTCCCACTAGATAGGGGATGGGCGTATGTACCAAACAGGCCAAGAATAAAACTTGTATAACCATGTCTTGTTGAGGTTTTCAGGAAGGCATTGTTCAGTTAAAGATCAGGGTGAGAGTCTATATAAGGGAGGAGCTATTTTGTCGCTGGGTAATATGAGCTAGAGACACACTTTATAACAAAAAGCCTGACCTTCTGGAATATTTAATTCTAATATTTGTTTCTTTTAAATTCCTTCAAACACACAATTGTGTTTCAGGTGGCAAGAAAAGAAATATTGCTTTCAGGCGCCAACGTATGCAGATTGACGAACCAGTCCCTCCCTCCGAAGTCAGTTCATATCCAGTTCCGCAGCCCGATGACCCTTACGTTGCAGACCTCCTACAGGTGGCTGATAACAGGTGCATTAAACAATATTTAGTCGGTTTCAGTTAATCACTTGATTAACTCTCTTGCTGCTGGGGCTCCAGTCTGCTATTGTATCTCCAGGGCCTAGCACAGAACTTCGTGTGAGCACTCAGGAAGTACTTTCTGAATGTATCCTGAGTACAGACTGTTTTTACTGGTTTTGAAACTTTGATCTCACATAGATCATAAATGTGATGTTTCTGTCCCTACTTACTGTAAAATAATTTAGTGCCATCTCGAATCCATTTTAGTAGAGTTGCTTTAATATTTAGTTTCGTCACCCAATTCATCTTTTTGCAGGACTCTTCTTACTTCAGATATGTCAAATGCCAGTGAACATGAGTAGATTTGTAACTGGCTTTGAATTCTTGCTTCATGGTTCTCTAGCTCTTTCATGCTTGTTTTTCCTTACACTGGAATCAGATATAAATTCAGTTTTTTTTTTAATGATTTTATGTATTTATTTGACAGAGAGAAATCACAACTAGATGGAGAGGCAGGCAGAGAGAGAGAGAGAGGGAAACAGGCTCCCCGCTGAGCAGAGAGCCCGATGCGGGACTCGATCCCAGGACCCTGAGATCATGACCTGAGCCGAAGGCAGCGGCTTAACCCACTGAGCCACCCAGGCGCCCCTAAATTCAGTTTTAAATAAAACTTCGTTAATGTCTCTGGGAAAGGCGCTATGTAAGTGTTCTGGGGATGTGAACATGAGATGGTATTGCTACTCTTGAGAAGCTCATATTCTAATAGTAAAGATGACACAAGAAATACACAGAATGCTGTTAAGAAAATTATAAGAGGTTCAAAGGAACAAGAAAACACTCATGACAGCCTCTGTGGTCATAGCTGGAAAAACATTCAAATATGTACTATACTAGTAAAAATGGTTAGTATGGATAACTTTTTATTTTATAGATTATACAGAGACTATGGAAGAGTTTTTCCACATCATTAATCTCGTAACAATCTAAAGGAATATTGATGGAGGTACTGATTAGGATCTCTTGGTTATTCTTACCCAGTACATGACTATGTTTATATAGTATCTGAACTTAGATTGTGAAATATTTTGTGGGATTGTTTTTTCTGTTAACAATTGTAACCTAGGACTTAGCACTGTGTTAGTATGTTTAAGGAGTTTTTTGGTCTGCATGTTTTGTCATTTTCTGTCTTTAAATTTTTTCCTTAACATCTTTCTTTTCTATCAAACCCTCATAGGTGACATTAAACTCTTGGTGATCTTGTTTGTTTTCTTTTGCACAGAAACATTGTGTTTGTGTACAGAGTGATTTGTGTGCGTGCATATGAGAGCAACTGCATACCTACTTTTCTCCCAAACCTAGCTTAGTGGAAAGTACTGGTTCCAGTAACAGCAGGGACAAGGTGTGCCAGCCTCACTTACTCACTTACTCTAGTTCACAGAAAATCTCTCTTTTTTTTTAAAGATTTTACTTATTTATTTGACAGAGAGAGATCACAAGTAGGCAGAGAGGCAGGCAGAGAGAGAGAGGAGGAAGCAGGCTCCCTGCTGAGCAGAGAGCCCGATGCGGGGCTCGATCCCAGGACTCTGAGATCATGACCTGAGCCGAGGGCAGCGGCCTAACCCACTGAGCCACCCAGGCGCCCCCAGAAAATCTCTTTTAAAACCAGACCGGGGGGCGCTTTTGGGTGGCTCAGTGGGTTAAAGCCTCTGCCTTTGGCTTAGGTCATGATCTCAGGGTCTTGGGATCGAGACCCACATCGGGCTCTCTGCTCAGCAGGGAGCCTGCTTCCTCCCTCCCTCTCTGCCTACTTGTGATCTCTGTCTGTCAAACAAATAAATAAAATCTTTAAAAAAAAAAAAAAAAAGCAGACCTGGCCTCAGGCTTTATTTTTCCAGTATGAAAGTGGTTATGTCATATTTATGTTACTGTTTGGCAAAGTTTGATGTAATACAAATCCATTGGGTAGTTGTAGAATTGAGATAATTTGGACAAATCTTGGTTTTGTTAGAATTAACAAGTTCCAGAAAGGAGTAGGGTTTTGCTGTAGTTATTTGGTGAACTATAGTATTTCTCAATAATTTTCTTCTCTCCAGGATTGCGGGGTAGTTCATTAGAAAATATAGGGTCATTTAGGCTCAGAAAATACACTTTAGTTCCATTTTTCACTTCAGAATGTGAATTCTGGGCTAGACCCTCTAGTTTCCTGAACCTAAGAATTGGCAACTGTACCTCAAAGAGTTTTAAGGATCAAAATGCAACAGGAGGCATAATGTATCTGAATTTCAAATTATTTAACACTCAGTTTTTTAAATCTATTCTTGTAGAATTAAATCTCTAAGATGATGTACTCTATTTATGCTGTGGTTTGGAACCCTTTGATATAGTACTTCATACCTTACTGAGAAATTGGAAAATAGAGAATTTACAGGAGAACATACCTAGTTTCATTTCTTGTTTTTATGTCTTTCTTAATGAAAGTATATTGACATTAGTTATAAATGTGTTTCAGAATTCAAGAACTTCAACTGGAAGTCCACCAGTTACAAGAAAAGTTAGCAATGATGGAAAGTGGACTGAGAGATTATACCGAGCAGGTAGGATTTTTATTTACTTCCCTAGCAGGGATGCATGGTTGCATTGTTGAAATGGTTATGCTGCGATTGTAAATAAAGTTGGGTTTTATTTGGTATTACTGATGCTGAATTTTTACACAGCTTTTATCTTTTCCAATTTGTTAATAGAGATAATAGCTGGAGTGACTTAGATAGCTTTAGAGCCAACAGTCCAGTCCACTATGAATTGAGGCAAATAGTAGTTTTTTAGGGTTTCTTTAGGTGAATCATCTATCTCCCCAAACATTGTAATCATATTACTTGTTTTCATCTTGGGAGGTATTTTATTGAAGTATATTATGCTTTACAGTGGTATCATAAGTAATTTTTTTACTATTACTGTAGATTTTGTTATTTGGAACATAACTCTTCTTGATAGTTACTTTTTTGTGGCACCGTATTTGTTATGTGTTTTCTCTACAAGAACTAGTGAGTTTTCTGAAGAAGCAGGGGAATTAATATATGCAGGATTAGATCGTAACCATAGTGAGCTTTGTTCTTTCATACTTTGTTGGTATTTGGCTAAATACTGATTCGTATAATTACAGGCTTGCTTTCTTAATATGCGTGCGTACTGAAGCTTAAATTGGGTAACACGTTTCTTCATTTTCTGCATATGACTGCATTTTATTGGAGTGATTTGCACATGCAAATATAGATGTAACTTATGTGTTGGTATTACTGTTAAGTTCGTAAAGTACTTAGAAGAAATTTGGATAAAAATGCAGTATAAAGGAATCGTGATCACGTTTACCGCCTCCTGATGGTGCACAGGAGAAGACTGAGGCGCAGACAAGTCAGCTGCAAAAGAATGGGAGCAGGGGGCCACAGTAGAAGAGACGTCAACCGGACGTCAACCAAAAAACTTAAACAGTATAGAAACTGAAAATATCAAATATTCACAAGTTGAATATTGTTGATATTTTTCAATTTATAATCACAGTTTCATCACATTTTTTCCCAAGTACTTTATGAACATTAGCTGACCAGTCTCTGCTATCTCTGTGAGGTAGTTGAGGTGTTTGGAGAAAATTCCCTGACCATTCTGATTGAAACCATCAGTTTATTATGGTTATCAGTCTTAGTTGAATCCACTCTGCTGCATGTCTTTTTCTTTTTCACTTGTTTGTTTTGTTTTTCTCAATCTATATTCCAAATTTTGCTGTTCTCCACAAGCTCTTTCCCCAGCCTATAATAAATACCCTCTCAAGATCTCCCCTTGTCTCAACTTTGTTTCTACCTTTAAAATTAGCGATGTTCACATGGAGGCTCTACAGACTTAATGGGCAGTGTGGCGTTCTTCCTGTTTAAAGCTTAGTCTTTAGGGGTGCCTGGGTGGCTCAGTGGGTTAAGCCTGTGCCTTCAGCTCAGGTCATGATCCCGGGGTCCTGGGATCGAGCCCCGCAACGGGCTTTCTGCTCGGCAGGGAGCCTGCTTCCCTTCCTCTCTCTCTGCCTGCCTCTCTGCCTACTTGTGATCTCTCTCTGTCAAATTAAAAAAAAAATCTTTAAAAAAAAAAAAAAAAAAGCTTAGTCTTTGTACCTGTGCACTTCACTCTATTTCCTCGCTGCTCCATTATTTTTTTCTTTTCTAGGTTTTTTTAATTTATTAAACAGAGAGAGAGGGTACAAGCGGGGGAGAGAGGGAGAAGCAGGCTCCCCAATAAGCAGAGAGCCAGACATGGGGCTTGATCCATGGGATCCTGGGATCATGGGATCATGACCTGAGCATAAGGCAGACACTCAACCAAATGAGCCACCCAGGCGTCTTTTTTTGCTTTCATCAATATTCTTTCCTTTCTTTTTTTTTTTTTAAATTTTTTCCTTCTTTAGAAAACACTTCAATCCACTTTACAACTAATAATGCTTTTAATCTCCCTAACCGTCCTAGAAAGAGGTGCTATTGTGGTCATTACTAACACCCCCTAAAAAGATCTCCTTTAACTACCTCTCCTTGTTGCTGATGCCTTCTCCTCCCTCACGCAGACTTCTCTAAAGAGTCTTACTCTTCTGTCTCCACTTCTTCACCTCCTGCTGTCCTATCACGTTCTGGCATATGTCTCCTTTTACAGAAATTGGTCTAGTTAATGACACCAGTGACAATTGCTTGATCCAGAAGGGTATTTTTAGACTTTAATTTCTTGACCCCTCTGTAGTATTTGTCATTATTGGTAATTTCTCTTTAAAATGCTTTCATGACTTCATTTTCTTTCAGTTTTCCCTTTTTAAAAAATCTCTTACCATTTTTTCTTTGCTTTCTTCCTCTACCTGTTCCCTTAAATATTACTGTTTTTCAAGATCCTGTTCTTGACCCCTTCCTCTTCCCCTGTACGTTTTCTCAGAAGGCCTCATTTAATCTCTTGGTTTAAAATATTCCCTGAATGTTTATAACTTTTCAGTCTTTCTGGCTCAAATCTCTACAGAACTCCAGACCCATACATACAATTTCATACTGGGCATTTCTGCTCGGATAAAAGCTCTTTGTACCATATGCCTAGTACTGAACTTGTTATCTTCTACCTCAAATCTGTTTTCCCTCCTATATTCTCTACTTTGCTTGGTAGCATCACCATCTGCCCAAGCCAACATTCTGTAGTCTTTCTAGGTCTCATTCTCTTCCCTTCACAAACCACTCATCAAGTTCTGTCACTTCTAAGTACTTTGTAAACTTACTTTTTCTGCTCTCACTTACTCACTGTTTATGCCTTATTCATCTCTCATACATTTCTCCAATAGGCCTCCCTTTGTCTAGTTTTATTCTTACTAATCTTTTAGTCTAGAACAGTCTTTCTCCTTAGCAAAGTATTCAGAGCTTATCATAGTTAAATCCTGCCTGATTCTTTAGACCCAACCATAAGTTTCCTTGAATATTACAATCCAGTCTTACTGAGCCATCTCTGCTCCTTCGGTCATACTGTGTGGCTTTATGCTTCTGTGTCACTGCCTGGAACATTCCTCCTTTTTTCTCTTCATAGGATATGAAGAGAAATATACATACCTATTCGATAAAGCCTTCACTAGTTTTCATAGACATATAAATATATCATGGAGAGTAAATCATTTTATTCCCTTAACTGCTTTAGTGCCATATACCTCTTTATTCTACCACTGAACAACACATTATATAGTAATTACTGGCTTACTTGCTAGTTTTCCCTGTAAAACTATGTACCTGAAAGTCAAAGATCGTATTTTATTCTTCATATACCAAGAATTGTGCTTCATAATTGTTGAGTTGAAGGCTTTGCTTTCGTTTTCAATTTTTTTGAAAAAACAAAAACTCCAAAACCCATCGCTATAAAGTGTTTGGGTTTTTCCAAAATCATGTATGTGAGTATCATGATTGATAGTGATCTCTGTGATTTTATGTGTGTTGTTTTCTTTTTTTAAAAGATTTTATTTATTTATTTGATAGACAGAGATCACAAGTAGGCTGAGAGGCAGGCAGAGAGAGAGGAGGAAGCAGGCTCCCTGCTGAGCAGAGAGCCCGATGCGGGACTCCATCCCAGGACCCTGGGATCATGACCTGAGCCAAAGGCAGAGGCTTTAATCCACTGAGCCACCCAGGCACCCCTGTTGTTTTCTAAATAATAGAAATTAATTAAATTCACCCCAACTTCCAGTCCTTTTCCATACTGAGTTTTCGTAGCAATTCTTTGTATCCTACATCAATTTGTTCATTCTGCATTTACTCAGTGCCAGGCACTGAAGTAGCTCAGACTCAGTTCTAGTGCCCAGCAGTTTCTTTTTATATAAACATTGCCTAATCATGGAGGAGGGAGGAAAAAAGAACAAAAATTAGTTAATTGGGAAGAATTTGTTCAGTAAAAATACTTATGAAAGCTTTGTTGAGGGGCACCTGGGGGTCTCAGACAGTTAAGCAGCTGCCTTCGGCTCAGGTCGTGATCCCAGGTCCTAGAATCGAGCCCCGCATCGGGCTCTCTGCTCAGTGGAGAGCCTGCTTCTTCCTCTCCCTCTGCCTGCCACTCTGCCTCCTTGTGCTCTATCTCTCTGTCAAATAAATAAATAAGTAAAGTCTTTAAAAAAAAGAAAAATCTTGGGACGCCTGGGTGGCGCAGTTGGTTAAGCAGCTGCCTTCAGCTCAGGTCATGATCCCAGCGTCCTGGGATCGAGTCCCGCATCGGGCTCCTTGCCTGGCAGGGAGCCTGCTTCTCCCTCTCCCTCTGCCTACCTCTCTGTCTGCCTGTGCTCACTCTCGCTCCTCTCTCTCTGACAAATAAATAAATAAAATCTTTAAAAAAAAAAAAAAAGAAAAGAAAAATCTTTGTTGGCATTCTCATTTTGAAATTTTCTGTGTTTATTTTTGGCTTGTGTGTATACATTTCATAATATGGTACATTCATGGGTACATATATGAATGTTAATCTCTTACACACATTGTGAAACATAAGAAAAATGAAAGTATACCCAAATAAGTGTTTATGTAGTGTTAATTATTTCAGTTCAAAGCAAATTTTTTAAATTAATGACGTGACTTTATGTCTTCAGATTGAACTAAGAGAACGAGAGATAGAACGACTCTCAGTTGCATTGGACAGTGGCCGCTCCCCTGATATTCTGTCTCTGGAGTCTAGAAATAAGACCAATGAAAAGCTTATTGCTCATTTAAATATTCAGGTAATGACTTTTATAATTATTTCACTGAGTATGTAAAATCATTAAATGTTTATAACAGTCCATGTTTATAAAAGTGACTAGTGTATTATTTACAGTAGGAAAAATTTGATAGAGCCCAAGTGTCCAGAAATAGGATGCAGCTATTGAAAAATCATGTTTTTAAAGAATATTTAATGAAAAAAAAAAGGATAGTGAAGCAGAAAAATATATACCATAATGTTAAGTGTTTAAAAGAAGTGAATAAACTGTAGGCACAGTGTGATGTTCAGTTTGCTTTTTAAAAATGTACATATGAGCTTGAAGAGAGAAAACACTGGAGGAGAATATACCGAAGTATACTAAGAGTTTATCTTTGTGTGATGAGATACTCTTTTTGATTTTCATTGTTTTTAAAATTTTGTTTTATAATGTAAAAAAAGATTTTTAAAAAGAAATAGAAAAAGCTAAACATGCATTAGATTCCCTTACCATGCATTTGACCTAAGAGTAGAAGAACAGGAGAGTTATATAAAGCATGTTATGTTACCTTGAGAAATTTAGACCCGTCATTGCTGCCTGGGCTGTAACCAGAATAGACTAAGTCAGGAATATCGGCAGTAGCTCTAGAGCAGGGCTGTCCAGTACAAATATGATATGAGCCACTTATGTAATTTAAAATTTTCTAGGGGCACATGGGTGACTCAGTTGGCTAAGCATCTGACCAACTCTTGATCTCAGCTCAGGACTCGATCTCAGGATCATGAGTTCAAGCTTCTGTGGAGCCCACTTAAAAAAAAGAGAAGAAAATGAATCTCAGATCAAAATGTAAAACATAAAACTGTAAAACTTTCTAGTAGCCAGATTAAGAAAATAAAAAGAAACAGATGAAATTAATTTTAATAATGTATCTACCTCAGTATATCCAAAATATAATTTCAGTGTATAATTTTGTAAAATATGAATGTTGAGATATTTTACATTCTTTCTTTTTTGCACCACGTCTTTGAAATCTTGTGTCTACCTTACATTTATAGCACTTCTCAGTTGGGCGGAGCCACAGTGTGCACACGTGGATGCTAGTGACTACGACATTGGACAGCACAGTCTAGAGTAGTAGTATCATTGTAGTGATAGTCTTGTCATAATTTTAGAACTCCGTGTTGGGAAAAAGTTCACACAAATGTTTTACTTTTCCTTTCCTTTCCTGTTTAAAGATTGGAAGCCAATGACTATATATTTTTATTACACCCCACACTGTCAGTTTTGTGAATCAAAGTAGTGTAGGATTACAACTGTAAAATAGCTGTGGTTTAAATTTTCAGTATTTTAAAAAAATACAGCATTTTGAAATATTTTTGAAAGTTCAGTATTTAGGGTAATTTTCAAATTCATAAACCTGTGAATTACAAATTCAATTTAGGTTGACTTTCTTCAGCGAGCTAATAAAGACCTGGAGAAGCATATACAGGAGCTTATGGAAACCAAGGAAACAGTGACTACTGAAGTTGTTAATTTAAGTAACAAAAATGAAAAACTCTGCCAAGAATTAACTGAAATAGACCAGTTAGCACAGCAGTTAGAAAGACATAAAGAAGAAGTGCTTGAGACTGCTGATAAAGAACTTGAAGAAGCAAAGGTATGTCTAGGTTGTGGGAACATTTGTTGATTCTCATGGAACATAGTGAACATAAGCCCCTTTGATACCTGATTTGGTCTTTTGGTTTGTTTTTTTCATAATTCAAGTTTTTCCAAAGTGGTGTTTACACTCTTGGGTATGTTTCTAAAGCACACCTTTTCTTAGGATAGCTCTCCTATAGATTTTGTCTTATTTTTCCTCAAGATTTTCATCTCTACATTGTGAACAAGCTTTGGAAGTTTGTCCTCTGTGTCATTTTGTGCTCATGATCTCTTTATTTTCTGAAATAGTGTTTGTACTTAACACATTTTTAATTTGGTAGCAAACATTTTTCATCTTTAAGTTTAAAATAGATATGAAAGGGGACACCTGCCTGCTGTGGTGGGAGGAGCATGCAACTCTTGATCTCAGGATTGTGAGTTTGAGCCCCAAGTTGGGTGTAGAGATTACTTAAAAATAAAATCTTTTAAAAATAATAATGAGTTAGGGGCACCTGGGTGGCTCAGTTGTTAAGTGTCTGCCTTCTGCTCAGGTCATGATCCTGGGATTAAGACCCTCATGGGGCTCCTTGCTTAGCAGGGAGCCTGCTTCTCCATCTCCCTCTCATTCTGCTTGTATTCCCTCTCTCACTTGGTCAAAAAAAAAAAAATAAAATCTTTAAAAAATAATAATGAGTATATATATAGAAATTAAAGATGTAATTTCCAGTCTGTTGTAAATACTGATCTCTTAAAACTGTCACATCGTTCTTTTAAATATAGCTAAATGACTCTTTCTTCTTGAAATCTCCACAGTTTTATCCTATTTTAATATATTTATGCTTAAATATCTTTTCATGATCACTCTATCAAACATCTCTGCAATAAAAAATACATGAATTGAAATTATTTATTATTTATTTGAAAATTTTTTATTTTAAAAAATGTCCATTGACAGGGCACCTGGGTGGCTCAGTGGATTAAAGCCTCTGCCTTCGGCTCAGGTCATGATCCCAGGGCCCTGGGATCGAGCCCCGCATCGGACTTCCTGCTCAGTGGGGAGCCTCCTTCCTCCTCTCTCTCTGCTTGCCTCTGCCTACTTGTGATCTCTCTCTGTCAAGTAAATAAATAAAAATCTTTAAAAAAAAAAAGTCCTTTGACTACAAAGTTCAAAGTGCTAACACTTTCCTCTGAATAGTGATATAATTATTAGTAATTGGTGGATCAAAGTTACAAATACAGCACAAATGCTGATACCTACTGAATTGAAAAGTGAAATTTTATTGGAAATATATCTCTTAATAAGATACATCTTATTAATGCATATCTTAATACATGTCTTTCATAAACTTTGATTATCTTTTTATTTGGTCCTTCAAAAGTTTTTCATATTTTGAATGACATTAGATGCATGACTTCGCTTTAAAAAGTGGGAGGAAAACAGTTGTGAGAAGGAAGGTGAGAGAGGAAAGATCATGAGATACTTAGACCACACACAGGTTGTCAGGTGGATAATTCTTAAAAAAGGAATGTACATCCAAATTAAGAGTCCAGATATGGATACATGAAAACTACATGTATACCACAGTTTTTACATAATACTTTGGAAGTATTTATGTTATCCCAGGAATGGGTATAACTTAGTCTTAGGATCAGGACTCTATGTCATTGAATCAATTTTGTACAATGTCATTTCAACTAATTAGTGAAATAAAAGTAATATACCTCAACATAATGAAGGCCATATATGAAAAGTCCACAGTATATTATACTCAGTGGTGAAAGATTGAAGCTTTTCCTCTAGGATCAGGAGCAATGAAGGATCCCCACTCTTACCAGTTCTGTTTCGTGTATATCGGAAATCCTAGCCAAAGCCGTTAGTCAAGAAAAAGAAATAAAAGGCATCCAAATTGGAAAGAAAGAAGTAAAATTATGTTCCAGATGACATGATCTTAAATGTAGAAGACCCTAAAGATTTCACAAACCAGAATTAATAAATTCAGCAGAGTTGCAGAATGCAAAATTAGTGCAAAAAAGCAGGTGTGTTTCCATATGCAAATAATTAAAATCCAAAAGTAAATTAAGAAAATAATCCTATTTGCAATAGCATCAAAAAGAATAAAATGCTTAGGAATAAACTTATCCAAGGAGGCGAAAGACCATATGCTGAAAACTATAAAACATTATTTTTTTTTTTTAAAGATTTTATTTATTTATTTGACAGAGAGAAATCACAAGTAGACGGAGAGGCAGACAGAGAGAGAGAGAGGGAAGCAGGCTCCCTGCTGAGCAGAGAGCCTGATGCGGGACTCTATCCCAGGACCCTGAGATCATGACCTGAGCCGAAGGCAGCAGCTTAACCCACTGAGCCACCCAGGCGCCCAAACTATAAAACATTATTGAAGAAAATTGAAGAAGAGAGAAATAAATGGAAAGACATCCTATGTTCCTGGATTGGAGGACTTAATATTGTTCAGATGTCCATGGTACCCAAAGCAATCTACAGATTCAGTACAATCCCTATCCAAATCCCAATGGCATTTTTTATAGAAATGGAAAAAAAAATTATAAAATCTCAAGAGGCCAGGGTAGCCAAAAGAGTCTTGCAAATGAAGAATATAGGGGTCCTTGCCTAGCTTAGTTGGAAATACATGTGACCCTTGATCTCAGGGTCATGAGTTTAAGCCCCACATTAGGTGTAGAGACTACTAAAAAAAATAAAATTGAGAGCATAATTAAAGCAATTTTAATTTTTTGTGGCTCTGGTTTCATTGGAACATTCCTGTAGCTCATTCCTCTCTTTTTCTACTTTGTTTTGCATTTTCTCTGCTCATGCACACAACATACTGAACATTGCTTCTCAGGTCCCATTTACAGTGTTCAAGAATGACATTTTGGCTCACGTTGGGTCAAAATATTCTAACATTTGTATTCAGTGCTCTCATTTGCTGTATTCAGTGCTCTCATTTCTAAGCCAAAGTCAAGAGTTTGCTGTATAGAGGTTCCACATTGGTAGTAGCAGGTAGAGGGAAATCAAATAAGATAGGAAAATTAGGAAATAACAATGCCATAAGAAAAACCCAAAAAATCAAGGTTCAAGGAAGGTCCTACAAGTATATAGGCAAAGTATGTTTTTTAAGTGGGCCCTTTCGTTTCAGATGTTAAAGATATCTCCCCATAGGGGCACCTGGGTGGCTCAGTTGGTTAGGCGGCTGCCTTCAGCTCAGGTCATGGTTCTGGAGTCCAGGATTGAGTCTCACATCAGAGTCCCTTCTCAACTGGGAGTCTGCTTCTCCCGCTGACCTCTCTCCTCTCATGCTCTCTCTCATTCTCTTTCTCTCTCAAATAAATAAATAAAATCTTAAAAAAAAAAAAAAAAAGATATCTCCCCATAAGCATTCAGGATACCAAGAAATTAAAGAGAAGCCTGGACTTTATCTCCTCTTCACTGAAATTGAGCCTTAAAACAGCTAAAGCTTCCCATCTCACTGTTCAGAAGAAAGACTACTCAAGAAAATGACTTGGTTTTATTTGCAGTGTGACTTAGTGATAAATATTTGACTTTTAGGTCTGTATCTAATAAGTTTTTTATTCCTAGAAAGAGATTAAAAAAAAGCTTTCTGAAATGCGGGATCTTGAAGAAACAATGGCAAAACTTCAGCTGGTAAGTAGGTGACATGTTGAATTGCCAGAAATTTTGATAAGAAAATTTGCATGCTATATTTTACATATTTTTTTAATTGAGATATAATTTACACATTATACTGTTCACTCTTAAACATTTAATTCACTGGTATTGGTATAACCATGAAGTGTTGCAGCCATTCTGACGATCAATAATAAAACATTTTCATCACTCCAAAAAGAAACCCATTAGCAGTCCCTCCCCATCTTCCTCAGCTCAGCCTCTAACAACTACTAATCTTTCTATTTCTATAGACTTGCATATTCTGGGCAGTTTATACCAATGGAATCACATAATGTGGCCATTTTGTCTGGCTTCTTTGATTTAACACAGTATTTTCTAGTTTCATGCTTGTTATAGCATGTATCCAAGTACTTACTTTTTATGGCTTGGTAATATTCCACCATGGATGTATTTAATTTTGTTTCTGTATTTATAATATTTTAATCTCATATTAATTACTTCATGACTGGTCAGTTTGCTAGTATGAAAACTAAAAATTGATAATTATTTGTTAAAGTTGTTGACTTTTATTAAAAGCACTCAGTCTGGGGCACCTGGCTGGCTCAGTCAAAGTGGGCAACTCATTTTTTTTAAGATTTTTGTTTATTTATTTTAGAGAAAGAGAGCGCATGTGTGTATGTGAGTGGGGGGAGAGGTAGAGGGAGAGGATAAGAAGCAGACTGTGCATTGAGCATGGGAGCCCATTGCAGGGCTCAGTCTCCCGACCTTGAAATCATGACCTAAGCCAAAGTCAAGAGTTGGACATTTAACTTACTGAGCCACCCAGGCTCCCCTGGAGCATGACTCTTGATCTCAGGGTTGTAAGTTCAAGCTCCATGTCAGGTATAGAGATTACTTAAAAATAAAATTTAAGAAACAAAACAAAACGCTCAGTCCTCTCTTAATAGCTTTGTTTGGTAGCGCAAATCATTTTTCTAGGTATTATTTGTCGTCTTCTGGTAGTCTTCAAATAAGAAAAATAGTAATCATCTCAGCATAAGCCCAGATGTAGCATATAGTTCTAGAACTGACAGCATATCTTGCTTCCAGTTAGAAACTGCCAGGTGAAAAAAAAAAAAAGAAAAGAAAACTCCTGGGTAGTCACCTAAAAGATGATTGGGGATTTTTTTTTTTTTTTTAGTAGCTTGTTAAATTGGATGAATTTCTTTTAAGATTAGAAAATAAGACTAAGGGACGCCTGGGTGGCTCAGTTGGTTAAGCAGCTGCCTTCAGCTCAGGTCATGATCCCAGCATCCTGGGATCGAGTCCCACATCGGGCTCCTTGCTCCGCAGGGAGCCTGCTTCTCCCTCTGCCTCTGCCTGCCATTCTGTCTGCCTGTGCTTGCTCTCTCCCCCTCTCTCTCTCTCTGATCAATAAATAAAATCTTCAAAAAAAAAAAAAGAAAAAGAAAAAGAAAATAAGACTAATACTAATTTTCAAGTTTTCTCATTATATATAGTCTTATACAGTGTAGCGGCAATGTTCTGATAGCGTAAGGCAAATTTAGAAATGAAGCCATTGTGATATGCCGCCACACTGTACGTGCTTGAACACTTGCTTTTATATGCTCACTGTGAATCACAGTGACTTCTTTTTTTATTCACTTGCAGCTACTCAAGTCAGTATTGAATAACTGAATTAACTAAAACTGCTAAATGTTGTTGTCCACTCTTTTTTTTTTTTTTAAATGTTTTCTACTCTTGAGCTCATAGATACTGTGAAATTCTTCCCTGAGGTCAGTAAATAAAAAGTAGATGCTTTGATGGTGTTTTTGCTAACAGACTAAACCCTGTGAGGGCAGGGATTTGGGGTTGCTGCTATTGTTTGTACCCTATAAACCCTCGAGTGTGATTCGTAACCCTTGTCTTGGATTCTGACCAAGTCTTAGTAGTACTGGCTGACAAGGATGCTATAGCTACTTTCTGACCTTTCTTGTATTTTCCAATTACTGCTATATTAGTATTTTTAAGATGAATACTAATGATATTAGTAGCTAACATTTATTAAGCACTTGCCATGTTCTAGACACTGTGCCTTCGTTTCATCCTCACCCATGAATCCTCAGTATCCAGGTACTGCTTTTTTTTTTCCCTAAGATTTTGTTTATTAATTTGACGGAGAGAGAGAGATCACAAGTCGGCAGAGAGATAGGCAGAGAGAGAGGGGGGAGCAGGCTCCCTGCTGAGCAGAGAACCTGATGTGGATCCCAGGACCCTGAGATCATGACTTGAGCTGAAGGCAGAGGCTTAACACACTGAGGCTCCCAGGCGCCCCAGGAAATCAGGTACTGCTCTTGTTGTGTAGATGAGCCTGAGACAATACCAGTGATACCTATGATAGTCTTAGAGCACTGTGTCTACTTCTGCCTTATTTTAAAAAATAAAAAGGCTTTAAAACTTTTTATTGCAAAAGTACATATTTATTTTAAAAGGTCGACAATATGCTAAGCAAATTAAGAAAAAATAAAATCTAATAATTCTACTACTCAGAAAGGAGCCCTATTGATATTTGGGTTTTGTGGTCCTTTTAGCCACAGTTGATAATTAGCTTTAGTTGAACCCATATATTTGACTAAGTATGTGTTTGTATGTATATGACTTACCCTTCATTAAATGTACTTACCAAAATATCAATTTTAAGTTCTATAATATTTTTTCAAGTTACTAGAAATCTTAACTGTAGTATTAAAATTTACAGGAATTAAATTTATGCCATAAAGAAAAGGAGAGACTGAGTGATGAACTACTTATAAAGTCAGATCTGGAAACTGTTGTTCATCAGCTTGAACAAGAAAAGCAAAGACTTAACAAAAAAATGGAAAGTTTTGCGGTTACAGGTAAAATATAAAATGTCGATAACTTTAAAAAGTGATTGTTATTCTCTTCTGACATATTATTTTTCTTAGTAGATAACCTTTCATTCATTCTTAAATTCAGTAAATATTTGTAGAGTGCTCATTACATACCAGAAACCATACTGGATAGAGTGGAAAATCTCCTTCAGCAACCTTACAGGATCTTTTTTGTTTTGACTAGTTGGTACAGGGAATGCTTGAATATTTTCCAAAAGAAGTATATTCTTTTTCAATGCAGATAATAGAATTAATTAAGACTAAGGAAAACTTCTGAAATAGTGAAAATTTGAAATGCAGAATCTTTATAAGGAGATGCACTTGTATTAATTGAAAGAACACATTCCCTTGTGTTCTTTCTCTCTTTTCTCTCTCTTTTTTTCCTCCAATTTATTTATTTTCAGAAAAACAGTATTCATTATTTTTTCACCACACCCAGTGCTCCATGCAAGCTGTGCCCTCTATAATACCGACCACCTGGTACTCCAACCTCCCACCCCCCTGCCACTTCAAACCCCTCACATTGTTTTTCAGAGTCCATAGTCTCTCATGGTTCACCTCCCCTTCCAATTTACCCAAAAGCACATACCCTCCCCAATGTCCATAACCCTACGCCCCTTCTCCCAACCCCCCTCCCCCCAGCAACCCACAGTTTGTTTCGTGAGATTAAGAGTCACTTATGGTTTGTCTCACTCCCTATCCCATCTTGTTTCATGGATTCTTCTCCTACCCACTTAAGCCCCCATGTTGCATCACCACTTCCTCATATCAGGGAGATCATATGATAGTTGTCTTTCTCTGCTTGACTTATTTCGCTAAGCATGATACGCTCTAGTTCCATCCATGTTGTCGCAAATGGCAAGATTTCATTTCTTTTGATGGCTGCATAGTATTCCATTGTGTATAGATATATATATATATATATACCACATCTTCTTTATCCATTTATTTGTTGATGGACATCTAGGTTCTTTCCATAGTTTGGCTATTGTGGACATTGCTGCTATAAACATTCGGGTGCACGTGCCCCTTTGGATCACTACGTTTGTATCTTTAGGGTAAATTCCCAGTAGTGCAATTGCTGGGTCATAGAGCAGTTCTATTTTCAACATTTTGAGGAACCTCCATGCTGTTTTCCAGAGTGGTTGCACCAGCTTGCATTCCCACCAACAGTGTAGGAGGGTTCCCCTTTCTCCGCATCCTCGCCAGCATCTGTCATTTCCTGACTTGTTGATTTTAGCCATTCTGACTGGTGTGAGGTGATATCTCATTGTGGTTTTGATTTGTATTTCCCTGATGCCGAGTGATATGGAGCACTTTTTCATGTGTCTGTTGGCCATCTGGATGTCTTCTTTGCAGAAACGTCTGTACATGTCCTCTGCCCATTTCTTGATTGGATTATTTGTTCTTTGGGTGTTGAGTTTGCTAAGTTCTTTATAGATTTTGGACACTAGTCCTTTATCTGATATGTCATTTTCAAATATCTTCTCCCATTCTGTCGGTTGTCTTTTGATTTTGTTAACTGTTCCTTTTGCTGTGCAAAAGCTTTTGATCTTGATGAAATCCCAAAAGTTCATTTTTGCCTTTGCTTCCCTTGCCTTTGGCGATGTTCCTAGGAAGATGTTGCTGCGGCTGAGGTCGAAGAGGTTGCTGCCTGTGTTCTCCTCAAGAATTTTGATGGATTCCTTTCTCACATTGAGGTCCTTAATCCATTTTGAGTCTATTTTTGTGTGTGGTGTAAGGAAATGGTCCACTTTCATTTTTCTGCACGTGGCTGTCCAATTTTCCCAACACCATTTATTAAAGAGGCTGTCTTTTTTCCATTGGACATTCTTTCCTGCTTTGTCAAAGATTAGTTGACATAGAGTTGAGGGTCTATTTCTGGGCTCTCTATTCTGTTCCATTGATCTATGTGTCTGTTTTTGTGCCAGTACCATGCTGTCTTGATGATGACAGCTTTGTAATAAAGCTTGAAGTCCGGAATTGTGATGCCACCAACTTTGGCTTTCTTTTTCAATATCCCTTTGGCTATTCGAGGTCTTTTCTGGTTCCATATAAATTTTAAAATTATTTGTTCCATTTCTTTGAAAAAGATGGATGGTACTTGGATAGGAATTGCATTAAATGTGTAGATTGCTTTAGGTAGCATAGACATTTTCACAATATTTATTCTTCCAATCCAGGAGCATGGAACATTTTTCCATTTCTTTGTGTCTTCCTCAATTTTTTTCATGAGTACTTTATAGTTTTCTGAGTATAGATTCTTAGCCTCTTTGGTTAGGTTTATTCCTAGGTATCTTATGGTTTGGGGTGCAATTGTAAATGGGATTGACTCCTTAATTTCTCTTTCTTCTGTCTTGTTGTTGGTGTATAGAAATGCAACTGATTTCTGTGCATTGATCTTATATCCTGACACTTTACTGAATTCCTGTACAAGTTCTAGCAGTTTTGGAGTGGAGTCTTTTGGGTTTTCCACATAGAGTATCATATCATTCTTTTCTCTCTTTTTATCTCTTTCTCCCGGTAGGGCAACCTTCTGCTAGGTACCAGCCCTAAATGAGTTAGTTTAAGAAACATGTAAGAATTCATCTATTCATTCGACAAATGTGTATGAGCCTGTTGTGTGCCAGGCTCTGTTTTGGGTACTAAGGTATATGATGGTAAACAAAATACACAAAGTCCCTGCTCTTGTGGAGCCTTTGTTCTAGCTAGACAAACTAGTAGCACATAAATGAAAAAGCCCAATTTTAGATGATAAAAGGTATTAAAATTGGGGGAGATGTGCTAGAGATTGACCCAAGATCTCAGAGACAAGACACCAACCAAATGAAGATTTGGAACCGTTTTTTCCAGGCAAAGAGAACAGCAAGAGCAGAAGCCTGGTGCTGTCAAATTCCCATGTGTCTTCAGAAGTAAAAAAAAGCCAGTGTTCTATGTTAAAAAGAGGCAGTATCCTAGGCTCTTCAGCATCTTTGTGGATAATCTATTTGGTCCCTTCTCCATTTACTGCCTCAATGACTTGAGCACATTACTTAACCTCTCTATGCTTTAGTTTCCCTGTCTATGGAGTTAATGATGGCACCTACCCAAAGCATTCTTCTGAGGATTAAATGGGTTAATACATTAAAGTGCTTAGACCTGTGTATAAAAGTTTGCAATGTAGTTTCTTTCATACCTAGCTATGGCCTATCATTTCAGTGTGATCTTTCATATCTGAAACTCCCTGTTTTTCTGTGGTGCAATTGCAGTAGGGTGCCAAAAATCCAGCCACAGGTCAACCAAAATATTTACCTTCTACACACGTGCACATGAGCAACTAAGTACTGCTTGCATGTGCACCAGACATATCAGTAAATTAGAAGGTCCTGAACTTCAGGAGCACTCTCAATGATGTATGGAAATCTTACTCTATATTTCTTGATCTCCTACTCTTTGCTGGGAACATTCCAAATGTTTTCCATTCTCAGTAAGCCCATGACTCTCATTCCACTTCCCATTCTGAGTGGGCGATTTTCAGGTTCCCTAAGAGAATGGAAGCCTTCAAGGAAGCCTTCTGTCAGTTTCCTATCCCAAGATCTTTTTTTTTCTTTTTTTTTCTATCCCAAGATCTTAAACTGTGCATTTTTATCTTCCCTCCTGTTACTATGTAAGTGTGTCCATCTTAGGAAAGGCCACTGCCTCCATCTGTTCTCTGGATCCTATCCTAGTTTTAAAACATTACATATTCTCCCTTTTCTATAACTTAAGTCTGTACTGTTTTTGTCCATTGGCATTTAAACATACTTACCGGGCGCCTGGGTGGCTCAGTGGTTAAGCTGCTGCCTTCGACTCAGGTCATGATCTCAGGGTCCTGGGATCGAGTCCCGCATCGGGCTCTCTGCTCAGCAGGGAGCTTGCTTCCCTTCCTCTCTCTCTCTGCCTGCCTCTCTGTCTACTTGTGATCTCTCTCTGTCAAATAAATAAATAAAATCTTTAAAAAACAAAACAAGGGCACCTGGGTGGCTCAGTGGGTTAAGCCGCTGCCTTCGGCTCAGGTCATGATCTCGGGGTCCTGGGATCGAGTCCCGCATCGGGCTCTCTGCTCAGCAGGGAGCCTGCTTCCTCCTCTCTCTCTCTCTCTGCCGGCCTCTCTGCCTACTTGTGATCTCTCTCTCTCTGTCAAATAAATAAATAAATAATCTTTAAACAAAACATACTTACCCTGATATGTCTCTTGAGGCAAGGGAAACAAAAGCAAAAATAAACTATTGGGACTACATCAAAATAAAAAGCTTTTATGCAGCAAAGAAAACAATCAACAAAACTAAAAGGCAGCCTACAGAAAGGGAGAAGATATTTGCAAATGACATACCTGATAAAGGATTAGTATCCAAAATATATAAAGAACTTAATAAAACTCAGCACTGGAAAAACAAATAATCCAGTAAAAAAAAATGGGTAGAAGACATGAGTAGACATACAGGTGGCCAATAGATAGCATGAAAAGCTGCTCATCATCAGTTACCATCAGGAAAATGCAAATCAAAACTATAGTGAGATATCACCTCACACCTGTCAGAGTGGCTAAAATCAACAACACAAGAAACAAAAGGTGTTGGCAAGGATGCAGAGAAAGGGGAGCACTCTTGTACTGTTGATGGGAATGCAAACTGATGCAGCCAATGGGGAAAACAGTATGGAGCTTCCTCAAAAATGTAAAAATAGAACTACCCTATAATCCATCAATCACACTAATAGGTATTTACCTAGAGAACACAAAATACTAATTCAAAGGTATACATGCATCCTGATGTTAAAGCAGCATTAGCTACAATAGCCAAGTTATGGAAACAACTGAGTGTCTTATCAATTAAAAGAGTGGATAAGGAAGATGTGGTGGGATGCATGGGTGGTTCAGTCGGTTAAGTGCCTGCCTTCGGCTCAGGTCACAATCCCAGGGTCCTGGGATTGAGTCCCACATCAGGTTCCTTGCTCAGTGGGGAGCCTGCTTCTCCCTCTGCCTGCTGCTTCCCATGCTTGTGAGCTCTTTCTCTCTCTCTGACAAATAAATAAATGAAATCTTAAAAAAAAAAGATGTGGTGTATATGTATAAAATGGAATATTAGCCATTAAAAAAAAAATGAAATCTTGCCATTTACAGCAACATGGATGGAGCTATTAAGTATTAAGCCAAGTGAAATTGAGTATTAAGCTAAGTGAAATAAGTCAGAAAAAGAGAAATATGATATGATTTCACTCATGTGGGATTTTCTTGTAAAGATTTTATTTACTTGAGAGAGAGAGCATGAGCAGGAGGGAGGAGTAGAAGGAAGAGGGAGAACTAGACTCCCTGTTGAGTCGGGAGACCAATCCAGGACCCAGTCCTAGGACTTTGGGATCATGACCTGAGTCAAAGGCAGACACCCAACCAGCTGAGCCACCCAGACACCATGCTCTTATGTGGAATTTAAGAAAACAAATGAGCAAAGAGAAAAAAAAGAGAGGCAAACAAAGAAATCAACTCTTGGGGCACGTGGCTGGCTCAGTTGGAAGAGCATGCAGCCCTTGATCTCAGAGTTGTGAGTTTGAACCCCGTATTGGGTGTAGAGATTACTTAAAAATAAAATCTTTTTTAAAAAAAAGGGGGGGGGAAGAAATGGACTCTTAACTCTAGAGAACAAAGCGATGGTTACCAGAGGGGAGGTAGGTTGGGGGGGATGGGTGAAATGGGTGATGGGAATTAAGGAGTGCACTTGTGATGAGCGCTGGGTAATGTATGAAGGTGTTGAATCTCTGTATCGTATAGCTGAAACTAATATCACACTGTTTGCTATCTGAAATTTAAACAACACAACAACAAATCATGCTTACACCCTTTTCCCATTCTATAACAAAAACTTTCACCCATTCCCCTCCAGCTGCCCTTTTCTCTTTTCCAGGGTTTTAACAGCTTGAAAGGTCATCTACCCTTGCTGTTTCTGCTTGATCACTACTAGTACCCTTTACCTTCTCAGTCCACTCCAGCTGGCCTCCATCCCCACCTGAGCTGCTCTTGGAAGGGCTTCCCTCATCCCCATTATGCTCAATGTGGTGGATACTTTCCATTCATTCATTTATTTGACTTCTTAGCACTTACCCCAATAGCCCATTCCTTCCCACTTGTCTTTCTTCTTACCTCTCTGGTCACTCCTTGGGATAAATTTGTCAGTTCATCCTCCAGATTGCATTACATGTTATTCTTTTGTAGATTTTATCCTTCTACATGGTTGGTTAGAGTAATTGTTTGACCTTAGCTATATTTTTCATACTTGTATTCTTAGCTAGTGCTGGGCATAGAGTAAATCCTCCATAAACACCTATCAAATGAATGAAAGAAGAGATGAGAGTGAATCAGAATATGTCTTGAAAATCACTTCATGCCTCAGAGATAAGTTAGATTGAACTATGTGAAATTACCAGTAGTAGGCTACTTTGACTCAAGAAAAGGTAAATTTTGTTGTAAAAGTTAATAGTTGTACTTATTTGGAGAAAGATGAGTTGTTTTGATCTCTTTGTGTAAAACTGTATTAAATTCAAGCTTAATGTTAAAAGTCATGCATATTATGATTAATTGCTTATAGATAAATTTTCTTTTAATGCATTTTCAGGTGACCAGAAGTAAGTACCATGTGATAGTTTATTCATTTTATAGTACTAAATGGTACCATCCTTGTGACAGGACAAAAGTAGGAGGACTTTGACTTACTAGATTTTATTTAAACTTTCAATGTAATTTGTGCTCTTTTTCCTCATTTTTCTCAATATTTATCTCTTTGATATCAGCCAGTGATAGATGATGTACAAAAGTTAATGATTTTTAGTAGCTTGTATTCTAAAACTTAGTTTGGCTAATTGTATAATTTATATGCAATACTTTTACTATTTAATTAATTTACAGAAAGAGAACTTACTCTGGAACTTGAAAGGATGAGGCTAGAACATGGAATAAAACGTCGAGACAAGTCACCCTCTCGTTTAGATACATTTCTGAAAGGTATAGAAGAAGAACGAGACTATTATAAGAAAGAGCTAGAAAAACTCCAACATATAATACAGCGAAGATCTTGCTCTATAAATTACTCTACACGGGAAAAAATTCCAATATTTAAAACACTAGAAAAGGTAATATCTCTTTTTAAGGATGATCGATAATCAAGAGTGTATCTTTATGAAAAAACTTTTCTGGCGTGATGATTATATTAAATATAACTTTATTCATATTTGTTTTTTAAAAGTTTTTCTTGGGGCCCCTGGATGGCTCATTCATTTAAACATCTGAGTCTTGATCTCAGTTCAGGTCTTGATTTCAGAGTCATGAGTTCAAGCCCTGTGGTGGGCTCTGTGCTGGATATGGAGCCGACTTAAAAGTGGAGGGGTGGTGTACCTGGGTGGCTCAGTCGGTTACCCATCGTCAGACTTGATTTCGAAAGGCTCACGTCATGATCTCAGGGTCATGAGATTAAACCAAGAGTCCGGCCCTCACTGAGCTTGGAGCCCGCTTAAGATTCTTTCTCTTTCTCTCTTTGCCCCTCCCCCTCGCTCACATATGCAGGCGTGTGCACTCACTCACAACCTCAAAAAAAAAAAGGTCTTTCTTAATTTTGATTTTTGTTTTTTTTAATGACCTATACTGTAGAGACATTGCACTTATTAGGAAAACTACTTAAGAACAGATAACACACTGATTTTTGGAAATTAAGGAAAGATGAGTAGCTCATTACGTGTGTAGGGTAAGTAGAGGGACATCTGGGCTTCCAGAAACTGGAACCACTAATTCATGCTCCTGGACATTTCCTTTCTTTCTATCCTTTACTCTTGGTATCAGCTGCCTTTTCTCTCTCAAAGCAGAGTGGCTTCATCCACATGGCAGACAACATGGCTTCTTGCTATGCCCAGCCTTGGACCAGTCAGAAAGGCGGGTCACACTGTGCAACCAGACATGATCCTTGTTAACCAAGCAACAGAAGCAGGTAGAGTGTGGAAGTGAGTGCAGGGCAGGTCCAGCACGTTTATAAGTTGATAGTCTAAAGATGTATAATAGGTAAAGGTAACCATATTTCATGAATGATTAAAATCATGTATCTATTTTAGGTCTTCATTATTTTCAGTGTTTTATGAATATCATTTAAACTCTTCATTCAGGTTTTTCTTGTTTCTTTTTTTTTTTTTCTTTTTCAAGCTTCAGAACAATAGGAGTCCTGGAGGCTTATGACTCTAACATTATCTACACACTAGATAAAATGAGGAGAAGTTGGAAGTAAAATTAAAACTCAAAACATTTAATTTCAGATGTTTAAAAATATCAAGTCACTGACATAGTCGTGAAGATAATAGGTTAAAAATAATTCAGACTTGGCTGATTTGACCAGTTTCATCATCTTTTTCCTGAAGATCCTGTGCCCATTGTCAAATGGTGTGGGGTTGTTTTCTGATTGGACTGTTTTTTAATGTCATTGGCTAATGGCTGAATTTGACTTACAGGTGTTAGTAAAAACACTACACCGTGTTATCTGTTATAAGTAGAATGAATTGGGGGGCAATGAGGTATAAGTTAATTTATGTGTTACTGAGTTGTTTTTAAGCCCCATATATACTTAGGACTCAGAAAAAATGAATCACTGAATTGATCACCTTCATTGCAGAGGAGAATCTTCCATAAAATGGTTGATTAGTTTAATCTTTTCTAAAGTTTAGAAAGGTGGTATGTTCAGAGCACTTTAGAGTTCCGATAAGTTGCAAGAATGGCAGGGAAGGTACGTATGTGAGTGGAATGGGTAGAATGTAAAATGGGTGGAGTTCTGGGCACTAGAGTGCACCTGCATCTAAACTTGGGTATTTCAGACATGTTTAGAAGCTACATAGCAAACAACAAAGTCTTCTAAAACTGGATTTGGTACACACTGAGTTTTCAAATCCTGCTTTATGGCAAACTTAGGCACAGTTTCTTAAGATTGCAGTAACTCAGAAAAAAAATTGGTATTTTTAATATCAATGATCTTTGTCAAAAATACACCCATTGATTTTCTACGGTCTGTGTAGGGTGAGCACTGCCTCCTTTCTCCTTGTGCTTGTATTCACTACGGTTCCAATTGTGAGTTTCAAGTATAGTGGAGTAGAAAGGACTTTGGAGTTGAAGACACAAACTGCCTTTATGCCTTGGACAAGTTACGTCACTTCATGAAACCCCTGTTTCCAAGGGTTACATGAGATAATAAGGGCCCAGCATCATACCTGGTTCCTAGTAAATATTTCATTCCTTTGTTGTTTGTTGGTTCAAAGCACATCACATCTAGGTAGAAAGTTACATTCAATTCAGTAGGTACTTACTGAGTGCCTGCTCTGAATGAGGCACTGGGTGTGACATAAAGAAGACATAGTTGCTGTACTAGTAGCCTTTAGTGTCATGCATGTGTGTGCATGAGCCTGTGTGTGTGTGTGTAACAATGGAATGGTAAAAGGGAATTATTAACAGTTACATATGAACACAAATATAAATATCTACATATTTATGTCTATGCAAGATATATTTAGAAAAGATCTAGAGTTCCTGCTTAAGAAGGCCAGTCAGTAATGTTGGAGAATTCATTCGTTTTAGGTACCATGCTAGGCACTGAAGGCATGGTCAGACAATATACCTAGCTTGTCTCTCATTGAACTCACATTTTAGTGGTAAAGATGTATATTAAACAACTAATTATGTTAATAACTTTATAAGCTCCCTTATAGTGTTAGTGGAAAAAAAGATAAAAGGTTTCAGAGCTCTAAGAATACAAAGAGGGAGATCTAAATTCGATTGAAGAGTCAGAAGACTAGGCTTTTAAGCTGAGACCTAGACAGTAATGAAAATAGACTGTCATTTTTTTGTCCCAACCTTATTTATAACCAGACCCCCGGCTCCCACCCCACCCCAGGTCCTCAGTTTAGCTCTGGGCGAGAAGCTGGATGAGCAGTGACACTTTTCTTTTTTTTTTTTTTTAGGATTTTATTTATTTATTTGACAGACAGAGATCACAATTAGGCAGAGAGGCAGGCAGACAGAGAGGAAGGGAAGCAGGCTCCCCGCTGAGCAGAGAGCCCGATGTGGGGCTTGATCCCAGGAACCTGAGATCATGACCTGAGCCAAAGGCAGAGGCTTTAACCCACTTGGCCACCCAGGCGCCCCAGCATTGACCTTTTTGCCAAGCCCAGAGCTCGGGAGCCCCTCACCACTTCTGGGTTTTTGCTCTCTCCTGCTGAATTTTGCCAGCCATGGCCCTATCTGTGACCCCAGGCAGTGGGACAGTACAGGGCTCAGCACTGCTTTGTTCCAGTGCTCAATAACCACATCTGCAGGACTGTCAAGTCTTTATTCACTGAATTCTTTTCTAAAATCTATGCAAACCACCTCCTTTTTGTAAGATATTTTTATGTAAATATAGTTAAGTTATAGATTTTCTTTTATAGTTAACTAAGCCTTAATTAAGTCCTCAAACTCTAATCTGCTTTTGTCCTATAAAATATCCTTTAAGGTGTCCAGATAACTGATCTCATGCATTATGCTTTGATTTTGCTTGTTTAACCAAGAAGATAACTTACTTCCAAGTGGCAAATTAGGGGTACCTCACAGATACCAATTCTATATTAGACAAGGTTATGTGCACAGTAGGTAGTGAATAACATATATCAGGATGCTTTCCAGTGTGCCAGATTATTTCTTCCTGGGGCTTCTGCATTTAGTACTTTAATATTAAGAAAACGTATACCCTCAGGGTTGTGAGATCAAGCCCTGCATCAAGCTCATGCTGGGTGTGGAACCTGCTTAAGATTCTCCTACTCCCCTGCTCTCTGGCTTGCTTGCTTTCTTAAGAAAAAAAAAAAAAAAAAAAAAGGATACCTTAGATCCCAAGTCTACATTTATCACCTTTATTTTCCACATAGTTTTGAAGATAGTGGGTTTTTTTAATTAGATTAAATAAGAGGCATCATCCTTAGAAACGTTGGAAGTATTTGCTTATTTGGTAAACATCCTTAGTGAATACTGCCTGGTATAAATACTTTTATTTATCTCATTGTAAAAATAGACTTCACATAGGTTGGGGCTGGGATGGTTGTGGGAGGTTGGTGTGGCTGGGAAGTTGAAATTCAGTCAGAAAACACTGAAGACTGTGTTAGGCTATAATAGTTATTATAGTTATTATACCCAATGCATTACCCAATGCAGCTCACCCTACATTGGGTGAGGAGGCACACGATATAGTTCTAGTCCCTTCCCTGGAGAGGGTTGTAAACTAGTGGTTCCCAAAAATTAGTATGCATGAGAATCACCTGGAGGACTTGATAAACCATGGTTACTGGCCCTAGGCCCATAGTTTCCTATTTAGTATGTCTGGCGTGGGCCCACCAACTTGCATGTGTAACAAGTTCCTACATGCTGCTGATGCTTCTGCTCTGGGGATTACACTTCAGTTACTAGCATTATAAACAACTCCAGGGAAATGACAGTTGGAAGCGTCTGACAGGATCTGATCAAGTGGTATCATTGGCAGTGGGGGGAGCAGGGTGGAGAGTCCCTTCTTGGGCATTTGAAGACCAGATATTTGCCCCAATCCTGCCTGCACTCTATTCTGCTGCTCCCATTATGGATAAAGAATTGTGTTTTGTATGTCTGTTAACATTATTCAGTCACTGTCATTACCAACATCCTGAAACAACCATATGGTGATAATTATAACAAATGATAACTTGTTTTTAAATTATGTTTCAGGGTGATTACAACTCAGAAATTCATCTGATCACAAGAGAAAGAGATGAACTGCAGCGTATGCTGGAAAGATTTGAAAAACATATGGAGGATATACAGTCCAATGTTAAATTATTGACAGCAGAAAGAGATAAACTAAGTGTCTTATATAATGAAGTAAGAAATTAATTAAGGCAACAGATTATATAGAATAAGTAACTAAAGGGAACCAGTATAAATCTTGTAAATTACTGTTATATATGGACCTTTTTATATTCCTTCATAATTAGAACTAAGTACAGTAGTAGTTTCTATTGTCCTGTTCCCAAAGCAGAGACTTTTATTATTTTTTCTGTATTTATTCTTCCTCTCTTCTAGTCTATCTGTGTGTTAAATCTGTTAGAGATAATCTTCTACTTCTAAAGCTACCTGGAATAGGTCCTAGCCTGACTCTGAGCTAAGTTTATCCTTTAGATTCAGACATGTTAGGAATCTATCAAACAGTGGGTAGCAACCATAATTTGGATATATTGGATATTAAGGACTTAGCCTGTAGTTTTAAAAAACTTAGGGAAAAGAGAATTGATACAGCTTGGTGCAGTTACAAAGCCTCAGTTGTCAGAGAGCAAGGTGCATATGAGCAGAGCAAAGTGTCTAAATTTCTTCCATACCAATTTCCCATGAAGTTCTAGCGCTACTTTGAGGGAGGGAGAAGACCATGTAAGTTAAAAGGTCAAGTTGAAAAAGCTGTTTTTACTTTTGGAGACTTTTTGGAATCTGCATTTGCAAATTGATTCATTTCTGGGCTTTCCCCCTATTGGCTTGGGTTTCAGCTTCTTGGGTCTGGTCAGTCATTAATTGTCCATCTGCTGTCTGGCTTCCAAAATTTTGTAGCTGGCATTTCCCCACAGTATCTTTGTCTTTTGGGATTTTGTTGTTGTTGTTATTTTAATCATTTTATTCATTTTGTTGAGATTTGAGAAGAGAACAAAGGTAGCATGTGTTTAGTTTGCCGTTTTTTCACCTTTGGAGCATATCCAAAGTGTTTTTTATTTATATATTTTAATTCGTTAAGGCTCAGGAACAGTTACATGCACTAAGACAAGAGTCCACCCAAACCACAATATCCCATAATATCGTAAGTCTTATGGAAAAAGAAAAAGAAGTTGCATTATCTGATTTAAGAAGGATTATGTCAGAAAAAGAAGCTTTAAAAGAAAAGTTAAAAGTAAGTAATAAGATCAACTTATTTTTGAAAGGTCGTTTATAGGGGAAAGGGAGGTCTTTATATTTTCCTGTGAAGTGACTGTTTAGAATGTACAGCTAGATCAAGGGGTGGGCTAACATGACACATGAACCAAACCCAGACCATTGTTTTTGCATGACCATGTGCTAAAAATGGTTTTTGCATTTTTAAGTCATTGAAAAAATATGGAAAGAAGAATATTTCATGACACACGAAAACTATGAAATTCAAATTACATCGTTGGTCGTTACTGGAATACCATGCTCGGTTGTGTACCGTAGTTATCTGTGGCTTATCCTGCTGCAGTGGCAGAATTGAGTATTTGCAGCAGGAACTGGCCGACAAACCCTAAACTACTTATTATCTGGTTCTTTAGAGAAAATTACTGACCTCTGGTCTGACAATAGGAAATTTCCTTCCTCGTGTGGAGGAACATTATCTTTTTTTTTTTTTTTTAATGTAAAACAACTTGACTAAGTTGTTCACATACCATTCAATTCACCCACTTGAAGTGTACAGTTCAGTGGTTTTTAATATATTCATGGACTTGTTCACCTTGTCACCACAGTCAGTTTTAGAGATTTTTATGACCTCGAAAAGAAACCCTGAAAACCTGTTAGCAGTGGTTCTCCATTTTACCTTGGCCTCCTCTGGCCTAGGCAACCACAAAGCTACTTTCTGTCTCTACAGATTTGCCTACTCCGAACATTTCATATAATTGAATCGCTTAGTATGAGGTTTTTTACCTCTGGCTTCTCTCACTTTGCATAATGTTTTCAAGTTCATCCATGTAGTATGTATCAATACTTTATTCCTTTTTATTGTAGAATAACATCCACTGTATGGATAGACAGGAAATTTTCATTTTCATTTATGTGGTTTTTACTATTATGAAAAATGATGCTGTGAACATTCATGTATAACTTTTTGTTGATGTAGGTTTTCATTTATCTTGGGTATATACCTAGGTTCATAAGATAACCAAAGCATTTGAACAACTGCCAGGCTGTTTTCTAAATCACCTGTACCATTTATATTCTCACCAGCAGTGTATAAGTGTTCTAATTTCTCCACATCCTCACCAACGCTTACTATCTGTCTTCTTTATTACCATCATGCTGGTGGGTATGAAGTAGTACCCACTGTGGCCTTGATTTGCATTTCCTTGATGGCTAATGGCATCAGGCATCTTTTCATGTGCTTATTTGGCCATTTGTATGTCTTTGGAGAAATGTCTATTCACATCCTTTGCCCATGTTTACATTGGGTTATTGCCTCATTGTTACTGAGCTGTAAGAATGTTTTATATATTCCTGATACAAGCTCCTTATCAGATACATGATTTACAAATACTTTCCCCCATTCTGTGAGTTGCCCTTTTCATTTCCTTAATGGTATCCTTTAAAGCACAAGAGTTTTTAATTTCGATAAAGTCCAATTTATGTATTTTTTTTTCTTTTGCTGCTTGTGCTTTTGGTGACCTATTTAGGGGCAGTATCTTATATTTTCTTTTATCGTCTCCAAAAAAAAGTGTTAATGCACATAAAGCGCTTAATAGTACTTGGAACATTATAAGAGCTCAGCATTAGCTATTATTGTTACTATTATGGATTCCGTAGTTTACTTCCAAAGAGTATTATTGAATTAATGCATAGAAATTAGGAGCTCAAGTTAGGAATAAGAACATGTAAGCATTATAAGGGTAGTCTTTATGTCTTACATTTTCAGTTAAAATTTTACCCCAACAGAATATTTTTAATTGGGATCTTTTGGAAAACTGCCGGCCAGAATGTACTTTCTCCTAAAAATAAGTGTTAAAATTACCAAATGGAAAATTTCTGTGCAATATGGCAGCTTTTAGCACAAGCCGCTGATTTATTCCTTTCCATATTTGTTAAAAAGACCAAGGAATGTAGAAACGGGATTTTAAAAAGCAGTAGTAGTGAAAGCTCAGAAAAAGTGATATTCATATTACCAGAATCTTTCTAGAATGTAGAAGGCAAGATTTATGAGTTTACAGTAGGTCTTTTACTTAAAAACTAAATTAATTCTCTCAATTCTTTTTTTTTTTAAAGGTTTTATTTATTTGATAGAGAGAAATCACAAGTAGATGGAGAGGCAGGCAGAGAGAGAGAGAGAGGGAAGCAGGCTCCCTGCTGAGCAGAGAGCCCGATGTGGGACTCGATCCCAGGACCCTGAGATCATGACCTGAGCCGAAGGCAGCGGCTTAACCCACTGAGCCACCCAGGCGCCCCAATTCTCTCAATTCTTAAGTAATGTCCTGTTATTCGGCTATCTACCCAGTTGTCAAACCAGCCATCCTCACTGACTCCACTCTCCTGTAAAGCTTTTTTCTCTCAACTAATCAGCAAGTCCCATGTGTGCTACCTCTTAAATAATATTTAACACTTATTAAGCTCTTTTCATGCAGGAGGCTCTGTTCTAAGTGCTTTTTACATGGCTACTTCAGTAAATCTTCACAATTGCCTTTTCAAATAGCTAATGCTTACAGATGTGGTCTCTAAGTTACAGAGTTTAGTAATCTACCCGAGATCACCTAACTGTGAAGTCAGTTGGAGTCTGGCTTCTGAGCTCACAGTAGTTTTCTTTAGAATCTGTGTACTTCTTTCCGTTCCCCTGCTGCCATCCCATTCTGGCCATTATTCTCTCCCAACTGCCTTCGTATATCAGCAGCCTCTTAAATATGTATTTTACCCTGAAGACAGAGTCATCTTTCAGAGATATAAATCTGATCAGATTTAAAATCTGAACTGGAGATAAATGGGTGGCTCTGTCGGTTAAGCTTCTGCCTTTGGCTCAGGTCATGATCCCAGAGTCTTGGGATCGAGTCCCACATAGGCTCCCTGCTCAGTGAGGAGGCTGCTTCTCCCTCTGCCTGCCGTTCCCCCTGCTTGTGCATGAGCGTGCGTGCTCTCGCTCTCTCTCCCTCTCTCTGACAAATAAATAAATCTTTTTAAAAATAAAATCTATGAATTGTTTTCAAAGACTTCAGTGATTGGCTTTTGCCTACTTCAGGGTCTAGCTTCTTTTCCCCAATCTCATCTCCCCCATTTCCCACATCTCATTTTCTCAACTCCAAGCTTAATGGACTTTTTCTTGCCCCAATTTTCTGCATAGGCTATTGAAAAGTCTTTCACCCCTTACAGTACTTTTACCTGGCTAATTCCTATTCATCCTTTCGAGTCAGGTTAGACATCGTTTCCTCACACAGGAAATGAACCCAAGACTCTAGATTCCCTTCCAGTATATTGCCATAAAGTTCATTTTCCTAGCAGAATATTCATGGTATATATTATAGTATAGTATTGTTTAAGGTTTGTCTTTTCTACTAGGCTTTAATTCCTGATGTCAGAGACTTTATTCATTTTACTCACTGTGTATTCCTAATGCCTTGCTGGGTTCTTGGTATATAGTTTATACTCAATGCTGGTTGAATGATTTAATAAAAATGCACACAGCACAGAGACTCTTCCAACCAGATATATAATTCAAGTGTCCAGGTATCTTTATTGATTTGTTTTTAATGAATAACATGGATAGAAGTATGAATCTGCACTAGAAAAGTTTTCAGAGGATACCAGCTTGTATCATTTGTCCCCCACTTAGCATCAGCAACTGTTGGGTAACATAACCTAACCAAAGAAATAGTACTTGTGTTTACAATGTTGACCACCCTATTCTTGAAATTCTGATCTCTTGCTTGGCCCTGTAGGATTCTTTTCCGTGTCTTTGTGATCTCATTATTTCTTCTTTGCCCTGTATTCCTCTGCCATCTCTCACGAGGGCGTACTCCTGATCAGATCAGACTTAACCTGCTGGGGTTTTTTCCTTTTATAAATGGATTGATCTTTATAAATCTTTAAAAACAAATCCATGCCATTCTGTGTCTTCTATTACAATCACACATGAAAGTAATATATAAAGGATAAGAAACTCTTGTCCTTTTTTTTTTCAACCAAAAACATCATTATTGTAAAATGTCCAATGATTTTCTTTCCAAAGCATTTCCATATTATTAAAAAGACAAACAGAATAGTACTGTAGTCTTCTGTTAACTTACTTTGTTAATTTTGTTCCATTATCTGCTGTAAATAATCACCTTCCATAAAATTCTTTTTTCAGAATCTCCAGGAAATGAGTATTTTTGAAAAATCAAAATTAGAGAAAACTATTGAACATTTGACATGTATTAACCATCAGGTAATTTATCAAACTAGATTTGGGGTAAATTGTGTTACATGAATAACTTTTAATTATAGTTTCAATATGATCTGTGTTTTCAAAATTACAAAATAGTATGCTAGAGATGCTGTGTAACACTTGTTAGAAGTATATGCTCTGGGGGTGCCTGGGTGGCTCAGTGGGTTAAGCCTCTGCCTTCTGCTCAGTTCATGATCCCAGGGTCCTAGGATTGAGCCCCGCATCAGGCTCTCTGCTCCGCAGGAAGCCTGCTTCCCTTCCTCTCTCTCTGCCTGCCTTTCTGCCTGCTTGTGATCTCTGCCTGTCAAACAAAATAAAATAAACTTAAAAAAAAAAAGTGTATACTCTGAAGGCTGACTACTTGGGTTCATATCCTTCTCTGTCACCTATTCCTATAGACAAGCTACTCAAACTTTCCCATCCCTCAGTTCTTTATTTGTAAAACAGAATGATGGTAGTACCTCTTAAGTTTTTGTTAAGATTAAGCAAGTTAGTACATGTCAAGAACTTAGAGGAGCTGCTGGCATGTTGTAGGCCCTCAGCAGGTTTTAGTTATTGTTGTTTTGTTCTTGTTCAAAAATCAATACAAACATAGAGGAAAAAATGAAATTCATTTTCATTGCTCATTGCTCTCTCTAGAGATAGAATTTTTTAATCAAATTGTTATGAACACTGAATCCTTTTTTTTCTTGGTGTTTCATTTTGGCTAGCTTCCTTTACTATGTCTTCAGTGTTTTTATTTACCATGTCTATGAATACTGTCGTTTGTTTCTATCAACTTTGGTTTTTTTTTTTTTTTTTTTTTTTAATCCTCCTCATCATGGGTTATATTTTCCTGATTCTTTACGTGCCTGGTAATTTTGGATTTCATACATTGTGAATTTTACCTTCTTGGTTGCTGGGTAGCTTGTATCCTTATAAATACTCTTGAGGTTTGTTCTGAGATACGGAACCAAGTATCAGGTCAGAGGGAAGTAGCTTGAATCCTTTCAGTTTTGCTTTTAAGCTTAATTAGGTGGCACCAGAGTAGCATGTAGTCCTGTACTAATTTTGTTTCATTACTAGGACAGAACTGTTTTGAGTACACTATCTATTGCCCCATGAATTTTGAGGTATTCAAATGACTGATTGGACAGGAATTACTCCTGGCCTACATGAGCCTTGAGTATTTTTCCCTTTACCTTTTTATTGGTTGTTTCTCTGGTCTTAGGTAACTTCCTCTGGCACCTTTTATAGATCTCTGGAGCTCTTGTTTGTGCAGCTCTCCTCTAGTGTCTGCTCTGCAAATCCGAACTGCCTTGGCCTCCCTTGGCTCTCAGTTGCGTCTTCTGAACTTAGGGGAACCACCAGGCTTCACCTGAGTTCCTTCCCCTGTGCCACAGCCTAGAACTTCTTGAAGCAGGAAGCTGGAGCAATTGTAGGCTCATCTCATTTGTTTCTTGTCCCTCAGGGGTCCCTGTCCATCACTGCCCTGATGCTCAGTGTCTTGAAAACCATTGTTTCATGTACATTGTCCAATTTTTAATTATTTCAGGTAGAAGGGTCCAGCTTGTGCAGAAGCTGAAAGTGAAAATTAATGAACTGAAAAATATAAAAAATATATCTAAGGTACTAGAAGTCATTGGAAAGAGACTAGGATATAGAAAATGTAAAATAAGTTAAAGCCTTAGAGAATAAAGTGAGAAAGTCTAAAATATTTACTCAAAATTCTAGAAGAATGTAATAGAATGTGTGAGAGAGGCAGTATTTGAAAATAAAATGACTGTTAATTTTCTAAGTATTATAAAAACACAGGATTCTCTGATTCAGAATGCAAATTAATGCTGGAAGTATAACAGATCGCAAAGAACAGGAAAAAAAATCTAAACCATTTTAATAGAAATAAGCAATGTGAGATACTTCTGTGTGTATTTGCTGGATCTTTAAAGAAAATATAACACAAACTCAATGAAAGACATTAAAGAAGACCTAAATAAGTGAAGAGATACATCAGGTTTTTGAAAAAGGTGACAGAATTATGTTTATAAAAAGAATATAAATTCTCCCCAAATTGATCTATATAGAATTGATGTAGTTCCAGCTGAAATTCCAAGATAGGGTGTGTGTGTATGTAAATTGACAGTGGATTTTAAATTTTATATGGAAACAGAGCTAAGAATCCCAAAGAAATTTTAAAGAAGAGCATGGTGTAGAACTTAACTTACCAAGTGTGAGAGCTTTAGAGTTAGCAATTAATATAGTGGTAGTTCACAAGGATTAAAGGACAATGATAAAATCCAGTAGAGTGCAAACCCACAAAACCACAAACATACAAAAACTTGATCTGTCAAGAAGTCAAATCCATGGGAAAAGAAAGGATTACTCAATAATTATTTCTGGGACAATTGGCTATTCATGTGTATATATATGTATGTATATGTAAATTAAGAAGGAATTACATCCTACTTCAAATATACCATGCCCCAAAATCAGTTGCAACCTTGAATGTTCAAGAAATAGCCACAGGTTTTTAAAGAAAATAGAGGAGATAGGGCACCTGGGTGGCTCGGTGGTTAAAGGTCCGACTCTTGATCCCAGATCAGGTCTTGATTTCAGGTCATGTGTTCACACCCTGTATTGGGCTCCACGTCCAGCAGGAGAAAATCTTTTTTACCTTGGGGAAATAATAATAGCAATTTATATAGCATTTACTTTGTTCAGGCACTTTCTCAACATTTTATATGATTTTAATTCTGATAACAATCAGATGAAGTAAATGCTAATATTATTCTTATTTCATGCATAAGGAAACTGAGGCAGGGTGAAATTTACCTAACACCACACAGGTAGCAAGTGTCCGCTGCCAGAATGTAAGCTCCTAAACACAAATGAAAGAAAACAGATAACTAGGACTACACTGACGAGAACTTTGTTCATAAAATTGCCATAAGTTGAAAAAACAGGCCACTAACTGAGAGGATTTGCTATATACATTTAACCTAAGAAAACTCAACAGAAAATATGAATTGACACTTCATGGCGGAAGAAATTACAAATGGCTAACAAATGTAAGAAGCTGTTCTACATCAGCAATAGAGGAAATACAGATCAAAACCATAGTAAAAAACACTTCACATCCATCGGGACATCAGAAATTAAAAAGGGGCGCCTGGCTGGCTCAGTCAATAGAGCATGTGACTCTTTATTTCGGGGTTGTAGGTTCAAGCCCCAGGTTGGGTGTAGAGATTACTTTAAAAAAAAAAAAATAGGGGCACCTGGGTGGTTCAGTGGGTTAAAGCCTCTGCCTTCAGCTCGGATCATGATCCCAGGGTTCTGGGATCAAGCTCCGCATCGGGCTCTCTGATCCTCGGGAGCCTGCTTCCTCCTCTCTCTGCCTGCCTCTCTGCCTACTTATGATCTCTGTCTGTCAAATAAATAAATAAAGTCTTTAAAATAAATAAATAATAAAAATATATTAACAAGTTATAACACACATAATTTAGCAAATACATGTAGGGTCAGGAAGTGCAAACTGATAACTCTAGAGGATAATTTGGCCTTGCCTAGCAAAGGCATATTCTATAAGCCAGCAAATCCATTTCTATAAGAACTCTGGTTGGAGGTCAGCAAACTGTGGTCCCCAGACCAAATCTGGCCTCTAGTTTGTCTTTGTTATAAAGTTTATATTGGAACACACCCTGTTCATTTGTTATGCATTGCCTGTGGCTCTTTATATGTTACCATGAAGTGGTGGCAGTCAACCACAAGGCTCACAAAGCCTAAAATATTTAACGCCTTAGTAGAAAACGAGAGACAATCTTGATATCAGTTAGGGGGAAAATAAAATTGTAATAATTCATCAGTGAAATATTACAAAGCAGTGAAAATGAGTGAATAGTAGCTGCAAACATCAGTATGCATGAATCTTACAAATACAGAGTGGAAGAATAATGCAGTATGATTCTACTTATGTAGAGTTCAAAAATATACAGACCTAAACTGTATATTATTTAGGGATTTATACAGATATCATATACTAACAAAAAAGTGAGAAATGAGAAACACGAGACCCATGCTAGTGGTTGTTATGGTAGGGTTTGAGGGATAGGATTGGTGATTGGAGACTGCTCACAAGTAGTTTCAAGGTTCAAGTAATAGGTAATACTCTTAAGCCTGTTAATCGATACATAAATGTTCTTTTGTCCTTGTTGTTCTATATATTATACATGTATTCTTGTTTGTACAAGATCCCAAGAAATTTTGAAAGATTTTTAATGCAAAAAAAAAAAAACAGGGCACCTGGGTGGCTCAGTGGGTTAAGCCTCTGCCTTCAGCTCAGGTCATGATCTCAGGGTCCTGGGATCGAGCCCCACATTGGGCTCTCTGCTCATCTGGGGGCTGCTTCCCCCCGCCCCCCCGCCTGCTGCTCTGCCTACTCGTGATCTCTCTCTCCATCAAATTAAATAAATAAATTTTTTAAAAAATTTCATTTCCCACCTCTTTATCCCCAAAACTACTACCTACAGTTCTAATTCCTCCTAGTGTTCACCTCCCTGTTTCTAAATAATGTGCTTGTAACTGCTTCGTCTAACTTGTTTTTCTTTATTGATTCAAGATGATTTAATGAGTATCTGTGATGTTAGGTGATAACTTAGCACTCTTCCCTTTTTCTTCCCACTATTACTTCAAAGAGTTTTGCTGCATATTACACTTACCTTAGTAGTGACTGTGTATTATTATGATTTCTAGTGGCCCATGGGTCAGCCAGATGGGATAGTACTACTCTTGCCTTTTCTTTTACAGATCTTTTTCCTGGAATTAATAATTGCTTTTGTTTTGTTTCATTTTATTTTTTGTTACTTTTCTGTTTTCATTAAACCTGTTGCTAATTTTTGTCAAGAGCTCCAACATCTTGGGGTGCCTGGATGGCTCAGTGGGTTAAAGCCTCTGCCTTTGCTCAGATCGCCCAGGGTCCTGGGATAGAGCCCTACATCCAGCTCTCTGCTCAGCAGGGAGCCCGCCTCCCCGCCCCCCTCTCTGCCTGCCTCGCTACCAACTTGTGATCTCTGTCTGTCAAATAAATAAATAAAATCTTAAAAAAAAAAAAAAGCGCTCCAACATCTCTACCACATGCTCAAACAAATCAGTTCTGTTGTTTTCATTTGTGAACTATGTCCTCCTCTTAATTTCTCTGTTCTCTCCTATATTTATTCTCGTGTTTTCTTTCCTTCATTCTAGTATAGCGCCTTCTTCAGCAGTTTCCTGGAAAAGAGTGCATGGGAGGAGATTTTTTTACACTTCATGTCTGAAAATGTCTTTATTCAGATTTCACAATTGATTGACGATTTGGCTTGGTATATGGAAATCTAGATTAGAAAATTATTTTCACTAAAAATTTTGAATACTGTCTCCCGTTGTCTCAACTTTCTTTGAGATGTCTGATGCTATTCTGTATCCTAGTCCTTTGTACATGTTTTTATTTCTGAAAACTTTTAGAATTTTCTCCTTCTTCTTTTCAATTTCTTGTGTAATTTACTGTACTATTCTATTTTTTCTCTCTCTGGCACGCTTTTTTTTTTTTTTTTTTTTTTTTAAAGTAAGCCGTACACTCAGCATGGGGCTTGAATTCATGACCCTGAAATCAAGAGTCACATGCTGTACCTACTGAGCCAGCCAGGCACCCCTCTGGAACTTTTATTAGTTGGTTTTCGACCTCCTAAAGAGATCTGAGGTTCTTATCCTTTCTCCCTTATTTTCTCTTTGACTTTTTGTTCTTTCTGGGAGATTTCCTCAGCTTTATCTTCTAACTCTTCTATTGATTCATTTTAAAATTTAGTTATATTTTTGGTTTCCAAGAGAACTTTCTAGAAAGAGGTAGGAGCTCTCTGGGGTGTGATGCTCCCATTATAGATTTTCAGCCAGTCTCCTTGTTCTGCTCCTGACCCCAGCCCACCACTTGGTGCCTTCATGTGCTGAGTTTCTTCAGGGCAGATCAGCTATTTGCTAACTGTGGTCACTTTAGATCAGTGTTCCTCAACTGGGGTCAGTTCTGGCAATACCTGGAGAATTTGCAGTGGACACAAGTAGAGGAAAAGATGCTTTTCATACTTAGAAATACTACTAGAGCGCCTTCCCTACCCAACAGACTGGAATGCTGCTGAACACTCCTACGGTGCACAACGCACAGGTCAGCCCCCCACAACAAAGGATTATCTGGCCCCAAATATCAGTAGTTGCTAGGTTCAGAAGCTTTGCTTTAGATTGTATCCTTCCACTCTGAGTCACTGTTACATCTACTCTTTGTCTTCCACAGGTTATTGACATCACTTAACCATGGTTTTCTTTCTTGTTCTCTGTGTCCTTATGTGTAACTTTCTATTCCTCTACTGTCATTTCAAGAGGGAGGGGAGATCAAATGTGTATAGTCAACAGTTTTAACTGGAAAACTTCTATTTAATACAAATATTTCTTGGGTTTGAGTTTTGCCTATAGATCGTTACTCCATTTAGAATTTATTTTTGTATATAAAATAAAATAGAAATCTAACTGATTTTTTCTTCAATGAGTGGCTTTAAAGAGCTTTTTCTTTTCCCACTTCCCTTAAAATGCTACCTTTTCTAAATTCATATCTGTGTACTAATATTTGCTCATTCATGTGAAATCCACACTGTTTAATAGTAGCTTGTAATTTAATTCTGGTATCTCATAAATCCCCCACAATTTTTCCTGTTTTCTTAACTTTTTTTCTGAATGAACTTCAGAATGATATCTAAGCCACCTTCCTTTTTTAAAAAAGGTTCTGTTAGTGGGCGCCTGGTGGCTCAGAGGGTTAAGTCTCTGCCTTCAGCTCAGGTCATAGTCTCAGGGTCCTAGGATCGAGCCCCACATCAGGCTCTGTGCTCAACAGGAGCCTGCTTCTTCCTCTCCCTCTGCCATTTCCTCTGTTTATGCTCTCTCTGTCAAATAAATAAATGAAATCTTTAAAAAAAAAAAAAAGGTTCTGTTAGGATTCTTACGGAAATTTTACTGACTTTACGGTTATTTCAGGAACTTTTTTTTTTTTTTAAGATTTTTATTTATTTATTTGACAGACAGAGATCACAAGTAGGCAGAGAGGCAGGCAGAGAGAGAGGGGGAAGCAGGCTCCCTCCTGAGGGAAGAGCTGTGTTTTATGTCTTTAAAGAAAATTTTAGTTTTTCATCTAAATCTTGCCCATTTTTTGCTCTGATTTTTCTTCAATTTAGTCCTATGTACTTACTGTTTTTTAGAAATTCCTCAAAATGTTTGCTCTGTTTGCTAATGGTTTCCCTTCCTTTTTTCATTGCTATTATGGGTCTATTCCTTCCTTCCTTTCTTGCTTTTTTAAAAAATTTTGTATCTTGTTTTTTTTTTTTTTTCATTTCACTGATACTAATAAGGAGAGATAAATGTGTATGTCCATTCTAACATCTACTAATAGAGATAAATGTGTATGTCCATTCTAACATCTAGAACCTAAATGTGTATGTCCATTTTAAAGTATTGCTAAATAAATGTAATTTATTTCCTTAGTTTTTCTCTAGAAATATTATTAAAAAATGCTTAAGGAAGACAAAACTGAGACATCTATTAATTTTTTAAATTTAAATTATAGCTTGAAGATGAAAAACATGATTTAAAGTCTGAAGTGTTAATAATGAAAGAAACAGTAGAGTCATTAGAGAACAAAGCAAAACTCCAAGCTCAAAAACTTAGCCATGTGGCTGGTGACTCATCCCATCGGAAGACAGAGATGAACTCGCTTAGGTAAGTTTATTGAAAGTTTTGTTATTTCCTTTCTGGGAACAAATAGGTGGCTATGTTAGGTTCTTAGTGGTGACATTTTGGACTGGATCTTTAAGCAGTGAAGGTTGGCCTTGCAGCAGAACTACCTGTGGAGATTTTGGAAAGTATGAATTTAAGGGTAGATCTCAGGAGGTTCTTATTCACTGAGCAAACCTGGGTAGGTGTTGAGTATCTCTATTTTCAAAGACTCTCACAGACTGATATGATTGCAGGCAAGTTTTTATACCTACTTCCTTCAAAAATTCCCCTTAGATACTTCGGATTGTTTGTACTCCCTACTGTAGGATTGTGAAAAATTACAGAATTCTGTGCTTATCATTGTCCTTTCCTCTTTCAAAAAATGTAAGATCAGGATTATATGCATATGCAGAGTCTGAAAAGGTGATATGTCTGAAAGGTAGGAAGGTCAGTATGGAAGAATAGGCTGTAGCTATAGGTTAGAGTCAGGTTATGAAGAATATGGTCTGATAACCAAGAATGTCTGGATTTTACCTTATAAATATGGAGAACAAACAAATTTTTAACCAAAGAGGTGATGTTATTAGCATGGCTTTTAGGAAGTGAACTCAGGCAGAAAGTGGGAAGATGGATTTGGAGTCTTAAGAGACTGATGGCAGACCATGGAGACCATGTGTCTGGACTAGAAACAGTGACAATGAACTTGAACAGAGGCTAGATTTAGGAAATACTTCTTCCTAAAATCAAAAGGATTGGATGATTTGTATGAGAATGAAAGAAAGCTACAGTAATGCAGAATGTGTTTGCCTTAGGAGACTGGGCAGTTGGTTAGCTATTAGTAAATTTAAACTACAAAACAGTAAAGGAAACAAAAAGTCAGTAGTTTTTTTCTGGACTGGGTAGCTGCAATAAACGATCAGAAGAAGGAGATCACTGAAGAATCAGAGGAGATATGCCTCTCTAAACTGTGTTTGCAGGGGTGCCTGGGTGGCTCAGTGGGTTAAATCCTCTGCCTTATGCTCAGGTCATGATCTCAGGGTCCTGGAATCAAGCCCCACATCGGGCTCTCTGCTCGGCAGGGAGCCTGCTTCCCCCCTCTCTCTCTCTGCCTGCCTCTCTGCCTACTTGTGATCTCTGTCAAATAAATAAAATTTAAAAAAAAAAAAAAAGTTCTCTTTGTCAAGTAACAAAGAAAGAAAGTTGACTTAGTTATGTATCTTTTAAAAATAAATAAATAAATAAACATAAATTATGTTTGCTATAAGGATCATGAAAAGATTTTCAGATGCCAGCATGATACTGCATATGTGAAACTAAATCAGTTATGAAATAATAACTACTTGAGATCAGAAAGAATTATAGTAATGATGATTAGAAAGAAGATTGAAAAAAAAAAAAGTAGAAAGATTGATAGGGACACTTGGGTGGCTTAGTTGGCTAAGCATCTGCCTTCAGCTCAGGTCATGATCCCAGGCTCCCAGGATTGAGCCCTGTTGAGCAGGGAGTCCACTTCTCCCTCTCCCTCTGCCCCTCCCCCTTATTCATGTCCTCTCACTCCAGTGCACACATGCACATTCTTTCTCTCTCTCTCAAACAGAAGCTTAAAAAAAAAAAAAAAAGATAAATTAGAACTGAAAGTGTTAGTAAACAGTAGAATGGATATTTCCGAAAACTGAGTTAGTAAAATAGAGAACAAACTCAAGAAATTCCATCTAGAATTCAGAACCCAGAAGAGTAAAAAGCATTGATCAGAGAAAAGACACAGACTTGATATACAAACACTGAGAATTGTAAAATATATAGTAAAATAAACAGTGGGATTGAAAATCCAAGGAATAATTAAGAAAAGAAAAGCCTGAGTTTGTTCATAAGGGGGTCTGTGATTATCAAACAAATTTAATAAAGTAAGATCAAGAGCTCATTGTGGGGCGCCTGGGTGGCTCAGTGGGTTAAGCCGCTGCCTTCGGCTCAGGTCATGATCTCAGGGTCCTGGGATCGAGTCCCGCATCAGGCTCTCTGCTCTGCAGGGAGCCTGCTTCCTCCTCTCTCTCTCTCTGCCTGCCTCTCTGGCTACTTGTGATCTCTCTCTGTCAAATAAATAAATAAAATCTTTAAAAAAAAAAAAAAAGAGCTCATTGTGTCTGATTAATTAAGGAATACTATTTTAGGGACTCAATATAGGGTATGCTCCTCTGACTACAAGTCTTGATAAGTAAGACTTTAGGAAGAACTAAGGTGAAAGCTGCTTTTTTACTATTTTTTTGGTGAGTGCTACATGAATCCTCTGGAAAGCTAGCTGAATGGGACCAGACTCTCTTCTGGTTCATATCTGTATTCAGCTCCAAAGTATAGATACTATGGTATAATTCTGTCACCCAGAATTACTAGTCTACCTATTTCCCTACTGTGCTGACCTGACTAGCTTTGCATTTTAATCCATTTTGCTTTTTCCTTCAGATTGTAGCCACAGCTCTCTTTTCCTTTCTTCACAGGAGGCCCTTCTCAGTCTTAAAAGGAGAGCTTTCAGTGCCCTTTCTTGGCTCACCTATCCTACAGCTCCTTTCATATTTTTTTGTTACAACAATGTCCTTTTCTCTTGGGAGCTCAATGTGCCACTTCCCTCACCAACACTGTGTTAGAGGAAGGGATTGTGAAGACTTCACCGTCTCCCTGTACAACCTGGGGAAATTGCATGGTTCCATAATTTTATTTCGCTCTGACAGAAAAACTTATCTCTGAGGAAAGTTTTGTCAGTCACATTCTCCTTATCATTCTCCTAGTAGAACCATGAGCTCTAACCTTCAGGTCCAATCCAAAGCTAAACCCAATACAAACCATGATGCAAAGCATGTTACCCAAACCTCATGCCACTGTCAATGTTATTAGTAGAGACCTTGCTGCCCCTTTAATCACATAAAGTTATCTTACCCTTAACATGGAGACGTTTAAGAAGCTGATACTCAGGGTCTCTTGCATGACTTATTTGGTTAAGCATCTGCCTAGTCTCGAGGTTCTGGAGCTCCCTGCTCAGTGGGGAGCCTACTTCTCCATCTCCCTCTCTCCCTGATTGTGTGCTTTCTCTTTGTGTGTGTCAAATAAAATCTTAAAAAAGAAGAAGAAGAAGCTGACACTCAGATAGATGAGGCATGTGTTCCTTTTCAACCACCTGGTAACCCATTTTGTCTTTCCCATCCTGAGGCAGCCATCGTTAAGCAATTTCAGTGCCACTGAATAGTCTTTTCCACATCAGGCACAGTCTCTAATTGTTCAAATACAGCATCTGAGGATGTAATACAAAAATCCCTCCTTAAGACCCCTGTTAACGTTAAACAAATGACTCTTGTCTTCTTTGAATTTTAGCATTTAATGAGATCTGGCATTTAATGCCCCAATTCAAAACTCCATGTGCTATAAAGGAACTTTGCTCTACCCAGGGAAGATGATCTTAGTCCCTCAAGGCATGTTAGCCATCCTCTGGAGCTAGGGTCAGTTAACCTTTTCTGTAAAGGAACAGAGTCAGTATTTCAAATTATACACACCACACAGTCCCTGCCTCATCTACTCAGTTCTGCCTTTGTAGCACAAAAGCAGCCATAGGCAATTTATAAATGGAGCAGTGTGGCTGTGGTCCGTACAACTTTATGAATACTGAAATTTGAACTTCATATAATTTTCATATGTCACAAAATATCAGTCTTCTGTTAAACTTTTTCAGTTATGTAAACATGTAAGAATCTGACCTATTGGGCCTTACAGAAACGGGTACCAGGCTGTAGTTTTGCCAGACCCTGCTTGAGAATAGTTTCCAGCCCAGTCAGACAACTGACTTTTCTCAATCAACCCCATAGTAAATAGCCTTAATCCTTACAGTTGCAAGCAGTGAGGCTCTAAATGTTTAGATTCTTACGGCTGAAAGTACCCTCAGACTGTTTTCAGTTTACTTTAGTCTTTAGTTATCTTTTTGTACTTTTTTCAAAGCTAGAAGGTTATATACTTATCCAGGATCAAATAAATGCATTAGCAGACTTTCTTGGAAAGGGCCACGACAACTCTAGTTGAAGTTAATATTATGGTAATGAGTTTCAGTTGTTATAGTAAGATTGAGGTATATTTAGACAACCAAATATAACTGGTCTCCCTTGAGAAGTTTTTATCTGTTAACGGAACTAAGAACCATTTTAGATATGGGAAAGAAGGTTCACAGACTCCTTTGAATGCCTAAGGAGTATTTTCTGGCATGCTGACATTTTTTCTACAAAGACAGGAAGAGGAGCCAGAGCCTCAAGTGAGGACAGTGAGCTCATGGAGATGGACTTGGAAGGGCTAAGGGAAATTAGGGTTACCATATTCAAATCATCATCGTTTTGTAGAAAGGTAAAGAAAAGCCAGTGCTGATCCTTTTCCAATCTCTGGCTCACCAAAACATGATACTTAATAGTAGCCAACCTATCTCAGTTAGTGGTGGGCCATAAACATAGACTCTTGGGAGACATCTGAAATAAAGAAGAGATCCCAGTCTGTTTGGCATAGTAGGAGAATCTTGAGCTCACCTCCTCATACAGACTCAGCAGACAAGAAAAAGACTAATAAAAGGCACCCAGATTGATAAGGAAGAAATACTATTTGCAGATGAAATAATGCTATATATAGAAAACCCCAAAGAAACCAAAAAACTATTAAAGAAATGAATTTAGTAATATTGCAGGATACAAAATATATAGAATTCTGTTGGGTTACTGTACACTAATACCAAACAAGCAGAGGTAATATTAAGAAAATAATTCCTTTTACGGTTGCATCAAAAAGAATAAAATACCTAGTAATAAATTTAACCAAGGAGATAAAGACCTATACTCTGAAAATTATAAGACTTTGAAGGAAATTGGATGACAGAATAAAGAGAAAGATACACTGTGTTCACAGATTTGAAGAATATTGTTAAAGTGTTCATACTTCCCAAATCAATGTACAGATTCAGTGCATTCTAATCAAATTACCACAAGCACTTTTTTACAGAAGTAGAATGAATAATCTTAAAATTTGTACAGAACCACAAAGCCCCCAAGTAGTTAAAGCAATTTTGAGAAAGAACAAAGCTGGTGGTATCATGCTAACATTTTTTTAAACTAGACTACAAAGCTTTAGTAATTAAAACAGTATGGTACTGGCACAAAAACACACATATCAATGGAACAGAATAAGAAAGCCTGGAAATAAATCCACACTTCTTTTTTTTTCCCCCTTAAGATTTTATTTGTGTATTTGACAGACAGAATCACAAGTAGGCAGAGAGGCTGACAGAGAGAGGGGGAAGCAGGCTCCCTGCTGAGCAGAGAGCCTGACGCGGGGCTTGATGCCAGGACCCTGAGATCATGACCCGAGCCAAAAGCAGAGAATTAACCAACTGAGCCACTCAGGTGTCCCTAAATCCACACTTCTATGGTCCATTAATCTATGGCAAAGGAGGTAGAATATATAATGGAGGAAAGATAGTCTCTTCAATAAATAGTGTCGGGGAAACTGAACCACTTTCCTATACCATATATGAAAAAATAAACTCAAAATGGATTAAAGACCTAAATGTAAGACCTGAAACCATAAAACTCTTAATAGCCAACCTATCTCAGTGGAAACTCTTGGATATTGGTGTTAGCAATATTTTGTTTGGATCTGTCTGAGACAAGGGCAATAAAAGCAAAAGTAAACAGTTGGAACTATATCAGACAAAAGCTTTTGCACAGTAAAGGAAACCATCAACAAATGAAAAGGCAGCCTACTGAATGGAAAAACATTTGCAAATCATATATCTCACAAGGGATTAGTTAGTATCTAAAGTATATTAATAACTCATACGACTGAACACCAAAAAAACAATTAAAAAATAGAGGACATGAATAGACATTTTTCCAAAGAAGGTATATAAGAAACAAATGAAAAGATACTTAACATCACTAATAATCAGGGAAAAGTAAATCAAAACCACAGTGAGATATCACCTCAGGCTAGTCAAAATGGCTAGAATCAAAAAGACAAAAAATATTGATGAGGATGTGGAGAAGAAAGCATTCTCATGCACTGTTTGGTAGGTATGTAAATTGGTGCAGCCACTGTGGAAAACAGTATGGTGGGTCCTCAAAAAATTAAAAATAAATACCGGGGCACCTGGGTGGCTCAGTGGTTAAGCCTCTGCCTTCGGCTCAGGTCATGATCTCAGGGTCCTGGGATTGAGCCCTGCATCGGGCTCTCTGCTTGGCGGGAGCCTGCTTCCCCCTCTCTCTCTCTCTGCTGCCTCTCTGACTTCTTGTGATCTCTGTAAAATAAATAAATAAAATCTTAAAAAAAAAAAATACCATATGATCCCAAAGGAAACTAAAGCACTAATTCAAAAAGATATATTCATTCTTATGTTTATTGCAACATTATTTACAATAACTAAGATAGGGAAGCAACCCAAGTGTCCATGGATAGATAAGTGGAAAGAAAATAGTTTAAAAAAAAAAAAGATATGATATATACATACACAATGGAATATTACCATGAAAAAGAATGAGATATTGTCATTTTGTGACAACATGGATGGGACCTAGTGGCTCTCATACAAAGTGACAAAAGGCCAACAGAGAAAGAGAAATAAGTCACAGGAATGTAAAGTACAACAGAGGGGATATAATCAGTAATATTGTACTAACTTTGGTGACAGGTGGTAACTAGACCTATTGTGGTCATTTTGTAATGTATAAAATGTCAAATCACAATGTTGTATACTTGGAACTGTTATAATATTGTGGATCAGGTAGAAAAAAAGCAGGGCGCCTGGGTGGTTCAGCTGATTTAAGTATCTGCGTTTGGCTCAGGTCATGATCCCAGGAGCCGGGGATCAAGCCTCATGTTGGACTCCTTGATCAACAGAAGGTCTGCTTCTCTGTCTCCCTCTACCTGACTTTCCCTCTGCTTGTATGCTCGCTCACTCTCGCTCTCTCTCCCTGTCAAACAAATAAAATCCTTTTTAAAAAAAAAAAAAAGGTTACAGTATTCAAAACAGTGTGGTAACTGGCATAAAGGTAGACATAGAGATGACCCAGTTGACTAGAACTGAAAGTCCGGAAATAAATTCATGTATCTCTGGCCAACTGATTTCAACAAGGGTGCCAGGAGCATTCAGTAGAGAAAGAATAGTTCATCGATAAATGGTGCTAAAATAGTTGGATATCCACATGCAAAAGAATGAAACTGGACCCCTGCCTCACAGTAATTATACTCAAAATGGATTAGTGACCTAAATAGAAGAGCCAAAACCATAAAACTCTTAGAAGAAAACATAGGAATAAATTTTTTTGACTTTGGGTTTGGCAATGGATTCTTAGATGGGACACCAATAAGAATGAGCAACAAAAGAAAAAGTAGGTAAATCAGACTTCCAACAAAATAAAAACTTTGTGCATCAAAGGACCTTACCAAAAAAGTAATAACTTGCAGAATGGGAGAAAATATTTTCAAATCTTATCTCTGATAAGGGTCTAGCATTCAGAATGTATAAAGAACTCTTTTTTTTAAAAGATTTTATTTATTTATTTGACAGAGAGAGATCACAAGTAGGCAGAGAGGCAGGCAGAGAGAGAGGAGGAAGCAGGCTCCCTGCCAAGCAGAGAGCCCGATGCGGGACTCGATCCCAGGACCCTGAGATCATGACCTGAGCCGAAGGCAGCGGCTTAACCCACTGAGCCACCCAGGCGCCCAGAATGTATAAAGAACTCTTATAACTGAACCAAAAAAGCCACAACTAGTCTTTTTTAAATGGGCAAATGACCTGGGGTGCCTGGGTAGCTCAGTCATTAGTTAATCATCTGCCTTCGGCTCAGGTCATGAGAACCCCACATCCTGCTCTCTGCTTGGTGGGGAGCTTGCTTCTCCCTCTCCCTCTGCCTGCTGCTCCCCCTACGTGTGCGCTGTCTCTCATACACACACTCTCTCTCTCTCTCTCTCTGTCAAATAAATAATTAATTTTAAAAAATAAAAATAAATGGACAAAGGGCTCAAATAGGCACGTCTCCAAAGAAGGTACGCAAATGACCAGCAAGCATATGAAAAGATGCTCTTTAGGAAAATCCAAATCAAAACCAGTGAGGTACCACTTCACATCCCCTAGCATAGCTATAAATGAGAAAGAAAATACAAGTGTTGGCAAGGATGTAGAGAAACTAGAACTGTCATATTGCTGGTGCAAATGTAAAATTGTTCAGCCGTTGTGGAAAAAATCTATCAGGTCTTCAAAAAGCTAAACACAGGCTCACCATATGACCCAGCAATTTTAGATATATACCTGAAAGAATTAAAAACAGACCAGTGTATGTACACACATGTTCATAGCAGCACTATTCACAAGAGCCAAAAGAAAGAAACAGCCCAAATGTCCGTTAACACATAGATAAACAAATTGTGGTATATACATACACTGCATCAGCCATAAAGAGAAAGGATATTCTGACACTTGCTACAGCATAGATTGACCCTGAACACATCAAACTATGTGCAGTAAGCCAAATACAAAACAACGAATATTGTATGATTTTACTTACGTGAGGTGTCTAGTGTAGTCCGATTCAGAGAGACAGGAAGTTGTTTAGAGGTTACCAGGGAATGGGAAGAGAGGAAGAGATTGAGTTATTGTTAACTGGGTACAGAGTTTATATTGGTGATAATGAAGAACTTTTGGACAGAGAGTAGTGATGGGTATACAGGATTGTGAATATTTAAATGCCACGGATGTACATTTACAGATGGTTAAATTGGTAAATATTACACAAATTTAAAAAAAAAAAAACCCAGGGATATCATTATTGTTTCTCTTTCCTCTAATACACCATTAAAAGTCCAAACTACCCCTGTTAGATGGAGCTTCTGCTCCATTTTATAACTTGAATACTTCTTATGAATAAGGACTCTTTAAGATGCTGTCTTTAAAATATGTTTCATCATGAAGGGAAGTAATTACTTTTGCCCCCTAACATGAAATTGTGTATACCTGTATGTGACCTCTATGTAATGTATAATGAAGGAATTTGAAGCTCAGTGAGATGGTCCTATCCAGCCACATGGCTGGTAAGTAGAGAACTAGAACTTCAGTATTAAGTTGTACTGCTTCACTGTCTTGTGTTAAGTCATCACTCCCTTTCCTGTGTTCATGACACTTACAAAGCTAAGGAATTGGTTCATTTCTCCTAACAATATAGTTCTCAAATTTTCCTTTCCAAATACCGTGATGAACAAATAATATGATAGTCACTCAACTATTTGTGCTTAGGAACTTTATACCTCAGTTCTTTCATTAAGCAGACTTTAAGATTTTATTCATTTATTTGACAGACAGAGATCTCAAGTAGACAGGCAGACAGAGAGAGAAGAGGAAGCAGACTCCCTGCTGAGCCGAGAGCCCAGGACCCTGGGATCACAACCTGAGCCAAAGGCAGAGGCTTAACCTATTGAGCCACACAGGTGCCCCAAGCAGACGTGTTTTTTTAGCAGTAATTCTATGAGAAAAGTTATTTCTAGGATTAGTTATAGAATCTCTATTGTTTCCTTCCAATCTACACTAGAGTATGAAAAAGTAAAGCTATTTTTAAGACTCACCATGGGCCTACTTTGTGTTCAATCAAGATGTTAGCCTGCCTTCCTGTATCAATCCCACTTTTATTAGGAATTAACCTTCCTTATGAACCTTAAATGTGAAGAAATCGTCACATTTCTACTTAGGACTTCAAAGACGGCCAACCACTTGGTGTCTTTCATAGGACTCTGGGCCATTCCATTTTTGAACAGACATTTCCCCTTCCAGATAGAAGATATTGGTCAACCTGAATTCTTCGTAGAAGGCAATGTCATGTGGTAGAATAATGTTGATATCAGGTTGGCCTACCTGGACTTACTTCTTTGCTTTAATAGCTTTGTCACCTTGGACAAGTTATTAGTTATTTGTGTCTATAAAATGTGGATGATATTTCTAATTATGGAATTGCTCTAGGAATGAAAGAGCTAATGTTTTTAAAGTATCAATACAATCAATATTGGCTTTCTTTCTCTGCTGCCTGTGTTTATAACACTCAGTGCAATAGCTACAGCTTTCAGGAACAGCTGAAGTACAGTGCAGTCACCTGGTCCTCACAGTTAATTTTTTGCAATAAAATTGCTTGGACCGGGGGTTCCTGGGTGGCTCAGTGGGTTGAGCCTCTGCCTTTGGCTCGGGTCATGATCTCAGGGTCCTGGGATTGAGGCCTGCATCGGGCTCTCTGCTTATCAGGGAGCCTGCTTTTCCGTCTCTCTCTGCCTGCCTCTCTGCCTACTTGTGATCTCCGTCTGTCAAATAAATAAATAAAATCTTTTTAAAAAATAAAATAAAATTGCTTGAACCTAGAGTCCTTTTGACTTGGTTTTGTTTGACTGTGCAACCCTGAAGAAGACAGTCTCAGTTCAACCTTCCTCCCTGCCTCTGGGCCATTATTCACTTGCTGTCAGCGCAGTCAGAGTCATGTCTTTGGTCTTTTCAGAATATCTTGGTATTGCCAATGAAGTTTCATTTCTATCCAGATGTCCCATCTTACTTATGGCTTCAGAAATCCAAAACTCCTGCCCATTAAGCACTTCTAAACTGAGCCACCCTTGGTAGTTACTTGCCTGTCTTATCCTCTAAAAAGGAGCATGTGGGAGTTCCCAATAAATAGCCTGAGGTGAGAACCACTTCTTTCCCTCTGGGCAGGGTTGAGAACTCAAGGTCAGGGTTAAAAACATCGCAGAACTAGATGACAGGAGAGCAGAGTCTTATAACTTCTGAAAAATAATCTCAATGATGAGTAAGTCATTCCTCTGAAATTGTCTGTATTTCTGTAATATTCTTTTTTTTGTTCCCTGAAATCACTTTACTTTTAAATATTCATTGCACTGCAATAATGTCCACTTTGCCTGTTAACTGTGACCTCTAGTTGACTACCCACCAAAAAGTCAAAATAGAAAATAAAATTAAAAGCTCACATGTCGGGGCACCTGGGTGGCTCAGTGGGTTAAGCCGCTGCCTTCGGCTCAGGTCATGATCTCAGGGTCCTGGGATCGAGTCCCACATCGGGCTCTCTGCTCAGCAGGGAGCCTGCTTCCTCCTCTCTCTCTCTGCCTGCCTCTCTGCCTACTTGTGATCTCTCTCTGTCAAATAAATAAATAAAATCTTTTAAAAGAAAAAAAAAACTCACATGTCAGGATTTATGGATAATCCTTGGAAGTTCCTGGAAATACTGTAAAAATGACTATACCTTTGCCTCCACTGTTAAAAATAGATTTTATAAGGGAAGTGCTAATATTAGGAAACTGAAGAGGACTTTAAAACTACCAAGAAACCTCTAGAAATACAATTAATTTGATTTATAGACTATATTATTTTTAGGAAGTGGAACCATTTTGGAGAAGAATGGTGGACAGCAAAAAATAATCATTAGTATAATACCATTGATTAAACTGGAAGAGCTTTAAAATAAGAAATGAACTTCAAAAATAAGAATATACTTTAAGATCTCTCATTTTTAAAAAAAATTATTTCTGGGGCACCTGGGTGTCTCAGTTGGTTAAAGCCTCTGCCTTCAGCTCAGGTCATGGTCCCAGGGTCCTGGGATTGAGCCCTGCATTGGGCTTTCTACTCAGCAGGAAGCCTGCTTCCCCTCTCTCTCTGCCTCCCTCTCTGCCTACTTGTGATCTCTGTCTGTCAAATAAATAAAAATCTTAAAAAAAAAAAGTTATTTCTGCCAGAGATAATGCTATTTGTTTTTGTCCACTGGTTCTTTAGGATGGTAAATGAGCAGCTACAGCGGTCACTTGATGATTGTCAGCACCGGCTCTCCAAGAAAAGAGGTGAACTTGAATCAGCCCAATCACAAATTAACATACTGGAGGAAAAAATAGGTAAAGGTTTTTAAATTTTGTCTTTTTTTTTTTTTTTTTAAGATTTTATTTATTTGACAGGGAGTACAAGCAGACAGAGCTGCAGGCAGCAGGAGAAGCAGACGACCCACTGAGCAGGGAGCCTGATGCAGGGGTTCAATCCCAGGACCTTGGGATCATGACCTGAGCCAAAGGCTGATGCTTAACCAACTGAGCCACCCAGATGCCCCTAAGTTTAGCTATTGCTAAACCTAATTTACTTTGTCTAACAAACATTTCTCTCTATTCATAGGTAAACTACACCTTCAGATGACTTCGCAGAATGAAGAAGCTCATGTAATGAAAAAGACCATTGGTGTTATTGACAAAGAAAAAGACTTTCTTCAGGAGACTGTAGATGAGAAGACAGAAAAGATTGCAAACTTGCAAGAAAACTTGGTTAATAAAGTATGTGACTGTTAAATACCTTTATCTGGCATCTCAACAGAAACAATTTCATTCTCTCAAATACACAGTTCTTACCTACCATGTACAAGTTCCTAAGACCCAGAGCCATAGCTACTAATAGGCTTAAATTTTATTTAATGCCAATAATTTGGATCTGCAAAAATTCTATTTATAGGGACACCCAGGTGGCTCAGTCAGTTAAGCATTGGACTCTTGATTTTGGGTTAGGTCATGATCTCAGTGTTGTGAGATTGAGCCCTGTGTCGGGCTCCACACTGGTTATGGACCCTGCTTGATACTGTTTTTCTCCCTCTGCCCCTGCTCCCCGGCTCTCTGGGTGCATGCACTTTCTCTCTCAAAAAAATTTCTATTTATAGGGGTGCCTGGGTGGCTCAGTGGCTTAAAGCCTCTGCCTTCAGCTCAGGTTGTGATCCCAGGGCCCTGGGATCTAACCCCATGTCCAGCTCTCTGCTCACCAGGGAGCCTGCTTCCCCATCTCTCTCTCTCTGTCTGCCTCTCTGCCCACTTGTGATCTCTGTCTGCCAAATAAATAAATAAATAAATCTTTAAAAAAAAAAATCCTATCTATAGAATGTAATTTTATCAAATATGATTATAGCAAACTCAAGAAAACAATTGAGGTTCTTCGAGTGGGTAGAAACATGCCAATATGTGAAGTACAGTTGGGACATAGAAATATTTACTTTGAAGCTTCCGTTTATAGCATAATTTACATAAATGTAATAATTTATATAAATTCAAGTAAAGACATTTTTATATGAGTATTTTAGAATCCTATATTTTCATAATTTCTGTAGGAAAAAGCTATTGCTCAGATGAAGAAGACAGTCTCAGAGTATGAATCTTCTATGAAGTAAGTAATCAATGAAATGGCATCCTGCTTTTTTTAGAAATTTTCAGTAAGTGCAGCTTTTGTCTTTAAGTAGCAGTTTGACGATAGGAAAATTTCCTTGTTCAGTTTTGCCAGTGACAGCATCTAAGTCTGTTACGTGAACATGCCATCCTCTTGGACTTTCTCCCTTCCTCTATCATCAGCATCTCAACAGTCAATGTCTGATTCATTATTCTTTTCTGTACCTATTTGTTCTTTATTTCTACTATACTTACTCTGTTCAGACCCTCATCATTAAAAGTTTTTTACTTTAGTAGCCAGTCTGGAATTTATTCTACATCAAAACCTATCTTGAACAGTTACAGAATTTACATTTTATGTGTCATCTCTACTTAAGGCAAAAGTCACTAATGATTATTTTATATACCTTACACATTACATAGTAGTGGGGACTTAAATATTAGATAATATTTGCCAATTCACTCTATTTTGTTTTGCTCCTAACATTTGAAAGCCTTCTGTTTAAAAAGAAAAAAAAGGAAAGTCCTCTATTTTACTTGACTTTGGGATTATAAATTTATTTTATGACTATTTCTAAATAATGATTGGTAGGGATCTAAAATATCTGCTTTACCTAATCTATCAGTGTCTTAATGCAGTATAGTTTCTTGTATTCTTAGTATACTTCATTCAGAGTACAATAGTTTTCTTTTAAATGATTTACAGTTTTCCAAAAAGCTTTCTTTATTATTTCCACATCCCTCATGTTAACAGCCAGCTAAAGGAAACGTTGACTAATCGGGACCGAGAAATAAGCAGCCTCCGGCGCCAGCTTGATGCAGCTCACAAAGAACTCGATGAGGTTGGAAAATCTAAAGAAATATCTTTTAAGGAAAACAGAAGATTACAAGATGATCTGACTACAATGGCAAGAGAAAACCAGGTATAGCACAGTGCATAAACTTTGATAGTTCTACCGCATATTCATTCTGTGCTAAATTTTAAAGCTCTAAATGTTTTTTCAAATTTAATGATATAGGGGTGCCTGGGTGGCTCGGTGGTTAAGCGTCTGCCTTCGGCTTCTGTCATGCTCCATACCCGTTCCCTGCTCAGGGGGATGCCTGCTTCTCCCTCTCCTGCTTTTCCGTCTCCCACTCCTATTGCTTGTGTTCTCTCGCTGTCTTTTACTCTGTCAAATAAATAAATAAAATCTTCGATTAAATAAGTAAATAAATAAATGAAATAAAATTTAATGATATAAATATCAGCAACATAAATAAATCTTTGAGGAGAATGGAACTTATGAGAGTATTTAAAAATGTGGTTTAGAATGCTGCTGTGTATCACAGGGTGTCTAACTGATGCAGCTTTTGGTCTTTGTTACTAGGAATCCTAAAGCTGAGAGCGTGGTATTATCTGTGGCAGAAACCATTGTCAGCCTCACTCCAGCATCACTCTCACGGCAAAGTGCTACGTTTTAAAGACCCATGATAAATTTTAATTTTTCACACTTCCTGCCAGCAACTTAGAGATATACCTATAAGTAAATTAATGAATATTTTAGAATGACAGATACTGAAAAGTATTGGTTTTGTTTGTGCTGGTTTATTAAAGGATTATACCAAGAAGATGAATAATTTTCCTATTTTAAATATTTTAAAAATTACTTTTAGTATTCAGTATACAGCATATTGCCTATATATGAATTTTTTAAAATGTCAATCCGTGAGCATAGCTAGCTCCATAATATAAATGCCAGATACATGATCAAGCCTACTATAGGAGATGGATGGTAATATTTGGTTAAAAAATCGAGGTCAGGAAAAAAATCAAAATAACTCTTAGAAACTGTTTTCCTTTTTCCTACTCTTATTCCCCAAATTCTAAAGGAGCTATTTGAATATAAATAGAACTCATTAGGTGCCACATTCATTGTAGATTTATCTGTCTTCAATTTTCTGATTTATAGGAAATCTCACTGGAATTGGAAGCAGCAGTGCAAGAAAAAGAGGAAATGAAGAGTAGAGTTCATAATTACATAACTGAAGTGTCACGATGGGAGAGCTTAATGGCTGCTAAGGTGAAAAAAACATTTAGGTTGGATTAAGACTGATATCTAAAAAATATTTCCATGTGTATTTATTCTGTCTCCTCGTTTATATATTTATTTTTTCTGTCTCCTCTCTTAGATATTAAGATATGAGAGTGGAGACCTTGCCTACTGTATTTTTCTATTTCCCCACAGATCTTAACATAGTGTACTGTTTAATAGTGTACGCTTCCTAATTAAAATAAAAATCCCAATGTCTGTATATGTTTATGATATGAGTATTCCAGTGGGTGACAATTACTAATTTAGAAATCACTTAATTGTGCTTAAAACCAGGAAAAAGAAAATCAAGATTTGTTAGATAGATTCCAGATGCTTCATAACCGAGCTGAAGACTGGGAGGTCAAAGCCCATCAAGCTGAGGGAGAAAGCAGCTCAGTTCGACTGGAACTTCTTTCTATTGACACAGAGAGGAGACACCTTCGAGAAAGGGTGGAGCTATTAGAAAAAGAAATTCAGGAGGTAATATATTCATTTATCTTGTGATGACACTATTTAGTAAAACAATAACGTTCGAAGATACTTTAATGAAGTGAAATTTAAGCATTGATTAAGTTCAATATAATCTTTTATCAGTTCTGATCATGTGTGTAGGAGCCCCATTACTTTTTTTTAAATTGTAGTAAAATATGCATAACATCAAATTTACCATCTTAACCGGCTTTAGGAGTACAGTTCTTTGGCAATTAGTACATTCACATTGTTAGGCAACTGTCATGACCATCTCCAGAACTTTTTCATCTTCCCTGCCTGAAACTCTGTACCCGTTAAGCTCTAACTCCCCATTCCTCACGCCCCACCTCTGCCCCACCCCCACTCTGCCCTCCCTCCCCATCTCAGCCCCTGGCAAGCATCCTCCTTTCTTTCTCTATGAATCTGACTACTCTTGGTACCTCATATAAGTGGAATCATACAATATATGTCGTTCTGCGACTGGCTTATTTCACTTAGGCTTAAGGTTCAGTTAACCTCAAGGTTCCCGTATGTTGTAGCATGTATCCAAATTTCATTTCTTTTTAAGGTTGAATAATATGCTATTGTGTATATACCTCACATTTTCTTTATCCATTCATCTGTCATTGGACGTTTCATTTGTTTTCCTCTGTGGTCGCCAGGAATAATACTGCTGTGAACGTGAATGTACAGTGAAGTAAAGTAAAGTAAAAGTTCATGCTTTCAGTTCTTTAGGATATCCCTGGCAGTCAAATTGCTGAATCATGGTAATTTTTATGTTTGATTTTTTTTCAGGAATTGCCATACTTTTTTCCTTAAGGAAAACTATAACAAACATAAAAATATGAAAGTGGCTTTAGAATTTGGTAATGGATATAGGCCAAAGGACTTTTGAGGTGCTTGATCAGAAAAGCCCAGATTGCTTTGAAAAACTTGTTGGTAGAAAGATTCATGTTAGAGAGGATTCTAGTAAGGGCTCAGAAAAAAGAAAGACAAGCTATTGACAAAACTTCTGTTATTTACAAAATACATAAATTTTCAAGAACAGAATTTTTCCAGAAATCTTAATGTTTCTTCTAGTGAGGTCATAGATGAGATCATGTTATTGGACACTGAAAGAAAGGTGATCCTTGTTATAAAATGGCAGAGAACTTGGCTTAATTAATTATGGTCTACTCTTGGGAGGAAAGTAGAACTTTTCTTTTAGATTTTTTTTTTTTTTGAGAGAGCACAAGCAGGGGAGAAGCAGATATACACATTGTATATATATGTGTGTACACTAACACACGCACACAATGAAATATTACTCAGCCATAAAAAAGAACGAATCTTTTCATTTTTGCTGTTTACAACAACATGGTTGGATCTAAAGGGTATAATGCTAAGCAAAATGAGAAAGAAAAATACCATATGATTTCACTCAAATGTGGAATTTAAAAAATAAACAAATGAACAAAGAAAAAGAGACAAACCAAGAAGCAGACTCTTAACTCTAGAGAACAAACTGATGGTCACCAGAGGGGAGGTGGGGGGGTGGGCTGTGAAACTGGTGAAGGGGATTTAGAGTACACTTACCATGATGAACACTGAGTGATATACAGAAGTGTTGGGTTACTATATTGTACATCTGAAACTAATAAAACACTGAATGTTAAGTATACTAGAATTAAAATTCGGGGGAAAAGGAACCAGGTCTTGATGACTTGGAAAATTCTTAGCCTATCTAGACAGTGTGCTCTGGAGACAGGACCAAGTGTGGCTCCACAGTCTGTTTGTGAACAGATTAGGTAGGTGACTCATGTAGCCAGTCAGTCATCTCAGTAGAAATACTGCCAGCTTGTACTGACAGGGACAGAAACAAGGTGAAATGAAGGAAGGCTATTGAACATCTGGGATCCTACCAGCAGAAAATAGGCTGGTACAGTTACTTAGCTACAAATGTGTTCTCCCTAGAGAAAAATGAAGAATGTCTCTGGAGGCAGCTCAGGACCAGCCTGGCTGCCAAGAGCAGCTCAAGGCCGGCGGTGCTGCGATTGTCACCCCAGGCGCAGGGCATGTTACCTCCTTGGTTCCAGAGTGCAGGGCCGCTGACCCTGAGGGCCAAGAGGGTGGGGCTCTAGCTGAGGGTCAAAAAGGTGGGGCCACTCTAGCAGGCCCAGAAGACAGACCACTGGGCACAGATAATTATTCTTAGGCCTTAAAACCAAATGGAATTTTCCTTGCTTGGTTGCAGACTTACTTTGGACTAGTAACCTTTTCATTCCTTCTATTTTCTCCCATTCAGGGTGGGCATGTCTAGTCTCTGTTTCGCTATTGTCTTTGGAAGCAAGTAACTTGTTTACTAGTGTCACAGATCTCAGGAGGGAGAGTAGTTTGGCGCCTGGTTGGACCATACCCAGAGTCTTACCCATATCTGATTTAGATGATGCTTAAATGAGACTTTGGACTTAGAGTTGATGCTGGAGTGTTGGGATGGAGTGAATGTATTTTGTACAAAGGAAGAACAAGAATTTGGGGGAGATAAAGGGTGGATAGAATTAGGGGCCTTAAGTTATTTTGAAATCCTATACCCCAGCACCTGTGAATGTGACCTTATTTGGAAATAGGGTTTTTGCAAGTATGATCAAGGTAAGATGAGATCATACTGGACTAGTAGGGCAGGCCATAATCCAGTGACTGGTGTCCTTTGTAAGAGAAATCCGGAGCAGAAGATAGAAGGGAAAACACCAGATGAAGACAGAGGCAGAGACTGGAGCGAAGTGTCCACAAGGCAAGAACACTGAGGACTGCTGGCGGCCACCAGCAGTTGGGAGGGAGACATGGAGTAGATTCTCTCTCAGAACCTGCAGAAGCAGCCAGCTCTGCTAATGGCTAGATTTCAGACTTGTATCCTTCCAAATTGTGACAAGAAATTTCTGTTGTTTTAAACCACCCAGTAATTTACAGTGATTGGTTACAACAGGGCTAGGAACTACCCTGTCTGAGTTTTTCTATTAAGAATATAATAACTGAAGGAAAGCTTTTCAACCTTCAGAAAAATGCTCAGAAGAAACTATTCTTTAATATTTTTGTTCTATGTCATTGTTCATGTTTTTATGTGGTATATAAAACTGACTTTTACATATTTATATTTCATTTTGGGGAACTTTGATTTTAAATTCATTAACTTGGAAAATCCAAATATTTACTTTTCTCCAATCACTGGAATTTATTAAATCTTCACAGCACAGTTAGATTTTTAATGTCAGTTTCTTTTCTTAGTAGCTGTTAAAATAATTTTATTTTTTAAGTATGGAATTCTTATTAAAATCTAGAGTAGAGTTTATATCAATTTGTATTTATCACTCAATTTAAATTGAGAAATTTAAAATGTGGACTATTCTAAAAAAAAGATCTATATCAGTATTTCAAACTTTATAATTTCAGTTATTAAAATCTTATAAAATTGTGTATTACTATTAGGTTAAATTAAATTTAAATACAACTCAGGTATTTCGTTTTAAGGCAAACTCCATTTTGAAATTTAAAATTTAAAGACATCTGAGAAGTGAGAAGTATATATGTTACTTTTTCTTGTAAGGGTGTTGTAACAATTTATAAAGATAAAATTTAACCTAACTTCAAAGATCCCTCTTGTTCACCCTAAAACAAAAATTTTCATCTTTGCATCTTCCAAATATATACATGAGGTACTCAGGTACTGTGATTAATAAGTACATACAATTCATTTGGTTAAGCATTAAATAGGCCATCTTTAAATAGCAGACAGCTTCCTGAGCGAATGTTAAAATATGCAAAAATTGGCTCTTATGTTTCCATAAAGGGGGGTCTCGGCTGCTCAGACTCAAGCCTTTAAAATTATTGGGTTATTTTAACTTTTTACCAGTTTCTTTTTCTACTTTCAGCACATAAATGCACACCATGCTTATGAATCTCAGATCTCATCAATGGCCAAAGCCATGTCCAGATTAGAAGAAGAGCTGAGACGTCAGGAAGATGCCAAAGCAGCAGTGTTGAATGACTTGTCGTCTCTCCGAGAACTTTGCATTAAGCTTGATTCAGGCAAAGACATTATGACCCAACAACTGAATTCCAAAAGCCTGGAGTTAGAGAGGGTAAGAACTTAGAAGATACTGTTTTGTAGCACATTATTTTATTGAGCCCTCCTCTCACTTTTACTTCATCAGGCACTGCCCAATATATTTGTTCCCCTTAAAGGAGTTACATTTGTCTACGGGATTCTGACAACTAGATTCTTTGCCAGGATTTTTCTGGCAAACATGGTGATGAATTTAGGTGCTCTCCATTTTGGAGTAGATGGGTGTTTAGGAAAACAGAAATCTTCTTATTACAGAATAGGAGTATAGCTGGGGCGCCGGGGTGGCTCAGTGGGTTAAAGCCTCTGCCTTCGGCTCAGGTCATGATCCCAGGGTCCTGGGATAGAGCCCCACATCAGGCTCTCTGCTCAGCAGGGGGCCTGCTTCCTCCTCTCTCTCTGCCTGCCTCTCTGCCTACTTGTGTTCTCTCTCTGTCAAATAAATAAATAAAATCTTTAAAAAAAAAAAAAAAAAGAATAGGAGTATATCCCAGTACATTTCTTCTCTCTGTTTGAAGGTAAGATTTAAATGAAGGATTAAGCAATTTATTGCTTCCTAAATGGAGTTGTTTTCTCTGATAAAAATCCCAAGACATTTAGGGGTGTCTGGGTGGGCTCAGTTGGTTAAGTGACTGTCTTCAGCTCAAGTCATGATCTCCGAGTCCTGGAACTGAGCCCTCAAGTTAGGTGTTTGCTTCTTCCTCTTCCTTTGCCCCCACCTCCTCCTACACGCAAGTGTGTGCGTTCTCTCTCTCTCTCTCAAATAACTAAATAAGATCTTTTATTTATTTAAGTATTTAAGGTATTTAAGTCTTACTTAATTTTAAAAGTTTTGTTAGCTGGAATTTCCCATTCTCAAACTGAGGCAATACTTTAAACAACCCAGCGTGTTTCCGATTTTCATAAATTTAGTAGTATCTTTATTTTCGGATACTGAGAAGCTCCAATGCTGACTCAACTGTGTAATCAGAGTATATATAATAAATCAGAAGGGCTTCCTTGCTGATAAGATTGGCCACATTTTAGGATTTTTATGTTAATGACCCTCTCTTGACAAGGTAGTATGAGTAAAAACTATTTGAGGCCTGGAGTAGGTCTTGTAGCAAATAAGCCCTTACTGAAAATTGCAAAAATTATCTTGAAAATAAGATGATTTTCTTACACTGAAAAAAAAAGTGATTCAAAATCTTTAAGTGGTACCCAAAATAAACAACTGATGGGTGTATAGCTTTGCAAATAATTTTTCAGAATAAGCCTAAAATTGTACTGAAGTAGTCTTCATTTGTTTTCCATGTAGGTTTTGGCGGAATTAGAAAATGTGAAATCAGAAGCAGAACTATTAAAAAAACAACTGTCAAGTGAGAGACATACAATTAAAAACCTTGAATCATTGTTGGCTACAAATAGAGATAAGGAATTTCATTCTCATTTAACATCCCACGAGAAGGATACAGAAATTCAGCTGCTTAAAGAGAAGTTAACCCTTTCAGAAAGCAAATTGTAAGTGGCATAAATCAACCTATATAAAGAAAACAGCTTGTCAAAAATAATTTTTCAGTTTTTGGTGGGAGAGGGGGATGGGAGCATGTAAGGCAGTATAAAACCAAAATATCTTCCTTACATGATGGCTGCTTTAGGGAATTCAGGGGTTTAGTTCAGGAGAAACACTGTGTTTGGAAATGTCGATTTGTCTTTCTTCACCAGAGATGGTACCCATGGAAGGGAATGAATGAACTCTAGAAAAATTTCTAAATTTGAGGCACAAAGAGGAGTCAGTTAAAGGAGAAAGCATTGCAAGATGGGGAGAACCATCTGTGTGTCTCTTGCTGTGGACTAGGAAAAGATTTCAAAAAGGCTGTGTGTTACTACCTTTTTGGAGATTGATGATAGTGTCTTTTAGATGGTCAGGTTTGGACATGCTTGATGGAAGAGGGGAAGAAACCAGAGTGGATAGTACAAGTAGAATAGTTTTAAAAGGAGTTAGAAGTATTTTCGCTTTCGGGGCACCTGAGTGGCTCAGTCAGTTAAGTGTGGCTCAGGTCATGATCCCAGGGTCCTGGGAGTGAGTCCCATGTCAGGCTCTCTCTTCAGCCAGGACCCTGCTTCTCCCTCTGCCGGCTGCTCTGCCTGCTTGTGCTAGAAGTCAAATAAATAAATAAAATCTTCTTTTAAAAAAGGAAAAGAGGGGCGCCTGGGTGGCTTAGTGGGTTAAAGCCTCTGCCTTCAGCTCAGGTCATGGTCTCAGGGTCCTGGGATCGAGCCCCACATCGAGCTCTCTGCTCAGCAGGGAGCTTGCTTCCTCCTCTCTCTCTCTCTGCCTGCCTCTCTGCCTACATGTGATTTCTGTCTGTCAAATAAATGAATAAAACCTTTAAAAAAAAAAAGAAAAGAAAAAACTTATTTATCTTTCTGAGGCAGGAGTCTAGAAAGAGTCAACAAAGATGCTTTACATCTTGATGCTGTAATTCATGTCTTGTTCAAATTTGTATTTCCACCATTGCTGCAGTGCCCAGCACATACTGGAAGCTCAGTTTAAATGTTTGTTAAAGGGGCGCCTGGGTGGCTCAGTGGGTTAAGCCGCTGCCTTCGGCTCAGGTCATGATCTCAGGGTCCTGGGATCGAGTCCCGCGTCGGGCTCTCTGCTCTGCGGGGAGCCTGCTTCCTCCTCTCCCTCTCTCTGCCTGCCTGTCTGCCTGCTTGTGATCTCTGTCTGTCAGGTAAATAAATAAAATCTTTAATAAATAAATAAATGTTTGTTAAAGGGGCCCCTGGGTGGCTCAGTCATTAAGCATCTGTCTTTGGCTCAAGTCATGATCCCAGGGTCCTGGATCAAGCCCCGCATCGAGCCCCACATCGAGCCCCGCATTGAGCCCTGCATCGGGCTCCCTGCTCAGTGGGAAGCCTGCTTCTCCCTCTCCCACTCCCCCTGCTTGTGTCTCTCTTGCTGCGTCTCTGTCAAATAAATAAAATCTTTTTCTAAAAAAAAAGTTTATTAAATAAATAAGATGAATGAATGAATAAAAAGGAAAACTTAGTAATAGAAGCTCCTGAAGGCAAAGTAAAACTTACTAAGTTGAGAAAATTTGTGTTAAAAAATTTGTTCTTTTCTTTTTTTGTCCTTAAGTATCACCTCTTTTGTATTTATTAATAACAAAAAAATCCATAGCACATGACTAAAAAACAACACATTTGTTATTTATATCTTTGATTTTTAAAATTTGTTTTTAAGAACTAGTCAAGGCCGGGAAAACACCATGCTTCGGGCTAAAGTGACACAATTACAAACTGATCATGATGCTCTGAAAAGGCAGATTTCAACTGAAAGATACGAACGGTAAGAAAAAATTCTTAGCGCTGAGCAGTGTTTTTATTTATTCCCTGTCCTATTTCAAAAAGGATTTAATATGGCTTAAAAATAGACAACTTCCTTTTAGCATTCATACAAAAATAAATTTCTTCTGCTATTTATTCCTAGAAAGTCATCGTGTTGGGCGCCTGAGTGGCTCAGTGGGTTAAGCCGCTGCCTTCGGCTCAGGTCATGATCTCAGAGTCCTGGGATCGAGTCCCACAATCGGGCTCTCTGCTCAGCAGGGAGCCTGCTTCCCTCTCTCACTCTCTGCCTGCCTCTCCATCTACTTGTGATTTCTCTCTGTCAAATAAATAAATAAATAATCTTTAAAAAAAAAAAAAGAAAGAAAGTCATCGTGTTGTGGCAGATAATATCCTTACGGTAAATAAAGTAGCAAGTATTGTCTCAATGTTTTCTATAGGATTTCTCAGGGCAAAGTTAGGGCATTATTTGAAAGAGTACAGATAGGGAATCAGCAAGCTAGTAAAGATTCTACAAGAACCCAGACAATATCATCCCATAGGAATCTCTAAATATAGGTCATCACAAGAGTGATGATGATCATAAGAACAATGGATAAGGGATGCCTGGGTGGTTTAGTCCATTTAGTGTCTGCCTTCAGCTCAGGTCATGATCCCAGGGTCCTGGGATTGACCCCCACCATGGGCTCTTTGCTCAGCAGGGAGTCAGCTTGTTGCTCTGCCTGCTGCTCCCCCTGCTTGTGTTCTCTCTCTCGCTCTCTGACAAAAAAGTAAATAAAATCTTTAAAAAAAAAAAATTGATAAATATGTGCTGGATACCATATACCAATAATCTATTATTATGCCTATATTAGAGGATAATATAAATGGTGGAGCCAAAACTACAATCAAGGTAGATCTTGTACACCTGAAACTAACATAGGTATGCTAATTGTACTTGAATTTAAAAAAAAAAAAAAACAAATTTAATGGGGCGCCTAGTTGGCTCTGTCAGTTAAGCATCTGACTCTTGTTCTCAGCTCAGATCTTGATCTCAATGTTATGAGTTCAAGCCCTGCACTGGGCTCCATACTGGGCGTGGAGACTACTTTAAATTAATTAATTAACTGTAAGGAAAGGCAGATCCAATTTTATATCCCATGCTCTTATATACAATATATTCCCTATAGCTTAGTAATTTTCATACTCACTTATATTTCAGTTCATTTGCTTTGTTACATTGAAAACTTGAATCCCCAAATGTTACAAGGAGAAATGACACCTGCTTTCACAGCTAAAATCAAAATCTAATTTGCGAATCACTTGTCAAGTTACCTTTCTTCTGTTATTCTTTCTTGCTATGTTAATACCATAGACATCAACATTCCTGAGATTTCTTTCTCAAATAGTTGGTTATATTGCTTATCAGGTCAATTTTTTGAGTTCTTTTATTATCCATTGGCATCAGAACTTTGAGTGAGGTACTCTTTGGAGTATAGACAAAATTTGCTAGGAAATCAATATTTATGATTTCAAAGAGAAATGAAGCCTGAGAAATGAAGAAATGCATCAGTGTCATAAAAGCAGGGTTACTAATTTCTTATAATTGGTAAGAGGTAGTCTTTTTTTTTTTTAAGGTTTTTTAAATTTATTTATTTGACAGAGAGAGATCACAAGTAGGCAGAGAGGCAGGCAGAGAGAGAGAGGGGAGGAGGAAGCAGGCTCCCCACTGAGAAGAGAGCCCGACTCGGGGGCTCGATCCCAGGACCCTGGGATCATGACCTGAGCTGAAGGCAGAGGCTTTAACCCACTGAGCCACCCAGGCACCCCATGATGTAGTTTCTTAATGTGCTAAACTGCACATGCATGATGATTTCCATTTCCTAATGATGATTTAAATTCTCTTAAAATCAAGGGCCTAAATCAAGCCCTCTTTTGCCTAGGGTTATAAGACCCCAGTTGCCCCTAGTCCTCAAAGAAACCTTGGCTGGCATGACCATGTCTCTTTTTCCTTACCATCCAACTAGATTATACATTTGTACACCACCCCAAGGAGCACTTTTGGTTCTTGGGGGAGGAGAGAGTGGGACAAAAAAACTTTAGGTATTACAATGATTTATAGCCCTGTAAGGGGACTCAGTACATAAATAGTATATGTACATGTTAAAATTTCATGGGGAGAGGTAGAGAATTTGGGGGGAGGGAATATCTTAAAAAGTTTCTTTAGGGGGTTAATAATGAAAAAATTTTTGTGAAACACCCAACTAGGTAGAAATCCTGGATACTGAAGATATCTGATAAGGCAGAAAGTCTAGGCCAGAGATTGAATAGTGCACAAAAGAGGTAGCCACACAGTTACCATGCTTTGTGGGGCTGAGTTGGACTCTAGCATAACAGAGAAAATGGTGATTTCACTTCTGACATTTGGGAGTTGTTAGGAAGGAGGAGCTAGGTTTATGTGCAAGAGGAGGTGGGAAAGGACGGGCGGAGAGAGGAGGGAACCAGCCAACTTTGAAAACCTCTATTCAGTGAGGCTTTGTCTCTTACGGTACATATTACTGTAATTGAAATCTTTTATTCACTACTTAAAGATTATATAAGGATGCAGGATTTAAATTTAACAGAAATACTCATTAATTATTTGAGAAGTTATTTAGTCACCTGGTAACAACAACAGCAGCTTATATTTGTATTCCACTTTCTGGTATAATCTCTTACTTGTTCTTTACTGACAGAGAACGCGCAATCCAGGAGATGCGTCGCCATGGTCTTCCCACGCCACCCCTTTGTTCTACTTTAAAGTCTCCTTTACATTCTCCTGAACATATAAACTGTTAATTATCAGAAGGTATGTATGTAACACCAAGGAGAGGCAAAACTAATCTGTAGTTATGAACATTCAGGAAGTAGTTTTCAGCTTCGGGGAAGGGGAAATTGCCTGTAGCGGTGGTCAGTGGAACTTTGTGAAGTAATAAAATGTTCTGTGTTTTGGTGATGGTTACGTGCGTATATATGATTGTAAAAATTCAGTAACCTGAACAGGAGCAGTTCATGGATTTTATTGTATGTAAATTATACCTCATTTTAAAAAAAGAAGACATTCACAATAGAAAACTAAATAACAGTATGAGATATCACATGGTAATATTGGATGAAGTGCCAAATTCAAGGTACAGATAATAGGTGGTAAAAATTGTAGACGAAGATGTACAAATAGGAATGCACATGACGGGGTGCCTGGGTGGCTCAGTGGATTAAGCCTCTGCCTTTGGCTCAGGTCATGATCTCAGAGTCCCGGGATCAAGCCCCACACCCAGCTGTCTGCTCAGCGGGGAGCCTGCTTCCCCCTCTCTCTCTGCCTGCCTCTCTGCCTACTTATAATCTCTCTGTGTATCAAATAAATAAATAAAATCTTAAAAAAATAAGAATAAAGTTTAAAGAAAAAGAAGAATGCACGTGGCACAGTAGCCTCAATCTGACAGGATTGACAGGTTGTTGGGAAGTGATGAGGGAAGAAGGCATGGAAGGTAGAGTGGGGCATACAGGGCATATTGAATGTGAGGCAAAATTAGAGATTGTCTGTAGTCTTGGTTCTGTGAGTCAGGGGGAGCCATTGACGGTCCTTCTGTGTATTGGATGAATACAGGGAGGGATTAAGATGAAAAACTGTTTGGGGCGCCTAGGTGGCTCAGTGGGTTAAGCGGCTGCCTTCAGCACAGTTTTAATCCTACAACCCAGAGAAATTAGCAATTAACATTTTGGTATATACTTCTTATATTCGATGTATTACAAATAAACACACACATTCATAGACATACAATTCTAATAGAGCTCTTACTTGAAATAGTTTTTTTTTTTTTCCAATTTATTTATTTTCAGAAAAACAGTATTCATTATTTTTTCACCACACCCAGTGCTCCATGCAAGCTGTGCCCTCTATAATACTGACCACCTGGTACCCCAACCTCCCACCCCCCTGCCACTTCAAACCCCTCAGATTGTTTTTCAAAGTCCATAGTCTCTCATGGTTCACCTCCCCCTTCCAATTTACCCAAAAGCACATACCCTCCCCAATGTCCATAAGCCTACACCCCTTCTCCCAACCCCCCCTCCCCCCAGCAACCCACAGTTTGTTTCGTGAGATTAAGAGTCACTTATGGTTTGTCTTTGAAATAGTTTTTATCCTGTTTTTTGTTTTGTTTTGTTCTTTGGGGTTTTTCCCCTTAATAAATTGTTGAGAGCATCTACTCTTATCATAAAAAGTATTTTCAAAAATGCCATTTAAAATCATCTAACGGGGGGGCGCCTGGGTGGCTCAGTGGGTTAAGCCGCTGCCTTCGGCTCAGGTCATGATCTCAGGGTCCTGGGATCGAGTCCCACATCGGGCTCTCTGCTCAGCAGGGAGGCTGCTTCCCTCCCTCTCTCTCTCTGCCTGCCTCTCCATCTACTTATGATTTCTCTCTGTCAAATAAATAAATAAAATCTTTAAAAAAAAAAAAAAATCATCTAACAGGGGCCTGGGATCAAGCCCTGCATTGGGCTTCTTGCTCAGCGGGAAGCCTGCTTCTCCTCTCCCACTCCCCCTGCTTGTGTTCCCTCTCTCTCTGTTCTCTGTGTTTCTCTGGCAAATAAGTAAATAAATAAAATCTTTAAATAAAATAAGATCAGATCATCTCACAGTCCATCACATGGCTATTCCATGATTTACTTAGGTTACTTTCTCAGTGTTTCCATTATGGAATTTTTCATATTTTTGTGTGTGTGTTTTAATTGGGAGGGTGATTAGATAGCATGTAAGGTTAAAATACTTGAAAAAATATTTGACTACCTATAATATGCTTTTTAAGACTCAGACAACACATTGTACAGTACTTGTATATTAACCTAACTGTCATATTATTCCTTGTTTTGAGTGATTTTTCTCAATTAACATGCTATGTTAATTGAGACATGCTATGTTTCTTTTCATTCTGTATTATTCATTTAGTCCTCATATACTTTGATGTACTCTGGTGGTTTGAGGGGAATGTCTTTTTGAAGTATAGAACAGTACTTCTGAGGTATTAATTAAAGCTTGATTATGGGCAAAGGCTTTATTAGAGACTACAATTTCAGTTAAAAGTGAAAACAATCTCAGTTTTCTTTAAATGTTCTAAGTAATTTTGTTTGTTATTTTTCTCTTAACTCACCTTTCCTGTCCCCTCTTTTTCAGATGATGGCTACAGATGAGTTACCTATATGGATTTTTTAAAGGACAGAACAGTAATGAAATATTTTAAATACTTGTTCCTGAAAATCATGAACATTGACACAAATTCTACCTCTGTCAACTTTTATTTAAATCAGTGAATATTTATGTAAAAATTTTGGTTTAAAAGAGCCATATCTATGTGTATATTTTTATATATGTGACAGAACAAAACATTAATAGTGCTAACTAATGTTCTATCTGTATTTATACTATTCCTGACTTAAATTACTCCTCAAAGTGTGTTGTTTATACTGTGAATATAATGTATTGTTCACATTATACTTTAATAATCTTTTTCATAATGAGCCATGATATGTATATGTAAATATTCTTACTGTACTTATTTTCAAAGTTTTTAGTTTTCATGCCTGTGTTTATAAACCGTATCTTTAATGCATTCACAGAGGATTATCAACTTTGATGCTGTGCTTTCTCACTTTTTTCTTCTAAATGTAAAATTATTCACCAGTTTTTTGTTGTCATCAAGGGTAATATATTCAGGTCTATTCTTACAGTAGCAGAGGTCTTGATAAAATAATGATCACCATATATAATTTGTTACTGCTAACTAGAAAAACTGATAGAAAAGATACATTTGTATATTACATACAATGTAATATTGTGGTTATCACATGGTTTTCGTATAACAAGTTCTATCAGAATCAAACAAAAAGCTGCATTCAGAATTTTGTAAGACAAAATATAGAACAGAAATTTGAGACATTTTTTGGTAAATAAAAGTCCTCCTTGTATTAATTGAAAATCTCAGAGTATAGAAGTATATGGAGTAAATACAGTATTTTGTTAAAATGCCAATATACATTCAGTAATAGCAGTTATTTGCTTCTAAACCTATGTGTTTTAATTTATGAGTCTTGCAGAATAGTAGTAAACACTGAACTGTGGCATGTTAAATAGAAAACAACTTTTTGCAATTAATTTTCAAAGTTGTAATTTTAAGGACTTTAGATATAAACATACATCAATAGAAGAACAGAAGTACAAAATAGAATATCAGATACAAAAACTAATCGTGTTTGAACCATACACATTTGAAGAAAATTCTGTTCTCTGTGGATTTCATTATGATTGAAAAAGAACTTAAGAACTAACATAGGAAAGTCGAAGAGCAGTTATTTGTGATATGTTTTGTTTTCTCTCGTGGTTTACTGCAGTGGAGTTTGTGTGTGTGTGTTTGTGTGTACCTAGGGGTGGGCACTGTTGTTTTTCCAAAACGAATATGCCTTATATGTCTGGGTTATGCCCTTTGCAATAATCCACTGTGTATTGGGTATGATGTGGTTTACTTTTCTACCATCTTTGTAATTGTATGTATTCTGCCTCCTTTGTGTGAATTCATGTATTATATAGAAAAATACAAGAGAAATGGGACTATTTGCAATGTCATGTGGAAAATCTTTTAATAAATATATGTAAATAAAAAATATCTGTCCCCACCTTTTCCCCCCAAGCAACAGCAAGACATATTGTGTTAGTATTTTATTTTTAATGTTTTCTATAATTTAAAAATGTATAGCTTTAATTGTTATTTTCTTAACCATGTTACTACAATTTTTCTAAATTAGTTTTATCCTATAATACCAAATGTTCTGACCTTTTATAGATGTTTTTGTTTTAAGTAATTTTAAATTATGCTTGATATAGATTTTCCAATAAACTTTCCAGTCAATTTATTTTCTCTTTCTTACAAATAGTTATTTCTTAAATTTTAGCAATATTCTTAATTCTAAAGTTAAGTACAATTAATTCAAATGAAATTTTATCATGATAGGGTATGGGGAAATTGCAGTGCTTATGTGCCAGATTTTTTTTTGACTTTGATTTATTTCTAGGTAGTTCAAATATAAGAAATGAAATCAAAGTTTGTTTGAAATCCATCTACAAAATGATTAAACAGGCTCTCCCCAGTTTTTAGAAGATTTGAGCACCTGACTTACTGTCGTTCTACCGTTAATTCGATCATCAGTCTTTTTTATGTCAGTATCTTCTTAGAACAGTGGTGACTCACCAGGCCTGCACATTAGAGTTACCTGGAAAAAAATTTTTTTTAAAGATTTTATTTATTTATTTGACAGAGAGAAATCATAAGTAGGCAGAGAGGCAGGCAGAGAGGGGGTGGGCAGCAGGCTCCCCACTGAGCAGGGAGCCTGATGCGGGGCTCGATCCCAGGACTCTGGGATCATGACCTGAGCCAAAGGCAGAGGCTTTAACCCACTGAGCCACCCAGGCACCCCTACCTGGACAATTTTAATGAAAAACTGATTTCTGAGCCCTATGTTAGTCCAAATAAGAATCTCTGGCAGTTAGGTGTGAGCATTTTGGGGTTTTTTGTTTTGTTTTTGTTGGGTTTTTTTCAATTTTAGGTTCTCTAGGTGATTCTAATGTGTAATCAGATTTAAAATGTGCTAATTTAGAAACTGATCCACCAAACTGATTTCATGACCTATTAATGGGACTCACCCTTTAGTTTGAACACACTGCTTTAGATCCTATCATTACCTCCAGAAATCTCAACTTCTAGCATACTACTCACCTCCCCTTTCTGGGTCACTCTGTCATGCCTACCCTCACAATTCTATAGCTTTACCAGGATTTCTAGACAATTGATTCTCTCACCTATCCCTTGTCTAGAAGTCCCTTGCTTTCCTTTTTATCTAGGATAGACATTATTTTCTTTGCATATACCGTAAATTCTCTTATCCTTCTAAACTGAAAACTCAAATCTTAATTGTATCCAACTGCTCCAACTACACTGCATCTGTACCTAAGCCCCTGGATGGGGCTAGACAAAAAAAACCAACCATGTTGACCCTTTTCACTGAAAACTTCTGGCCCTGAAGATCAAGGGCTCACAGCACAGTGTGAGGATCTGTATACATTTTCCTGGTCAATTCACACTTAATCTCTCCTCAACAAGCATTTCACACCTCTTCTTTACTCAGACCTTCAGTCCTCCCCCTTTCTTGCTCTCAGGTTGTTTCTTTTTTCACTGAGAAAATGGAAGCAGGAAACTTCCTCACCCTCCCTAATCTGTGAACAATAGATTTGAAGGCATCCCTATCTTTATAACTTCCTATTCTGTTATAACAGGAACCATCTTTACTTCTAGCTACTTTATCTAATCATGATCAGTATTCATTCCTTCTACTACTCACTACTCAAAAGACTCCTTCATTAGTCCCACATTCTTTGGTCCCATTTTTGCTCTATTGGCTTGTTCACACTTGCATGCAAAACTCCTGTTTTAAATCTCCCATGTTAAAATCCTCCTAGACCCAACCATTCCATTTTTTGCACCCTTTAGAGGAAAAAAAATCTTTTAAAAGATGTTAATCTATACTCACTTCATCCCCTCTTTAAACTTTTCCTTCTTGAAAGGAAAGGTGGGTATAATGGGAAAGTAATTTCCATTACTGCAAACCATTTTTGTCAAGGTACCAAAAACCCCCATGTGTTGTTTATTTCCTTTTTCACACATAATGTTCCCAGTTAGTGCTTTTTGCTATATTTTGTTCTTATTTGGTACTGCTTCTGTCTTTTGAGGAAGGACTAGGGATAAATAGAGCTTAAAATAAGTGTATTTGAAGATAAAATTAAGGACTTCTTCCAGAAGGCATCAGAAAAAGAGATCGCAAATGTAATAGAAAATCATTATGGAGGATGTGTATCGGAGTGCCAACATCTAGGTAATAATGATCCTTAGAAGAGAGAAATACTATGAATGCAAAAACTATTTTAAGAAATAATGGAAATAAATGCCACTAAATCAAAGGATACAATCTGAGGTCTTTATTAAAGAGGTTCAGAAAAAGCCAAGAAGGAGAGAAGGGGAAAACCCACATTTAGATACAATATTAAAGACAAGGAAAGAAATTTTAAAAGCCCCAGAGAGAGAAACAGTTCACCTGAAAAGGAAAAAGAATTGTTGGTGAAGTCTATTGTACTAATAAAAAAAGAGGGAAGGACAAAACAAGAAAGAGGAGAAGGAAAGAAGGGAGGAGAGGGAAAGGAGAGAAGTGGGGGAGAGAGAGAAAGAAAGAAGAAAGGAATGAAGGAAAAGGGCAAGTAGGGAAGGAAGGAAAATCCGTAACAATTCAAACCAAAACTGGATAATGACAACATGTTAGATGGAAGAACATGAGAAGTCAAATATTTGTGTTTGGGGGAGAAGATACATATACTAATGTTTCAGAAATCAACAGGGTGAAATAACACCGCTATAAGTCTTAAAAGCCATTATCATAATGATATGACAGTAAACACCTAGCACTTTATTCTTCCCAGGTGCTGAGAATTTTACATATGTTAACTCACTTAATTCCCACAACAATCATATTCTTTATTCTCATTTTATAGATGAGAGCACAGGCAAGCCTTGCCTATGGACATATAACTAGTACAGGTGAATTTACTTTTAGACAATCTGTTAAGTGATTTAACATTTAAATCAGCACAAAAAGACATGATCCCTGCAGTGGAAAGCAAGAAAACAGAAAAAAAGAAAGTATGTTTGAAAATATGAAACAAGATGGCAAAAGTAAGTCTTTATATAAGAGTAGCCACAATAGGGGCACCTGAGTGTCTCAGTGGGTTAAAGCCTCTGCCTTCGGCTCAGGTCCTGATCCCAGGGTTCTGGGATCAAACCCCACATCAGGCGCTCTGCTCAGCAGGGAGCCTGCCTCCTCCTTTCTCTCTGCCTGCCTCTCTGCCTACTTGTGATCTCTGTCAAATAAGTAAATTAAAAAAAAAATTTTTTTTAAAGAGTAGCCACAATAAATGTAAGTGGGTAAATTTCTTCAGTTAAATGGCAGAGTCAGTTTGGATTTAAAGCTACAAGAGAGAGATGTTTAAAATAAAAACACATGGAGGGCGCCTGGGTGGCTCAGTGGGTTAAGCCGCTGCCTTCGGCTCAGGTCATGATCTCAGGGTCCTGGGATCGAGTCCCGCATCGGGCTCTCTGCTCAGCAGGGAGCCTGCTTCCTCCTCTCTCTCTCTGCTTGCCTCTCTGCCTACTTGTGATCTCTCTCTATCAAATAAACAAAATTTTTAAAAAAAAATAAAATAAAATAAAAAAATAAAAACACATGGAAAATTTGAAAATAAAAGGAAAAGATTCACCAGGCCCATGGGAACCAAGAGAAAACTAGAGTACTAATCTTAACTGACTAGATAGAATTTTAGGGAAAAGAAAAAAGAAAAAAACAGGGTATTACATACTGGTGAACAAGAACAACAATAGAACATATACAGCCATTGCAAATATACAACTGTATGTGTATATGTATGTATATAAAATTTTACACCCAACAAGCAGAATACACATTTTCTTCAAGTACATCTCTTCCATTTAAAAATAGACCATATGGGCACCTGGGTTGCTCAGTGGGTTGAGCCTCTGCCTTCAGCTCAGGTCATGATCTCAGGGTCCTGAGATTGAGCCCTGCATTGGGCTCTCTGCTCAGCAGGGAGCCTTCCTCCCCCTCTCTCTCTGCCTGCCTTTCTGCCTACTTGTGATCTCTCTCTCTCTGTCAAATAGATAAGTAAAATCTTTAAAAAAAAAAAATAGACCATATATTAGCCCTTAAGGGAATGCTTCAAATTCAGATGGATTAAATAATATAAATCGTTTCTTTGACCACAGTGTGTAAAATTAGAAAATAATAAAAGGATAGAATAAATTTTATTGTGTTTGGAAACTAAAAAATGTCTTTCTAAATTATCCTCTGATATAGATGAAAATCAAAAAATCAAATAATTTAGACTGATGAGTAAATGATAAAATCACTGAAATAAAAATTATGGGACACAGCCAAAGTAGTAGAACAGGAAAACTATAACTTAAATATATTAATCAGGAAATAAAAATCATTAACAAATGAGCAAGGATTTTTTTTTTTTAAAGATTTTATTTATTTATTTGGCAGAGAGAGATCACAAGCAGGCAGAGAGGCAGGCAGAGAGAGAGGGAAGGAAGCAGGCTCCCGGCTGAGCAGAGAGCCCGATGCGGGGCTCGATCCCAGGACCCTGGGATCATGACCTGAGCTGAAGGCAGCGGCTCAACCCACTGAGCCACCCAGGCGCCCCGAGCAAGGATTTTTTTTAAAGATTTTATTTATTTATTTGACAGACAGAGATCACAAGTAGGCAGAGAGAGAGGAAGGGAAGCAGGCTCCCTGCCGAGCAGAGAGCCCGATTCGGGGCTCGATCCCAGGACCCTGGGATCATGACCTGAGCCAAAGGCAGAGGCTTTAACCCACTGAGCCACCCAGGTGCCCCGTGAGCAAGGATTTAATTCAAGAGATTAGGAAAAGGTAACAGCAACCCTTGCTCTCTCTCCCTCCTCAAATTAATAAATAATGAAGAACAGAAAAATTGTTAGAGAACAATAACATCAACCACAAAAGTTGAGATGAACAAGCCAAAAGTTCGGTCTATAAAAGGACTGATTAATAAACTTTATTTGAAATGAGACTTATCTTGATATAAAATATACAAAATTCAGAATGAAAATAGGAAAATAATTACAGATATGTCAGGTTCAAGAATATGAAAGTATGAAGAATGGCTATATGCTAATGTGTGAAATACATAAAATCCATGAAAATAAAAAATGCTGAAATTTGGTACAAGAAATAATATAGAACTGAACTCAAACAATATGTGATAAATTGAGAAACAGGGGCACCTGGGTGCGCAGTGGGTTAAAGCCTCTGCGTACTGCTCAGGTCATGATCGCTGGTCCTGGGATCGAGCCCCGCATCAGGCTCTCTGCTTGGCAGGGAGCCTGCTTCCTCCTCTCTCTCTGCCTGCCTCTCTGCCTACTCGTAATCTCTCTGTCACATAAATAAATAAAATATTTTAAAAAGCAAAAAAAGAAACTGAGAAACAGTAAAATATAAATATCTGCTAATCTCTGGTATCATTGTCAATGGGGCAATAGATGAGGCAAAAAATAGATGAGCCTCAACTACAACAGAGAGAGAGGTTCTGACCATCTCTCCCCCACTTACAGATAACCTTAAGAGTCACAGGTCACTCTAGTTGGGGTTTATTTTGAAATCTGATTTGGATCAACATTACATTGGTTTGGTTAGGAAATATGGGCCATGTCACTGAGAAGTTGGAGCCTTGATTGGCCTACATGGCATAAACCAAGTCTGGTTAGCAGTCGGGAGAAGCCTATGGATTTGCATCAGTCAGATTTTTAAAAGACTATACTGAAAAAAAAAAAGAAAGAAAGAAAGAAAAGATTGTGCTGGTCTGTGTGTTTGTACATAGACAAGGCAGAGTCCATGTTTGGCCTTAAGCATAACAAGATGGTAGAAGAACAGCCACACCCACGTGAATTTTTCTGTTCTCATAGCACATGGACAGGGATGACAGATACAGAAGCAGGTTGGATTGCCAGACACTGCAGTTTCTTGATTCAGGCAGACCATACGATTTTTTTTTTTTTTTTTTTTTTTGGCCAGGCTGCAATGTAGGCTATTTGTAGGGGACAAAGAGAGCATTCATGGCTCTTGGCTGGGCCCCGCTCAAAGAATGCTGATTTGTGGATTAGCGGATATAAAGGACCAAATAGAATGCCTGTTCCCAAAAAGTCCCACAAGATGCTCAACTTCCTTTCTGGTTGGGCATGGCTGGAGATACAGCCCTTTTTCCTGAGGGGCCAGAGGAACTGAGCATTGGGAATCTGCCCAAGAAATTTCACTTGGCAAGTAGGCCTCTGAATTTTGTAGGGGGGTATCAGCCACCCCCGCTGTGTAAGTGTGAGAGTCAGAGGTCTTGAAATGAAGGCTTCTGACTTGCCAAGCAACAGGATATCCTCTTCGGGTGGAAAACTGTGAAATCAGAGGGTAGAGTCACCCAGGCTAAATCCTGGCTTGTCTGCTAGCGACAAACGGCAACAAGTTTGTCCCACAAGCATATCTCCACTTTCTGCTCTTCCGTGACTGGGATAAGCCCCTCTGACACTTACGGGATGGGAATGTGAGTATTTAACACCTCAATCCCTACTATTTTTTTTTTTTTTAAAGATTTTATTTATTTGTCAGAGAGAGGGAGAGAGAGCGAGCACAGGCAGCAGAGAGGCAGGCAGAGGCAGAGGGAGAAGCAGGCTCCCCGCCAAGCAAGGAGCCCCATGTGGGACTGATTCCAGGCTGGGATCATGACCTGAGCCGAAGGCAGCTGCTTAACCAACTGAGCCACCCAGGCGTCCCTCAATCCCTACTATTCATTCAGATGGGCAGGTAACAACAGTGCATTGAATTATACCACAAAGTCTCACTAAGAAGTCATGTTAGCTTTTCTTTCCCATTCAGAACCCTGTCCAAATCCCATCTGTTAAACCTAAGCATCCTTTGGACCAGGTAGGAGTGTGACTAGGATGTCTATATCCAAGGAAGCTTAGAAATTTGAGTCCCTCCCCTCCATGAAATGTCTCAGTATATTTGTACAGAGTGTGTATGGTCTTCAGTCTTCCATGGGAACAGGGAGATCTTGACCCAGTTATTTGGTTCCTTAAGGTAGCAGGACTTCCCTGAGGTCAGGACAGAGGAGGGAGAGATCAGAGGGCACAGAGAACAGCTCTCTTCATCAGGCAAAGGCAAGGAGCTGATGGTGGCTTAGGCTCAACCAAACAAAACCAAAATTCTGGATCCTTCCTGCTGACATCATTTATTTCAGCTTTGGAGCTCTCTCGACCTAGCAGCCAAAGTCATATTGCCTTCTAACTAGGGCCCCAGGGCTCTGCTGCTCCAGTGTTATGAAGACGTCTCGTCGCCCACCTGAGGAGGAGAACACCATTCAGTGAGCTTGTTTCAAACCCACCTCTCATTGCTCAGACCCTAAATATTCATGTACAGGACTGAATGAAATACTGTAGGTCTGCTGGGGACGTTGGGTGAGAATAGTCACTACCAGGTTCTGTGTCATCTCCTCATATTCCCTTACCTCATCTTTTCTCTTCCGGGTAGCCACATCCTGTCAACGTCCTATCCTTGTTGCCCAAACTGTGAAGAACCGTGAATGGTCTGATTCTTGTCCTGTTCACAACCTGGCAGGTTAGCCTGTCACAGGTTCATGAGTGCCGGCAGAAGACACGAGACTTCTGGGTCAGAGACAAAGCTCTTTATTACCGCACATGCAGCAGGCAGCTAGTGTTTTACTGCAATTCCTCGTGTCCGCAGATCCCACAGGGACCATACCAGTAGACCTAGGTGGATGCTGCACATAGAGTGGATTTATATTGCAGCAGAGGAATGAGAATTTAGGAAACTTCCATCTTCTATAAGAGGCTTCAGGCAAAGCAGCCCAACCATCGCCCTGGGGGGAGATACTATCTTTTTTATTTTTTTTAAAGATTTTATTTATTTATTTGACAGATCACAAGTAGGCAGAGAGGCAGGCGGAGAGAGAGAGGGGGAAACAGGCTCCCCGCCTAGCTCTCTGCTAGGGGCTTGATCCCAGAACTCTGGGATCACGACCTGAGCCAAAGGCAGTCTTTAACCCACTGAGCCACCCAGGCGCCCCGACACTATCTTTTTTATACTGGACAGCAAACAAAACTGCCCCCTGGTCTGGAGTGACACTATCTCTAGTTTCCAAAGCTAAACAAACATCCCTAAAAGATAATCTGAACAAAAACTGCCAGGGCCTCTGAGGCAGAGGTAGAATGAGAGTTCTGTGGAAAATTATCTCCCGACACTTTTATAATATTAATCTCTTTTATTGTCATAAAATATACATAAAATTTACCATATTAAATTTTAAGTGTACAATATGCACTCTGATTAATGCATTTTTAATTTTCTAGTATTTATTCAGATTTTTGAAAATCTGCTTGTAAGTGGCACTGACCCATAGTCATCTTTTGTGTGAAAGCAACATTGTGTAGCTTTGATGTCATGGTTATGTTGACTTTCTAGAATGAGCTACGAAATGTCTCTTTTCCCATGCTCTGGAATTCTCTGCATTACATGGGAATCACTGGCTCCTCGAAAGTTTGTTAGAGGTGACCCATGAAATCACCTGGGTAGGCATCTTTTTTTGAGGAAAACGTTTGACCACCTTTTCAGTTTTTTAAACAAATACTGATCTATGCAGATATCCTCCCCCTTCTTAAGTCAGTTTTGGGAACTCAGTTTTTCTGGAAAATCTGTTTCATCTAGATTTTTTTTTTTTAAGATTTTATTTATTTATTTGACAGAGAGCGATCACAAGCAGGCAGAGAGGCAGGCAGAGAGAGAGGAGGAAGCAGGCTCCCCGCTGAGCAGAGAGCCCGATGTGGGGCTCAATCCCAGGACCCTGGGATCATGACCTGAGCTGAAGGCAGCGGCTTAACCCACTGAGCCACCCAGGCGCCCCACAACTTTTTATTTTGTTGTTCAAATCTACTGCTTGGTTTGTTTTCTGTTTCATTGACTTCTCTTCTCATTTCTTCCTTATTTCTGCTTTTTTTTTTTTTTTTTTGGTTTTTGTTTTCATTCTTGCATTATATACTTATTTCCTTTTTAGTCTTTCTTATTTTCTAATGTATTCATTGAAAGCTATGACATTTCCTTTGAGAACTTCAAGCTATACCCACACAGGGTTTTTAGTCTTTATTTGTCATTGTTTTCTAAATAGATTCCAATTTCAGTTCTGAATTATTTCTTAACTGGGGTCACTACATAGTATATCATCCAAATTGGGACATTTTTGCAATGAAATATATATATATATATATTATGTCAGGACAATAGGTAAAAGTCAGGACTGTTCTGGGTGAAGAAGGAAAATATGGTCATCGTATTTTTTTTTTTTAATTTTATTTATTTGACACAGAGAGATCACAAGTAGGCAGAGAGGAAGGGGGAAGCAGGCTTCCTACTGAGCAGAGAGCCTGATGTGGGTCTCGATCCCAGGACCCTGAGATCATGACCTGAGCTGAAGGCAGAGGCTTAATCCACTGAGCCACCCAGGCGCCCCTCATCATATTTTTTTAAAGATTGATTTATTTATTTGAGAGAGAGAGCATGAGCAGGAGAGGCAGAAGAAAGGGGGAGAAAATCTCAAGTAGACTCCATGCTGAGTACAGAGCCCAGTGGGGGGCTTGACCTCGTAACCCTGAGATCAGGACCTGAGTTGAAGCCAACAGTTGGACACCTAAACAACTGCACCACCCAGGTTCCCCCTATGGTCACCCTATTTTTAATGCAAGAGTTATTTAAAAAGAAGCCTTAAAATTTTCACATAGTAGTTACAAATTTTAAATTCAATAGTATTTTGATCAATGAATGTGAGCTGCATGGATCTTGTTTTGTTTTGTTTTGTTTTGTTTTTTAAAGATTTATTTTATTTATTTGACAGACAGAGATCAGAAGTTGGTGAGAGGCAGGCAGAGAGGAAGCAGGCTTCCCACAGAGCAGAGAGCCCGATGCGGGGCTTGATCCCAGGACCCTGGGATCATTACCTGAGCTGAAGGCAGCGGCTTAATCCACTGAGCCACCCAGGCGCCCCTGGATCTTGTTTTTGAAATTTATGAGGTTTGGGTTTTTTTGGCCTCAAACTTTATCAGTTTTTGTGACTATTCCCAATAGTTTTGTACAGAACGCATATTTTCTGTTTGTTGGGTACACATCTCTTGATACTTTATTTTTATTATTTTTTATTTTAAAGATTTTATTTATTTATTTGAGATAAAGCGAGCAAGAGAGAGAGAGAGCAAGAGCAGGGTGGAGGGGTAGAGGGAGAAGCAGGCTCCCCACTGAGCACGAAGACTAAAGTGGGACTTGATCCCAGGACCCTGAGATCATGACCTGAGCCAAAGGCAGACACCTAACTGACTGAGTCACCCAAACTATATGATTTAATGATTTTTATTATATTCACAGAGCTGTGCAACCATTACATCAACCAATTTTAGAACATTTCATCAACCCTCAAAGAAACCTCATACCAAGAGTTACCATTTTCCACCAACTTTCCTTCTCCAACCATGAGTTCATTACTGTCTCTATAGATTAACCTGTCATACAGTTTAATTTAGTATAAATGGAATAATATAATGCGTGGTCTTTTATGTCTGGCTTTTACTTAGGATAAGGTTTTCAAGGTTCATCCATGCAGCATCATGTATCAGTATTTCATTTCTTTTAATTGCCAAATAATATTCCATTGTATGGTTAATAGCACATTTTGTTCGATCTATTCATCAGTTCATAGACATATGGATTGTTTCAATTTTTTGGCCATAAACATTCATGTGCATGTTTTGTATGGCTATGTTTTCATTTCTCTCTCTCTCTCTCTCTCTTTTTTTTTTAAGATTTTATTTATTTACTTGGCAGAGAAAGAGACGGCAAGAGAGGGAACACAAACAAGGGGGGCAGGAGAGGGAGAAGCAGGCTTCCCGCTGAGCAGGGAGCCCAAAACGTGGCTCCATCCCAGGACCCCAGGATCATGACCCGAGCTGAAGGCAAATGCTTAACCAACTGAGACACCTGGGCAGCCCTGAATGTTTGCCTTTAAATTCTTGAGTTGGATAAATTCTTTATTTTTTGTTTTTGTTTTTTATTTTTTTAAAGATTTTATTTATTTATTTGACAGAGAGAGATTACAAGTAGACAGAGAGGCAGGCAGAGAGAGAGAGAGAGAGAGAGAGGGAAGCAGGCTTCCTGCTGAGCAGAGAGCCCGATGCGGGACTCGATCCCAGGACCCTGAGATCATGACCTGAGCCGAAAGCAGCGGCTTAACCCACTGAGCCACCCAGGCGCCCTGGATAAATTCTTTATATGTTCTGTATATAAGTTCCTTTATCAGACACATGATTTTCTTTTTTTTTTTTTAAAGATTTTATTTATTTATTTGACAGAGAGAGATCACAAGTAGGCAGAGCGGTAGGCAGAGAGAGAGAGGAGGAAGCAGGCTCCCTGCCGAGCAGAGAGCCCGAAGCGGGACTCGATCCCAGGACCCTGAGATCATGACCTGAGCCGAAGGCAGCGGCTTAACCCACTGAGCCACCCAGGCGCCCCATAGACACATGATTTTCAAATATATTTTTATTCTCTTGGTATCATTTGTAGCACATTTTTTATTTTGATGTAGTTTAAATTTATTTATTTTTTTCTTTCATTGCTTGTGCTTTTGGGTGTCACCTAAGAAACCATTGTCTGACTCTGGGATGTAAAAATTTACTCATGTTTTCTCCTAAAAGTTGTATAGTTCTAGCTCTTACCTTTAGGTCTATGGTCCATTTTGAATTAATTTTTACAAATAGTGTGAGATAGTTGTCCAGATTCATTCTTCTGCATCTGGGTATCCAGATGTCCCATATGATTTTTTTTTCTTTTTTTATTAGTATTTGCCTAATACACCCTCCTATTACTTTATTTTTAGATAGCATCATAACGTTGTAATTTAGGTGTTAGGTATATGAGATACAACAGTTACCCCCATTTTACAGATTTGATGAAGTGTCTGATGTTGAATGACAGATCCATGCACAGAGACAGGAAGTCAGGACAATGGATAGGATAAGCATTCTGATTTCTCATCCCGCCCTCTGAGCCATTTAAACAAGTCCACCTCACTCGCAATAAATTCTGAATATTCACAACAGCTCATCCCCTGGAGTGGTCAGAGGTAATTAGTAACCTTATGCCTGATTCACAGAAACTTTCAAAATGGTGATACATGTCAATTTTCTCACTTTGGAGATCAAGGCTGTTGGACAAACACAAGAGGGCTCTGAAAAAGTGGCAAGGGACAATTAAGACCCTCCTACACCACAATACTTCTACTACTGTAGCTTTTCCCTATCTTTAAAAAAAAAGATTTTATTTATTTATTTGACAGAGAGAGAGAGGGAACACAGGCAAGAGAGTGGGAGAGGGAGAAGCAGGGTCCCCACTGAGCTGGGAGCCTGATGCAGGCCTTGATCCTAGGACTCTGAGATTATGACCTGAGCCGAAGGCAGAGGCTTTAACCCACTGAGCCACCCAGGTGCCCCAGTTTTTCCCTATCTTTTTTTTTTTTTTTTAAGATTTTGTTTATTTATTTGACAGACAGAGATCACAAGTGGGCAGAGAGGCAGGCAGAGAGAGAGGTAGAAGCAGGCTCCCCGCTGAGCAGAAAGCCCGACGAGGGGCTCGATCCCAGCACCCCGGGACCACGACCTGAGCTGAAGGCAGAGGCTTTAACCCACTGAGCCACCCAGGCACCCCTTTCCCTATCTTTTGTCTTTATTTATTATCCATATGACTTACGTTTGCACAATTACTTTTTGTAATTCAGTTCATTAGTCTCTCCACCCAGTGAAAGATTTTATTGTACTCCTTTACTGAGCACTAAGAAAATTTTTTTTTTTAAAGATTTTATTTATTTATTTGACAGAGAGAGATCACAAGTAGGCAGAGAGGCAGGCAGAGAGAGAGAGGAGGAAGCAGGCTCTCCGCTCAGCAGAGAGCCCGATGCGGGACTCGATCCCAGGACCCTGAGATCATGACCTGAGCCGAAGGCAGCGGCTTAACACACTGAGCCACCCAGGCGCCCCGAGCACTAAGAAAATTTGATGTTAGTATACAGGGAAAGGATTGACAAGCAGGTGTGCTGGAGAACAGAATCAAGAGGCTTTGGAAGTCCATGATCTAACTGAGGGGCTCTTAACCTTGGCAATATTGACATTCTGGACTAGATAATTCTTGGTTGTGGGGACTGTCCCGTGCGTTGCAGGATGGTTAGCAGCATCTCTGGCCTCTACCCACTAGATGCCAGTAGCGGCACCTGCTAATCAGCTGTGGCAACCAAAAATGTCTCCAGACACTGCCAAATGCCTCCTAGAAGGCAAAATTACTCAGGATTGAGAACTACTGATTTAACCATATAATCTCTTTCTCACACCCTTTCCACCCCCCAATACAACAGTTCAGTGGTTAAATATTTTAAAAATTCCTCATTTCTGCATCTTTTGTATTATATTATGGTCTCTGAAAATCGAAGTCTCAACTGAAAGGTAGCTATTTTTTTTTTTAAGATTTTATTTATTCATCTGACAGAGATCACAAGAAGGCAGAGAGGCAGGCAGAGAGAGGAGGAAGCAGGCTCCCCGCTGAGCAGAGAACTGGACGCAGGGCTCGATCCTAGGACCCTGGGATCATGACCTGAGCCAAAGGCAGAGGCTTTAACCCACTGAGCCACCCAGGCGCCCCTAAAGGTAGCTATTTAAAAAAATATTTATTTATTTATTTATTTATTTAACACAGAGAGAGAGAGAACAAGCAGGGAGAGTGGAAGTGGGAGAAGCAGGTTCCCCACCAAGCAGGGAGCCCCATGACAGACTTCATCCCAGGACCATGAGATCATGACCTGAGCCAGAGACTGACACTTAACCAACTGAGCCACCAGGCGCCCTGAAAGGCAGCTATTTCAAAAGTGGAATAATGGGCTGATACCTGGTTCACTGTGTCACACTATTATTATAGCCCCACAGGTATGTGTTTGAAAAGTGAGGGAAAAAACAGCACCTGTCAAAAGTGGTGCTGATAGCTTCTGATTTCTGAGGCCCATGAGACACAAAGTCCAACTAGAAAGTTCTATTATGAGCATTAAATTCCCTAGAACTCTTTCAATATTTGAAGGCTGTATAATTCAGGGTATCTTGCTCTGCAAATTGAAAAGATAGTAGATCTACACTTCTTTAATGTAAATTTGAATTTTTATAGAGTATGTTTTCATGTAGTTGGCAAGACTAAATATATCAAGAAAAAGATCTCAGTTATATGTACTACACAGATTTAATTTTTGGCTCTGAGAACTCCTAGTGCTACTGGATCAAATTAGAAAGATTTTTTTTTTTCCATTCCAGTATAGTTAACATACAGTGTTAGTTTCAGGTGTACAATATAGCGATTCTCAAAATCAGAAGGAACTTGCTCAGCCCCTTGCAAAATTCTTCATTGTGTTTATTTGGAATAAAGCAGACATCAGTTAAAATATGCAAGCACTGGAGAACTGAATTTTTCCTATATTCACAAAAATACACAACCATATTTTATTCCGGATAATTAAAATATTTATTAAAAAAAAACACCCAGTTGGAAAAAGCAACATGCACTACGTTCTCAGAGTATCAAAGTTTATTCTTCGAAGTCATGCACTTGCATTCCAATTATTAGTTCTGTTTTTGGCATTGGGGTATCTGGCTCAATACTGAGTATCTCTGAGGGTTACCTGTCATCTTTTTAAAAAGATTTTATTTATTTAGGGGCACCTGGGTGGCTCAGTGGGTTAAGCCACTGCCTTCCGCTCAGGTCATGATCTCAGGATCCTGGGATCGAGTCCCACGTCGGGCTCTCTGCTCAGCAGGGAGCCTGCTTCCCCCTCTCTCTCTGCCTACTTGTGATCTCTCTCTGTCAAATAAATAAATAAAATCTTTAAAAAAAAAGATTTTATTTATTTATTTATTAGTGAGAAAAAGAGACAGAGCACCTAGCAGGGGAGAAGGGCAGAGGGAGAAAAAAAAGCAGGTTCCCTGTTGAGCAGGGAGCCCCACCTATCTTTTGTCACAGAGGATTTGTTTACTTTGTTCCCAATTTCCTGACTAATAACGATACTGAATTACTTTTAGCATCTTTGGGGGTGCCTAGGTGGCTCATTGGTTAAGCCTGTGCCTTTGGCTGGGGTCGTGATCTCAAGGTCCTGGGATGGATCCCCGCATCAGGCTCTCTGCTCAGCAGGGAGTCGGCTTCCGCCTCTCTCTCTGCCTGCCTCTGCCTACCTGTGATCGATCTCTCTCTCTCTCTCTCTCTCTCTCTCCGTTAAATAAATAAATAAATAAAAATCTAAACAAATCAAGCATCTCTGCATGCACGGTGAAGGAAAAGATCACTAGTTTCTAGAACTGATTTCTGAATTCCAGTTAAATAGTCAAAGCAAAAAGTATGGAGGAAAAGTCTCAGTGTTTCCAGTTAGGCCACAAAATGAAAAGTTAAAACATTTTCTTTAAAATATCAAACTCAATTTTTTATTTCATCGTGGCTCGGGACAATAGTGTCCGAAGTCCATGTCACCCTGTTCTGATGTACACAGAGGCTCAGCCAAGCGATTTGGAGCCTTTCTGTTTCTGCGGGGCATCTCTCAACTAGTTTGACATCCAGGAGTCCCAAGGCTCTCTCGCCCTGGGGGGTTCTGCGGGGGGAAGCTCCCTTTGGGGACCAGGTGGCTCTCTCCTTAGTGTCTGACTCGCCCAGGTACCAGGGGGCGGCTTTGCCTGCCGCCGGTGATGACGGATGCTCCCGGGTTCCGACCCCACGCGAGCCTGCCTGCGAGCCCACCGCAGCAGCCTCAGACCCCGGGCGCTGGGTGGTCCCTCGAACCATCCCCTGCAGCTCCGCGAAGGCCCGCGTCAACCCCACACCCTTGGCTCCGCCGGCTCGCGGTGCCTGGGCACCTCTAGGTAGCGGGGCTGTCGGAGGCGCGCCCTTCCCGGCGGGCGCGAGAAGTCGGGCGCCCCGGGCCCGCGGCGGCTGCAGGCGGTCCGGGGCGAAGCCGGGCGGGGCGGCGGCGCGGGTCCGAGCGCCCGAGGCGCCGGCGGAACACGTGACCACGGCGCGCGGGGCCGGGCGCGCAGTGCCGCGCGGTGGCGGCGGCGGGGAGAGCAATGGAGGCCGCGGCCGCCTGAGGGGCGGGTGCGCTGCTGGTGCCGCTGCGGAGGCTGTCGGTGCTGCCGGGCAGCCGCCGGCTTACTCGCGTCCGCCGCCAGCGCGGGACCGCCGGTCGCCGTCCAGTCGCTCTGCCAGCCGCGGCGCCACGCGGGGACTCAGGTGAGCGCCTTGTCGGCCCGCGGTCGGACCCAGACAATGGGGGCAGCCGGCGGGCTTCTCCCTTGCACGCGCGACCCCCCGGGCTGCGTCCCCGTGACGCCCCGGGAATCACGACCTTGCGCTGGCCCGGGGGGCGTGGGCTCGGGGGCCCGGGGACTTTGGGGCGGTGTCCCCGCGTGTCCGGTGCGGACCCTCCCCGAGGAACGGGCGCAGGGTGTGCGCCGCTTTGGGTCTCACGCGAGGGAACCTGCGGACCGGCTGCGCCCCGGGAACTTGCCGAGAGCGTGGGACCTTCTAATTCCCTTTCTCCTACCGGCGCGGCGGCATCCTGTCCCGGGGTCCCGGGGTCGCGTCCCTGCTGCGGCGGGGGCAGAGCGAGACCTCGCCGTCTGGGATCTCAGACGCTGACCGCGCTCAGCCCTCTCCCCACGCCGGAGCTGCATTGCTTTGTTTAACCTCTGCCAAGCCATTTCGCACAAAACTCTTGTTGCCCCAATTGTGATGAGCCACCAGTCTGATGGCTGAGGCAAGACAAAGGTTCTCCCTGTTTACCAAGGGCTGGAGCCGGGGGACTGCACGCTGCCAGTGGTGTAAAATGTGTTTTCCTTATCTTCTCCCAGGCGTTCTTGTGATGGTTTTCCTGGTCCTGTAACCGTCATTTCTTGCAGAGGTCTGTAGTGGTGAGATTGGACCTCCTAACCCTACGGATACGGTAGGTGGGGTATGGCTTTTATTCACGGTTATCAGTAAACAGAAGGGCAGACGTTCACATTTGATGTTTGTTGTTCTAAGAAAAGAGGCATCGTAATATTTTCTGAATTCTGGATTTTAAGAAAGAATGTATACATAAAGACACATTGACTCAGTAGTTGGGGCGGGGGGGGGGCGGATCTAGTAACTGCGACCATGTGTTGTGAAATTTTAATACGGTTTTACGAATAATGGCCCGGAAACTGATCTGGTGTAGGTGAGGGAGTGTGAGAATGTTGGGGGTGGTGGTGATGGAGAGGGAGTGGTTAGAATACAAAGGATAAGGCAGTTTTAGTAAATGGTTCTTAGTAAATATCTTGTAGCAAATTTCAGTTCATTAAGTTGTCAGTAAATTGGTGTTCACGTGTAAAAATCACCTATCGTAGTTGTTGAATTATACAGAAAATGGCTCTCAATTATTTGGTATTGTATGTGACTCAGGAATCTGAATACAAGAATCAATTTCGAGTAATTTTAAAACATCAACAAAGGAAATACACTTTCACTATTGCCTCCTTTATTCTGTGAGAAAACTGAATCCTAGTTCAGTACCTTCAAGAGAAAATTGCCTGTAAGAAAAGAAATTTCAAAGGCAGGTTTTTTAAAAGAAACATTTTGAAAAATGCATCTTTTGTAGGTAGATATGGTTGCACTATAGGTTATTTCAACTCAGAAATGTGAAGGGAAAGAAATCGTGCTACTAGATTGCCCCTTTCCAGGATTAAAATGTATTTTCTTCAAAACCTTATTTTTACAGTCGCTTCTGACATTGAGAAACTTTCACTCTAAAGATTTAGTACTTAGCAGTAAATTTGGAGTCAAGAAGATAGTCATACTGACTTGACATACCCAGGCATTTGGTGCAGAAAACAAAAGCTGTGTAGGTTTTTCTAAAGTATAATGCACTATAAAAAATGCTGGATGAATTTAATTATTCCTAGATGAAGAAGTATTTTACAAAAATTAATTGAAATTCATATGAAATTCTCCAGGGCAAGGGACAGTTTATAGTCTTTTTTTGTAGTTTGCATTTCTAACTTGGCTTATAGTAGGTGTTCAATAAATATCTATGCAAAGAATGAAGAAATGAAAAATAAAACACAAATTGATAAAACATGCATACAGATTGAATTCATTTGCTTCTTTTAGTTTAATGAACATTACTGAAGGCCTACTGTGTGTCAAAATTGGGCACAGTGTTTCCACATAGAGTTTATGAAAGCCTTGTGACCTTCCTTTTTTGATCATTTTTGATGTACGTTTCTATGAAAAATGGGGTTCCTTGGGTGTTATTAATGATCATCTCATATAACTTTGTAGCACACTAAAGCATTTCATTTTTTGTGTGTAAATATACTTTCTCACAGTGGCCTATGGGAAGGCAGGCCAGATACTATCATTCCTGTTTTGTAGGTGAGGAAATCCAGAGAGGGTGAGATTAAATGACTTGCCAGCTCCTTGCCACTGAAGCAGCAATGCCAGGGACAGAAGCTGGATCTCATGCCTAGTGTTTTCACCTCTGAATCACACTGCCTTTTTCAAGCAATACTGTACTCCAGAAAATCACTCTCAAATTAGGCTTCATGAAAAAGTCCAACTTTTCAATAACTTGTATAGAAGGAAAACTTAATATTTTACAACCTAGTAATAACTGAAGTGGTTAAATGTGTGAATTCTAGAGTCAGGTGACTGAATTTGAACCCTGGATTAATAAGCTGCTAGCACTGCATCTCTGGCAAGTGACTAAATATCTCCGAGTCTCAGTTTCCTCATCTGTAAATGGTGGAAGTAGTAGTACTTTATTATAGGGTTTGGGGGGGAAATGAGCAAATGAAATCATGTGTGTGCATAGCGCAGTGTGCATGTGGCACAAACTAAGCATTCAGTGGTGACTAATTATTTTTATTCTCATTATTGTAATGTAAAGCAGTGGCTTTTATTTATTTGTTTAAAAGAAGATTTTATTAATTATTTTAGAGAGAGAGTGTGCGAGGGGTTGGGGGAGGAGCAGAGAGGGAAGGCGAAGGAGGAGGAAAGAATCTCAAGCAGATTCTGTGCCAAGCGTGGAACCCTGGGTCCAGTTCGATCTCATGACCCCGAGATTGTGACCTCAGCCGAAACTGAGTCTGATGTTAAACTGATTAAGCTACCAGGCACCCTTAAAGCAGTGGCTTTTAATTTTTCTTTCTTTTTCCTTTTTTTGGCACAGTAAGAGGTGAATTTTATATTGCCATCCAGTATACAGACACATTACAAATACGTTTAAAGGAAATTCATGGATCAGTGCTTCAACTTCCTACGTGCAATGCATGCTTATATTTTTATTCTACCTTATTTAAAAATGCTGGTCAAGAACCACTAAATGATTTCAAATTCCATTAATGAGCAGGACCTTAAGTTTGAAAAGCACTAATGTAAGGGATGATCAGGTTAAATGAAAGAAAAAATCTTTAATGAATCTTTATATTTTTCCTTTTAATCATTTACATCATTTGGAATGAATATTAAATTACACTGAAAATAGATTCTTAAATATTTTGTAGTAATTACAGTCATTTATTGAGCATTTATCATGATCTCGGTACTGTACTAAGCAGTCTATTTATATATGTTATCAAATTTAGGGCTCCTAACAGCCTGTAATTTGGCCCTGTGTTTCCATTTGATAATTGAGATTAAGACTCAGGTTTTATTAACTTGCCCAGGGTCATAAAGTTAGTAGAGATGAAGCAGGAATTTACACTGAGTTCTCTGTGACTCCAGACTTCTCTGTAGTCTCACCCTGTTCCAGTATTCTGTCACAGTGGTTGCTGTAGATCTGTCATTCTTTTTATGTAAATTTGAATGGCAATATCAAGAATTTACCTCTTGTGGTACATCTTTTGTAGTTTCCTTTGAAAGGATCCACTTGAAGCACATTTTCAACTTAGTAAAGTAAGAAAGGATATTGGGTAGACTGGTAATTTTGACTTTGGCTGTTCTTTGATGTAAATATTTTGGAATAGCTTCTCAGGTTTTTATGATAGAGTCAATTAATTGGTCAGTTTTATTGAGCACCCAAAGGTTTAATATGTCTTCAAAAGAGACATGAAATAGCTGTGTAACTATAAAAAGACTTCATTACGAATGAATGCCAGCTTTTGTTAAGGCACAAAATGAAGACTTAAGAGCCACGAAGAGTATTTTATAGTATATTGATTTGTCTCAAACTCACTGGGCAGTATTTATTTTATAAAGTACTTGTAAGGAAGCACAACTAACTGCCCTATAATTTATTTTTTTTAATATTTCAGTTCTTTGCAAGTGTTTCTTAAAATTTTTAGCAGTATTTCAATTTTAATTTTTTGATTTTGGGGAATTTCCTCTTTTAAAACTATTGTCAGAAAGAAAGCATGTTTTAAGGGAATATGTTCTATAAATAGTACTTGGAATTTACAAATAGGTGATTTTTTTTTTTAAGACTTTCTATATTTATTTGACAGAGAAAGATCACAAGCAGGCAGAGAAGCAGGCAGAGAGAGACGGGGAAGCAGGCTCCCTGCCAAGCAAGAGGGCCTGATGCGGGGCTCCGTCCCAGGACCCTGAGACCATGACCTGAGCCAAAGGCGGGGTGATTTTTAAATGAGAGTGGAAAAGCAGATTTCACTGTTTTTTTCACATTTACATCTTACAAATTCAGACTCTTGAAGTGTCTAGTTTGCCTATTGCCGTCAACTTGTATGAGTATCTCTTACAAATGAGATGATTACTAGGTGCTTAAAGATATAGAAATATTCCTCCTGTTTTTGCATTATGGTGTCTCTGTGCAGGGAGCTTTAAACTTTTAACTGTATGTTTAAACAGTTTATTTGTTGAATTAAGGTGAGTCTTTTCAAATTTGATAATTTTAGAATTAGAGTTTGTGTAGATCATGATGATATATTAGACAAAGAACAGCAGTTTCATGGTTTATTTATGTGGTTTGAAAATCCATGTGTTTCTGTTTGTCAGTCTTTGTTTTTTATTAAGATTAGATAAAAGTGAATATACTGTTTTATTTATTGTTGGCTATCAGATTTCGTCCTTAGCCTTTCGTCCTTTAGCCCTCAAAAAATTGTTTTGCCACTTATGAAATCTGTACAAATTTAGTAAGCTTATATCTTAAGTTAATTTATTAGCTTATGGCTTTTGTCTAACACTTGACCCTGAGTGAATTGGTATAGTTTCCATGAGCATCAAGAAATGTTCCAGCTGCTGAATCGTTGTTGTAATTTGATATTAACCTTGGTTACCATTACATTTTGTACTATTATTCTTTTCTTTATTGAAGTATAATTGACATACAATATTATTAATTTTAGATGTACAATAAAATGATAGTACTGTTACTCTTAATGTGAAAATTCTTAGCAATAAGAGCACAATCAATGTAGATGTTTATGCTAGTGGCTTTAAGACAGAACCACATGCATGTATTAGATTTACATATGTGTGATTTCCACAGATACATGAGAAGTGCAAGATGTTTAACTTAGTCCATAAAATAAAAAAAATCCTTAAGTAACTGTGGAAATAAAAATACAGAGTAAAAACCTTTAAAAGATGTTAAATGTCTTATACTTAACATGTTATCGGAAACATTTAAGAAGCCCAACAGCCCAATCATGTGTAATAGCTTTTATATAATAAGTTTGCATGTGAAAAGGTGATTCTATTTGAAATGTGAAAAGGAAAAGCAGGAATATTTTCCATCAGATTTTAAGACCTTGACCAGCTCTTTCAGATGTTTGCAGATTTTTTCAAAAGCGTATTTTAAAGCTTAAGGGGAAATTTCAATAAACTTGCTTCTAAAACTTGTACTATAGTAAATATTAAGTGTTTGAGGAAAAGATTCAGAAACTGCATCCCTGAAACACTTTGGGAGATATTTAAATCAGAAGTAAGTACTCAGCTCATTAGAGACAGGTTGTTAAGATGTAAAGCAGGTAGCAGCTGCTCAGAGGAATTATTCCCAGTAACGAGAAAGGAAGGGGCAATTTACTAAAAAGGTGTTGGGCTTTTACCAGGGAGGGTAAGAACAATCCACCCAGATGCCCACTGGCTCCCTGGTGAGGAACTGGCTGGCACTAAGAGGGAAAAAGGGGAACAGGCAGGGAGGGGATGCTATAGAGAAATTTGGTTATTACTTAAATCCGAGATAAGCTCGATTCAATATATAATCTGTGAACATTCTTTTTTTTTTTTTTTTAAGATTTTATTTATTTGACAGAGAGAGACACAGTGGGAGAAGGGAGCACAAGCAGGGGGCAGTGGGAGAGAGAGAAGCAGGCTTCCTGCTGAGCAGGAGCCCAATGTGGGGCTCCATTCTAGGAGCCTGGGATCATGACCTGAGCTGAAGGCAGATGCTTAACGACTGAGCCATCCAGGCGCCCCTAATCTGTGAAAATTCTTGTTTATAATTGTTAACCCATGGTTTCCTCACAGAGGAGACATAGAAAGGAAAGACCATGGTCCTGTGATCACTGTTTTTGGAAAAAAAAATATCAGTATGCTGAACCCCCTTGACAAAGCCCTTTGTGCTCTTAGGTGGGGGCCACAGCTGATGTTCTTAGGAAGCTTGTGGCGAATTCCAGTCTGCTTTAAATGATGCATGCAGGGTTTTCTTCACTTCGAAAAGTTGTTAATAAATTTAGAGTGACTTTTCCTCTAGCAGAACGTTGTTGTGACAGACACAGTGGACTTTCTTGGCACTTAGTGATGCAGCTGCCCAGGCATGTTTGTGATGGGTTAACTGTTTTCTAGAGTTAATGAGGTCAGGGTCACAGGTTCAATTCTTGGGAAGGCCAGTTAGCTTTGCTTTGTTCTCTGATCTCATATTGTACTCTTAACCCAGACTAGCCATCTGGCAGAGGCAGATCATTGATCACAAAGGGACTAGTAAATAAGACAGTGTGAGAGGAGCAGCATGACTCTTTCTAGAACAGTGGATGTTGAGTAATTAGAGAAGCAATCCCCAAAGCATGTGCAAATTGCGTTTCATAGCATTACCTTAATATGTAGAAGATAACATGGTCATCAATTGTTTTTCTTTGTCTTTTCTGTTAAAGTCCCATTTTAACTGTTGTTTTTTCCTAGTCAGGATTTTCTAGGCATTTCATTCATTAAGCAGTTGTACACTATCTTGAATGTTCTCAATTGTCCTTTAGGTTTGTAGGTTGGTGACTATGGTAGCAAGAACAGGGTAGGTATGAAGTAGTAGATCAAACCACCTACTCTGTTGTTTACAGATCCAGCTTCACTGAATTCACAGGGAACACTTACAGTTTTTCTGAGTCTCCCATGATGTACGCATCTCTTCTTCCATTCATTGAAATTATTTCCAGTAATGAGAGAAATACCAAAGATCATCTAGATTTGTGCTGTCACATAGGGTCCGTGTGGCTGTTGAATATTTGAAATGTGGCTTGTCCAAATGGGTGTGGTGTAGGTTTCAAATACTTGGTATGGAAAAAGAATGTAAAATACTTTATTAATAATTTCAAAAGAGACTATACATTGAAATAACATTTTAGCTATGTTAGTTTGAAGAAAACATTACTAAAATTAATTGTACTGGTTTCTTTTTACTTTTTTTAAATGTGCCTACTAGAAAATGTAAAACCGTGCTTGTAGCTCACGTTTGTGACTTGCATTCTACCAGGCAGCACTGTTCTAAACCAGCCCTTCATTTTACAGATGAGAAGGCTAAGGTTCAGGGTTAAGTAACTGAGCTGAGTTCTTTCTGTTGTCTGTAATCTCTTCTTGCTAATAGGTTAGGTGCTCTGGAAGATGGAACTCTTTGAACCATTAGAGGACCATTTAGTGCATGGCAATTATCATTAAGTTGCAAGAGCTGTGCTTGAGTTATTGTATATTAGGTGTTATGCCAGTGTGTGTGTGTGTGTGTGTGCGCGCATATGTAGGAAGAAGAGTTTGTTTGTAATGTCAATGTGTGGACTACGTTTTAGCTTCCTATATAGGTCGGAGGTCTTATAGCTTTATTTGCTTCTGAGAAGAACACATTAAGATATCAGACGTTAACAGCTGTAACTTGGATAAATAAGACGGTGCTCATTAAAGAGGTACTTTAATATGTATTTCTTATTACAAAAATGTCAGATAGTTTTGAATGCATCTTGGAGCACACAAAGCAGCAAGATTTTCAGGCTGTATCCCTTTTGGAAGGAAAAGAGCTGAGGTGAAGAGACGTTACGTACTTAGCCTATGTTCTGAAGAAAGAGCTATGAGCTGTTCTCCTCTTAACCCTGAATGCTCCTCATGTGCCAGTTGAGGAAGAACTAGCCAGAGCTGGCTGGGGCAAAGCTATGATCCCCGAATGTGGGTTTTCTGCCAGTTTAATGAACATTATGGTCTTGAATTGGCAACAATATAAAGGGAGAAGACCTCGACCAGATTTTTTGTCTTTATTATTTCTGGTTGAGATTTTTGGTTTCTCAATAAGCACACGCAGCTCAAATGAACATCTTAAAGATTTTCACTTTTTGCACCTTCAGATCTAGTCTTTCTTTTTGGCCCACACAGTTCTAAGACACTATCAGTTTGTTATCAGTGACCTAATGACAACTAGTTAACAATGACTTTGTCAGGCAGCCTCTGACACTTCAATTAATCTCATCATCCATACTAGCTAGAAATGTGCAGGAATTTACCTTTTTAAAAAAATTTTTTTAAAAGATTTTATTTATTTATTTGACAGAGATCACAGGGAGGCAGAGAGGCAAGGAGAGAGAGGGGGAAGCAGGCTCCCTGTTGAGCAGAGAGCCCATGCTGGGCTGGATCCCAGGACCCTGAGATCATGACCTGAGTCCAAGGCAGAGACTGAACCCACTGAGCCACCCAGGGGCCCCCTTTTTAAAATTTTAAAAAAAGATTTTATGTATTTATTTGGGAGAGAACACAAATAAGGGGAGAGAGAGAGGGAGAAGCAGGCTCCCTGTGAGCAGAAAGCCTGACATGGTGCTGGATCCCAGGATGCTGGGATCATGACCTGAGCCGAAGGCAGCCACTTATCGGACTAAGCCACCCAGATGCCCCAGGAATTTGTCTTTCTAAGTAGGGGTGGTGTGAAGATTGAAAAAAGATACATGATTACTTCTAGAAGATTGGCTTATAATAATATTTCCTGATTACCATTTTTCTGTGCTTTTTGTCTGTTGTAAAAACCTGGTTGATCATGGGTATAGAGACACAAAACAAGATAGCAATCTCTTAAAGGTTACCCTTGAGTAGGCGAAAATAAGTAACAGCGCCTTGTGGTATGAAGCTTAATGAAAAGTATGTTAACTTAAAAATAAAACTGCCAGTTGTTTTATCAGCCGAAGATTTTTATTTTGGAATAGCAGAGAATTGCAATCTGGGACGTGGAACCATAGACGAGAACTGGAGAACAAAGGGGAGGACTGCTCTTTGTAGTTACAGAGGCGAGGGCGAGTTGGGAGGGGCTTCTAATTGCCAGAACTGTGAGTGCCTTTCTTTGGCTGGGCTGCTGGGATTATAAAAGTAGTACCACCAGCAAGTGCCCTTTGCCTTGGGTTTGAAATTGACCAGGAGTGTTGAGTGTGTGAGCTCCCCCTACTGTCTCAAGACTTCATTTTAAATGGGGTATCCTTTTATTAATTTTCTCAAGTACGGTGACCATCCAGTTCCATCCAGCCTAAGTCATCGGAAACCCACTTTATCTTATGGCAGCAGACATGTATTGAGTACACACCATGTGCTGGTACCATGGGTAAAGCACAAGAAGAACAAAGGTTGGAGGAATGCAAATTCACTTGAATGCCAAAATACTAATAATCTTGTCTTAGAGTCCAACTTAAGAATGTAGCATTTTTACATTGTTGCAGAACGAATGCATTACAACTTATGTTCTGCATTTCACTAGCTGATTTCATGTGCTGTCATGTTGAATGTCACCTCTCATTTTTGGCAACAGCTAAGTTTGTTTCCTTTGTCATTGGGGCAGCCGGTTGGGATGCTTGGGAGGCTGTTGTTGTATGGGGAATCATACCGAGTACACCTCCCCTTAGTTCCTCCTTTTCCCCCTGATCCAGCTATTTATATCAGGCAGTGTGGAGTTGCTAGCGAATATAAAAATGAAGAACTCACAGTCTAGTGAGGAAGAAACACAAGACAGACTATGAAGTGTGCTAGGATAGATCAAAATGCTATGCGAACTCAGAAGAAGTGATTATTCTGGTGAAGAAGGATCAAATAAAGAAAGTTAAGGAGGTCGCTTATGGAGGAAGTGATATTTGAGCTGGGTCTTAAAGGATGGGGAGAATTTTGACAGATGGAGAGGGGGCGTGGAAAGTAAGCTGGAAAGCCATGCATATCGAGGTGGTAAGAACATCTGGTGTGGAAGGCAGTGGCAGAGGCAGGACTAGAAAAGCGGGCCAGGCAAAATTCGGAGAGCTATGAAAAAGGTAAGGAGTGCTGAGTTTTTTGTTTTTTTTTTTTTTTAAGGCAGTGGAGAGTAATCCAAAGCAGCGAGTGGCATATGCATTGACTTTGGAAGGATGACTGGGATTTAAGAAGCCTGCTTCTAAGGGCAGCTTTCCTTCTAATTAGCCTGGTGACCTTGCACAAGTCACTTCACTCCTCTGGGCCTCAGATAGTCTCATGTATAAAATCAAAGGGTACTGGGCAAGAATTATCCAGTCAGTCAGTAAACAGATACAGTAGCTACCAAGGGCTTGGTCCGTGCCAAGAGCTGTTGTTGGTGCTGGGATACAAGAGCAGACACACAGGGCCCTTTGCAATGGTGGCGATTTTCTGGTGGGAGAGGGGCAATAAATAGTAAACATGTAAGTATATAATATAATGTCCCAAGTGCTTTAAAGTGAAGCTGAGTGAGTGGAGTGAAATGTGGCGCTGTTTCTGGATGGCGTAGCCCAGAGTACTTTGAAGTTGAAGAGCCCTGGGAATATTTGGAATCTCTTCTGGCTTTCAAATCATAGGTATAATTAAGTGAAAAGCCGCGGGAGTTCAATCTCTTCAGCATTGATTAAAATCAGCTTCCAGATAGATGTTGTTCTTACAGTTTCGATTAGTTCCACCAATATGGTTATTGATGGGCAGGAGCTTTTTAGCACTCCCATCTTTTAAATAGCTTGACTAAGTACAGCATAATCTCATTTTAGAAAACAGTTTCTTCGGAGTCTGAAAAAAATGCCACTTGTGTTGGTAATTTGGATGCCTCCTCTCTCCCTCCGCTCATTATCCATCTCAAACCTTGCAGCTCATGGAAAGGGAAGATGCTAACATTTAACCAACTAGATTTAAGGAGGCTGTTCAGTATATTGAATAGCTCTTCTGAGTTATTTTAATATAAATTAAAATTAAGTGGGAGCTCTGGGACAGCCCTGTTTTAATTAGAGCTGGAATGCATCTTAGGAGACCATTTCTGCCAGTTATAATCATAACAGTGGCATTATGATTTTTTTTTAAAGAATCATTAGTAAGTTAGGTCCGTCTTGACGTCTTCCAAGTTTGATGTGGGGATGATCCTTGTCAAATCAAGCAAAAGGCTGAAGAATGCCAACATTTTTCTTTGGCCCATAACCTTTTTCTTGGAGATGTGAGATAGTTGCGCAGGAATCAGCAGAGGAGTATGCATAAAACTGGCTTGTTCTTTATATGAGATATTAGGTTGGGTAATCTGGACTTACTGTTTATTGAGGACCGTGAAGAGTTTTAAATTGATTTCCCACAAATGAGGTCTGCAGTGTTGGGAAGCCAGGGTGGGAGGCTGTACTTTTAGGGATGGTGTAAGGTGTGACCCCCGACCTCTGCTGGCCTGGAATGCAGGCTATGTTGCTTTGTGTCTTTGCCCGGTACTTCACAGCCAGTGAAACTGGCACTGCCTGAATTATTTAACTCATCTTATCCTTTAAGATAGTTACAAGCAGTTGTTATAGAACTGAATGATTTATAACTTGGGGCTTGCACATGTATTTTTGTTCTTTCTTCGTTTTCCCTTTTACTGAAGATAGAAGTACCTTCTGGGTCTTCGGTTCTGCCTGCTGGTTGTTTATAATCCCTGCTCTAGATTACCTCATTCTGCCAGTCCCTGCTGTAATACGATTTATCTTTTTATTAAAATGAAATTCTCATTAGAATTCCCTCATGAATCTCTCTTCCTCAGAATGTTTAGCTCTTTGGTATAGAGCTAAGAAGGAAGGAAAACCTAAGGAAGAGAGGAAAGAAGGAAGGAACGAAGAGAAGGAGGAAGAGAGGAAAGGGAATTCTGTTTGGACATAGTGCTAACAGATCACGTTAGTGTGTGATTATTATATTTGAATTTCCAATATTTTTGTTTTTTTCTCCTCAAATGTTTAAAAACATATTTATTATAGCGAAATATATATAACATAAAATTTACCATTTTAACCTTTTTAAAAAAAGATTTATTTATTCATTTTAGAGAGAGAGAAATAGTGTGTGCTCTGAGAGCAGGGGGAGGTGCAGAGGGAGAGGGAGAGAAGCAGATGCGCTGCTGAGTGCGGATCCTGACACCAGGGGGCCAGTCTCACAGCCCCAAGATCATGACCGACCTGAGCTGAAATCAAGAGTCCCACGCTTAACCGACTGAGCCATCGAGGTGTTCCTCCATTTTAACCAGTTTAAGTATATAGTTCATTCGTATTAAGTTCACTTAAAATGTCATACAGCCATCTCTACTGTTCATTTCCAGAACGTTTTCATTATCCCAGACAGAAACTCTGTGCCTATCAAACAGTGACTCCTCATTCCCACCCTTCCCCCATCCTCTGGTAACCTGGATTCTACTGTCTCATGATTTTGCCTATCCTACATACTTTTTATTCATGGAGGCACAGAGTATTTGTCCTTTTGTGGCTGATTTACTGCACTTGGTGTAATATTTTAAAGTTTCACCCATGTTATAACATATGTCAGACATTTATTCCTTTTTATGGCTGAATAAAGTGACATTGTATATATATAGCACACTTTAAAAAATTCATTCTTCTGTTGATAGACATTTGGATTATGAATAATACTGCTATGGACATTGCTGTGGCTTTCTATTTTTCTGGACATATACCTAGGAGTACAATTGCTTGAATCCTATGGTTTAACTTTTTGAGGAGGTGCCATACGGTTCTCTATAATGACCATACCATTTTAAAATCCCACCAGCAATTGCACAAGGGTTCTGCTTTCTTACATCCTCACTTGTTATTACTTGTTATAATAGGTAATAAGGGTTTCTCCTGCTGTCCGAAAGTAGAGTGAAATGGCATAAAATGAAGAGGCAGTTACGATTAATTTCCATGAAACATATTTTGAGCATTCTCAGACCCCCAAAATAACCTCTTAGGTTTTATGGATGCCCGTAACACCTGTTGCTAGTGAAGCACACAGTAAATCGCGATAAAGCTCCGATGCTCACAGGCACAGTTCAGAGCTCTGGTTGCGAGATGCCAAGATGCTGGGCGTGGTGCCTGGGGAAGGAGCTGGGCAGTGATGCTCGCAGCTTGGGCCTGCGCTGCCTCCGTAGTGGGTCTCTACAAAACAAACGTGAGTCCTGCTTTTACTTTTTGCCTTTTTTTGGTAAAATAAAAAATCCTTTTCAGCTTTCTTTCAGTTAGCAAAAACAGGTCCTAATATGAGTCTTTTGTTAAAGGGAAGTGGCACGTCATAAACTTTTCAAAAGCAGGGGAAATACGATTACATTGAATGTATATATCACCTTTTGTTTCTCCATTCATCTGTCAATCAACGCTTGGGTTGCCTCCATATTTTAGCTATTGTAAATAATGCTGCTGTATACGTGGGTGTACAAATAAATAGCTCTTCAAGACCCTGTTTGTAGTTCTTTTGGGTGTAGACCTAGAAGTGGAATTGTTGGGTCATACGGTAATTCCATTCTTAATTTTTCGAGGGGCGACCATACTGTTTTCTACAGAGGCTATACCATTTTACATTCTACCAACAGTGCATAGGTTTCCAATTTCTGCACATCTTTGCCAACACTTTTCTTTTGGGGATTGGTTTTATTGTTGTTTGCTTGCTTGTTTGTTTTTTGATAATAGTCATCCTAACAGGTGTGAGGTGATATCTAATTATGGTTTTGATTTCCTTTTTTTTTTTTTTTTAAACATTTTATTTATTTATTTGACAGAGATCACAAGCAGGCAGAGAGAGAGGAGGAAGCAGGCTCCCTGCCGAGCAGAGAGCCCGATGCGGGCCTCGATCCCAGGACCCTGAGACCATGACCTGAGCCGAAGGCAGCGGCTTAACCCACTGAGCCACCCAGGCGCCCGATTTCCTTTTTTCTAATGATTAGTGATGTTGAGCATCTTTTAATGTGCTCATGGGTTATTCCTCTATCTTTTTTGGAGAAATGTCTATCTGAGTCCTTTGTTTTTTATTTCGGTTGTTTGCTTTTTTGTGGTTGAGTTTAGAATTTCTCTGTATATTCTAGGTATTATTCCATTATCCCATATATGCTTTGACAATATTTTCTTCCATTCTGTGGTTGTTTTTTTATTCTATGAATATTGTCTTTTGATGTATAAAATTTGAGGATTTTTGTGAAATCTAATTTGTCTGTTTTCTCTTTTGTTACCTGTGCCTTTGCTGTTGAAATTGTTGCCAAATTCAGTGTCGTGAAGCTTTTGTCCAGTGTTTTCTTTTAAGACTTTTATTGTTTTATGTCTTACATCCTAAAACTTTTGGTCCTTGACCCATTTTGAGTTAATTTTTGTATATGGTGTTAACTAAGGATCCAATTTCTTTCCTTTTTTTTTTTTTAAAAATATTTTATTTATTTACTTGACAGAGAGATCACAAGTAGGCAGAGAGGCAGACAGAGAGAGAGAGGGGGATGCAGGCTCCCTGCTGAGCAGAGAGCCTGATGTGGGGCTTGATCCCAGGACCCTGAGATCGTGACCTGAACCTAAGGCAGAGGCTTTAACCCACTGAGCCACTCAGGCGCCCCCAGTTTCTTTCTTTTGCATGTGAATATTAAGTTTTCCCAGCACCATTTGTTGAAAAGACTGTTGTTTTTCCCCCATTGAATGGTCTTAGCACCCTTGCCAAAATCATTTGACCATATATGCAGGGTTTATTTCTGGGCTTTCTATTCTATTGTATTAGTTTCTAGGTCTGTCTTTATGCCAGTACTACACTGTTTTGCTTACTGTAGCTCTATAGTAAGTTTAGAAATTAGGAAGTGTGAGTCCTCCGGTTTTGTTCTTCTTTTTCAAGATGGTTTTGATTATTCTGGCCCCCAGAAAATCCATGAGAATTTTAGGATGAGTTTTTAAATTTCTGCCTAAAAACGCCTTTGGGATTTTAATGGGGAGTGCACTGAATCTGTAAATTACTTTGGAGAGTATTGATATTTTAATAATATCAAGTCTTCCAACCCATGAATATGTGATGTATTTCCATTTATTTATATCTTATTTAATTTCTTTAAGTAATACTTTGTAGTTTTATTTTTATTTGTTTGTTTATTTTAAGTAGTCTCTGTGCTCAGCGTGGGCTCGAACTCATGACTCTGAGATCAAGAGTCACGTGGTCTACTGACTGAGCCAGCCAGGCACCATCCATCTCTGTAGTTTTAATCTTCTGTAGTTTTAATTGTACAAGTCTTTCATCTCTTTGGTTAAGTTATTTCCTAAATATTCTTTTTTTTTTTAGAGAGAGAGAGAGCATGAGCATGAGCAGGCGTAGGGGCAAGGGGAAAGGGAGAAGTAGACTTCCCATACTCCCCACTGAGCAGGGAACCTGATGTGGGGCTCCATCCCAGGACCCTGGGATCATGACCTGAGTGAAAGGCAGATGCTTAACCGACTCAGCCACCCAGGCACCTCCTAAGTATTTTATACTTCTTGATGTGATCGTAAATGGATTTGTTTTTATCATTTCCTTTTTACATAGTTTATTGTTTATGTGTAGAAATACAACTGATTTTTGTGTGTTGACTTTGTATCCTGCTACTTTGCTGTATTTGAACACCTTTTCTTGTGTGTGTGCAGGGAGTCTTAGGGGTTTTCAGCATACAAGATCCATATATATCATCTGTAAACAGAGATAATTATACTTCTTCCTTTCCAATTTGGTCATTTTTAATTTATTTTTCTTGCCTAATTGCTCTGGCTAGAATTCCCAGTACTTTATTGAATAAACGTATGAAAGCAAACATCTTGCCTTGTTCCTGGTTTTAGAGGAAGGGCTTTCAGTCTTTTGCAATTGAGTATGATGTTTGCTGTGAGTTTTTTTTTTTAAAATGAAATAAAAACACCACTTTATTTTTCAGAGTAAAGGCTAATCACTCTAAATTCGGAGTTCTAGGGGCGCCTGGGTGGCTCAGTGGATTAAGCCGCTGCCTTTGGCTCAGGTCATGATCTCAGGGTCCTGGGATCGAGTCCCGCATCGGGCTCTCTGCTCAGCGGGGAGCCTGCTTCCCTCTCTCTCTCTCTGCCTGCCTCTCCATCTGCTTGTGATCTCTCTCTGTCAAATAAATACATAAAAAAAACTTAAAAAAAAAATAAATTCGGAGTTCTAAAATCAAAACATAGGAATTCTCGCCTCCTTTCCTTCACCTTCATGGAGGAAGCCAGCTGAGGAGTTGTCAAGCACTATTAGTGGTCTTGTTAAGATTTTTTTTCCTGTATCAATTGAGATAATTATGTGGTATATTCTCTTCATTTTATTGATAACATATTACATTGATAAATTTTTGTATGTTGTATCACTCTATCAATTCAGGGATAAATTCTACCTAGTCAGGTGCATAATCCCTTTACTACACTGGTGAATTCTGTTTGCTAGTATTTTGGTGAAGATTTTTGTGTCAGTGATTCTAAGGGTTAGTCTGTAGTTTTCTTTTAATGTCTTTGGCTTTGGTATCAGGATTATGCAGCCTCATAGAATGCGTTATGAAGTGTTTCTTCCTCTTCAGTTGTTTTGAAAAGTTTGAGAAGGATTGGTATACTTTTTTTTTTTTTTTAAGATTTTATTTATTTATTTGACAGAGAGAGATCACAAGCAGGCAGAGAAGCAGGCAGAGAGAATGAGGAGGAAGCAGACTCCCTGCGGAGCAGAGAGCCCGATGCGGGACTCGATTCCAGGACCCTGAGATCATGACCTGAGCCGAAGGCAGCGGCTGAACCCACTGAGCCACTCAGGCGCCCAAGTATACTTTTTTTTAAAAGAGTTTATTTATTTATTTGACAGAGACATAGCGAGAGACAGAACACAAGCAGGGGGATTGGGAGAGGGAGAAGCAGGCTTCCTGTGGAGCAGGGAGCCCGATGTTGGGCTCAATCCCAGGACCCTGTGATCATGACCTGAGCCGAAGGCAGATGCTTAACAACTGAGCCACCCAGGCACCCCAGGATTGGTATATTCTTTACATGTTTGGTAGAATTCACCAGTGAAGCTCTCAGGTCCAGGACTCTTCTTTGTTGGGAGATTTTTGATTACTGCTTCTATTTCCTTACTTGTTGTAGGTCTCTTCAGATTTTCTCTTTACTCATGATTTAATCTTGGTAGGTTTTGTGTTTTAAGGAATTTGCCCATTTTATGTAGGTTTTTGAATTTTCTGGCATACGGTTCATAGTGCTTTCTTTTCTTTTCTTTTCTTTTTTTTTTTAAAGATTTTATTTATTTATTTGACAGAGATCACAAGTAGGCAGAGAGTCAGGCAGAGAGAGAGAGAGAGAGGAGGAAGCAGGCTCCCCGCGGAGCAGAGAGCCCGATGTGGGGCTCGATCCCAGGACCCTGGGATCATGACCTGAGCCGAAGGCAGAGGCTTTAACCCACTGAGCCACCCAGGTGCCCCCGGTTCATAGTGCTTTCTTAATCCTTTTCATTTCTGTGGAAGCAGTAGTAATGTCCCCACTTGCATTTCTGATTTTAGTAGTTTTGAGACTTTTCTTTTCTTCTTAATTTATTTAGCTAAAAGTTTGTCAAACTTTATTCATCTTTTCAAAGAACCAAATTTTGACTTCATTTTTTTTTTTTTTTCAAATTTTCTGTTCTCCATTGCATTTACCTTTGCTCTGAGTTTTAATTTCTACCTTATGGTAGCTTTGGGTTTAGTTTGTTCTTTTTCTAGTTCCTTAAGCTGTAAAGTTAAATTGTTGATTTGAGCTCTTTCTTGTTTTTTAATGTGAGTGTTTGTAACTACAGACTTCTCTTAGCACCTTTTGCTATACCCCATAAGTTTTGAGAGATATTTTCATTTATCTTTTAAGTATTTTCTAATTTTTCTTGTGATTTCTTTTTTGATCCATCAGTTGTTTAAAAAGTGTAGTGTTTAATTTCCACAAATTTGTGAATTTTCCAGTTTAACTTTTGTTCTTGATTTCTAACTTCATCTCATTGTGGTCAGAGGAGGTACTTTGTATGACATCTTTTTTTTTTTTTCCCTAAAGATTTTATTTATTTATTTGAGAGAGAGAGAGAGAGAGAGATTGAGAGAATGAGTGGCTCCAGAGCAGGGAGCCTGGTGTGGGACTTGATCCCAGAATCATGTCAATCATGATCTGAGCTGAAGGCAGATGCTTAACTGACTGAGCCATCAGGCGCCCTGATATCTGTTTTTTTTAATCTATTGAGACTAAATTTGTCACCCAGCATATGGCGTGTCCTGGAAAATGTCCGATGTGAAGTTTTTGCTTTATGTATTTTGATGGTCTGTCATTAGATATGTGTTTATAATTGTTATATTTTCTTGCTGTATTGAACATTTTACTAATATTTAATGTCCTCCTTTGTCTCTTGTAATATTTTTAAATTAAAAGTCTGGGGCACCTGGGTGGCTCAAGTTGGTTGGTTAAGTGACTGCTTTCTGCTCAGATCATGATCATGGAGTCCTGGGTCTGCATCAGGCTCCCTGCCCAGTGGGGAGTCTACTCCCTCTGAACTTCCCCCTTCTCATGCTTTCTCTCTCTCTCTCAAATTAAAAAAAAAAAAAAAAAAAAAAAAGAATCTTTAAAAAATTTTTTAAAAGTCTGTTTTGTTTAATACTGGTATAGCCACAATTGCTCTCTTTTTGTTACTTTTTGTATGGAATATTTCTTCCATTCTTCACTTTTAACCTTTGTGTCTTTGGAGCTCAAGTGAGTCTTTTGTAGACAGCTTATAGTTGGGTCATGTGTTTTTACCCGCTGTGCCAATCTCTTTTATTAAGGAGTTTAATCCAATTATATTTAAAGTAATTACTGATAAGGAGGGACTTCTTTCATTTTGCTATTTGTTTTCTATATGTCCTATAGCTTTTTTGTCCCTCATTTCCTATATTACTGTCTTCTTTTGATTTTTTTGATTGTAAAATGTTTAAATCTACTGATTTTTTTGGTTGTAAAATGTTTAAATTCCTTTCTCATTTCTCTATAGCTACTTTCTTTGTGATTACTATTAGGATTACATTTAATATTCTAAAGTTATAATATGCTAACATGATTTTATATCTTAACTTTAATAACATCCCCAAACTTTTTTTTTTCCCAATTTATTTATTTTCAGAAAAACAGTATTCATTATTTTTTCACCACACCCAGTGCTCCATGCAAGCTGTGCCCTCTATAATACCGACCACCTGGTACCCCAACCTCCCACCCCCCCGCCACTTCAAACCCCTCAGATTGTTTTTCAGAGTCCATAGTCTCTCATGGTTCACCTCCCCTTCCAATTTACCCAAAAGCACATACCCTCCCCAATGTCCATAACCCTACCCCTCTTCTCCCAACCCCCCTCCCCCCAGCAACCCACAGTTTGTTTTGTGAGATTAAGAGTCACTTACGGTTTGTCTAACATCCCCAAACTTTTTTTTACAGCTCTGTTTCCACCCCTTTTAGTTGTTGTCACAAAATTACATCTTTTTTTTTTTTTTTAAGATTTTATTTATTTATTTGACAGAGAGAGATTACAAGTGGGCAGAGAGGCAGGCAGAGAGAGAGAGGAGGAAGCAGGCTCCCTGCTGAGCAGAGAGCCCGATGCGGGACTCGATCCCAGGACCCTGAGATCATGACCTGAGCCGAAGGCAGCGGCTTAACCCACTGAGCCACCCAGGTGCCCACAAAATTGTGTGCCTCAAGTCATAAACTAATAATCCTTTTAAATGCATTAGTCTCCTAAGCTATGGAGAAAACAAGATTGGGAGTCATATCAAAGTTACAGTAATGGCAGCTCTCACGTTAATATTATATTTATTCTTTAAATGTATTAGTTGCTTAAATCATGTGGAAAACAAAGAACACAGGTACAAATCATTGTTATAATTTATATACTAGCTTTTGTAATTGCCCATATATTAATTTTTATCAAGATCTTTATTTTTCCATATAGCTTTGTGCTATGTGGAATGTCTTTTCATTTCACCTGTAGGACTCCCTTGAGCATTTCTTGCAGACCGTGTCTAGTCACAAACTCACTCAACTTTTTCTTATCTGGAAATGTCTTAATTTCTCCCTCACCTTTGAAGGACAGATTTGCCAGATATAGGATTCTTAGTTGACAGTTTTTTTCTTTTAGCGCTTTGAATATATTAGTCCACTGTCTTCTTGCCTCCAAAGTTTCTGTTGAGATATCTGGTTTTCTTATTGAGGTTCCCTTGTATGTGGTGATTTCCTTCTCTTGCTGTTTTATAGATTTTCTCTTTCTCTTTCTCTTTTGAAAGTCTCATTATAATGTGTCTTGGTATGGGTCTCTTTGAGTGTTCAAAGTACTTGGAATTCATTGAAATTCTTGAGTGTTTATATTCATCTTTTATCGAATTTGGGAAGTTTTAGCCATTATTCAAATATTCTTTCTGTTCATTTCTTTTTTCTTTCCCCCTTAAGATTTTATTTATTTATTTGACAGAGACAGACACAGAGAGAGAGGGAACACAAGCAGTGAGAGTGGGAGAGGGAGAAGTAGGCTTCCCACTGAGGAGGCAGCCTGATGTGGGGCTTCCTTCCAGGACCCTGGGATCATGACCTGAGCCATAGACAAATGTCCAATGACTGAGCCACCCAGGTGCCCCTTCCTGCTTATTTCTGTCTCCTTCTTCTGGGGCTCACATGATGCATATGTTCTTCTCTTCCGTGGTCACATACACACATCCCTTAAGTTTTGTTTGCTTTCCTTTCAGCTCTCTTTTTTCCTGTTTCTCAGCAACAATAATTTCTGTTGTCCTATCTTCAAATCCACTGATTCTTTCTTCTGCTTCCTCACAACTGTCTTTGAATACACCTTAGTGACTTTTCAATTCTGTTATTGTACTTTTTAGCTTAGAATTTGTTTTGCTTTTTAGATTTTCTTTCTTTAATATTTCCATTTTCTTTTCTTTCTTTTTTTTTTAAAAGATTTTATTTTATTTTTTTGACAGACAGAGATTACAAGTAGGCAGAGAGGCAGGCAGAGAGAGAGGGGGAAGCAGGCTCCCTGCTGAGCAGAGAGCCCGATGCTGGACTCTATCCCAGGATTCTGGGATCATGACCTGAGCAGAAGGCAGAGACCCATCCCACTGAGCCACCCAGGTGCCCCAATATTTCCATTTTCTTAACACATCATTTTCTTGACTCTTTCCACATCTACCTGTAGTTCTTATAGCATCTCTAAGACACTTGCTTTACTGTCTTTGTCTAATATGTCTGCCATTAGGTCTTTTTTCAGGGACAGTCTGTTGATTTGGTTTTTTCCTTGAACGTGTCATGCTTTTCTGTTCCTTTGTATAACTTGTGATTTTTGTTTGTTTGTTTGAACACTGGACATTTTAATCTAATAATGTGGCAATTCTGGAAATCAGAGTATCTCCTTTACCTGGTGTTTAGTCTTTTTTGTTATTATTATTATTATTTTTAAAATTATTGTAGGCTGTGTCTGTGCTGAGGATTAGCTTGAAGGTCTTTTCTGAGTCTTTCCCTGGGCATGTGTGATCATTTCTAGTTTTCCCGTGTATGTGTTGTTTTGTTTTGTTTTTCTTGCAAAATGGTTATTTTATTTTATTTAGATTTTATTTATTTAACAGTGAGAGAGACAGCGAGAGAGGGAACACAAGCAGGAGGAGTGGGAGAGGGAAAAGCAGGCTTCCTGCTGAGCGGGGAGCCTGATGGGATGCCTGGGCTCTATCCCTGGACCCTGGGATCATGACCAGCGCCAAAGGCAGCCGCTTAATGGCTGAGCCACCCAGGCGCCTCAAAATGGTGATTTTGTTAAAGCATGGGGACAGACCTGTGGTCAGAAAGAGCTACTGCCCTGGGATTGTGTGGAGTAACTCACAGTTGTTTTTAAATGTCTTAGTCTTTAGTGTCTAGCTCTTGAGAAGGGGCAAGTGAAAAGTGAAGTTGGGGAGGGGTGGAGACACTGGCCCTTTAAATCCCCTCGAAGTCACTTCAGTTATGCCCCTGAGAGGCTTGCAGTACAAGGGGGAGGTGCCACAACAGTGGCTGCCAGCCTCTTTGTCTGCACTTCTGTGGTCAGAAGCAGCAATCATTAATCAGAGCACAGATCGCAATATTTATTGGAAAGAGGCTTTTTTGCCCACCCTAGCTCCCAGTTGTGCAGGCTGCTCTAGGAACACATGCAGGCACAGTTGCCTGCAACTCACTGGCTGGGGGTGGAGGATGGGTAGGTCCTACTGTGCTAAGATCTAAAATTGACCAAAATTAACTATATTTTGTAGTTCACATTTACCCCTGGGAGCCGCAAGTCTTCATCAGACTCCAGAGTTGCAAAATAATTGCATCGGACAGGCTCTGCCAGTGAGCTGTTTTCTGGAGGGGTAGACAGATTCCTGGTCCTTCCTATTCTGCTTAACTCCCGGAATCCTCTCCCCTTTGCCCAATTTTGAATTGGGTGGTTTCCCTTTTTTTTGGTGTTGAGTTGTAGGAATTCTTTATATATTCTAGGTATTAATCACGTATCAGGTCCAGGATTTGCACATGTTTTCTCTCATTCTGTGAGTTTCTTTTCACTTTCTTGATAGTGTTCACATATTTTCTTAACTATAACAGTTACACATTAAGGGGAAAAGGGATTAAAAAAAAAAAACGAATAGCCAGCACAAACCTAGCTATAGAAGTAGATGGTAATATTGCCACTTTCGATGAAGGCTCCCAGAAGGCAAGATGACCAAAGTCTTTGAGTCACAGTTTGGATCTGTGTTTCCTTAGAGTTTACAATTGCTTCTTCTGGGAAGCCAGTGGGCAAAGCCAGGAGTGAGTCCTGAGAAATGTAGGGCTGCTTACAGTCCCGCCATCTGACATGCACAGGAGTTGAGTAAGGTAATTCAAATATTTTTTTCTCCATGTTGCTTCCCAAAACTTTGCTAATGAACGCAATACTTCTCACTTTCTTCCGTATCTCTGTCTACTTTGATTCAGCACAAGTATTTTACCTGTGGGATTCTCCCTTTTCCCCATGATATCTTCTTCTGTGTTAGTTGTACATTTTGCTAATTGTACACTTGTTTGGTATGCTCATAACTCATGTTGGTGATAGAAGTACTACCCACTAGTTCAATCAGTAGCCAGATAAGCTTTCCTTCTGGTTATTTCTTTTGGGGACAGGGTTATGTACTATAGTTCCATCTACAAGATGTTTTTCTCTAAGTCTTCTTTTTGCAACTGCTGTATCCAACTTTCTGAAGAAACTTGCCCTTTTTTTTTTTTTTTAAAGATTTTATTTATTTATTTGACAGAGAGAAATCACAAGTAGATGGAGAGGCAGGCAGAGAGAGAGAGGGAAGCAGGCTCCTCACTGAGCAGAGAGCCCGATGCGGGATTCGATCCCAGGACCCTGACTGAGATCATGACCCGAGCCGAAGGCAGCGGCTTAACCCACTGAGCCACCCAGGTGCCCCGAAACTTGCCCTTTTGACCTGAATTGTCACTGTTTATAAATTGAAGTTGCAGGAGTGTGCTTATAGTTTTCATTGTTATAATAAAGAAAATTGCCATTCTACCCTACCCAACCACAGTTAGGATAATGGGAAGAAAACACCAATGTACTTAGAGTACTGGCTCTTAGGGTCTGGCAGAGACTACAGTGATTATGTGAAACTGAGTAAGTGAGCAAAAAACATGCAGCACATATTTTCAGGAAATTGTCTTTACAATGTGATAGATGGAGAAGTAGCATGGGGGATAACGTAAGTTTTCAGCACATGATACCTCATCTCTTAATTTTAGTAAGTAAAACCAACACAAAATAGAACAAATTCTCAAAGACAGTGAGGAAGTTTAGAATTAGCCTTGGTTCCTGATGTTTCTCTGTAGAGGTGCAAAGATGAAAGGTGGAAACCTAGCCTCTGTGGTTCTTTTTTTAATTGATAAGATGGGTGCATACAAGAGCCCACTTTTTGTGCACCTGATCAACTCCAGGTGCGGTCTCCTGTACAGTTAGCATTGGCAAACAGGTTGACATCGAAGAAGGAACTATTAATCACATCTTCTTTCCACTCCCAGGGTTCCATCTCAGTTCTTAAGCATGCATAAATTTCATGATGCCACTATTAAAAAATAGATTCAACAAGCACAGATATTTTTGAGGGCAGTTTTGACTTTTTATAAGAGAACAAGAATTGTTCTCAGATGCAGTCAAATCTTCATTTTTAGTTAGTGAAATAATGACATCATAAAGCTGCTTTGCTGGGATAATTTTATATCAAAATTTATATGTATAAATATGTATGTATACATATGCATATGACTAAAATTTTTTTAAAGATTTAGGTATTTATGGGCGCTTGAGTGGCTCAGTCGTTAATCGTCTGTTCTTGGCTCAGATCATGATACCAGAGTCTTGGGATTGAGCCCCGCATTGGGCTCCCTGCTCACAGGAAGCCTGCTTCTTCCTGTCCCATTCCGCTGCCCATGTTCCCTCTCTCACTGTGTCTCTATGTCAAATAAATAAAATCTTTTTTAAAAATTATGTATTTATTTTAGAAAGAAAGAACATTTGAGCGAACAGAAAAGCAGGGGAGGGGCACAGGGAGAGGGAGAGAAAAGACTCTGCGCTAAGCACAGAGCTGGACGTGGGGCTCTGTCTCAAGACCCTGCGATAGTGGCATGAGTGGAAACCAAGAATCTGTCTCTTACCTGACAGAGCCACCCAGGCACCCCTGACTTTGTTTTTATGCAATCTTATTTATATTTATAAATATTTTCTCAAAATTTAGTATTTGTATTTGATTGGTTAGAGAGCCAGTATCTTCAAGGTAATAAGGAAACAAGCATTTCTTCAGAGGATGTTTCAGAGTTTTATTGCGCTGAGTAATGTCTCATTATAAGACAGTGAGCCATTTCTGTACCTAGCCTCAGGTTATTGAGTCTTGCAGTATTTTTTGGACTCCTTCCTTCAGCCACAACAAATGTGTTAGCATCTGTCTTAGAGCTAAGAATAGTTTAATATAAATTCCATACCACCCACCATACTTGTAACAAGAGAAGAAATAAATAAGGACTTTCCCATTCCTACTAGATTGAAAGTTCCAGACCCTGACTTTAGCAGGTCTTAGTTCATGAACATCTGGAAATATCTCTGCACTATGTAGAGGGTAGAAACAATGTATTTAGGCAGTCAGGATTCAGGATTGAGCTATGAGCTCATAGGACACCTCTCTCTACCTACCAGCATGCTATGGACTTCTTGCTCAAAATCTACGGACCGGAGCTCCCCTCTCTGACCACAGTCTTCTTGCCTTTCAGCCCCTTCTCGGGTATCTCAGCTCCCTTAAGATCTCAGTTCTTTTAACAGACATTGTTTTCAGTGGCTGCTGTGTTGACATTTGGTAGATCACTTAAAAATAAAATCTTTAAAAATTTATATCTATATAAATGAGAATAGATGAGACCCCCAGGAAGAGAGGTTGGGAAGGTGAAGATTGTTTAGGAAGGCTAGCTGGTGAGGTCATTCAGGCAGAAGTGTTGTGGGAAGCTCTGACTCTTTCTTCCTTTCTTAGTACCAAGGGGGAAAATGTATTGCATTAGAGACCTCCTACTTTTAAGGTGCTCTTAAGCTTTTGTGCTATACTACCCTCAGATATCTTCCACCAGGGACATTTTATATTATGGGAGGAAGAAAGGAGAGGGAGGACCCTTTATCCTGCTCAAGAAGGAGCTTGAGTAGGGAGCTGCCAGAACACCGCAGGAGCAGCAGGGCAGCTGTGTCGCTGGTCCTTCTCTACTCCTACTCCAAAAGAATGGGCCAGATCGAAGGACGAATTAGGATTGCTTAGAATCGTAGACTCTTTCAAGTAGTTATAGCAGGTTGAGACTCAAAGGGGCTTAATTAACATGGGCATGTGTATATGAGCTCAGCATACAGCTTGGGGTAAGCAACTTATGAAACTATTATTAGTTAATAGCTATTTTTTAATCCTAAACTTTCATTTTGCAGATAAGGGCATTGAGATTCAGATGTTCAGGAACTGACAGTGACTCCCTTAATCTACACAGGAAGCAAAAATTAGCAAAGAGTTCTTGGCTTGGCCTCCAAGGCCCTCTGCTTTCTGGGTACAACTCCATTTCTCTTCCAACTCGGCAGCCACCACTCTCTCCTCACCCTGACTCTGTGCGTCCAGGCACTTCCCTCCCCTCTGTGCACATGTCCTTCCCTCTTGATTTCGTGCCTTCAGTTCTTTCCGCTTCTCCTGCAGTCACTTCCACTTCCTTGCTCCCTCCCCAGTTCCTTGCCCACATTCACAGCTCTAACAACACCGTGAATTCTTTCTAGACCTGCCTAGCCAACCTACTATCTTCCTCTCTCCGGTTCTTTCGGTTCTTTCAAGGGACTGTCTGGTGCTGCTTAGCTGTTAGTCCTCATACCTCTCCTGCAAACATTTCCAGCCTGTGTTGCAGAGCAGAGCTTGCTGGGTAGATCCCGAGGGAAGCAGCCCAGAGAGAGAGAGAGAGAGAGAGAGAGAGAGAGTGTGTGTGTGTGTGTGTGTGTACACGTTTGCATTTGTGTACCTTTGGGTACTTGAGGAGAAGAGAGCTGTCTTTTTTGCGTGGCAGCTGCTCTGCAGATGCCCTGCTAACAGAAGCGGTGTGCTATGTCTGGCACAGCCCGTGTGACAGTTATTACCTTGTAAAAAGACCTTGTAAGGCTTTAAAAGTTGGATCCTTTCATAATATTATCTGAATTCAAATTGCTAGTGTAATAATCCTGTTTGAACAGACAGCTTCTAAGAATCAAATAGGTTACTTCTTTTGGTAAGATCCGTATTCTCCTAAAATTTTTATGCTAGGATAAACTTAGGGTAACCCAGAAAAAGAAAAACTTGATTCCTTGCAGAAAGATACTGATATCCGTGCTGTGTGCCCACAGTAACCAGTGTCTTTTCAGATGGACCCTTTCTTGCTTCATGAGCAGACTAATACCAGAGCTTCTTGGTAACAATAATGACAGATCACTCTTCTTGTATTTACCTTTGCTTCTCTGTCTAAAATTGAATTTACCTTTTCAATAGATGATCTAAGTTGTTTTCTCCTCTACCTTAATATGTTGAGACTGTAACAATTACTCTTAGTACAGGTTGCATTTATATATTCCTTTAATTCTTAAAAAAGTTTTAGAATTAGGGGGTGCCTGGGTGGCTCAGTCTTAAAGCGTCTGCCTTTGGCTCAGGTCATGATCCCAGGGAACTGAGATTGAGCCCCACATCAGGCTGCCTGCTCAGCGGGAAGCCTGCATTCCCTCTTCCACTCCCCCTGCTTGTGTTCCCTCTCTTGCTGTGTCTCTCTCTGTCAAATAAATCAATAAAATCTTAAAAAAAAAAAGTTTCAGAATTAAGATATATTAGATCCAGATTAAGTATGTACTCTGGGGGTTCCTGGGTACCTTCGGCCTGGGTCATGATCGTGGAGTCCTGGGATCAAGTCCCATATTGGGGGGGGGGGTCCCTGCTCAGCAGGGAGTCTACTTCTCCCCCTGCCTCTGCTCCTTCCCCTTTTTGTTCTCTCTCTCTCTCTCAAATAAATTAATAAAATCTTAAAAAAAAAAAGTATGAACTCTAACGTAGGAACGTAGTATAAGAAATATAAATTATGCTTCCTTTTTTTTTTTTTTTTTAAAGATTTTATTTATTTGACAGTCAGAGATCACAAGTAGGCCAAGAGGCAGGCAGGGGGTAGGGGGAAGCAGGCTCCCCGCTGAGCAGAGAGCCTGATGTGGGGCTCGATTCCAGGATCCTGAGATCATAACCTGAGCTGAAGGCAGGGGCTTTAACCCACTGAGCCACCCAGGCGCCCTAAATTATGCTTCTGTTTGTACTTTCACTCTCATAAATTATTTTTATTTAAGGCTTTCTGTCTTGTGTACCTTAAAGGTGTTCATCTGAACTGAATAAATGAGTGGATACATTATATTTGATAGCGTAGCACAGTTGTATTCCCTCATAGTTTTTAACCTGAAGGTAATTTGTTTGAAGCTGTTGACAGTAATGAAAGATAGTTTATGGAAATGAAGTTTTTTTGCTTTAATGTCAGTGTTGCTTCATGTCTGGGAACAGGCAAGAGCAGAAAAGAAAATTAGCTTATGTTCCATCATGTAATTTCTACTTTTATCCCTTTAAAAAAAAACACACCAGCTTTTAAAGATTTAATTCACATACTATAACATTCACCATGTTATTTTTTTTTAATTTTGGGGGAGGGGGGGAGAGAGAGAGAGAGAGAGAGAGCGAGTGCATGAGGATGGTAGAAGGGTAGAGGGAGGGAGAATCTTTAGCGGGCTCCACGTCCAGCTTGGGGCCCAACAAGGGGTTCAGTCTCATGACCCTGAGATCATGACCTGAATCAAAACCAAGAGTCAGACACTTAACTGACTGAGCCACCCAGGCGCCCCAACACCCTTTTAAAGAGCACAATTCAGTGGTTTTCAGTGTGTGTCCAGACTTGTGCAGCTATTACCACTAATTCCAGAATATCCTCATCACCAAAAAAAAAAAAAAAACCGTTGGCAGTCACTCTCCGTTACTCTGTCCCTGCAGCCCCTGGCAGCCACCAGTTTACTGTCTGTCTCTGTGGCTTTGCCTATTCTGGACATTTTATACAAGTGGAATCATACAGTGTGTGGTCTTTTGTGACTACTGGTTTCTTTCACTTAGCCTAATATTTTCAAGGTTTATCCATATTGTAGCAACAATCCGTGCTCCGTTCTGTTTTATTGCTGAATAGTATTCCATCATGGGGGGGGGTTACCACATTGTATTTATCCATTTACCAGTTGATGGGTATTTGGGTTGTTTCCACTTTCTAGATATTACAGGTAATGATGCAGTGAACAGTTGCGTACAAGTGTTTGTGTGGCGCATATTTTCTGTCTCTTGGGGCTATTCCGAGAGTCAGTTCCTGGACCATATGATTAACCGTGTTTAATGTCTTGAAGAACTACCTGACTTCCTTCCATAGTGGCTGTACCATTTTACATTCTTCCTGGTGGTGTATGAAGGTTCTGATTTCCCTACATCCTTGTTAATGCTAATTAGTATTGGTCTTTTTTTTTTTTTTTTAAAGATTTTATTTATTTATTTGACAGAGACAGATCACAAGTAGGCAGAGAGGCAGACAGAGAGAGAGAGGAGGAAGCAGGCTCCCCGCTGAGCAGAGAGCCCGATGTGGGACTTGATCCCAGGACCCTGAGATCATGACCTGAGCCGAAGGCAGCGGCTTAACCCACTGAGCCACCCAGGCGCCCAGTATTGGTCTTTTTAATTATGACTATCTTAGTGGCTATGAAGTGGTGTCTCAGTGCTTTTCATTTGTGTTTCCCTGATGGTTAATGATACTGAGCATCTCTGGGTAACTTGTATATCTTCTTTTTTTTTTTTTTTAAAGATTTTATTTATTTATTTGTCAGAGACAGAGAGAGAGAGAGCGAGTGAGCACAGGCAGACAGAGAGGCAGGCAGAGGCAGAGGGAGAAGCAGGCTCCCTGCCGAGCAAGGAGCCCGATGTGGGACTCGATCCCAGAACCCTGGGATCATGACCTGAGCCGAAGGCAGCGGCTTAACCCACTGAGCCACTCAGGCGTCCCAACTTGTATATCTTCTTTGGGGAAATGTCTCTTGAAATTGTTTAGCAATTTTATGTTTAGTTTTTCAGAAATTATTTTTTAAGAGTTCTTTATTCTAGAAATAAGTCCTTTGGCATGATTTGCAAATATTTCCTTCCATGCTGTAGGTTGTCTTCTCGTTTTCCTGATCTTGTCCTTTGAAGCACAAAAGTTTTTTAAATGGTGGTATATTTCAGTTTATCTACTTTTTATTTTGTCATTTGTGTTTTTGATGTCACAGTTATGAAAGCATTGCCTGACTGTGGTCAGAAAGATTTGTTCCTTGGTTTTCTTCTCAGAACTATATAATTTTAGCTTTTACCTTTAGGTCTTCGGTCCACTGCCATTAACTTTTGCGTGTGATATAATGAAGGACTTCGACTTCATTCTTTTGCATGTGGATGTGCAGTTGTCTGGCACCATTTGTTGAAAAGACTATTCTTTCCCTCAGTGAATTGTCTTGACACCCTGGTTGAAAATCAATTGACCGTAAATGGGAGGGTTTATTTCAGGACTGTCAATCCCATGCCATTGTTCTGTATGTTTATTCTTATGTTAGTACGGCCCTGTCTTGATTAATGTGGCTTTACTTCTCTCTATTTAATACTCACATTACAAAAGCGGGCATTTATATTGCATATGGTGGTGTCTCTTACTAGATTAGGTAGTAAAGTTTGTGGGAAAGGCGCTAAACAAACACAGGTGCTATTACTTGCAAATACTTAGGAAGGTGCAGTGTTGGAGATCAAGCGCTGTTTTTCATTGGTTCAAAGCAGGCAGTTTTTTACTTGTTTCCTTTGTTGAGCACCAGCTGAAGGAACTGGCTTCCATTTAGGGGCTCTGCTATTTGAAAAACCCTTACTTACCTTCAGGGACACCTGCGTGGCTCAATCATTTAAGCCCATGATTTCAGATCATTGTCTCAGGATTGCTAGATCAAGCCCTTGGGCTTCTAGCTCAGCAGGAGCCTGCTGGAGATTCTCTGTCTCTCCCTATCTTTGCCACTCCCCACCGCTCACTCAGGCTCTCTCTCTCAAATAAATAAATACGTCTTAAAAAAAAAAAAAAGAAAGAAAGAAAGAAAAATGCTTAACCTTTAAGCACTGGAGTTTCAGTACACATTGAAATTGGGTCCAAGGCAGATGCCCATCTCCTTTTGCAAACCCTCACTGTACATACATGGACTAGATGGCTAGCTGACCTGATGAAATGACTCATTTCAGTTATTTTTTTCTCCCATCTCTTCTACTTGCTCTTTGCCTTCTGCCTCTCTGTACTTCTCTCTCTTCCCCCTCCTTCTTTCTTTCTGACCCCCCTTTCCCCCCGAGGCCACCTTGCTGAATTTCTGAATCTTCATGTGGCTGTGATGTGACTGTTATAACCCCAAATCAAAATGTATACAAAAATGAGCCAACTCTCCATCTTACAGTTTTGATTTTAGCAGTTAAAGTAACTCTTTGGCAAGCAGTAGAACGTTAGGCCATAGTAAATACTTTTGAGGGTTCCACCGATGGTGGCTTGGCAGTGGAAGTGATGTTTTAACCATCTAGTACTCCTTTTTTTTTTTTTAAAGATTTTATTTTAATAATCTGTGCACCCAACATGGTTCTTGAGCTCACAACCCCGAGAGGAAGAGCCTACCTACTGAGCCAGCCCGGTGCCCCAACTATCTAGTACTTTTGAAGAGATAAACCCTAAGACTTGTATACACACAATTAGCCAGTTTGTTGGGATTGCTCACCCTTCTCCCACACACTTCTCTTGGTCTGCCTTTTGGGGACTTCTTTCCCAGCAAATGACATTGTTCATTTATCTTGACTTCACCAAAATGAGGCTCTTTTGAGAGGTGTATGGTGGGGACAGGAGAGTGCACAGTGTGACCTCTCAGTGCAGCCCTTAGGAACAACTATTAAGCAGTTTTCCATACTTTAACATTTTTCTAGAGTTTATTTCCATTCTGTCAGCATTTATTGTGCCAGCATCAGATTACCAAGATCTTCAAGAAGATCACTGGCCAATGGGAGAAGGAAGAACAAATAGATGATAAATAATAATAATAATAATAAAAAAACAGTATGGAGTTTCCTCAAGAGTTAAAAATAGGACTGGGGCGCCTGGGTGGCTCAGTGGGTTAAGCCGCTGCCTTCGGCTCAGGTCATGATCTCAGGGTCCTGGGATCGAGTCCCATATCGGGCTCTCTGCTCAGCAGGGAGCCTGCTTCCCTCTCTCTCTCTCTGCCTGTCTCTCCATCTACTTGTGATTTCTCTCTGTCAAATAAATAAATAAAAAAAATCTTTAAAAAAAATAAAAAATAAAAATGGGACTAACCTATGACCCAGCATTGCACTACTAAGTATTTATCAAAAGGATACAAGCATAGTGATTTGAGGGGTCACCTGCACCCCAGTGTTTATAGTGACAATCTCCACAATGATCAAACTATGGAAAGAGCCCAGATGTCCATTGACAGATGAATGGATAAAGAAGATGTGGTTTCTATATACAGTGGAATGTTACTTAGCATTAGAAAGAATGAAATCTTGCCTTTTGCAAGGATGTCGATGTGGATGGAGCTAGAGAGTTTCATGCTAAGTGAAGTAAGTCAGTCAGAGAAAGTCAAATGCCATATGATTTCACTCATGTGTGGAATTTAAGAAACAAAACAGATAAACATAGGGGAAGGGAAAGAAAAATAAGATAAAACCACAGAAAGAGGTAAATCATAAGAGACTCCTAACTATAGGGAACAAACTAGGGTTTGTGGAGGGATCGGGGTAGGGGAATGGGTAATTGGGTGAAGGGCATTAAGGAGGAAGCTTGATGTAATGAGCCCTGGGTGTTATATGCAACCGATGAATCACTAAGTTCTAACCCCGAAACGAATAATACTATAGGTTAACTAACTTGAATTTAAATAAAATCTAAAAAAAATACTTTGCTTATTTTCCTGATTAAACGAGTATAACCTAATCCTTGTAAAAAAAAATGTATGAAATTCAGAAAAGTATTAACAAAAAAATAAAACATGAGTGATGTTGCCTTCAGGGGGACAAAAAAATTGTTTTCTTTGGGGCTGGGGACTAAAATCTTAGATATAACAATGGTTTGTGGCCCTCTAAAGGGCCACAATATATATACAGGTATTTAAATTCTATGAGGGAAGTATCATTAGGAGAAAATGTCTAAAAAGTCTCATTGGCTGGTGGGGGAGTTCTTCCTCCTCAAATTCATATGTGGAAGTCCTAACCTCTAAAACCTCAGAACGTTACTGCCTTTGGAGATAGAGCCTTATAGAGGTAATTAAAGCAAAAATGAGGTTCTTAGGAGGGTTCCTGATTCAAGAGACTAGTGTCTTTATTAGAAGAAGAAATGAGAACCAAAACAAAAGGGAAGACCGTGCAAAGGCACTAGTCTTCAGTAAGTTGTATGCTCCACGTGAGCTAAGGCTTTCTTACTCACCATTCAGTTTTATATTCTTACTAATAAGTACCGTTCACAAAGTCATTTAATCCTTCCACATCAATATCCAATTTGAACTTCAAAATTGCTCTATACAGTGATTAGGTATTAAGATTCCTATAATATAGATGCCTCTGGGCCTTTATCCTGCCATTCCCTCTGCCTAGAAAGATATTTCCTTTCACCCACCCCTTTTCTCTGTTAAAATCTTTCAGGACCTAGCTTCTTCCAGGGGTCTTTCCTTGACCTTCCAATGTGTGTTCTTAGCACTAAGTATTTCCTCCCATGGTGCCAACCATACTGTGCTCTGATTGCTTGATTATTATCTCTTTCCTCAGTCAGACTGGCAGTCCTGTGAGTGGGGACCCTGTCTTTCATCACTGTGTTTCCAGCATCCAGCAGAATGCCATGATATTTTGTTGATTGATAAATCAGATCATAGAGCTAATAACTTGAACTTTGTTTGACATCTAAATTTAGTTTTTTCTCAGTTGCTGCTTCTCAGCAGCTCATGATGCTGCCCTAATAATTCATCTGAGTTATTTGTCACAACGGGTGTGGTTTTCTCTCTGAATACAGAAGAATGCCAGTGGGTTCTGCCCTCTGCACTATGCTAGAGGCCTCTTTCACACTCTGACAGTGGGGTGTGTGTGTGTGTATGTGTGTGTGTGTGTAATGGGAGTTAAGTACCCCGTGGCTTGTTTCATACCGCAGTGAGAAAGCCTTTTGAAAGTCGTTTTATAGTTTTTCAGTAACCTCTTACTAGAGATTATGATGCAAACAGATTTCTTCCTTTTTCTAGGACTTGCTAGAGATGGGTATTGGACACAGAACCCATATTATTGTATTGTATACCTGGATCTTAATTGTTTCATTTCTTTTTTTCACTTAGACTTCGATGGTGTTAGGTCCTGGGATACAAGAGTGAATAGGAACGGCCTCCCCTCACATGGAGCATACAATTTATTGAAGGCTAGTTACGACAACAGATGAGATTTACCCCGGTGGGGTAGTGCTGTAGCAGAGATGGGGACAGAATGCTACTCTCCCTGGGGATATTTTGGGAAGTTATCATTTGCTGGGTTTTGAAAGGAGAGTAGGAATTTGTCAGATGAAAAGAGGGAAAGAAATATACAAAGCCATGAAGCTATGGGAAGATCTGGTCTAAAAATGAATTTGTGTATGGTAAAGAGTTGAAGAAGGAGTATCTCCAGATCAGCAGTTGGTGTTTTATGGTTGTGGAATTATGAGGTTTCTCTCTTTCTTTTTTAGAATTAACTTTAATGTTGTTGCTCTGTTGTTTTTATAACAAAATAAAATGAAATAGAAGCCTACGACTATTGTAGCAGAGTATTAGAGTGAATTAGTTTATTTCCTATTACTTGTATTTGTACTTAATTTTTAATATCCAGCTTAAAAAACTAGTAATACCAACTGACTACATTGTTATTAGGTTTTTAGGAGAGGGTGCAGAACAGGATACTGTTTGTTTCCTTTTTTGATAAACAGACCCCAAGTTTCCTTTTCCATTGACTGGGTCTCATCTGGGAGGCCAGGATAGGCCTGGTGGGGGGAGGGGACAGGGTTACCATTTATAGAAGTTTGTGAGGAAAAGGTGTCTGTAGCCTTGTTGAGCAGAGTGTTTACCCTGGATGCAATTAGTAGAGTGCGTTCAACCTAGAAAGTGAGACAGAGAGGTCTGGCTGGGAGGGATCTGGGAGGGAGCAGGTAATTTTAGTTACAAGAGAACAATCCACAGAGGGAACTTTCAGAGGCACGGCAGGTCCAGAGAGTGGAGTGAGAAGCACTGAGCAGGTGAAGTCGGGCTGTACAGGAAACAACTCTGCAGACACTTGGCTGGAGGTAGAATGTTCTTTTATGTGCAATCCAGCAAGTCTTGCCAGGGCAGGGGGAGCCGTTCACAGGCACCGCGCCGGATCTAACACCAGGCTCTGGATGTTTTCCCAAAGCAACTTCAGAGTGAGGATGGGGAGACCGCCCTTCAGTTTATTGGCGATTACAGCAGACTTGAAGGGTATATATATGTGTGTGTGCATACACACCCAGCTGTTTTTTTGTTTTATTTGTGGAAGGAGGATTTTTAAAAAAATATTTTTAATTCATTTTTAAATCACACTTTTTTTTCCCTTCAGAGATTATTTTTCTCTGTTCCTTCTGCCTAATAATTGTTTATTTCATCTGGGTCAAAACCAAACTAATTTCTAATGTCTTCTTTTTCTTTTTCTTTTTTTTTTTTTTGCATTTTTTTTTTTTTAAGTAAGCTCTGCACCCAACATGGGGCTCAAACTCAAGAGTCACATGCTCTGTGGACTGAGCCAGCCAGGTGTCCTCTAATGTCCTTTTAATAATTTTTTCTTTTAATCTTCTCTTTTTTAAAAATGTAAAAACTTCAACTTCAACTCTGCAATAGATGAGTTTTCTTTTTCCCAGCATCTGAAGGCAGGTGTAGGTTTACCACTTGAATAGTTTAATAATTTGAATGATCAGAACATGAGTGCTAGGAGAGTGTCATAGGTAGGACAGGAGAGGCAGGATAAGGACAATTGCAACCTTGAAACACTATTTTCGGGCGCCTGGGTGGCTCAGTGGGTTGTGATTTCTGTCTGTCAAATAAATAAATAAAATCTCAAAAAAAAAAAAAAAGAGAGAAACACTGTTTTTTTTTTCTTTTTTCTTTTTTAAGATTTTATTTTTATTTATTTGACAGCTCACAAGTAGGCAGAGAGGCAGGTGGGGGGGGAAACAGGCTCCCCGCTGAGCGAGAGCCCGATGTGGGGCTCAATCCCAAGACCCTGAGATCATGACCTGAGCTGAAGGCAGAGGCTTTAACCCACTGAGCCACCCAGGAGCCCCGAAACACTGTTTTCTAATGGCTTATAATTGGTGTTGTTAGGTAAGTATTTAATATATTAAAATACCTTTCAGAACTACATTAAAAGAAATGGAAGTAAAAAACAGGAAAGAATTACCTCAAAATGGTAACGTTTCCTGGACATATGATCATTTGTCTGGCCCATAAAATACGGTTTTTTTCAGAGATGGCTTAAAAATTCTAAATCATCTTAAATTATTTGTAGGCAACCAAGTACATTAGGTCCGATATTAAACTGCAGCAGGTTTTCTTTTGTATTAAGAGCCTGCTGTGGCATAAGTCCAAGGATCAGATGTCACCTCTGCCTGAGAAGTCCCACATAATTCTTAGTTTTTCTACAGTGCTGTTACAATGCACACATGTTACTGTGTGGGCGACTAGAGATTCTTGTCTGTCAGATACTCTGATTATAAACGGAAGAGTAGCTTCCACTCTCAGAGAGCCTCCTTTGAACTTGAGTATGGTACATGCTGTGGTAAATGGTGGTAGTTTGCCAACTCATTAACAAGGTCAGTTTTCTGAATGCTATAGTTAACAAAATACAAGGCCTTCTCTTATCAGCAAATAGTTTCAATAGCAAAGTCAAAGTGATAAGACTTAAAATATTTATTACTTTTTTTTTTTTTTAAAGCAGAGCTTCTTTTTTTTTTTTTTTTAAGATTTTATTTTATTTATTTGAGAGAGAGAGACAGTGAGAGAGAGAATGAGCGAGGAGAAGGTCAGAGAGTGAAGCAGACTCCCCATGGAGCTGGGAGCCTGATGTGGGACTCGATCCCGGGACTCCAGGATCACGCCCTGAGCCGGAGGCAGTCGTCCAACCAACTGCGCCACCCAGGCGTCCCGTATTTATTACTTTTTTTATCTTTAAGTAGGTTCCATGCCCAGAGTGGAGTCCGACATGGGGCTTGAACTCAAGACCTGAGTTGAGATCAACAGTTGGATGCCCAATAAACTGAACCATCCAGACACACCAACATTTATTACTTTTAAAAGCACCCATCCACGGGGCACCTAGGTGCCTCAGTTGGTCATCTGACTCTTGTTTTGGCTCAGGTGATAATCTCAGGGGTGTGAGATCAAGCCCTGCATTAGGCTCTGCACTGGGCATGGAGCCTGCTTAAGAGTCTCTCTCTTCTTCTTCATCTGCGCCCCTCCCTCTCTCTAAAAAATAAGAAATAAAGCACCCATCCTTTAATGACCAGCAGCCAGCACACCACACCTTTTTAAACAAAGATAATGATATATTTAGAGATGTTCTTTTCTTATTAAAAGAAAAGAAATTCTAAAATACATAATTTCTCAAGCTACATTAGATCTTTATGGCGTTTCCTCTCTTATCCCGGTGACCTAATTTCCTTAGATCCAATTAAACCCCTGCACGATATTTTCTGTTTAACTTCTTTAATAACAGCAACATTTTGTGCTTTGCACTACTTTGCCTAAGACTCACCTGGATGAACTATGGAGTGTGTATCACATATAGTTTTATTTTTAATGATTCAGGTACCTGTTCATCGTGACAGCTAGAAATACAAAGATCTCATTGAAATAGAATGCTCAGGTAAAAGGCCTAACTGGTTTTCTGATAAATGCATTTTTTTCCCTGCCTTTTTCATTCAGCTCTAGTAGATGCATATTTAATGTTTGTGGTATAATAATGACCTCATGAAAAGTTAAATAATATGTTAATTTAAAGCATCAGGGTAACAGATTTAACAAGACAGTAAGAGTCAAATTAATTCTATGAAGTCATAAAGGAAAAATATTGTTGGCTAGATGGTAAGGGAGAGCTTTGGGAGGAATGTGGGATTTTTTTTTGTTCATCTTTCCATTCATCACATGTTTATTGAGAGCTTACTAAGTTATTTCTTGGAAACTTTCTGTATGTTGGGACTAGAGCAGTGGACAGGATTCAGCGGTTCTCTGCTCTGGAAGCATTTACATTCTGGTGGGAGAACAAGACACAAAGAGGAAAAAAGTGAATTTAACAAGAAATGTCTGAAAATTGCTGTGCAGAGCATGCTTGAGTGGCTCAGTTGGTTAAGTGTCTGCCTTCCGCTGGGGTCATGATCCTGGGGTCCTGTGATCCAGCCCCCTTCAGTCTCCCTGCTCAGTGGGGAGTCTGCTTCTCCCTCTCCTTCCTGCTAGTGCTCTTACTATCTCTTGTTTCTCTCTCTCTCAAATAAATAAATAAAATCTTAAAAAAAAAATGAAAAAGGCTCTGCAGAACTTTACAATAGGGTGTTATGATAGAGTCCCTTGAGAGGATACTTTAGATTGTTGGCCCATATAGGCTGCTTTAAAGGGGTGACATTTAAGCTGAGACCTGAATGACAAGAAGGAACCAGCCATCCTGTGATCTGGACATTAAAGGCAGTGGGGCAGCTGCTGTCCAGACTCTTTGTCCCGAAAGAGTTTGGTCTGTTGGAGGGACAAAAAGATGCGATCAGAAAGGTTGGTAGGAACCAGATCAATGTAGGATTTTTTTTTTTTTTTATGAGTTTGGATTAAATGCTTACTGAAATGGTAAGCTATGGGAAGCTTTGAGTAAAGGAGGGCCATGAGCTGGTTAATTTTTAAAAATTTCATTCTGGAGCTGTGTAAATAATGGGGATTTAAGGAAGGCAAGAGGAGAAACAGGGCTACTAATGAGGGGTGACTGTGGAAGTCTAAGCAAGAAACTTCACTGTCTTTTACGAGGATGATGGTAAGGGGGATGAAGTAAAGTGGATAAACTTGGGGCGTGTTTTGCCATAGAGTCTACAGGACCTGCTGACGGCTTTGAAATGGGTCTGGGGGAAATAGAAATTAGGGACGACTTCTAGGTTTCTGGCTAAGCAACTGGGTAAATGGTGGTAAACTTTAAAGAAAGGCTTGGATTTAGAGGGAAGGAGCCAGGAATTTTGGTTATGGAAGTAGGAATAGACATGGCTTATGGAGTAGGCATTTTAGATTGGGTGAAAACAAAGTTTTTACGCTGTGCTTCCAAGAACAGAGGACATCACATTCTCCTTGATAAATTAAAAACTGTTATAAATATGTAGTGTTTTTCCTACATTGTGAGTTGTCTGAAGAAGTAGACCAGGAAATGTGGGAAAATAAAGAGAGAGTGGAAGATAGAAGCAAGAGGTCAGAGCAGGTCAGAGAAAGACACAGAGACGGAGATGTACAGAAAGAAAAATTACAGACAAAACAAGAGAGACACTCAGAGTTTAAGACACAAAGGACATGCATATCTACAGAGATTCTGCATTCTCCTGTGTTCCACACTTAGAGCTGAAGAGAGCTTTGGCTGGTGGAAAGGAGGTTGGACCATTTTTCCTTTATTGTAATTTACTATAGAAGTGATACCAAGATACTGACTAAAAGCAAATGAGACGAAAACATTTTCAAAAGTAGAAAAATGGCCTTTGTTCCTTTTTGTTTGTTTGTTATTTAGAGAGGATCTTGTACCCTGAAATTTGTCCAGGATGAGAATGGTTTTTACATTTTGGTTTTAGCCAAGTGACTGGTTGAATAATGATCAGTAGCAAAGCATAGTTATTCACTTCTGTAAAGAAAAGAGACACCCAAAGGGATTCTTTCTCCTTAATGGAAAAAGTGACAAATTAACTTTCATTAATGGGTAAAGTTGAGCTAAGAGAAGAAACACATAGACAAGTACTCAGTGAATATGAGCATATATTCTACACCATACCATACCCTAAGCCCACCTAAATTTCTTGGTATAATAAATAGTCTCCATTTAGAATAGAAAAACATTTTGAGTTTCTTTTTAATTATTGTAAATATGATCTGTATTCATTCTAGACCCAATGTTTATTTTCTTTAAAATTGGTTATTGGTTAAAAATACAGAAATTGGTTAAATTGGTTAAAAATACAGTTTAAAAAAAAATACAGTTTAAAAAAACAGAAAGCTAAAGGCGCCTGGTTTGCTAAGGGCGCCTGGGTGGCTAAGTGGGTTAAGCCTCTGCCTTCGGCTTAGGTCATGATCTCAGGGTCCTGGGATCGAGCCCCGCATCGGGCTCTCTGCTCAGCAGTGAGCCTGCTTCCCCTTCTCTCTGCCTGCCTCTCTGCCTACTTGAGATCTCTCTCTCTCTGTCAAATAAATAAATAAAATCTTTTAAAAAAATGTGTTTGCTAGAATTCCACATGAACCTACAAATGAATCAGTTCAGTGGGAGGTAGGAGGAACAAGATTTTAGATAAGTGTATTTTTAGAAGGCCAGGAAGATAGAATTTTACGTGTACTCTAAGATGGGGGTATATCACCAGGCCTTTCCCTCTCTTTCCCTCCAAAAGGCCAGCAAAACTATCACAAATAATGAAAATAACCAGGAGATTTTACTCTATGGAACTAAATTGGGCTGAACAGTCAGGAACTATGTATGGTGGGGGATTTTTAAATTTTTTAAAAAAAGATTTTATTAGTTTTTTAAAGTAATCTCTACACCCAGTGTGGGTCTCCAACTTAGAGCCCCGAGATCGTCAGTCTCCTGTTCCACAGACTAAGCCAACCAGGTGCCCCAGGATTTTTCTTTTTATCTCTCCCCTTTCCTCCTTTTCTCTGTCCCTCCCTCGTTCTCTTTTTTCTCATCTTTTTAAAATTTCTTATATTTCCTCAAAAGGACATGTAGAGAACCTTAATTAAAACATTACACATGGTTCTGTTATTCATGAATATGTCCTAGTATTTTTGTGAAAAAACTGGACTAGATTTCTAAAATCTATTTTAACATTCTAAAATAATACTGTGAAACTTTCATTTATCCTCTTTTCCTGGCTTCTTGCCTTTTAGGATATTTATGACGATGTTAATATTATTAGCATCAGGGTCAGCTCTGCTGGCTTCAGGACAGAATGAAGCCATGGGCACTGAGAAATGTCTGATGAGATGACTGGGGACGTGTTATGATTTATAAAGACAGAGAAATTGTCACTACCTGTTGCTCGTGAATGAAATTAAATGTCTGCCACAGAGGAGTTCTGTGTGAACGGTCATTCAGACAGAAAGCTAAAACAGACCAGAGTGTGGAAAGTTTTATGCAGGAAGTATTACTCTTGGAGTTTGCCTTGGCAGTTTCAAGGTGAGTTTTGATTATTATATATAACTTGAAAGGTTAGGTGAATGGATTACATATGAGGCAACTATTTTAAGTATTGAAAGATAGACATTTTGACTTAATTACTGTTTGACACAAACAGCAGCTGGTGCTAGTGGGTTGCCACAGAGCTGTGCAGGTTGGGTCTCTGCGAGAATGTGGGTGGGTAGCGTGGAGTGCTGGCGCTTTCTTGGCCAAGAACAAGGCAGGCCTCCTGACACACCTTGTCTGCAAACATGCTTACCCAGGTGACAGAGAGTAGAATCGATTTTAGGAGGCACCTTAAGAGAAGACGAGGGATGCCTGGGTGGCTCAGCCGGTTGGGCGTCTGCCTTCCGCTCAGGTCATGATCTCGGTCCTGGGATCAAGCCCCGCATTGGGCTCTCTGCTTAGCAGAGAGCCTGCTTCTTCCTCTTCCTCTGCCTCTGCACTTTCCCCTGCTTGTGCTTTCTCGCTTTCTCTCTCTCTAATAAATAAATAAGTAATATCTTAAAAAAAAAAAAAGAGGAAAAGGTGAGAGTAGAGAGGGAGAATCTGAAAGATGTGTTGCCCATCACTAAATATTTGCCTTCTGTTTGATATTACTCAACCAGGAGTTCTTAAAATAGTAGTAGTATTGTTATTTTAAAGTTTATTTATGTGGCTCTCTCATGCATACCTTAACAACTCCCTTTTTTACCTTCAAGTGGGAATTACTGCCAGTCTGTGTTTGGTTGACGGTCACATCAGCCGTGATGGTTGCGGAGCTCCCTGGACCCAGAGCCAAGGAAACGATTGTTGTGTAAGCTCTCCTGCTAATCAGCTGTGTGCCCTCAGGAAAGTCTCTGCCTTACTGGCACCAGAGTCTTCATGTCTAACAGGGGTTGACAGCCCTTCTCTATAATAGACCAGAAAGTAAATGTTTTAGGCTTCCCAGGCCACCTGTTCCCAGGTCTCTGTTGATACTCTACTTTGGTTTTACTTGTTATAACCCTTACAAAAACATAAAAGCCATTCTTAGCTCCTAAGCCATACGAAAGCAGGTTGTGGGCTGGATTTGGTTCCCTTGCCTTAATTTGCTTGATGCCTGATCTATGTAATAGAAGGGGAGTGGGAGAAAATTAAAAAAGAAGAATTTGAGCTGGCTGTTTTTAGACGTAGGACTGTGAGCAACAGCTGGCTAAAGAGTAGATTCTGGGGCGAGGGTTTTTGTTTGCTGATTTTGTTTTAAATGTGCATTTTCATGATGTAATTTCTCTGATTATTTCCTTGGTTTTAAATTTGATTCCATTCTTATCTCCTATTCTTCTTCAGGATTCCAAACATATTATTACTTACCATTCTGTAGGATTCCCCAAATTTCTTTCTTATTAAAGATTTTATATATTTTTCAGAGAGACAGAGAGAGAGGACAAGTAGAGGGAGTGGCAGGCAGAGGCAGAAGCAAGCTTAGCGCTGAGAAGAGAGCCTGCAGGACTCCATCCCAGGGCCCTGGGATCGTGACCTGAGCTGAAGGCAGATGCTTAACTGACTGAGCCCCCCCAGGCGCCCCTTCCCCAAAGTTCTTATTGGATACAGATTTTTGGGAGAAGGAAACAGGTTAGAGGAATGACCTTTTTTGCAGATGGAGGTGTGACCTTTCCACTTACAGAAAGGGAAGTAGCCATTGTATTGCTCCTGGAGGCCTGAGTAAAGAAATGAGTATGAAACAGGTAGACCCCAGCAACTGTGAATTCTGGGAGCGACCTGGGAATGGCCAGGGGAGGCAGAGAGTGACTGTTAAGAAATACTCCAGTTCTTCCTTTCTGATAATGTTGAATGTTGTTACTCACATTTAGCCAACCGTCCAAAGCTCTGTTTAGAGTCCCCTTAGCCCATTTTGGAATGTGATAACATTTTGGTTTCCTGAAAGACAAGACCCCAAAGAGGGCACTGTGGACTCCACACCCCAGACTCTCCGCTTGCCCTCCACCTTCTCCCCTGCCAACACCCCCATGTCCTGTGCCTCCGCCTCTGTCTCTCCTCTTCTCTGCCTCTCCCACGTGATTTCCCCTGAAGTCAGGAGCTGTCCTACCTCCCTTTCCCAAGCGTGGTGTGGTGAGTCCCTCGGCTGGTGCCTTTGGCAGGTGCACTCAGTGACTTGCCTGTGGTCCGGTTACTGACTTCGGCGCTTTGATTCCAGAACCACTTTGAACATGTCCTTCTATCCTTTAGGCAGGCACATTGGACGAGAAAGCCTACGCCAAGCTCTACTTTTTCCTCTTCTGTTTCCTTCTCCGCAGTAATTTGGTAATGGCTCCCTCCACTCCACAAAAATGCTCTCTCTGTCTCTTTTTTCCTTTGGAAGGCTCACTGGTGATTTTGGCACTGATACATGGAAAGGACGCTTTTTCAGCCCTTTCCTAACTGAACATCTTTGTTGCAGGGACACTGTTGGCCACAGGTACACGTTGAAATGCTTTATTACCAGGTTTCTTGGCTCATTTTCGTGCTTCTTGCTGCTCCTTCTCTTACAGCAGCACCCCTGTTCCACCCCCCACCCCTCAGTCCCCCCTGTAATGTTGCGCTTTACATATTGCCCTGGCTTCTTTCTAAAGCCTTCTTCTCCTATGTGCTCCCTTGAGATGGTTTCATTTATATTTGAGGTGTTAACTGTTACCTCCATGCTTGCAGCTGTCGGACGTGCCTTTCCCCCTAATTTCACCCTCCTATACCCAGATGCTTGACAGACATCACAGAATTCAGTTCACATCAAATTTCCCCCAGTCCCTTCCCTTAAAACCTGAAGCTCCTCTTTTGTTCCCCATCTTAGTTATGCAAGTCACTAAGCCACAAGTGTGAACATCTTCCTTGACCTACATATTTCTTTTTTTAAAAGAGCTTTCGAAAAAATTTATGTATTTATTTATTTATTAAAGATTTATATATTTGTTAGAGAGAGAATGTGAGAACATGTGTATATGCACAGGGGGAGGGGCAGGGGGAGGGAGAAAATCCCCAGCAGACTCCCTGCTGGGTGTGGAGCCTTATGTGGGCTTGATCCCAAGACCCTGAGATCATAACTTGAGCCAAAATCAAGAGTTGGCCACCTCTTGGTGACTAAGTCACCTGGGTGAGTCACTCGGGCACCCCTACTTGTATCTCTTTTTTTTTCTTCCTTCCCCACCTAATCATTTGGTGAATTCTACTGATTTTATCTCTTAACTGCTTCTCCTCTGCATCTCCCTCTCTGCTAATGCAGGCTCTCATCACCCCTTTCAGGTTTTTTCCCAGTTTTATTTTTCTTAAATCCATCCTTCCCTGGGTTGCCATATCTGATATTCAAATCTGTTGCCATGTCACACTCCTTCACATTCTTCCGAGGCTACCAGAATGAAACCCGGACTCCTTAGCATGCCTACAGGACTTTATGACCTGGCTCTTCTGCCTCTCCAGACCCGTTTCCTGTGTCTTTGTCTACTTTCTCTTCTAGGCATGCCACATTCCTGGAGCCCTGGAGCAGTGCATGCACTTTCATGTTTCCGTATTTTTTTCTTGGGCTGCTCCTTTTGTCCTGGCTCATTTTTTTTTCCTTTTAAGATTTTATTTATTTATTTGAGAGTGAGCACAAGTAGGCAGAGGGGCAGGCAGAGGGAGAGGGAGAAGCAGGCTCTCCGCTGAGCAGGGAGCCTGATGTGGGACTCAGTCCCAGGACCCTGGGATTATGACCTGAGCTGAAGGCAGATGCTTTACTGACTGAGCCACCAAGGCGCCCTCGTCCTGGCTCGTTCTGTATGTGCTTCCGCACTCGGCTGAGATTCGTGCCCACGTGTATTGAAGTTACTTGTTGATATCTAGGTCTCTGTGGACTGGTGCTCCTCTAAGACAAAGAAATCCTGTTTGTCCCTCTTTGAGTCCCAAAGCCTTCCTCTGATTTAACCCTTACGACAACCCTGTGCAGTTGACATTATTGTACCTGTTCTATGGGGGAGGAAAGTAAAGAGCAAAAGAAGCTAAGTAAATATCTTGCTCCACATCCCGTAGCTAACATAGCAGGAGCGTGGGGGTTCTGTCACTATTTACATAGACGAGTTACTCGTTCGGAATGAAACAGTACCTTGCACTGATTGTAAATTTAAGAAATACTTTTACTGACATTATCTTGTGATTTTTGGGACAATGGAAAGAGCAACAGATTTAGTATCAAAGACCTAGGTTATACAGTATTGTTCCAGCCATTTCTAGCCAAACTGATTGATGCCAGGTTATCTCCTCGGAGCCTGGCCTCCTCTTTAACCTGGGCAGGATAATAATCGAACAATCCTAAGTGTGGAAATGCTCAGTAAGGACTGCACAAATGGGTACAAATACGGCTGCTTACTTAGCTTTCCACTTGAGTTTACAAATATGGGTACGCCTCAGAGAACAGATTTTGGCCAAGTTACTTTTGTTTTTTTTTCATGGCGTTGTATATTTTCCTTTTGTTTTGAGGAGCAAATGAATTCATGTTTAGGATCGCCAGGAGAGTGCAGCTTTTAGAATGCGCGGTACAGGTTTGGGAGTACAAATGTACACGCCTTGGAAAGCTCCTGCCTCCGCTGGAAGGTGGACGTGCTGTGCCAGATAAATTGGGTCAGTCTGTAAGCGCGCGGAGCTTGTGTTGCTCCAGCCACGGAGCGTCTTATCCTGCCTTTTGTGCGCAGTAAACATGATGCTTCCCTCTCCCGCTCAGCTCTGTTGCTGCTTTTGTTACCGGAGGGTTCACTTTGCAGATTTTTTTTTTTTTTTTTCTGAGTCCTATCACCTTTCTTGATAGGATGTCTGCTGTTAAATTGCCACGTATGGGCATCATTTCCTGTAGGGAATCTAGCTGGTGTGTGTACAAGACTCGTTCAGACAAAGTCATTTTGGTGAGGGTATTGCAGGATTTTCTGGTCTGCTCTGCTGGATTCCCAGCAGAATTGCCCCAAGTGCCTACCTGTAAAGGAAGAGCTTTTATTTCATGGGCTGATGGAGTTTCGAGTTACTCCTCATTTGTATAAATTTTTTTTTAAAAGATTTTATTTATTTATTTGACAGAGAGAGATCACAAGCAGGCAGAGAGAGAGAGAGAGAGAGGAGGAAGCAGGCTCCCTGCCGAGCAGAGAGCCCGATGCGGGACTCGATCCCAGGACCCCGAGATCATGACCCGAGTCGAAGGCAGCGGCCTAACCCACCGAGCCACCCAGGCGCCCTGTATAAAAAGTTCTTAATGAGAAGTTTTACATTAACTGTATGTCTTCACCTAAGAATTTTGTTTAAAAGTCGTTTCATTTGGGGCGCCTGGGTGGCTCCACTGGTGAAGTGTCTGCCTTCGGCTCAGGTCGTGATCCTATGGATTGAGCCGCCTTTGTCTTCCTGGTCAAGGGGGAGTCTGCTTCTCCCTCTGCCCCTCCCCCTGCTTGTGCTCTCACGCTCTCTCTCTCTCTCTCAAGTAAATAAATAAAAATTTTTTTTTTTAAGATTTTATTTATTTGACAAACAGAGATCCCAAGTAGGCAGAGAGGCAGGCAGAGAGAGAGGAGGAAGCAGGCTCCCCATTGAGCAGAGAGCCCGATGTGGGGCTCGATCCCAGGACCCTGGGATCATGACCTGAGCGGAAGGCAGAGGCTTTAACCCACTGAGCCACCCAGGTGCCCCAATAAATAAAATCTTTTTTTAAAAAAGAGCATAATTCCATTTATTTAACAAATATATTGAGCAGCATCAATATGCCAAAAACTACTGTGGTGAGGGGTTCGAGTAGAAACACATATGCCACTTCGTGAGTTTATGGCTTAGTCTGGGTGCTTAAGTGGGTGCTTGGAGTCACACGTGATGCCTCTAGTGACAAGGGAGATGCAGGGTTCCGGAAAGCAGTAATGGACTATTGTGGGGTCATCTATCTGGCACCCCTTCTCTAGGATCTCCACTTAATACCCATTCGTCCACCTACTTATTGTTAAGGCTGACCCAATGATGGGGCCATGGTTGATTGGTTCAAAGGTGAGCACCTGTTAAGCCAGGCCAATAACTTCTCTAGGAGTTTTTTAAATATAATAGAGGCAGGAAAGCCAAGGAGTTTCTGGATGTCTAAACAGTAATGGGAAAGCATGGGAGCTCTTAGGGTCACCCTAAGTCTTGGCGGAGGGGAAGAAGCCCCAGTAAGAGAATGGGAGGAAATGAATCTGAAACTCAGAGGTGTGGAAACCAGAGACAGACAGAAAGTTCTGGCAGCATTTGGGTTTCTGGTTAGAGTTCTTTGTGAGATCCAACCTGGGTACCTAGAATTTCTACAATGAATTTCCCTTTTTTTGCTTAAGATAGTTTGGGTTGAATTTTTGTCATATGACACCAGAGAAGTTTTTGTCTGATACAGACGTGTATGGCATGGGAATCTAAACCAAATTAAGGAATCAGGGAAAGCCACTTGCAACACATGTTTACACTGTGTTTTATTTTTGGTTAAATTCCTGGGTTGCCAGCAAATGATTGTTTAACCCCTAGTGTAACTAGAATTGGTTTTTGTTTCTCCTTAAAATGGATGGATTCATTCATATTGAAGACCTACTATGTTCTAGGGGTTATACTAGGCACTGGGAAGTGAAAATATTTATAGTACACTGGGTCTCTGAGGAGCATTTGCTCTCTGCTAAACCTCTTACTGATGTCATCATATCCTCATGTATCATATGCAGACACGGGCTAGTCTGTGGAACTAACTTCTATATGACATTATGTCTGTGGCAAATGTGTTTCCTAGTTAGTGGGGAGAATTCGTGCCCTTTGGCCATTGCAGTTCGTTAACGCAATGAATATTTTTGAATACCTTTTATGTGTCAGATACTGTTCCACGCTCTGGAGACAGTGATGAAGAAAAGGCTTTGCTGGGCGCCTGGGTGGCTCAGTGTTGGTTAAAGCCTCTGCCTTCTGCTCAGGTCATGATCCCAGGGTCCTGGGATCGAGCCCCATATCGGGCTCTTTGCTCAGTGGGGAGCCTGCTTTCTCCTCTCTCTCTGCCTGCCTCTCTGCCTACTTAGGATCTCTGTCTGTCAAATAAATAAATAAAAATCTTAAAAAAAAAAAAAAAAGAAGAGGCTTTGCTGTCATGGAGCTTAAATTTTAGTTTCAGGAGGTGGGCAATAAACTGAGCAAATAAGTGAACAGAAAAACAATATATGTGCCCTCAAGAAAAATAAAACAAGGGCTTCTGGACAGTGCAGCTGGCCAAGTGTCTGATTCTTGGTTTCAAGTCAGGTCATGATCTCAGGGTCATAAGATCGAGCCCTGAGTCAGGCTCTGCTCTCAGCCCAGACTCAGAGAATCTGCTTTAGATTTTCCCTCTCCCTCCACCCCTCCCACTTGTGCTCTCTCTCTATAATAAACAAATCTTTAAAAAGACAAAGAGAAGAGAATGCTGTGGAAAGTGGGTGACTGGGGAGGGGGCAGTGGAGAGTGCCTGGGATCAGGGAAGATGTCACTTCAGAGGTAAAATTTTGGGTGAGAAGCGCCTGACTCAGGGAAAGGAGGAAATAGGGTGCTTCTAGAAATGTGCCTCTCCATACCACCAACTGTGACATGGAGAGTTTTGGTTAATTTGGGGCCCTGAAGAACAATCTCTTTGGAATAGGCCTGGATTGGCTAGTAGTTACAGGTGGCCATTGAGCACCGAACGTGACTCGTCCAATTCAAAATGTTCAGTAAGGGTAAAATGACACTGGATTCTGAAGACTTACAATGAAAAAGTGTATCCTTTTAATATTAATATTGACTAATGTTGATTACACAATGAATTAATATTTTGACATAATTCTTATATAAAATACATAATTAAATTTCATTTACTTTTATTTTTTGATGTGACTGCTAGAAAATTCAGAATTACATCTGTAACTTGTATTGTTTTTCTCTGGGACAGCATTGGTATAGATGAATTAGCCAGTGCTTTGGACTTAGACTGATGGGGGTCTGAGTACTTACTAGGGTTTTGTAGTAGTTTCTGTATTTGTTTATTTTAACTGTGGATAGTTTACTTGATTTTCTTTAGTCGGTTTTCATCTATTCAGTGGAGCTAATTGTACTGTCTTGTAGAATTGTTTTGAGGATTAAATCAGATTTGGTAGAGTGCCTTCTGTATGCCAGACACTGGGAAATCATGCTGGCCTCTAATTTAGAAATGTTAGTTCCTTCCCCCTCTGGTGTGATATAAGTTAGTCATGCCTGCCTGTGGGTGCTTGAATGTGTTTGGAGCTAAGGAGTGACTGTGTTGAGAAATTGCTGTGCAAGTTTATGACACTATATTAATTTGCATTTTTGTCTTATAATTATTCTTGTCTTACAAATAGATTATATTATAACGAGTTTGGCCTTGTAGATTTCTGTCAGCACGTAGAACCGGGCCTCATCTTTCCTGCCTCCCTGCTAACTATCCTTCCTTTAGATGGCTGTCGTTTTTCTCCACTAGGTAGGTGAGTTCTTCCACTGGAAGCCCCTGAGTAGGAATTCTGGTGCCAGATTCCATGCCAAAGTGATGCCTTGCCTTCCGAATGTTTCTGATATTCTTGTTCTACAAAAGTGGCAAACCAGAGTTCTGAAGACCTTGATTATGCTTCAAGAGATTAGGTAACTAGAAGCCCTTCTGGCCCAAGGCCATGTACGATAGTGATTGGTTGGAAGAAAATGCTGATGCCTTTTCTTTTGGCAGAAACACAGTGGCCTTTACTTCCTAGGTGGTCTCTTTGTCTGTCGGTAATGTATGCACTGTGGCTGGCAGGCCCTGGGCTTCAGGTCTGGGACACTGGCAATGAAGATGACTTGGTTCCAATAAGGAAACTTTACAATTACATCATTTGGAAGCCGGAATTTGGCTCCTTGTTAAGATCAGAAGTCAGTTGCATAGCGTGGAAAGGTTTTAGTTCAGTTATTATTTATTAAATAAATTTAGTTAACTAAATAAACTAAACTAAATTAGTCAATTTAGTTAACTAAATAAACTAAACTATAACTAAAATAAATTTAGTTAAATTTATTAAATTTCAGTTTAATTAAACTAAAATTAATTTAATTTTAGTTCAGTTATTATTTATTGAGCCTAATGTTAGAAAAATGGTTTGCTATCTTTTTTTTTTTTTTTTTAAGATCTATTTATTTGAGAGAGCGCGCAAGCACTGCATAGGGGAGGAGCAGAGGGAGAGAGAGAGAATCTCAAGCAGACTCCCTACTGGATACGGAGCCCCACACAGGGCTTCATTTCACAACCCTGAGATCATGACTTGAGCTGCAGTCGAGTCAGCTGCTTTACCGACTTAGCCACCCAGGTGCCCCGTGGGTTGCTATCTTATTAGATATCTGAGGGATTTGAAAATTGTATTTGGAAGATAACTATTCTAAATGCATTGAAAACCCTGTTGGTTAATAGATACATGTTTTCTTCCACTAATTACTTGCTTCTTTTGAATCCTTGTGTCTCTAGTTGCTTATACCATCTTCCCTAATGAGTCATAATAATGTTTGCAACTCCACTCTACTGGCTACGGCACCTTTTGGTTGGAATTGTAGGCATAGAAAAATACAGAAGAAATTTATATAATGATCTATGTATATATATTCATTTATATGTATTCCAGAATTCCATATACAATTAACAGAATAATCTGAAATCTTAAAATTTATAGTTCTTGTAATAAAAGCAAAGAAATGTAATGTATTTTATTTACCAATTTATATATCCACCAGTAAAGGAAGAGGTACAATTTATCTATATCCTTACCACCACTCATTATTGACAGCTTGATTCTTGCCCATTTCATGAGTATAAAATATTTCTTTCTTTCTTCTTCTTCTTTTTTTTAGAGATTTTATTTATTTGACACACAGAGAGAGAGAGAGGAATAGAGAGAGTACAAGAAGGGGGAGTGGCATGGAGAGGGAGAAGCAGGCTTCCGTAGAACAGGAAGCCCGATGTGGGGCTCAGTGCCAGGACCCTGGGATCATGACCTGAGCTGAAGGTGGACACTTAAGAAATTATATTTCTTAGCATTATTGACCTGTTGAACATCCCCCCTCTGTTAATTGCCTCATCATGAGTATTGTTCCCTTTCAAGTTGTGTTTGGGTTTTGGTTTTTTCTTTCCAATTTCAAGGAAGTCTTTATATACTGTGGATCTTCTATCAGTTCTTTGTCTTTTAGCTTTGTTCATATTGCCTTCAGCCAGGAAGAAGTAAGGAAGCTTAACAGTTTCTTCCTTTGTGATTGGTACTTTTTGTTTCTTTTTAAAGAAATGGCATAAAGCTATATGTGTGTTGAGAATATTTTAAACAAGAGGTTAGAATGCATAAAATAAAAGTAATCTAACTTACAGTGGTCACTTTGATGTCTGTATGGAGAATAATAGTGAGGGGGCAGAGACCAGGTAGGAGACTCTTGCTTAGACAGTTGAAATTATAATGGTATTACGGAGTAGTGAGAAGTAGCCAGAGTTTTTATATATTTCATATTTTTCAAAGGTAGAACCAGCAAAATTTGATGGTGGATTAGATGAGGAAAGTAAGAGAAAGAGAAGAGTGAAGGATGATGCTGAAGTTTTCTGTCTGCGCTGTTGGAATGTTGGGGTTGCTATTTATTGAGATGGGAAAGATTTTGGAAGGGGCCAGGTTTGGAGGGGAAGGTCAGAGTTTCATCTTTGGACATTACGTTTGAGATGTCTATTAGATATACAAGTAGAGTTGGTAGAGGATACAGAGGAATAGATGAGGCTGGGGTTCAGGGGAGAGAGCCAAGTTGGAAGTACACATTCCGGATGTCTCAACATATAGCTGATATTTCAAGCTGTGAGACTGGATGAAGTTACTGGGGGATGAGTATAAATTATGAGAGGGAGAGACTCAAGGACTGAGCCCTGGACTACTTCAATGTTTAGAGGCCTGGAATATGAGAAGGACTTAGCAGAGCCTGAGAAAGTCTCCAGTGAGGTAGTGATGATGAAGTTCTGGAGCCAGGAGAAGTATTTCAAGAAAGGAAGGGGCAGTGCATTGTGTGTGATGCTGCTGACAGGAAAAGGATGAGGAGGACTGAAAGTTGACCATTGGATTTAGCCATATGAATGTCATCGGTGACACAGACAAGAGCAGTTCACTAAGTCTGGAATGGTGGTAGAAGCAGACTTAGTGGAATGGGTGTATGGGCCACTAGAAGGAGTTGAGTCAGAGACAGCATATCGAGACAGCTTTTTTGAGTTTTGCTCTAATGTAGAGCAGAGAAATGGGATAGAAGCTATAAATGGAAACAAGAGAGTTTTTCTTTTCTTTTCTTTTTTTTTTTTTTAAGATGGGAAATATAGCATGCTTCTATCTTCCAACATCTGCTTCCGGAATGGTTGAGTGGGATTACGTCAATTAATGATAGAGGAACAGGGGAGGGGGGAGAATTGCTGGAGCCTTCTCCAGTGGCCAGGAGTGGATGAAGTCTCATGTACGAAGTTGGGTGGTTGGCCTCAGGAAAATGGAGACGTCATTCGCCATGGTAGGAGGGAAGAGAGAATATCGTATGTGGGCCCAGCTAGAGAAGTGAGTGCGAACAGTGGTGAGAGCTTGTGCAAGTTCTCGCCTGACTGCCTCTGTTCCAAGGCTGAGACGGAGGGTTCAGGGGAGGCCCTGTTGGAGGTTTAGGAAAGAGAGTAAGGTGTGGAATAGATGTCTAGGAGAGTGGAAGAATGGGTAGTATGGTAGTATATTAGGATTGTCTGACTCCGCCAGGGACTCTGTTGCTTGAGTTTTGTGGTCATGAATTGAAAATATGACACATCTAGTTGAGTGTGTTTCTCTGGCCATGTTCAGACATACTGGTACGGTTGTGGGAGAGGGAAGGGCTGGGTTTAGCTAGTTTAAGTATTTTGACAAGTGAATGGGTTGAAATGAGAAGAGGTGTTTGGGAGGTGAAAGTACATTCAAGGAAGTGATGATTACGATGGGGCCATGGATCTAAGATGGCTAAGAAGAAATTAGAGGACAAGAGAATAGTGAATGATGGTAAAAATGGTATGAGATCAGTGGTACAGGGGGTCAAGGAATTGTTAGAGATATTTGAAGGGAGAAAAGGAAGTGACAGAGGATTGGATTGAAGGGTTGCTGTTGTTGATAATTTTAAAGAGTGGCATTTTCATTTTTGATCTCATTTTTAGTTGGCAATTATTTTAAGGAATGATCTTTGACCTCTTGTTAATTCTTCCTCTTGTTAATATTTTATATATCAACACTTACATTTCTCTAAAGGAACCCTAAAATAAAATTGTACGGTTGTTTAGTTTTCAGACCATGAATGCTTTGCTGGACTTTGCTGGTCCTTGAGCGCATGAGTGACATATTCACACTTGAGTGGGGGAAGGAGCAGAGGCAGAGAATTTCAAGCAGATTGTGTGCTGAACATGGAGCCTGATGCAGGGCTTGATCTTATGACCTTGAGATCGTGACCTGAACCAAAACTGAAAGTTGGATTCTTAATGACTGAGGTACCCAGGCACCCAAAATATTTTTTAAATGCTCTTTGGCAAGTCTAGTAAATTTCCAGTTTGAAGTTCTGGTACTTTAAGCTGTCTTTGCACATGGACTTGACAAATATTTTACTGCTGCACACATAGAGTGCCTAGTTAAAGTTACTTTGGAATTGAAGTGGAATTAGCTGGCACCTATGTGAAAAAAATATGAGAACCATGAAAGACATAATGTTTTCTTGGTTGAACAGCACAATAGATTCTGCTCTGGAAAGGCTGTAAAATCTATGTTGATTTTTCATATTTTCTTCATAAATGAAATTTTGAAAAAAATTTGAAGTTTTAAATTTTTATATATGATGACACAAGTTTAATGTTAACTATATATGCACATACTTACACTATTTTGGTAAAAATGGAAGTAATTATTATTATGGTCTTAATTCTATAAAGTGCGATCAACTTCAAAAAAGAATATTAATTACTGAGGCTTATTCTGGCCTACTCTTTAAGAATAATTTTAATTGTCACAGATTTAGGGCACTATTGCTTTATTTTTAATAACTGATATAATTAAAACTTCTTCCACTTAATAATAACAAGAACTTAAGGTGTCAACAGGATAATTCCCAGAAGTCAAGAGCTAGTTTCCCAGGAGACCTCTATATTGACTCTTGATCCCATCACCAATACCTATTCTTTACCAAGGTAAACAATATGAACTCTCTGGTGAATTTCTATTCTGTTAATTACACCAAAAACAGCATTTTAAAAAAAGATTTTATTTATGTGAGAGAAAGCATGAAAGGAAGAGCAGAGGGAGAGAGACAAGCAGTTGACTCTGTGCTAAGCATGGACATGATGCGGGGCTGCATCCCAGGACCCTGAGATCACCACCCTGAGCTGGAACCAAGAGTCAGTTGCTTAACTGACTGAGCTGTCAGGCACCCCTGAAAACAGCACTCGTGTTGACTTTGGTGAACCTTGATTGAGGAGCAGGTGGCTGTTTACTTTCACTTGAAGGTATAGGTAATTGCGGACCTCTCTATCTGAATTATCAAAGTCTGTTTTGAGAACTTGCATCTTCATCCTTCAAGAGTTTTGTAGGTACCTTTAGAGTCACACGGAAGACTTTGGGTAGTCTGGACTTTTTTCCATCTGCTAATGTATACCTTGTTCAAGTACCATTTTTTAGGGCCAGGGTTTGACATTAGTGTTTGATATTCTCTGTTTCATCCTGCTCCTTTATTTTTTTGAATGAATTTGGACTTTATAAATACCTGTTCTTTGGAACATGTTTTGATGCTGTATTCACCTGCCTTTGTTATGACTTTGGACGAAAACACATTTTACCCAAGTTAAAAATAAAACGTGTCTGTGGCTTCAGAATAGGGTCCTTCTGCTGCCTGCATTGGGCATTTTAGGTTTTGGCATAGTCACTGTTCCGAAATGGCTGGTTTCCATGATCCTCAGTGTCCTTTGATGGTTTTGCCCTAATGAGACCTGGCTCTCTTTCTTGTGACTTACAGGATCAAGAAAGGAGGCTCTGTGTGGGTTAGCAGACATTGGGACTTTGGCAGGCCAAGCCAACAGAGTTCAATTTGTCGCTCACTGGGCTAAATTAAGTGAGCAGCATGTTGGAAGTGGGACAGACTGGCCAACTGTGCATCATACAATGCCGTGTGTGTTGCTATAGACTATGGAATGGTGATGTCTGTTGATGAGCAGAGCCTATTGAAGCATATACTGTGGAAATCACACGTATGTCATTTCTGGCACCAGATGTCAGTCCATGGAAACCAGTTGTGTGGTGTTTTTCCAATCAGATTATTTCTAGACAATGATTTATTGTTAGAAGACATAATTACTCATTATTAACGTCAGAAAGAATTAACCTTGCTTGAATAGCATACCTTGATAAATGTAATAATTGATTTACCCAATCTTTAAGTAGCCCTAGATGCAAATTGTCCATTTGAAAAAGTGTGACATTTTAGTAACTAGAAGCAGACAGCTATAGAATTAGAGTGGTTAGCAAATGTAAATTAGTTTAAGTTAGTAATTTTGCTATCTCTTCCCACAAACCTGTCACTAAAGATTTAAGGCTTTCCTGTTGTTATGGGTTCAGCTGCGTCCCCACCAATGTTCATATGTTGAAATCCTATCCTGGTATCTCAGCATGCGACTGTTTGGAGATAAGATCTTTACAGAGATAATTAAGTTAAAATGAGGATTTTTGGTGGCCCCTAATCCATCGTGACTGGTATCCTTGTAAGAAGAGGAAATCTGGGCATAGACATACACAGGTGAAAAACAACGTGAGGACACAGGAGAAAGGCGAGCCGTGGAGAGGGTTTCAGAAGAAACCAGCCCTGATACCTTGATCTTGGACTTCTAGCTTCCACAACTGTGAGAGAATATAAAGTTCTGTTGCTTTAGCCACCCGGTCTGCTGGTACTCTGCTGTAGCAGCCCTGGCAAACTAATACACGTACCAGGTGTGAGCAAAAGAATAAAAACATAAGATTTTATAAGTAAATAAATAAGTGCAAAATTTCAAACCTTAATTTGGATTACAGAGGATCTGGGGGGGAACCTTCTCTTGCCCAGTGCCGGAGCCCCCTCTGAGATGGTAAGTGGGGAGCACCATGGGGAGAAAGGACCTTTGGCATCATCTGTTGCTACCTCCTTAGTTACAGAGGAGGAAACTAACACCTGAAGCACCAGAAGATTCATCCAGAAGCTTGTGGTTCCTTATTGACACATCCACGCCAGGGACCCAGGTCTCTTACTTTCTGGTTCAAGGCCCGACCCCTTTTCTCCTCAAGGCTAAACCTACCTATACGTCATCAGGTTCTGCTGTTTTGGCAAATTTGATTTGAGAAGCAATCTGTTTTTCTTCTATTCCTTCTATGCTTTGTTGTTGTTGTTAAGAATATTTTCCAAAATATTCAAAAAGGTAAAAAGAATAGTATAATAATTACCTGTGCTTCCAGCACTCACTTTAAGCTATTACAATATTACACATTGAGTCAAAGCCCCTTCCCTGGTCATATTTCCCTCGTTATCCCCTAGAGGTGACTACTGTCTTGAATTTGTCATTTAGTTTTCCTATATATATCTCTGTGCTCTTATTAAAAATGAGGGTATTACTAAACAGTATATAGTATCATTGTGCAAAAATTAGACATCATATACAAGGTATGTCAAATGTATACTTCTCAGTTTCTATTCTGTTCAGTCTTGTTTACGAGAGTCAACCTTGTTGTTGTATATATTCCCCCATTTCACTCATTTCCACTGCTGTGTAGTTTTCCATTGTATGAATATACTATATTTCTGTATTCTTTCTGATATTTAGGCTGTTCTTATAGTTTGTTCAAAAATGATGCTGCTGGGCGCCTGGGTGGCTCAGTGGGTTAAGCCGCTGCCTTCGACTCAGATCATGATCTCAGGGTCCTGGGATCGAGTCCCGCATCAGGCTCTCTGCTCAGCGGGGAGCCTGCTTCCCCCTTTCTCTCTGCCTGCCTCTCTGCCTACTTGTGATCTCTCTCGCTCTGTGTCAAATAAATAAATAAAATCTTTTTTAAAAATCTTAAAAAAATGATGCTGCTATGAATGTTCTTAAATATATTTCCTGTGCGTATGTGTGAAAGTTTATTTACAGTATGCTTCTGTGGGTGGAATTGTGAAGTCATAGGTTGTGTACATTTTCAGTCTTTCCAGATACTGCCAAATTGTTCTGCAAAGGGTTGCACCAGTTTCCATTCCTGCTTAGTAGTATGGGTTCCTGTCGTTCCACAGCCTTGCCAGCCATGATTTTGTGCCAGTCTAATGCATTTTAATTTCTTTCATTATGAATGAATATCAGCATCTCTTTCATGTTTATTGGCCACTTGGGTTTTTTAAAGTGTATTTTTTTTTTCTTTTTCTAATCACAGTTCTAGAGACAGAATGAACTGAGTGGTCCTAGTGTCCATCTCCTCATTTTACAAATAAGGAATCAGGGGGCTAGAGAAATGTAGTGACTAATTTAAGGTCTCCAAACAGACAAAAACTCAGGGGCTATGCCTCCCAGTCCTCTGTTTTATTTTACCAAATAGTCAAATCATGCGTTTGGGTGAATTAACTTTTTGGTATTGTTAATAACAGGATCTGGGGCTAAACTGGTTGATCAGAGGACTTTCATTAGTGAGTGTGTGAATGACATATGTGACATTGTTTTATCTGAACTTTCTGAAAACCCAAGCCATCATCTCCTTGTTTAAAACCCCTTTTGGGTTTCTCACTGCTCCTTGGAAAGTCAAGACTGCTTAGCTCTTTCTGCTGGATTGGTGCACTCCTCGCTAGATCCCTCCTTTGTCTGCCCTCCAGCCACGCGGACTTTCTTTGGGCTTCACACTTGCCATCTCCCTTCCTTATTAGGAGGGCCATACATTTCTCTCTCTGCCTGCAGCTCCCCTGCCCTCCCTCATTCTTAGGGCTGGGCTCTTGTCTCTTTCTTGCGGCAGCCTTCCTGAGCACTCCTCCTGTCCCTACTCTGTGCTCACGAGGCCTCATACCTTCCATAGCACTCATCACAGTTGCAGGTTTACATATAAGTGTACCGTTATTTATTTATTTTAAGACTTTTATTTATTTATTTATTTTTGAGAGAGAGAGAGAGCACTCACACGCGCTTGTACGTGCATAGGATGGGGGGGCAGGGGCAGAGGAAATAGCAGAGTCCCTATTGAGCAGGGAGCCTGATGCAGGACTCCATCCCATGACCTGATCTGAAGGCTGGTGCTTAACCCACTTGAGCCACCCAGCCCCCCCTGTATTAAGATTTATATTCACGACTCAAAGGATATGGCAGGGGAGAGGTAGAGGAGAGAAAAAGGAAAAAGAGGATTAGACATTAGAGGAAGAAATGCTAGATCAGTAACTGCCTGATCAAGGAGCCTGCAAAATGGGTCATTTGAACTTTCTGAGCATTCCTGATGCAGGTATCTGGCTGGGTGAACTCCAGATCTAAGAGAGTCTGGGCGGTGGTTTGATGGGCCACTTACTAACTTAGAGGGGAAACCTTCTGAACAGATCTTCGCTAGTCCTTTCCTTCTATGATTCTGATTTGAAGAACTCAAAACAAGGGTACTCTGTAAGAATGAAAAGCAGTTTTGCTGCCTTCCTCAAATTATTACTTTTACCTGCATAAGACAAAGACGGGTCATATTTTGTTACCTTAATCCTTAAAGAATCCTTAAAGAATGATAGAGCTCCTAGCATAGTCCTGTAAGAGTCTGTGTCCAGGTAGAAATCTTGCTTTTATTATTATATTTTTTTAAATTGTATGTCTTTTGTACATCTCGACATTGCCTCAGGTAGAAGAAAAGAGGAGATATCTTTATCTTTTCATGAGTATGTCCATAGTTCTCAAAACATTACATTGCCATAATTCTTCAAAGTTGTTTTTTTTTTTTTAAGATTTATTTATTTTTTTAGAGAGAGAAAGAGAGCACGAGCAGGGGGAGGGGGAGGAGGAGGGAGAGAGAGAATCCTAAGCAAATTCCCCACTGAGCATGGAGCCCAACATGGGGTTCTATCTCACAACCCCATGATCATGACCTGAGCTAAAATCAAGAGTTGGATGCTTAATTGACTGAGCCACCCAGGCGCCCCACTTCAATGTTACTCTTAATTCACTATCAAAAGAAGTAAGATATTTCTCGGTTGTTCACTTAGCAATAGGTAACAAGCACATGTTTTCAGGATGGATGATAACAAACTTTCCCATTTTCTGTTTAGTTCTGGTATCTCTTTCTCAGCCAGGGAGCTAAGAACTTCCTTTATAAGTCTTCACTTCCTTCGCAGCCCGGGGAACTCAGGGTTCTCAGTGGCATGAACTCTGTGCTCTCGCTAAAAGCAAAGAACAACTATGATGTTGCAAGTATGCCAAATAGGAACACTGAAGCTAATAAACAGAACTATCTGTGCCCAAAAAAGTGTAACGTCTTTTATATAAAATAGAAGATATTTGCCTGGAGTATGTTATTGATCTTTCAAATGACTCTCTAAGATAGCTCTGAGCAGCCGGTTATTTTTATTTTTTTTTATTTTATTTTTTATTTTTTTTAAAGATTTTATTTATTTATTTGACAGAGAGAGATTACAAGTAGGCAGAGAGGCAGGCAGAGAGAGAGAGGAGGAAGCAGGCTCCCTGCTGAGCAGAGAGCCCGATGCGGGACTCGATCCCAGGACCCTGAGATCATGACCTGAGCCGAAGGCAGCGGCTTAACCCACTGAGCCACCCAGGCGCCCCCGGTTATTTTTATTTTTGACAAAGTAAAAATAATTGAAACTCTGAGCTTGAGTTGTTTAATATGGTTAGGAGCAAAGTGCAAATAAATCTGTTCCCATTTTTAATAAAATGATAGGACTTAGCTGCATTTAAAAGGGCCTATTTCATATAGTTGTGTGTGGGTAAGATGAAATAAATGTGAGTTTATAAGTTTAGAGATTGCTTCCTACATAATAAGTTCTATGTTAAAGGTGTTGGCTATTAATTATTTGTTGTTAATACTGTTATCTGATGCCTTTCAATATTGCAAACTTAGGTTGTCTTTTTCAGTGAAGAGACAGCATCCTTTTCAACCTGTAATACCTTTGTTTTTTGTCAAAATTTATTGAGTCTTGAGATTAGGTAGAATATGATTCTAAATGTGGAATATCTATGATTTTTAAAAATATTTATTATAGCTAATATTACTCCCATCTTTCCATTCTTGATACTCTGCAATCCCATCCCTGGAAAATCTAATTGCTTCGTCCAGAGCTTTGGGCTAGAACCCTTAGTAATCCTTTCTGTGATCTCTACCTTGAGGATTCTTCCAACCCCAAGCTTTTGTCCTTATCAAAACCTATTTTCTGAAAAGTTTTTGGGTAGGTATTGAAGTTACTATGTTAGAGCTTGGTCTCCTATTGAAGGACTTTCAGGCCCAGGTAGAATGATGTGTAGGGTGTTTTCCTGGGGCAGTGTCCCTTCTGATATTCCTTGATGCAGCAACAGAACTATCCCTTCAAGTTTGGGCTTCTTTTCTTTTTAAAGCTCTTCATAGAAACCCATTTGTTCTTAGGCCACACTTCCTCAAGCTAAATCCTCCCTGTCCTTTAGACTTCTGCTGGAGTTGGGAAAGGCCCTAGGGGTTCTTAGAATTTTAAACCAGAAATAGCTGACAGAGCACAGGAGATATGATAACGGAGATATGAAGTTCATGTCCCAAGAGTGGATCCTACTCTATAAAGAATTATAAGACTAAACTCTGGAGATGGCCAGTGTTCAAAAGCACTCGTCCTTACTGAAGGGGATTTGTATGTTTCTTGACCTTCTGACACTGTCAGTCTGAATAGTATATTTGGAAATTTCCAAAGCTGGCAAGATTGATTTATTCCAATCTGCATACCTTTTCAGTATTAGCTGTGTGGAAATTTTCTCATCAGCCATAAGAAAGCTGTTTTATAGTCGGAACAGGTCATATAGTTCCCTAAAGCAAATAGCAGGCCGGCTTATCTTAACATGATGAGGGCAATCTTTATTCTTTTTTCCTCCTTTTTTCCTGGTTCCTCTGTAATAACTTGGTCTTTAATAATCGGATCTCATTTGGGTTGTACAAGAACATGAGAATATTTAATGAGCACTATTGAGCTGTGATGGTTGTCCTGGTGGAAAAGCACTAAAGCACAAGGCCTATTCAAGGCCAAGCTCCCTGCATTCATCCTAAGGCCATGCAGCCCAGAATCTGCCTTCGGTGGCACCAGAGATAATTGGTGACACTTGCCAGCCTTGCACATGAACTTCTAATGGAAGCAGTGTACGTAATGTTTTAAGAACATTAGTTCTTTCAAGGGCTGTTGTGTTTATAATGCATTTAGAACAGGTCTGGCACATATGTACTCAGTCAATTTTAACTACTATGATTACTTTTCTTCTCTTTTCTTATTTCTACCTGACACTCCTTTCATCTTTCCTTCTTTTTCATCTTGTCATTTCCTTCGCTTTTGGACCTGGCAGGGCCCATCAGCCCTGTTAGTCCCTTTGGTCTGTTCAGGGATATCACCTCTTGTAGAAATGAGGTGTCTTTCTCTCTCTCTTTAGTGAGTTTTTAAGTTAGAGTTTCCGCTTTAGATTATTGTTCACCTTCTGCCTTAGGGAAGGTGAACACAATCGATTGTGCTAGCTAAGGTAGGTATTTGCTGCTGGGAGGCAAGAAGAGAATGTGTTGACTCCAACAAACAAGCTATTTTAGGCCTTGGGTCTCACACATTTGTATAAATAAATACTTTCCTCCTCAGGAAGGTACCTACATTTTAGTCCAAGTTAGGATGCAAACAATATGCAGTCGAGTTGCTTGCCAAATTTTTAGTCTTATTTAATAAAAGGGCCTATGAACACTGTGTCTGTAGACCCCCAGATTATCTTAGATCTAAAGATCCTGAGGGTCCTATTTCTCTGGAAAGGTACTATTTTTGAAGTTTTCAGAGGGAAAAGAGCTCTTTTCTGTTTGTTTTAGCTGGAGTACATTAAAAAATAGGTAACTGTAATCCACATCAGTTACTTTTGCCCAAAATGGGCTAGTTAGCTTAGTTGCCTGCCTGCTTCCATTTTTCAATTACAAAAGGAAAAATATATTTATACTTGAGAAATATGGCAGACACCACCTAACCAAGTGATCAAGATTAACACTGCCAATAATACAATATACCAGTACCCCCAATACGATGCATGTGAAGAACACATTACTTCTCTGGTATTTTTGCCTAAAATGCATAACCTCAATCCAGTCTTGAGAAAACATCAGATTCAAATTGAGAGAATATATAAATACAAATAACTCACCAGTATTCATCCAAAGTGTCAAGGTCAGGAAGGATAAAGAAAGACTGAGGAGGACCTGTCACAGATTAGAAGAGATCAAGTAGCCATAACAACTAAATGCAGCGTGAGACCCTGAATTGGATCCTGAAACAGAAACAGGTTCATTAGGGGAACAACTAGTGCATTTTGAATAAAATATGTAAATTTAGTTAATATTGTTATACCAATACTAATTTTCTGGTTTTATTTATTTATTTGACAGGTAGAGAGATCACAAGTAGGCAGAGAGGCAGGCAGAGAGAGAGAGGAAGGAAGCAGACTCTCCCAAGCAGAGAGCCCGATGCGCGGCTCGATAGCAGGGTCCTAGGATCATGACCTGAGCCAAAGGCAGAGGCTTTAACCTACTGAGCCACCCAGGAGCCCCTAATTTTATGGTTTTAATCATTGTACTGTAGTTACATAGGTTGTTAACATTAGGAAATGGTGAGTGAAAGGCAAATTTGAACTTTAAGATGTTTGCCACTTTAGGGGAACCTGAGTGGCTCAGTCAGTTAAGCATCTGCCTTCAGCTCAGATCATGATTCCAGGGTCCTGGGATTAAGATCTGCCTTGGGCTCCTTGCTCAATGAGGAGTCTCCTTCTCCCTCTCCCTGTACCCTTCCCCACCGCTCATGTCCTCTCTCTCAGATAATTAGATAAAATCTTTAAAAAAAGTTTGCAACTTTTATGTAAATTTGAAGTTATTTCAGTATTAAATATAAAAAGGAAATTTAAATAACAAGTAAAAAATTTTTTTAAAGATTTTATTTATTTATTTGACAGACAGAGATCACAAGTAGGCAGAGAGGCAGGCAGAGAGAGAGGAGGAAGCAGGCTCCCTGTTGAGCAGAGAGCCCGATGTGATGCGGGGCTCCATCCCAGGACCCTGGGATCATGACCTGAGCCGAAAGCAGAGGCTTTAACCCTCTGAGCCACCCAGGCGCCCCAATAACAAGTAAATTTTTAAAATGTAATAAGTTTTGGAAGATAAGTTGAGGAAAACTCTCAGAAAGTAGAGAAAAAGGAGAGAAAATAAAAGAAAATTAGAGGATCAGTAGTAGAGACCCAATATCCCAATCACAGGAAACACAATCAAGCCCTTTGAGAACTCAGCACAGCAGATGGAAGTGAATTCACACTGAAGCTTAGGTGTGACATTGCAAAATACATGAGAGAAAGAGAGTATCTGAAAAAATTTCCAAGAAAATGGAGAGAATAGGTTACATACTGTTAAGAATCAAACTGGCGTCAAGGGTCTCAGCCGCACCGGTGAAACACATGGGTACAGTAAAGCAGTACAAAGAATAGAGGAAGAAAATGAAGTGATGCCTTCAGAATTCTGAGGGAAGTATTTCTAGCCATCGCCTGTGCCTGTCCTTCTCCCTGAAACTCTGAATCTGGGTAGCAGAAGCAGAACTCCCGAACATAGAGCCTCTCCATCAACTCTACCCGCGCCCCCGCCCGCCCCCTCCCATCCCTGCAGTCCAGCTCACCTGCTCCTTTCTGGCTACTTCCTTTTGGTGATACTATTTTCTCTGTCAAAACAGGAAAAGGAAAAAAAAAAAGTGAAATCCAATACCAAAACAAACAAACAAAAAAACTACCTTCAGTATATGGTGGTTAAATAAGTACATTTTCATACATTTGAGGTCTCAAATTTTTTTCTTCTAGCAGATTACTAGAAGAATATCTTCATCAAAGTAAAGATGTCAGAGAGAAAGAGGGAGAGAAACCTGAAAAGCAGGAAATAGAGGCTTTAATACAGAAGTGAAGCAAAGGGAATGCACAGGGTATTGGTGAAGGAAAATCTCAAAGATGACAACTTAGTGGTTAGCCTTGAGAACAAAATAGTCCAAATTTGAATAGGTCCAGAGTCTTCAGGGACCATGTTGCCAAGAAGATGAAATTGAAAGAATTTTATATTTAACTTATTAAGAGAAGATGTAAACAATTTGTGGAGAATTTTCATAATAATTGTAGTTAGTTACATTTAAAAAATTAAAAGCAAGACTGTCACTGATTTTGGGTTTAAGATAGTAACAGGAATTCTTCGGGAAAATATAATCATTAGTGTAGCATGTGGTCAGCTGGAAATATTTATGTAGTAATAATGTAGACATTGAATATAGAGCCATACAAAATGATAATAACTCTAGTGGGAGAATGGGGAGTGGAAGTTTAAAAGATAGTAGACAATTATAACTAAAAAAATCAAAAGCAGCAATATAACATTGTTTTTGGAGATATGGAGTCAGTGGCAAAATAAACAATTAAAAGGTTTTAATGTGTTTGCCTCTGGGAAGCGGGAAAAATGGGATGGGGAAGGCACTGCTGTTTTGTGTAATGAGCCATGTAGAACGCTTTGGTTTTTAAAACTACTTTTATATGTAACTTCGCTGCTAAAGGAAACATAAATATAAAAAAGCAAAGTAAGTAAAAATAAAAGTAAAAACTAACTCCAAAATGTAAGTTATTTGAAAAGTTTAAAATATTTAATTTACCTGAGGAGAACATAGTTTTTATGGCCCCTGGACGGTAACTTTAAGAGGAGAGAAAGAGATAAAAGTAACTGAAGGAGTTATTGTTAGAGGAAGCACTGACTTCGTGTACGTGACAATTTGCCATTTGTCCTGGTTATCTAAACCTTCTCAAAAACCTTTTGTTTTTTTGAGAAAAAAGATACTCATGAGCCAAAGTACCTAGACCATGTTGCTTAAATTCTGCGTTTAACAGAGTCCTTTACTCTCCCTCACCCCCATTTCTTCTGGCTTGCTGGGGATCAGGTATGGTGATTATTTATATCGGGTTATTGGCTTTTTAGATTAGTTTCAATTTCAACAGTTAGACTCCATTAATTTTTGGTTTGAAATACGGTCACTGTAAGTAAAGGTGTTGGATCTAAGAAAAAAAAAATCCCAAATAGTTGGCTTGTGTCTCTGTTCAGTCTAGTTGTCATGGGAAACTACCATGTGGAGGTCAGTGGGATCCTAATGGGACTTTGTTCTAATAGCTTGAGTCGATTAACTTAGTCTCTCTGGATTAATAAAAGTTCTTGTTTCGGGGCGCCTGGGTGGCTCAGTGGGTTAAGCTGCTGCCTTCGGCTCAGGTCATGATCTCGGGGTCCTGGGATCAAGTCCCGCATCGGGCTCTCTGCTCAACAGGGAGCCTGCTTCCTTCTCTCTCTCTGCCTGCCTCTCTGCCTACTTGTGATCTCTCTCTGTCAAATAAATAAATAAAATCTTAAAAAAAAAAAAAAGTTCTTGTTTCTAAACTCGATCTTACCCAAAAAGCAGGGAAGCAATAAAACAAATTCTTGTTTCTACTATTTTCTACTATGTGTTATTTAAAATTTTGGTCTTTCTGTTTTTATTTGACAAAATTTACTGTCTTGTTCTAATCTATGTCTAATCTAGTGTGTGTTGATGAGTAAAAATATCAGTTATCTTTGGTTGCTGATCTTTTCGAAGTGCTAAGTGAATTAACACCTACAATTGCACCAGTTTAACTGACAAATGCAAAATGAACGTGATGTGAGATGACAGGCATTAAGTTTTTTTTGTAGTTTGTAAGAAGCTATTTGGAGGTTTAACTGGAAAAAAAAATGAAGTTCTTTTCCTTGGGACATTTCCATGGGACATTTCTCATGATCATAGAAGAGTTTTATTGGAAGCCAGAGAACATGTTTCTCCATGTTATCCCATTTAAAAAATAATCCCTTTTTTTGGCCTCCTTTTAAAGGAGAAATGAAGTTACTAAGATGGTTAAATAAAATTTGCTGGGGGTGCCTGGGTGGCTCAGTGGGTTAAGCCGCTGCCTTCGGCTCAGGTTGTGATCTCAGGGTCCTGGGATCGAGTTCCGCATCCGGCTCTCTGCTCGGCAGGGAGCCTGCTTCCTCCTCTCTTTCTCTCTGCCTGCCTCTCTGCCTGCCTGTCATCTCTCTCTGTCAAATAAATAAATAAAATCTTTAAAAAAAAATTTGCTGTATTTCATTGCCTTTGACACTTTGAAAAGCATGTGAATCCTTTCTGCCTCGTCTCTGTTCTGCCCCAGTACCCTGACAGCATCCCGTCACAGCATTTATCTCACGGGTATGTTTGCTTCTCACACCAAACTCTAAGCCTCTTGGAGATTGGAGTTGGATTCTGTTTTTTATGGTATCCTCAGTGACTAGCTTTGTGCCTGGGGATAAAATTAAATTAACACATGACTAAAATGTTTACAAAACAAAGCATTTTTTTTTTTCTGAGAACTGATCACTGGAGGCATTTGCCTACTGGAGATCTCCAAAGCTGTTTTTGTATAAATAAAAGCATTAGAGACCTTCCATAATAAATTTCAGAAAAGACACTCTTCCCTTTTTAAAAATTTATCTTCCCATGGAGGGTCATTGAGTACAAAAATGGTTATTGAGTGTAGGATCAATTTGGAATATGTTAAACTATAAATAACCAGAAACCTAACAGTAGCTTAAGCAGTAAGGACTTGATTTGTCTCACATAGTAGAAAGTAGGCATCCCATGGCTGACCTGCTGGCTCAGTGATGTCACCATAGACGGAGGCGCCTTCTGTTCTTCCATTCGTCCTTGTAGGTCTTGTACCCGGGCTTTCAGTAGGTGCATGTTGCGGCTCCTGGCATTGGCCCCACATTTCAGGCAAGAAGAAAGGGAAGAGTGGTAGAGGCTGTTGGGACATGCCAGGAGACTCTGGCTCCTTTAAAACCCTTTCCTACGAGACTTCCGAGTGACTTTTACGTACATTTCATTTGCCAGAAAAAGCTGCAAGGGAGCCTGGTAAGATAAGTACTTAGCTTCTCAGCAACTGTAGGAAGGCGAAGAATAAGTAGATTGTGGATCATTTTCAGAAATGAATTCCAGAAACTAAGTCTTCCCTTAAATGTTTGCTTCTTTCTAAATAACTCTTCTGGAGCACTGTTAAACTGTAGGGCGAGACTCAGTAGAGTTTTGTAAACATCAGTCTAGTCAGTGGCTACCAGAATTAAAAAAGAATGAAACAGTAAAATAGAAAAGAATAGAAAATATCAGGGTGTGTCTTACTCCGTTACGGCAAGTATTTTGTGAAACACCGGGTCACTATGTAAGGTATTTCTTACCTGTACATTCCAATAAAAAAACCTGGAAATCTGTTGTTCTGGAGAGTTGTCGATTTCACAGTATTTATTTATTATTATTATAAGCAGCTGGGGAATATATGAGAAAATGTGTGCATAAATACTCATAAGACAGGAAGAAAGCTGTCTGTGCTATAAAAGGTACCAATAAAGTGCTGTGGAGGGATGCCTAGGTGGCTCAGTTGGTTGGACGACTGCCTTCGGCTCAAGTCGTGATCCCGGAGTCCCGGGATCGAGTCCCGCATCGGGCTCCCAGCTCCACGGGGAGTCTGCTTCTCCCTCTGACCTCTTCCTTGCTCATGCTCTCTCTCACTGTCTCTCTCTCAAATAAATAAATAAATAAATAAATAAATATCAATCTTTTTAAAAAAAAGTGCTGTGGAAGGCCAGTGGAATTCAGTTTATAATAATTCGAACAGGTGTAAGGGATGTGAGTAGAGTTTCAGAAAGATCTTTGAATGAAGGGAGTGGCCTTTGAACTGAGACTTGAGTCTTTTTTATCTGCCCCTGTAATGCACTGGGCTTTGGTCCTACCTTCGTCAGAGCTGATTGTGCTCATTTTAGAACCTGCACTTCCACACAACCAAATATTTTAGAGTTATGAAAATTTTAAGAATATGTTTATTTCACTCTGGAACTATTAATTTTGCCTTTTTCTTTTCTTTCTTTCTTTTTTTTTTTTTTTAGATTTTATTTATTAGAGAGAGAGAGAGCATAAGAGTGGGGATGGGTCAGAGGGAGAAGCAGACACCACATTGAGCAGAGAGCCCGATGCTGGACTTGATCCTGGGACTCCAGGATCATGACCTGAGCTGAAGGCAGTCGCCAACTGCCAACTAACCAACTGAGCCACACAGCTGCCCTAATTTTGCTTTTTTCAAAAATAACTGCCTTTTCTAAATCCCTGAATATCAGGGTGACTTTTGGACAAGTCATCCTTACTTCCAGGTCTCAGGTAATACTTGGCTGTTCTTATCTTACTGGAAAAATATGATCATATATGTGCTCCTTTATTTTTCCAGTAATAACTTTGTTATTATGGAAATAGAAGATTGGTATTGCTAATAAAATAAAGCAAAACTTGTTCAAAAAATCAAAGTGCTCCTAGAGTCAGAGCGTCTTAAGTGTTGGAAGATGCTTCAGAGATAGGGGGCCCAGCCTCACCTGATTTCTACTGAAGAATTGGATGTTCAAACACAAAGGAATGAAGCCTAAGCCAGGAACCCAGCCTGGATCAGTGTCTTCTCAGGCCATTGCTGTTTTTATTACCTCCAGCTAGTAATGTTAAGAAGGATGAGAAGGTAAGAGGCCAGGAGAATGCGATTCCAGGCCTCTCTATTCTTGCTAGATACAAGCTGATTTCACACCTTGAAAATGATTTGGTAATAATGTCATCAGAGCTAGCAGAGTTCATTGTTTTCATCCCACTGTTCTGTTCCTCTGGTCAGCATTCTCTGGGTTCCACAGTCATTAGAATTCTGAGGTTACTGCCGAGGATACAGTGACCCATTTTCAGAATCAAAAAGATCAGCTCATCTGTCTCCTTGCCAGTCAGTGTTAGGTGTTTGCTGCTCCTTGTTTTCTTCTGCCTCTGCTCTTGAATAATTGCTTCGATCAGCAAGCTTAGTCATCTTCTCTGTGTGGTGCAGAAGATGATAAGAAGTTATACCAGTCCTATCCAGGGAGAAATAATAAATTTTCTTTCTCATGTGCATATATAGATCTTTTATATTTCCTTGAATCATAGGACTCCTGTTCTTTGACTCAGAAACATAGCAGTTATATTCTGGTTTCATAATAGTATGGGGAAAAGGAACTTCTATAAGAAAAAAATTAAAATTTTATCTTGAGTCTAGACATGGCAAATTAGACCCTTTACACAATCAACATACATATTATTGTCTTCATTCTATGGGGGTAGACATTCTTGTCTTCATTTTACAAGAAATAAATAACAGAGCTGTAATTCAATCCCATATCCTTCTCATCCCACTTTGTACGGCACTGTGGTGATCGTATAGGATTAGAAAAGAATCTGTGCTTAATAGTAGATTTCTTTATTTCTTTATTTCTTTTTTTTAAAAGATTTTATTTATTTATTTGACAGATTACAAGTAGGCAGAGAGGCAGGCAGAGAGAGATGGAGAAGCAGACTCCCTGCTGAACAGAGAGCCCGATGTGGGACTCGATCCCAGGACTCTGGGATCATGACCTGAGGCTTTAACCCACTGAGCCACCCAGGCATCCAATAGTAGATTTCTTAAAAGCACTGAATATTCACAGTTTCAGTTCTCATCAAGTCTGTCAAACCTCTGCCCACTATCTTTTTAAACTTCTTATTATAAATAAATGTATGCAATTTAAAAATATGTGGCAGACAGAAACACTAATGTGAAAAGAAATATGCACCCCATGTTCATCACAACACCATTTATATAACCAGGGTAAAGAAATAAGGTAAATGTCTATTGATGGATAAGCAGATAAAGAAATTGTGGTTTACATCCACTATGGAATATTAATGAATTGTAAAAGAAAATAAAATCTTGCCATTTACAACATGGGTGGGCCTCAAGAGTATTACACTAAGTGCAATAAGTTAGACAGGGCAAGACAAGTACCATAATACTATATGTTCTCCCTTATATGTGGAATCTTAAAAAAAAAAAAAGGCAAGCTCATAGATAAAGAGAACAGAATGGTGGTTGTCAGAGGCAAGGGGTGGGAGAAATGGCTGAACTGGGTTTTTGTTGTTTAAATATATTGAATAAAAAGTACTTTTAAAAATTGCTTCACTAGGGGAAAAAAAAGATGTAAGGTCAAGTCAGCATGGGAGCTTTTCGGAAAGATTTTCCTCTATGATAAGGCAGTGAGCCTTAGGACTAGAAGATCCTTTTTATCACTACACCTTCCTTCCTGTTTGGGAAATGCGTTTGTGAGGAAGGATGAGATGCTTGGAGTGGCAGCCATTTTGTGACAAGGCTTCTTCCCCAATATGCTGGGGATGGGGGCAAGGAAGCACAGAAAGAGTCTGAGTTCTCCATGACATTGCTGAACTCTAAACCAATTCTGAAAACCAAAGACTTTTTGTTATGTAGGAAATGAAATGTGTTTATTGTTTAATCCTCTGTTAGTTGAGTATTCTTTTACCTGTAGCCCAGATCATCTTAAGTAATATGGCTTCTTTTCTGTAATGATACCTCTCAGAGAGATGTCCATCCCCAGAGTGTAACATTTTAAAAGATGTTATTTTTACTATGGGCAAAGTATCTAGTGTGCCAGAGTGACTCAGTCGGTAAAGCGTCCAACTCTTGGTTTCAGTTCAAGTCATGATGTCATGGGCTGTGGGATCGAGCCCCGTGGTGGGCTCCACTTTCAGCAGGGAGTCTGCTTGAAGGTCCTCTCCCTCTGCCCCTCTCCGACTTGCTCTTGCCCATGCACAAGTGTGCTCTCTCTCTCAAATAAATCAATAAAAATAAATCTTTTTAAAAAAATGGGCAAAGAGGGGCACCTGGGTGGCTCAGTGGGTTAAAGCCTCTATCTTCGGCTCAGGTCATGATCTCAGGGTCCTGGGATTGAGTCCCACATCGGGCTCCCTGCTCAGCGGGGAGCCTGCTTCCTCCTCTCTCTCTCTCTCTCTGCCTGCCTGCTTGTGATCTCTGTCAAATAAATACATTTTTTTAAAAAAATCTTAAAAAAAAAAAGAAAGAAAAAATGGGCAAAGAGAGCTGTTATTTAGAAACCTCTTTAACCTAGAATGATGTCTTTACCTCTAAGAGTTCCACGAAGTATTAAATTATTATGTTTGATTGCACCCAGAGTCATATGGTCCGTGACATATGCCATCTCTGCATTTGCACACCAGTTTAATGCTTATGATTTCCAGTCACAGACAGTGTTGCAGAATGGCACTTTGAGCCTCTTTCTTCTTTGGTTGTCCGTCATCTCTACCCCTATACCAAGTAGGACTGGTTTATTTGCCTGGTGAGTACAGAGTTTAAAAAAATTTTTTTAAGTGCCATAGTATGTCTTTGGCTCTTTCCAATGGAGTGGATTTTTAATTTTTAAAATTGCTTTTCCATAAAAATAGCAATACTTTATGAATATTGAAACTATCATTTATTTCTATCCAGCTGACAGATTATCATCATTAATGACAGCCATTATGATACATCAACCATAGACTAGTCTTCAGCTGAATCACAAGGAACTGCAGAGATCATCCAGCCCACCCTCTTTATTTTGTACAATCCAGACTATCCCTTTTCCTGTCCTGTATGTTTCTCAGTTCTTTCATTTGCTCATTCTTTACTTTATTCTTTTGTTCATCCCTTCTTTCCTTCCTTTATCCAGAATGCTTACTGAGTATCTGTCACATGCTATGCACTAGTTGGATCCTGAGGATACAGTGATGAATATTTTTTGACTTCAGTGTGCCTATAAATCTGTGGGAAGAAATAGAATCACATGTTGCTAACTGTGATACAATTTAAAAAGTGGAATAATGGAGCTATAATTATGGAAGTTTTGAGAACTCATTAGTTCATTCTGACTAAGCATTTTCATCCATTTCAGGAGTGATTAGGAAATTTGGGGTTTATTTTTGTTTTTATTCACAGATACTTAGAATGTTTAAAGTAGAAAAAGATCAGAAGCAGCAGGTTACTTAATATCAACAGGGAAGTAATATAAGAAGAGTGCAGTCATTTCTCAATCAAGTTCTTTTGTATAGTGACAGTCGTATGTCCATAATCAGAGAATGAGGTCAATCTGTATTGTACATTGAATTATTTTTTATTCAGCTCCACAAAATACTCTCTATATGGGCCATTCATTGAGAGATGAAAATAGATTTTCAAAACATGGGGAACATAGCCAGGATTTATTAAGTTCCTGCCATATGGCCAGAAGTGTGTTAAGATTCGTCACTGTCACCATTACGGTAGCTAACATTTATTGAGAGTGCTCTCTGTGCCATTCACTGTAGGAGGCAACTCACATGCTTCGTCTCATCTAATTCTCACAAAAACTGTACATGGTGTGGTGGTCACGATGATATCCTCATTGTACAGATAAGGAAACTGAGGCCTGCAGGTTGTGTAACCGGCCCATGACATGACCCTCCAGCTCCTGAGTGGCAGAGTTAGGACTCTCTCTCAGAGCCCATGTGTAGAAGAGCTGACAACACTGACTCTTTGGCCCTCCATTTTGTTTGTGCCTTCACCTGAGCCCCCTTGGGGCTTCATGTCGCAGGCCCAGTGGAAGTTAACGAATGCCCTGACCGGAATAAAGAAAGGCTTGTTTTGATTGTGCACAGAAGGCCCCACTTTAGCTAAGTAGTAGAGATGGCTGGTACACCTTTAGAGAAATACCCTGTGACCTCACCACCATGCCCCTTGCTCCATTATAGCTGTGGGTTAAGGAGTGGCCCGGGCAGAGCCTGGGGCAGAGAATGGCTGCATAGTGCCCGGATCGTCCAGCCCCTTGAGTCCTCTGGCGGTCAGTTACCCTGAATGGAATTGTAAACAGTATGGAGTGGCTCGCCTCGGTTTTCCGTCCCAAAGTGCTTTCTCAGTCCAGAAGGTACTTTACTGACCCTCCTCTACCTTCTGACACCGTGTTCTTAACAACTTTTCTGGATAAAAGAAGTGAAAGATGGGGATCTATACTTTAGGAAAGCTTATGCATTTTAATCACATGGTAAAATTTTAAGCAGTGATGTGAAACTGTATATAGTCCAATTCCACTCTCGGTCTTTTTCTTCCACATGACATCCTTTCCCTAAGCTGATCTCATGCAGACCCCTGATTCTTTTTTTTTTTTTTTTTTTTTAAGATTTTATTTATTTGACAGGCAGAGATCACAAGCAGGCAGAGAGGCAGGCAGAGAGAGAGGAAGAAGCAGGCTCCCCGCTGAGCAGACAGCCCAATGCGGGGCTCGATCCCAGGACCCCGGGATAATGACCTGAGCCAAAGGCAGCAGCTTTAACCCACTGAGCCACCCAGGCGCCCCCAGTCCCCTGATTCTAATCCCCATCTCTCAGATGGTGACGCCTAAAACTGTATCAGTGAGCCCCACCTTTCTTATGACTCCAAACTGCTTTTCCACCTCTGTCGGATGTATGCATACCGTTGTCCTGTAGATATTCCATGCACGGGGTGTCTAAAGAGAAACTTAGGAGCTGCTCATCTGTGTCTGCTCACCCTGTTTCAAAATTCATTAATGGCTCACCATGGAGGCCCTTCTTGGAAGTACAGGCATCCAGGGTTGCTGAGGTTCGGAGCTTATTTCAAGCTATTGCTTTTTGTTTCTGTAGCACTTTGTAAGTTTCTCTGTGATCTCACTGGTCACATTTTCTCGTGTATTTGTTTATATTTATCAATCCATTGACTAGCAGAGACTTTGTTCCTTTGGTTTGGTCTGTGAGGCCCAGCCACCACCACCAAGCACACTGCTAGACACACAGCAAACATTTACCGGTGTTTGCCATTCAAGGAATGGTCACATAATATTAAAATTGAAAGTTAACCACAAATAGGCTAGGACAACATAATTTATTTTCTAAGGAGTCATCAAATTATTCTGTATTAGTAAACAGTCGATCAGATAGTTTTAGAAAATCTTAGCCTTTTTCACATGAATTCACACAATATGAGTTGTTAAATCTCAATATAATTTCTCTGCTTAAAAATCTTGAGCAGCTGTGTTACCTACTAACCAAGTATACTTTACAATCTGATGAGAAAGCTCTGTTTAGGATTTCACTCTGAAAGATTCTAAAATCTGATGTAAAAAACAAGATAGATAATATGTCATTGTAACTAGGGGAATGGTTATAAATGAGCCATGGTTCAGTAGCATTAATGCCAGAAATTCACAGTTTGGTCTCTTTTCCTATTTCTTTTGTGAATGACCATTATCTGTTTGATTAGTGTTGTCTTGTCCTTTTTTTTTTTTTTTTAAGATTTTATTTATTTATTTGACAGAGAGAGAGAGAGATCACAAGTAGGCAGAGCAGCAGGCGGTGGGGGGGTTGGCGGAGGGGAGCAGGCCCCCTGCCGAGCAGAAAGCCTGATGCGGGGCTCGATCCCAGGACCTGAGCCGAAGTCAGAGGCTTAACCCACTGAGCCACCCAGGTGCCCGTCCTGTCCTTTCTAAAACATGTTTGATTTCTAAAACATGTGAATATAACAAATTAATAGAGATTTGTTTGTTCCTGCATTTGATAGCTAGAACCCAGCACCAGTCAGCACTACTGGCTCTGATACTTATTCTCAGGGTCTTGGATTTTTTTTTTTTTTTTTTAAAGATTCTGTCCATCCATCTGACAGACAGAGATCACAGGTAGGCAGAGAGGCAGGCAGAGAGAGAGAGGAGGAAGCAGGTTCCCCGCAGAGCAGAGATCCCGATGCGGGGCTCGATCCCAGGACCCTGGCATCACGACCCGAGCTGAAGGCAGAGGCCTTAACCCACCGAGCCACCCAGGCGCCCCAGGGTCTTGGATTTTTTAATGCTAAGTGCTAATGCTAACTGCTAAATGGAGTTAACCGCAGAACAGAAGACTATCAAAGACAGTGGTGCATCTGGTGCATTTAACCTGGGATTCATCACTTTTTAACACCCCCTCCTCTATGCGACATAATTATTTTTTGTTAATAAGTATTTAATATCAGGAAGAATCATTATTTTCTACATAGTAATTATAATATCAGTAAGTCACTCTTTCACTGAACAATTACTAGATTGATATTTATTTATTGACATATATTTAGTTTACTGATATATATCTAGTTTTGAAAAAAGTTATAAACAGTAATAAATTCTGATTTAAAAGATACTATTCATATCCATTAAAATAATTTCTGTGTAAGATAAAATCTGCATTTACCAAACAAAAATACCTCACCTGGTAGTTCTCCATGTGCAAGTTAAAAACTTCAAATAGGGGGGCGCCTGGGTGGCTCAGTGGGTTAAAAGCCTCTGCCTTCGGCTCAGGTCATGATCCCAGCGTCCTGGGATCGAGCCACGCATCGGGCTCTCTGCTCTGTGTAGAGCCTGCTTTCTCTTCTCTCTGCCTTCCTCCCTGCATGCTTGTGATCTCTCTTTCAAATAAATAAATAAAATCTTAAAAAAAAAAAAGAAAAAAAAACTTCAAATGGTCACATACGTGACAGAAAGGAAACAACTAAAATTCGGCTTCTTCACTTTACGATCATCAGACTATCATTGCTTATTTGAATGTGCTCTTAAGTTAGGCAGGAATGTGTAGAATGGTGGGCTCCACCAACTGTGAAGGCACGAGCAATTTTGAACCATTACAAACTTCCTCTGAGAAATGAATCTGTGTGGCTGAATCTGCTTCCACACGGATATAGGCGGGTGTTCTCCAAACTCATTCCACGTGGGGTAAGTGGTTAGTAGAGACGCAGATTTTAAAATGGACTAATTTGAAGCTTATATGTATATTATTAAAATTCAGCAGTGACCACAGTAATTGTTTGGAATTTAGACGAACAAAAGATTTTTGTGGAGGGGAATATTCGATCAGTGACGTTGTTTTGAATTGCCAGTGCATGATGATAATAAATAGCGGACTGAGTTTTAGTCGGTCCATCCATGTTTCTGTATTCTCTTCAGATATCACATCCCCTTGTTTTCTGTACCTGGAGCCAACTACTCCCACGGCCCCGCTCTTGAGATCTACTGACCAGTCTTGAGTTATTGTTTTGATTTCCTACTGATGCTAACCTACCCTGAAAACATGCCTTGTACCGTCTGCCGAGGTGGAACCTGAACCCTGTCTAGGATCGGGTCGTGTCCCAGCACCTCCGGTGTCTTGCACCGCCTTCCCTTCCAGCTTTTGCTCCCATCCCCCGCAGCTTCCGCGCTCCCACCAGATCTTCGCTGTCAGAGAAAGAGGCAGGAGGTTGGCCCTCTTTGTTATGTCCCAGCTTTATTATCTTTCAAAATCTCAACAGTTACTGGTGAATCAACTTCCTTGGTATTTTCCAGCCCTGCTTATGATGATGTGACCTTATATTCACAGATGAGTATCAGGGATGTACTGCCAGAGGACAAAATACACTGCCAGATAAATTGGTTCACTAAAGGACAGCTGGGGTGACATCTTGCTGTTTGGCATCTTGGTATCTTTTTTTGTCAATTCATCCTGAAGGAACGTAATGTCTCCTCAAACTGTTATAAGCATAGATTTGTCACAAACAAATGCCACAACCATTAAAATTTAGGAAATCTGGAGTGGTATTAAAGTATTTAATAGCTGTAAGTAAGACAGTGTTCACATGAAATTTTCAGTGACAGTGGAATGGGAGTCAAATTTTCTTTTAATATGATAGACTGATGAATACTGATATTAATGGCTGACATTTGTTGAATGCTTACTATATGTGAGGCACTGTTCTTTTTTTTATTAAAAAAATTTTTTTTAATATGTTACTCACCATACAGTACATCATGTGTTTTTGCTGTAGCGTTCCATGATTCATCATTTGCATATAATACCCGGTGCTCCATGCAATACGTGCCCTCCTTAATATCCATGGCCAGGCTTGAGGCACTGCTCTAAGTCCTTCATAGGTACTCTGAGGCAGGTGCTCTTCTTATATTCCCATTTTATAGATGAGGAAACTGAGAGGTCAGGCAGTTTTCTCTGTATCGCACAGCCAATAGGTGGCAGAGCTAGGGACTCCAGTGTGGGCGATCTGATTCCAGAGACCACACCGTTAATCACTACATTCTTTTTTTTTTTTTTTTAAGATTTTATTTATTTATTTGAGAGAGAGAGACAGTGAGAGAGAGCACTAGCGAGGAGAAGGTCAGAGAGCAAAGCAGACTCCCCATGGAGCTGGGAGCCTGATGTGGGACTCGATCCCGGGACTCCAGGATCACGCCCTGAGCCGGAGGCAGTCGTCCAACCAACTGAGCCACCCAGGCGTCCCTAATCACTACATTCTTGGTGATACTTAAAAGTACCCTTGGGTATCACCGAATTCTAGAGACACCAGAAACTAGCAGGTATTCAGTAAATGGTTACTGAAACAAAATCAGTTATTCATAGATCTAGAAGCTGGGCAACCATACACCTTAACTGACCACAATTTTTTCATACCTATTATTAATAGGGCCTCCTTACTTAAAAAAAAAAACAAAAAGAAAGAAGTTCTTGGGGCGCCTGGGTGCCTCATTGGGTTAAAGCCTCTGCCTTCAGCTCAGATCATGATCCCAGAGTCCTGGGATTGAAACCCACATTGGGCTCTCTGCTCAGCGGGGAGCCTGCTTCCCTTCCTCTCTCTCTCTGCCTGCCTCTCTGCCTACTTGTGATCTCTGTCTGTTAGATGAATAAATAAAATCTTTAAAAAAAAATTCTTTAATTATGGAAATTTCTAAACATACACAGCAGTAGAGAGGGTAGTAAAATAAACACTTGTGAATTCATCATCCAGGCTGGACAGTTTATCAACATATAACCAGTCTTGTTTGCTCTGTATCCCCTTGCCCCACCACAGGCTTTAATACTTGAAAGCAAACTCCAGACTTCATACTATTTTATTCATAAATTCTTCAGTGTGTATCTTATTAAAAAGGACTCTTTAAAAAATATAATCTCAATCATGTCACACCTCAAAATTAAAAATAACCTCTAATATCTATTGAGTGTTTAAATTTTCCCATTTAATAAATGTATTGTTAGGGTTGGTTTGTTTGAGTCTCAATCTAAGGTTATTACATTGCATTTAGTTGCTATGTTTCTTAAGTCTTTTAATCTGTGAACATTCCTTTTCTTCCCTCTTTCCTCTTACCATTTGTTGAGGAAACATTTGTCCTGTAGAATTTTCTGCATCATCTCATCCTACCTTCGGGTGAGGAAGAGTTGCTTTTCATTTCTCTAAAGCTTAGGAAGGGACAGTAGAACAATTGTGGACTGAGATATCCCTAAGTGGAACCACTGGCCACGGGGGAGCAGAAAGGGACAAGAACCAGCTTGACAGTCCTAGTGTGCTGTGTGGGGACCTACTTTTGTGCGGTGATCCTTTCATCTTTTATGTTCATCTGATAATAAATAGTCATATAAATCAGAGGAGTACCTTCTGAATCTTCAAATAATTATCAGTGATGCTGAATGTATATTAAATGATATGTTCTACTTCTTTGAAAACTGGTAAGTTCACATATGTTTGAAAAAGTTAATTCCCATTAACCACAATATCATTTATTTTTTATTTTTAAAAGATTTTATTTATTTATTTGACAGACAGAGATCACAAGTAGGCAGAGAGGCAGGGAGGGGAGGGGAGCAGGTTCCCAGCTGAGTAAAGAGCCCAATGCGGGGCTTGATCCCAGATCGTGACCTGAGCCAAAGGCAGAGGCTTTAACCCACTGAGCCACCCAGGTGCCCCATCCATGATATCATTTAATTAGAATATCCAATGCTACATTCATTCTTAAAATGTGGTTCAGGAAATGAAAGCTGCGGTAGTAAGGAATTTGTCGGGTGATAACTTTGAGACCATGTGAGTATCTTACTCCCAGTGGTTTTTTTTGTTTGTTTGTTTTTACATCCATTGATGATCCTAAATCACGTGTTATATGGGGATAGCAAAATGGTGATTTTTCTAATTTTATTGCATCTTCTACATTATTAGTTGGCATTCTTCTGCAAAGAAAAGCTTTTCGTTTTTCTCCCTTGTCTTTTATTTGCTCTCTCATTATATACCTCTTTTTCTCTTATTGTTTTGTTCTCATGGACTTTACATTTTTAGAATTTATGATATATTACTCTCATATTTCTCTTTGAGGTTCATATTGCACAAATTTGATCAGTGGAAACCTTTCAAACCTGTTCCTGTTGACGCTTAACATGATGCTTTAGTCTTTGGTAATTCCTTGTTTACTAGCCCAACAAGATGTCCCAGGGTTACTTTACTATCCCTATCCCTGCCCCAGACTAAGACTCAGCCATTTATTTAATTCCCATTGCTGTTGTGGGGAGTGGTATTTTAACAATCAAGATTTGGGACTAGGTGTATGCAAATACTTTCTTCCATGCCCTTTTGGACATGGCCCCGAGTCTTCAGCTGAGGGTGGGGGAGGATATGTGGCCTTTAAACCCTACTAAGAGAATCCCTTATTCTCTCCCAGGTCCCTTAAAATTGTTCACAGTAGACTCACATGTGGGAAGAAATCAGCCTATGTACTTGTGGGTAGAAAGGGGAAAATCAGGCCACCTAACCTTTATTAGACACCTACTGCATGCCAGCCTTCTAGGCTAGTAGCTCGGGTTGTGAAGGTAGGAAAGACACAGACCCAGCCTCCAACGGGCTGCTTCTTTACCAAGTGTGAAAAATCTGAATTCTCGCCCTAGAAAAAATACTCTTCCACGGGATATTTTTACATAGAATTTTATGGGGTTCTTGTACTTCTAAAGTTCAGTTGTCACGATGAAACCCCACTAAAGATCCCAGTTGTGTTCCAACTCTGCTCCCCTATGCGTAAGGGAGCTTGGATCAATGAAGGTTTAGGTGACTTCCTTAAGGTTACACACTAGCAGAAACAAGACAAGAGCCTAGGGTTTGTTTTTTTTTAAGCAGGCTCCTCACCGAGTAGAGAGCCCAATGCGGGGCTTGATCCCAGGACCCTGGGACCATGACCTGAGCTGAAGGCAGAGGCCTTAACCCACTGAGCCACCCAGGTGCCCCAAGAGCCTAGGGTGTTTTTGTTTTTTTTTTTAAGATTATTTATTTATTTATTTGACAGACAGAGATCACAAGTAGGCAGAGAGACAGGCAGAGAGAGAGAGAGAGAGAGAGAGAGAGAGAGGAAAGCAGGCTCTCCGCTCAGCAGAGAGCCCGATGCGGGACTCGATCCCAGGACCCTGGGATCATGACCTGAGCCGAAGGCAGCGGCTTAACCCACTGAGCCACCCAGGTGCCCCGAGCCTAGGGTTTTTTGTTTGTTTTTTATTCTCACGAAAAATAACTACCCCCCATTTTTAATCTCAGTGTAAGTTCTGTAATGTAGTGAGAAAAGGACCTTCAAATAAAAAGAATGGTCTTATGGAGTGAAAAGAGGAGGAATAAATTTTTATTTTAAGAATAAACGTTCATTAGAAGCAGGGCACCTGAATTTTCCAGTTTAAGAAGAAAAGAATTCTGTTATTGAAATCTTTTTTCTCAAATTCCCTTGTTTCACTTCTTCCACCCCCGATATTTAATATGAAAAGTGACTGATACTTTTGGAGGCAGAGGCTACACACGGCATTTTGGGAAGTGAATGAACTGTGGTATTTTTCTACCTATGAACCAGAGCTTTCCCTGTTGTAGAGCATATGTTACCTTACAGTCTGTTAAGATAGGTATCTGGGTGTATGTGGCTGGCTTTATTAAATACTGGTTATTCGTCATGGATTGCCTTTTATTAGTATGTCTCTGTTGTCCATTAGCCATATGTAGCTCTTTAGTTTTATTAATGTAGAGTTCTCTGTAAAAACCCTCTTACTCGGTATACCATTGTGACCTTCAATCTGGTAAGCCTCATTAAATCTCGGCTTTGCTCCAGAGAGCCAAAGCAAGCTCCAAGGCAGCACATATTGAAGCTGTCTGTAGGCTTTGTTTGCACAATGGGACACTTCTATTATGCTGTCCTTGGTATCACAATGGATGGAAGAGGGAAATGTTACTGTCTTTTCTCCAGTATTTTCTTGTAGTTGAAGAGATTGATTGAGACACAGGCAGGCACTAGAATTTGAGCAAAATAAAATGGGAGTTGTCACTGTGTCCCATCTTATCAATTTTTCCTAGTGAGTGTATAGGGGTGGTGTGGTATGGCACAGAGGGGCTGGAAGTTAAACAATGCAGGAAAAATACAGGCTGCTTAAACTGTAGGCAAACGGAATAATTTTAATCCAAACGCGCTAGACTGAGGGTCTATAAAATAATAGATGACTTTAAATTTATTGTTTTTCGTGGAGTATAAAGTAGTCTGCAAAGCATGACCTACAGACCACTGAGAACATGATTGCAGAGCTTTTATCAGGATGAAACAGGGTTCCTGTTTCTCTTTGTGTGTAAAGGAATCCTTAGTCACTGCTGATTCTGGAATTCTTTAGTCTGGTGCTTAATTAATTTGTTTGCTAGGCAGATCCTTCATGCCATCAGTATATGCTTCTTAACAAGGGTGATCTGGTCATTTTCTGTGGTTTCGAGATGCGCCCAAACTAAAAAGGCAATTAGGAACGTGTTTCAGTGTTTATTATTATGAAATAGATGAATAAATAATAGTTCAAATAAGGTATAAAAATATTCCTTAAGTTTCTGTACCTCCATGAAATGTTCTCTTCTACATTTTTTTAAAAAAATGAAAGGCTCTACTCTGTGATCACTGGAGAGGAGTTAAATACACATTAAAATAAATAATAGATTTGGCTATAGTGACTGTCATTGTTTGAGTCAACAAGAAAAAATATTTGTGAGGTAAAATATTTTAACTGGTATTTATTCAATAGCCAAGAAAATATGTCAAAAATAGTTATTTTAGGAATCTGTTGAAAGTTAACAATACTAATTATTCTGTTTATAAAACTTCTTGTTATGTTCATCACAAGTGTTATTGGCTCGATTCTGAGGAAACAAAGGTCAAGCATTAGAACTGTGTCTGAGCTGGCTTTTTGTTGTTTGGATTTAGATGTTGAGGTGGAGGAAGAGGTGGAGGGAAAATGGGCGGGGGCTGGAGTCTGTGAGGATTTACTGCTACTTTACAGTTTTTTAGGCTTGTAAGACAAACTGCACTAACTCCTTCCTACCTGGTGTGCTGCACCTCGGGGCTACTGCCACCAGGGGATGTTGGTGCCTAGGAATGGCTGCATGGTCCAAACTGCAAGGCATCTCAGTGATTCATTAGTTCGAGAAGCATTTATTCAACTTAGTATGCATCAGGCACTGTGCTGTACACCAGGGATACAAAGATGAATAAGGCACAAAATCAGTAAAGTGATAAAGTTAGGCATCCAGTTCTACAGAAGGACAAAAACAAAGCTAACCTTATTTGATGGAAGATGTCCTGAAAGGAACTTCTCTGTGAACTATGTACTTGAGGGGTGACTAGGACTTTGGTTAAAGTAAAGATAGTCTTGCCGGTAAGTGATTCTAAGAGAACATAATGTACATAAGTAATATGTAACTAAACAAGTTACATTTTCCTGTAAAACTGCAATCATATATTCAAATAAAGAAGCCATGAATCCTTATTACTAAAAATAATTTAATATAGAACATATAGGAATATTATTTGGAGCAAGATTTAAAAGAATATAAATGTTTTAGTATAAAAGAATATAAATATAAATTCTTAACCTAATTTTGTTTTAAACCACCTTAAAATTACTGTAAATCTTTAAAATCAAAATCCAGCGGCACCAGGGTGGCTCAGTTGTTAAGCAGTTGCCTTCGGCTCAGATCATGATCCCAGGGTCCTGGGATTGAGCCCCCGCATTGGGTTCCCTGCTCAGCCAGAGCCTGCTTCTCCCTCACCCATTCCCCCTGCTTTGTTCCCTCTCTGGCTGTATCATTCTTTGTCAAATAAATAAGTAAAATCTTAAAAAAAAAAAAATCAAAATCCAATGGATCCTCCCTTCCCCACCTCTTTTTGTCTATTTGTCTACTTTTGTGTATCTTATAATCTGTCAGAATTAAAGACTTCCAGGGAGCTCAGAATTAAAAAAAAAAAAAAAAAAAAAAGACTTCATTCTGTTTAATTTCTCACCTGCTAGCTGGTTAGTGCATAATGGACAATAATTGCATAGTTGTTTTCTCTTCCTGTGCCTGAGACAAAACTGGCTTTCTGCCAACTCCACTTTCATTTTACCCCCTGAAGCTGCTTTTGCCAGGGCACTGTCTCCTTGTTCCTAAATCCAGGGGATGCCTCAAACACCTCAGAGTCCACAGCTTGAAAAAATTATGTCAGTTCTCTGCTTAAAACCATTCCATTTTCTTACTGCTTTTAGGATGGAGTTTAGAATCTGTAAATGGCCACATTTGACCCCATTCTTGCCTCCAGCCTTGTCTCTTACTGTATTTCTCCACTGCTGTCAACATCCCAAATAACTGATTTTCTTTTAGTTCTTTGAATGAACCATGATGCTTTCCCTCGCCTCTGGGAACTGCTGTCCCTGTGTGTTTCTTCCTCTACCCCTCCACCGACCAACTCTTATTCAGCCTTTAGGCCTGACTGGAGACCTGTGTTTTCTTTTTAAAGAAACAAAACCCCAATCAAGTCCTAAAAAACCCATCCACTTCCTTCAATCTGATTTTTAGTATCTCTTGTCTAAATAGTCATTCTTCTATGTCAGGACTACTCTGAAACCCCCAACTGCTGTTTCTTACTTTTGCCTCTCTGCATAATCCATTCCCCACACAGTCACAAGTATGAGATCTTAAAAGTATAAATCAGATTGTGTTGCTTTTATTTAAACCCTTCAGTGGCTTAGTGTATCATTCAGCTCAGGTGGTCAGGCATTTGACCACTTTGCAGTTGCAAATCCCACTCTCATTCTTGTTTACCACACTCAGTTATAAAGTGGGCATCCAGGTGATCCGGAATGTGTTTATATACTTTGTAAGGAATGTTACTAAAACAAAAATACGAAAATTCTTGGGACGCCTGGGTGGCTCAGTTGGTTAAGCAGCTGCCTTCGGCTCAGGTCATGATCCCAGCGTCCTGGGATCGAGTCCCACATCGGGCTCCTTGCTCGGCAGGGAGCCTGCTTCTCTCTCTGCCTGCCTCTCTGCCTGCCTGTGCTCACTCTCTCTCCCTCTCTCTCTGACAAATAAATAAATAAAATCTTTAAAAAAAAAAAACAAAACGAAAATTCTTAAAGACTGTGCTCCAACTTTTGAGGCACCTTTCATCTTTAAGAAACACTAATTCAAGGGGCGCCTCGGTCGGTTCAGTCAGTTAAGTGTCTGACTCGGTTTCCGCTCAGATCATGGTCTCAGGGTCATGGGATAAAGCCCCATTTTGGGCTCTGCGCTTGGCGTACAGTCTGCTGGAGATTATCTCCTTCTCTCTCTCTTTTTGCTCCTTCCTCTGCTCTCTCTCTAAAATAAATAAATAAAATCTTTTAAAAAAGAGGGCACCTGGGTGGCTCAGTGGGTTAAACCACTGCCTTCGGCTCAGGTCATGATCTTAGGGTCCTGGGATCAAGTCCCGCATCGGGCTCTCTGCTCAGCAGGGAGCCTGCTTCCTCCTCTCTCTCTGCCTGCCTCTCCGTCTACTTGTGATCTCTCTCTGTCAAGTAAATAAATAAAATCTTAAAAGAAAAAAAAACAAAAACAAAACATTAATCCAAGCCTTTCCCTGGAAAGTCTTTTCTGGCATCTTTGTGTATCGCCCTCCCCCGGCCCTCCCTTGTGATGAAGCTCTTTTCTGTGCTGTTTTCCTTAGGACTTATCATTTGTTGGGTAACTGTCTTTAAGCTCCTTGAGGTGTTCTAGATGATAGTAATGAAGAATGTGTCTATGAATTTAGTTACAGTTTAAAATATAATTTAAAAATTAGAAATAGTAGTAATCATATGTATTTGGAACATGGCAGTATCTTTACGTGAAATGCAGTATGGTGTTCAGACAAAGTTTGGTGCTTATACAAATTTACTGGAATCCTTGGAATAACTCTGTTTCCCACAAATGTGGAACTACTGCCCTAGGGAACTAGCTTAACTATGGACTTTCTAGACAGACCAGTCATGCAAGGGTATGCAGTTTGTGGTAATTAACACCTTCCAGAAGCTTCAATAAAATGGTTGTAATAAATGTTCTGTTAGATGTGTAACAACTGTGGGATGCCCTTTTCCTGGCCTTTAGCGATGACAGCAATTTTAGGGGCTCTTTTAAAGAACTGGGACATATTCAAAAACTACTCAGGAGAGTCTTAACAGGTTTGATTTTGCAACCCTGATCTGTTGATGGGTTGTCCTATTCTGAAGATCAGATTCAACATGGATGTTTGAAAGTAGTTCAAGTAGATTGTAACTTGTGGGATTTGCCCTCTTTCCTGAGCATCCCCATTTATCTACCACTTTAAGTCCTATTTTCTTTTCTTCCAGACTCAGCTCATCCATGAAACACCCCTCTTACCCTTCTCTGTTCTGACTGGCTATACCACAGACTCTCACACTTCCTCACGGTCCACTTTCTCTTGTTCTCTAGTAACTTCTCTATCACTCAGTCATACTTACTACACACTGTATTATTTCAGTATTAATCACTCCTACTATCGGGCTTCTAGAGAACAGAAATTTTTCACCCAAAGAACCTGGTCTAAGACTGGACAATCATTAGTCACTTACTAAATACATATTTATTAGGCACTCACTGTACTTTATTTTTCTTCCTTCCCTTTCTAATCAATTAGCTAATAAGTCTAAATGTGAGCATCTAAAATAAATGTATGCTGTAGTGCTACTGAGCTACTGAAGGAAAGTCAAGGGACCGCTACGAGGCCGAGATGCACCAGTTGGCATTGGCTCTGGATAGCAGAGAGCTCGAATGTCTGACCCATTTTGCAAGAGCAAACACAGCAGAAAGCTACTGGAGGTCTGATTGCCCTTGGAGCTTGCACTCTTGCTGAGTCACTGTTTCAGAACTCTGTTAGCTTGACTGGATTCTATTTCCAAGACTTCCTTATATCTCCAATGTGAAAGCCTGTTTTACATTAGAAAGTGATCATTTAGAAACAAGAGCAATCAGTGATGATGCAAATTAGATTTTTACTCTATGTATTGAGTATACGAAAAAGATTAGTAATTTGTAGGTGTGAAAACTTCAAAGGACAAAGTGTGGATAAAGGAAAAATTTTCGTCATTTTACTGTTATCTTCAAAAACAAGTACATATTTGTTGATGTTTTGATTTTAGTTATTCTGAAACTAAATAAGATGATACTCTAATTTTAATAAAATTCATCTTCCACATCTCACTCTCCTCCTGTCAGTCAATTAGTCAGCAAACAGATATTGATTAGGTGTAGATATAAATTTGTAAGAGAAAATGTAATTCAATTCAACAAATAATCGTGGAGAATTTATTTTGTGTCAAGTTCCCTGCCAGTGGAAGAGATAGAGTGTTACTAAGAGCCGACTCCCTATCTCTTGGAATTTACAATCTGCCTAAAAACAAGCAGTAAACAATTTCAAAGGTGATCCAGGTTAAAGGCACATAAAAATTAAACTGAACTGATACAAAAGAAATATTTGACATAGCCCCTTCTTTTAAAGAGCTTGTAATTTAAGTGTCAAAATAGATATATAAACATTCTGGAATGACAAGCAGAATAAATATTGTAGAAGTAATAGTACTTTGGGGCAAATGCTAGAAAATGATAAATTGAGGCCCAGAGAATTATGGAAGGCTCCATGAATAGGAAGGCACTCTGGAAAGGTAGATATTTTGACAGTCACAAAAAGGAAGGTAAGGCATTTTGGATGTTGGTGCTAGTAGTTAGTTAGTCATGCCCATCATCTAATCCTACCGATGATGGAGATTAAAATATATTATCAACTATATTGCTGATCAAGCTGGATTGAGAAGTGTGGCTAGGACCCAGGGCCAAAATGGGGACTACAGCCTTTCTCCCTTCTCCTTGGTTGCAAGTGTCTACTTTGGTGGAGGCATAACAGCTGGAAAACTGCATGCCGCCTTCAAGAGGAGGATGTCCTCTGCTGGTGGGCAAGCAGCTCCGTCCAGAGAAGCTAGTCAGAAGCTGGCTCAGGCCAGAACACTGAACTTCTTCCCAGTCATATTGTTTATCTTTTGGGGGGAGGAAGTATAAGTAAAGAAAACGGGCAATTGTAATGATAAATTGCATGATACAAACTGAAACTTCTTCAGAGATCAAAGATCATGGGAAGAGGAAGGATGTCAGCAGGTCCTAGAGTGGTCAGGGAAGGCCGATTGCCTGGTGAGGGTAGAACCTGAGCTGTATCTGTGATTCAGATGGAAAGAATAGAATCACACCGTTTTTTCTGTAAGTACGTCAGTAGAAAACGGGCTGAATTACATGTTTTTTTTTTTTTTGCTTAAAGCCATGGGGCAACTCAGGCAGTTTCTTGGAACAGTGCATCATTTGGCAAAGACAGACAGATGGACTTTGGGAGTTGCAAAGCATTTCCTCATAAGAGGATACCCAGGTAGCATAAAAAGCAACAAGGAAATGCCAAATGTCCATCTTCAGTGCTCCCTCCACCCCCTAACCCCCCGGTTAGTGTTGACCAAGTATCTGCTTTATTTCCTGACCCTTTCACCTCAACCTATATTTTTTGGTAGAGGAAAAGAGGTATCTTATTTTAAATAGTATTTCATGGGTATGCCCCAGTGGCTCAGTGGGTTAAGTGTCCAACTCTTGGTTTCACCTCAGGTTGTGAGATCGAGCCCCACCTTGGGCTTTACACTGGGCATGGAGCCTGCTTGAGATTCTCTCTCTCCTTCTGCCCCTCCTGTCCTCTCTCCCCCCTGCTCACTTGCTCTCTCTCTCTCAAAATAAAATAATATAGTATTTCAAGGATAGATGTCAACACCATGAAGCCAGAGCTCCTATCATCCTTTAAAAAGGTATTATTGAGTGGGTTGGGAATGAGGAAATAGAAAATTACAGGTTGAAGGGATAGTGAACAGTTGAATGCTCAAGGTGCCTCTAAACATTTTTATTGAAATAAAATTGGTGAAATTTGATGAGATTTGTCAGATGAATACACTTGAAATTTCCCTCTACACACTGCCTTAGCATCTCTCAAATGTTGATATGTCATGTTTTCATTTTTATTCAGTTCAAAACATTTTCTGACTTCGTGGCTGATTTGTTCTTTGTCTCAGAGGTTATTTAAAACGTATTTTTTAGTTTTCAGTTATTTGGATATTCCAAATATCTTTTTCCTATTAATACCTAATTAATTTTACTGTGGTTAGAAAACATGCTTTGTATGATTTCAGTGCTTTTAAATTTATTTGACCTGGTTTTTGTGGTCACTTGAGTGTAATACATTTTTCAATCATTTAGTCAATAGACCCAACTAGGCCCAATAAACAAGGTTAATTTGTTGATAATGTTGTGTGTTTTCTGTTGTCTTATTGATTTTCTGTCTACTTGTTCTATTAATTATTGGAAGACATATTGAAGTCTCTGATTCTAATTATAAATTTGTCTGTTTCTCCTTTCACTTTTATTAGTTTTTCCTCACTAGATTTCTCACTAGCATCACTTTTCTTCTACCTAAAGAACTTCTTTCAGAATTTCTTGTAGTGTTTTATTGCTGGTGATGAATTTCATTTCACCTTTGGTTTTGAAAGCAAATTCTAAGTTAGTGAGTTAGTGGTTTTTTTTTTCCTTTCAGGTTTTACAAATATACTGCTGTTTTCCGACCTCAACTGAAATCTGTCATTCTTATCTTTATTGTTCTGCATATATTGTATCTTTTTTCTCTGTCTCTTTAAAGATTTTCTTCTTTTCCACTTGTTTTTCAATAATTTGATTTTGTTATACCAAGGTATGGTTTTCTTTGTATTTCTCATGCCTGAGGATTTGTTTAGCAAAATTGGGAAAAATTTCAGCCATTATTTCTCTCTCTCTTTTTTTTTTTGCCATTATTTCTTCAAATAATTTTTCTCTCTTCTCGCCTTTATATTCTCCTCTGAAACTCCATTTATACTTATGTTAGGCCACTTGATATTGTCCCACAGCTTAGTCAGTTCATTTCCTTCATTTCAGTAATTTTGTAGTCTTTCATTTTGGAGACTTTTTATTACAGTGCCTTCACTTTATTCATTTTTTTCTTCTATACTCTCTCATCTGCTGTTATTCCCACCAAGAGTGTTTTTTATCTTTATAAGGTTGATTTGGTCTTCTTTGTATCTTCTCTTTCTTTCCTTATTATGCTCATGCTTTCCTTTACCTTTTGGAACATATGGAGCATATTTTGTGTCTGCTCAGGTTCAAATTAACAGAGTCTCAGGTTGTTAGCTGTTTTAACACTTCTGTCTACTGTCTTTTATCCATAATTTGTGGGTCTATTTCTATTGGTTGCTTTTTCTTCTCATTATTGGTCATGGTTTTTGCTTATTTATATATCTAGAAATTTTTATTGGATGCCGGACATTGTGAGTTTTATGTTATATGGTGCTGGATTTTTCTTTTTTTAATTCCTTGAAACAGTTTTTGATTTTGTACTAAGATGTAGTACCTGGAGACAAGTTGAGCTTATGAGAAAGTTGATGTGTTTAAGCTTTTCTCTTGATCTTGTTAAGCAATCTGATTTACAGCCTTTAACTCAGTGTTCCATTGCCCCCATTCCTCAGGCAATACCCTTGTGAGAGTTGTACTCTTTGCCCTGTTAGAAAATCTTTCCATTCTGGATGGTGGGAACATAAACTAATCATGGTCATGTAAGAACGCCACTTCTTGTGCCCTCTAATCCATGCTTTAGGTGGTTTTTTCACATGCATGTGCCAATCAGTACTCAGCTAAAGACTGAATGATAATTCTCTGCAGATCTCCACACCTCCCTCTCTGTGTAGCCCTTTCCTTATTACTGTCTTGTCCCTGAATTCCAGCTCCCTTGGTTTCCCTAACTTTCAACTCTCATTAGCTCAGATCACTGGGCTGCTCCTGGCTTCCTTCTACCTGCACTGTTGGCTATAAATTCTCTGCAGTCAGTAAACTGGGCTCACCTCTTATTTCCCTTCTGTTAGGGACCCCTGTCCTGCACTGAGTCTTATTTAATGTATGAAAAGCATTGCTTCATATATTTTGTCCAAAGCTTTTTTAGTTGTCTTCAGCTAAGAAGGAAAATCTGATCCCACATGGCCACAATTCAGGCAACATTTTAAAGAATGAAAAAATGGAAATAGCTCTATTTAAAGAGTTTGTATTTTCAGGTATTCTTCTTTTTGATTTAATGGTGAGGGTAACCAATTGGATAGGCTGCTTTCTCCACTGAACATCAAGGGAATACTTTTGCATCAAGCCTACTTTAGCTGACGAAGCCATTCCTTTGAATATATCTCTCAAAGGATTAGACATTCTAGTCTAGGTTTAGGTGACAGTGATCCCCAATTGTCCTATATTGGACTTGGTGACTTTCTCTGAGATTATGATCTTGAGGTTTAAATCATTGACTTAGGAGATAGATAGCATGATGAAGGAATGATATTAAATCCTTGACACTTCAGTTCTCTGATTTTAAATTCAGAATGTTTCTATTAACCCAGACCAGTGACTGCACTCGTACTCTCTGTGAGTAAAAGGACAGTTTTTCATCTCTTGATCAGGATCCTCTGAAACATGATATTTGAAAAGGTTTGACCCTGCTTAATATTAGAAGAGATGCCTGTTCTAATTTCAAATGTTTTAACCTAGAAAACTGAAAATAACTTGTCCCTCTTTTAATCAACAAAGAAAATACATTTGATGATCCCAGTTTTCCATCCTTTCCTGAAGATGGCTTCTTATTTTTACAGCAGCTTTCAAAAAGCTCTGATTATTTAAGTCTCCCATAATAAGTATAACTTCAGTAGGTTTCAGAATTAGGCCAATGTATATAATAGTTCTTCTAAGGAAAGGCCTGCTAATGGCATGAAGAAAAGTGTTAGTGAAGTTGTTACGAAATCTATAAATCATTTGGTCCAAATGAAGCTGGAAAAGCCATTCTCAAGTTTGTTTTCACCAAAAGGTGCTCCCATGTACTCAATTACAAGTATCTTTAAGTGATAAAATCTCTTTTCCCCATGGTACTGGACTTGTGAAATTGCTCCAATATTTAATCATTTTCATTTGTCATAATATTACCATCATGCCACTGAAGCTTTCTTAGGAGCAAGAAAAAAAAACCAAAAACCTTGCTTTACCTTTCTTCTTTTCCAGTCTGAAAATAAGAGTCCTCTCGGTCTTTCTGCCTCCATCCTTCAGTCTCTTTTTCATGACCACCTGGGAAGGAGTCTTGTTCATTTCACCACATCCCTAGAGGCAAGGATGTAGAGGAGAAAAGTGATCCTCTTTAAATCTTGTAACTAGGGGTGCCTGGGAGACTCAGTGGGTTACTCTGCCTTCAGCTCAGGTCATGATCTCCGGGCCCTGGGATCGAGCCCCACATTGGGCTCTCTGCTCAGCAGGGAGCCTGCTTCCTCCTCTCTCTCTGCCTGCCTCTCTGCCTACTTGTGATATCTCTCTCTGTCATATAAATAAATAAAATCTTTTTTTAAAAAAAATCTTGTAACTAGAAAGCTTACAGCGCTTCCTTTGTTTTTTAATAGATTAAAAAAGATGAGGTTCTGAAAGGAAGGCTGAGGCCTCGTTCGCTCAGCTTTCCTCATACATCACAGCCCCACATCTCCAACCTACCTCATAAGGAACGTCTGCACATGGCATTGTCTATATGGGGAGGAAAAGTGCTTCAGCCTACGAAGATGATTGAAATGTATCTGAACATGGCTTACATCCCTAGGAATACAGTGAATGTGAAAATTCAGTGGAAGAGGAAAAAACTGAGGTCTTTTGTGTTTTTCTTTTTTTGCACAAATATAATTAATTTATATATTAAAAAGGAGAAAAGTTCATAACCATCCTTACAATTTTAACTTTTTCCTTTCCTTTTTATTATTTTATTTTCTTGTTCCCTTTCAATATTTGCCTACCTGCATAATGAATTTGAATTAAAATTCATAACAAATAAAACTTGGTATTCAAGTTTTTAAGTCTGCTTTACATATTATAGATTTTGCATGCTTTAAAGAAATTTTTTTTGGATTACTATACACTTGTTTTGTTTTGCCTCACTATGTATATTTATAAAAGTATCATTACCAAAAGACAGAATTAGTTTTCTTCTCTTTTTTGGGGAAATGTATGTTTTAACTCCTTTTAGCATTTTATGCCTCAACCCTCTTGCCCTTTATCCCTTCTGTCCACAGATACTCTCCAAAGTTCATTTTAACTGAAATCTAGAAGGGCTAGAAATCTCTCAGGCACTTTCACTGTGTATCAAATTTACCTTGTTCTTTGGCCTTTGCTCAGGATTATTGCTGAGACTGCAAAGGATTCTGTGTGAATTTGGGAATCTGTGTTGGCTAATACATGCTGCTTCATTATTCTCGTGCTGTTTTTGGTGTCCCATGCACCATCTACTGTAGTTTTCCTTTGCTATTTGTATTTTTTGAGAACCTGTCTCTGAAGCATGCATATATACATCACTAAAAAAGAGAGAAATCTTTCCTTAGTAAGTATGATTGATGGAACTTCTCTCTTCTATTGAATTTCTGTATTTCTTATTCCTAATAGTATTTTATTAGACATAAATGTTCCCATATTATATAACTGCTGGGCACACAAACATTCCTATTATCTGAAAATGTGTATTTATAGTCCTAGATAATGAAAGATAAATGAAAAACAATCCTAGACAGCCTCGTTAGCATTTAAAAGGGTTAGAGCTCTGAAAACTCCCATTTCCTCCCTGTCAGCTCTCTCTCATCTTCATTTTTATCCCATCCACACTAAGAGCTCATAGTCCCTTCTAACAGCCACTGTCTTGGCAGTATCCTGGCTCTTCCATAATGCACACCCAGTTAAAAACCAAACCCTGGACAAATTTTAGCTATTGCTTTCTTCAGGCCTGTTCCTCGGCTGCTGAATTCCTCTGGAAAATAAAAGAATCATACAATCAAGCATGAATGAATGAATGAGAGAAAAGTACTATTCACTGGTATATAAAAAGTTATGGTGGCACAGAATAATTGTTCTAGAAGTCAGAGAAAGAATTCATTGTGGTTTGGGACAATCAGAGAAGGGATGAGGTTTAACTTTCCTTCAGTTTTCTGCCATTACTTCTGGTAGCTGCTGTCAAGTGGAATTTTATGAAACCCAGACATTGAGTGACAAATTAAAATTGTTTAAAACTTACATACCAGAGATAAACACCAGGTTTTTTTGTTTTCCACCAAAGAAACAAAAGACTGACTTGATAGGAAGTTTACATTGGGAGTAATGAGAGACTGGAAGATAAATCTGGGCTGGCTGATGGAAAGGAAGGTCTTGAAATACTACTACATTAATACTAAATAATACTACAGAGGGATTTAAAACATACTGGAAATAATTCCCTTATAGTTACCTGCCGTCCAGCAGTGACTTGTCTGTCACTAAATCTTTCAAGAAGTTACTCCAGGATGCCTAGCTGGTTCAATCAGTTAAGCGTCTGCCTTGGGCCTGGGTCATGATCCTGGGATCCTGGGATCAAGCTCCTCATGGGGCTTCCTGCTCTGCGGGGAGTCTGCTTCTCCCCGTCCCTCTGAATGCCACTGCCCCTAGTTGTGCTCTCTCTCTCTTTCTGTCAAATAAATAAATAAAATCTTTAAAAAATTTTAAAAAGGGGTACCTGGGTGGCTCAGTTTGTTAAACATCTGCCTTTGGCTCGGGTCATGATGCAAGGGTCCTGGGATCAAGTCCTGCTTCAGGTTCCCTGCTCAGCGGGGAGCCTGCTTTTCCACCTCCCTCTGCCTAGCTCTCTCTTTCTTTGTCAAATAAATAAATAAAATCTTAAAAAAAAATTTGAAGAGTCCCTTAAAGATAATTCTTTGACACTTGTGATATTTACTTGAGATATGTTACAGGTTTCAGCTTCTCTTATTTTGAACAAGTTTGCCTTACTTACTACTTAAGTAATAAATATTCACTGAAAAAAATCAGAGTCTAGGAAAAATTTTAAAGAATAAAATAAAAATCACCCACTTTCTTATACCCAGAAATAGCCATTGTTAATATTCTTTTGTCTATGTAAAATTTTTATAGCAAAGGGATTATGCTACACAGATTATTTATTTTTTTTAAAGATTTTATTTATTTATTTGACAGAGAGAGATCACAAGTAGATGGAGAGGGAGGCAGAGAGAGAGAGAGAGAGAGAGAGAGAGGGAAGCAGGCTCCCTGCTGAGCAGAGAGCCAGATGCGGGACTCGATCCCAGGACCCTGAGATCATGACCTGAGCCAAAGGCAGCGGCTTAACCCACTGAGCCACCCAGGCGTCCCTACACAGATTATTTCTTAAACCTTTTTTCTTTTTGAAATATCATTAGTGTTCTTCCATATCAAAAATATAGATCTATATTATGATATTTAAAGGCTAGATAATATTTTATTACATGGTTATGCCATAATTTAATCACTTCTCTAATTATAGCATTTGTAGTTGATTCTATTTCTTCATCTTAATTTTTTTGTGAAAATATTTCCAGAATGCCCTTCTGAAAACACCATTTTGTACTATTGATCTTGTAAGAAAAAGACCCATTTCCCTATATCCGTCAGAAATCTGGGGATTATTAAATATTTTCCCAGTTTACCTTTTTTTAAAAAAAACAAAACTTTTATGCTAGGTATTTTATGTTAATTGAAATTGGAATTTTTCTGTAATTCTCTCTACTAATCTTTTCTCTCATGATTTTGGCTTTGTTTTCATGCTTGTAAAAGCCTGCTTATTTCAGCACTATAACATTTTCTTTTAGTATTCTGATGAGTGTCTAAAATATTTATTATTATTATTTTTTAAAATTTTATTTATTTATTTGACAGACAGAGATTACAAGTAGGCAGAGAGGCAGGCAGAGAGAGAGAAGAAGGGAAGCAGACTCCCTACTGAGCAGAGAGTCCTGGAATCATGACCTGATCCGAAGGCAGAGGCTTTAACCCATTGAGCCGCCCAGGTGCCCTTAAAATGTTTATTATTTTAAAAAATATTTGTTCTTTTAATCTACTTGTGTATAAGAACTCATAAAGTTTTCACCTATCTTAGTTTTCCTCAAATGTTTACTTGGTTGTCAGAAGGAAATTTATTCAATCATACATTCTTTCCATGTTAGCTTCAAAGTCCAAATGTTACCTATACTAAATTCTAGTAAATTCAGAACTATTCATGTATTTTCTAGTCTGTCCCCATGATTATTTCTGGATATTCCTTTTACGGTAACACATTACTGAAATTTCAGTGTTATATTCCATCTACCATCTGCTAAGGCAAGCCACTTTTCATTGATTTTCACAATTTCTTTTTTTACATATTATCAATTGCTTATTTGATTAGAAGAATATCAGGGGGCACCTGGGTTCCTCAGTCAGTTAAGCGTCTGCCTTCAGCTGTGGTCATGATCTCAGGGTCTTGGGATCGAGCCCCCCACCTGCTCAGTAGAAAATCTTTTTCTCCCTCTCCCTCTGCTCCCCTCCCCCCGCATTCATGCTGACTCGTGTGGGTACTCTCTCTCTCTCTCTTCAAATAAATAAATAAAAGCCTATAAAAAAAGAAGAATATCAGATTTTAAAATCCAATTCCAGACAGAAATTTCATTGACTTGGTTGGACTTGAGTTAGAGGTTACTTTGGGGAAGTTTTCATTAAGTTCTATATTTTATTTGTTAAGATCATTTTCAGGAGCTTTGTATATATATATTTTTCATTAATGGCACTTTTTTCTTCTGTCATATGAAGAAAATGGCACTTTTTTTCTTCTATTATACTTTCTAACTAGCTTATGTAACTGGAAACTTCTTAAAATTTGCATTTAGTCCTAAGTAGTATCAAGGCAGATAACCATAAGCTGAAATGATTATAATTTTTGTTTCTTTTTCCAGTGTTTTTACTGTGGCTTTCTTTTTGTCTTACTGCCTTTCAGCTAAAATATACAAGACAGTAATGGTCATTTTCACAGGCCTCCTGTCTCATTTGTTTTTGTTTCTGTTGATTCACCATTAAGGTTGAATTTTCTATTCTTTTATAATAAATTCTTTATATAAAGTTAAATATCTTTCTATTTTAAATATACTGAGTTCATCATGATGAATTTTGAAGTGTATCAAATATTCTTTATCATCTGTCAAAACGATTATATAATTTTTCTTTTCAGGTTTCGTAATGCTGAGTCATCCTTGTAGTTTTAGAGTAAACCTACCTTGATCATGATGTATTAATCTTTTATTAGACTGCTGGATTTGATTCAGTAACATTCTAATTCAGATTTTACATCTATACTCATAGATGAGATTAACCTACAGTTTTATTGTAGGTGCTATCTTTTGTATCTTTGGTGTCAATGTTAAACTTCATTTATTCTTTTAATAAACTTATATTGAACTTCTGTTATGTGCCTGGAATGTTATTAGGTACTGGGGATTAAATGGTGAACAAGAAGATAAAATCTCTGCCATCTCGGAGCTTGTAGTCTGTTGAGGGATGGAGTTAAGGGACCAGGAAATTAAAAGTCAGTGTTATTAAGTGCTACAATAAGGAAAGTACATGGCCTATGAAGAAAAAAATAGGAAGATCCTCTGTCTCAGGTTTGGGGAAATCAGAAAATGCTTTCCAGAAGAAGTAGTGCTTAACCTGACACTTAAGTAAGAATGTCCACTCAAAAGAGGTAGTGGGCGGTGGAATGGAGAATATCCTGAGAGATGGAAGAGCCTGTGGGAAGATTTGAAAGTGAGAGCTTCTGTGAAAAGGAAAAATGTTCAGTAGCACTAGAGCAAGAGTGGGAGAAGTGAGAGTTGAGAGATGAGACTAGAGTGCTTCCCAGAGACCAGAACTCTCAGAGCCTTGTAGAACATGACCAGAGGTATGGACTTTCCTCCTGAGATTAACAGGGACCCATTAAAGGATTTTCGTCAGAGAAATGACATGATCAAATTCCTTTATTAGATGAACCTCACTTGTTGGCAAAGGAGGGAAGAAAGAATGGAGCCAGACTAGTTGGAAGGTCCTTGTGGTAATCCTAGAAAGGGATAATAGTGGTGAGAACCAGAGTAACTGGATGCCAGACAGTAGAAAGCTCTTCTGTTCTAAGAAGATCTAATAGATTTTGACTGTACTTGGGCTACAGCCTATTAAATGGAGTGTTGAATCATACACTTTTAAATTTCTTTCATGATTATTAGATTATTCCTTTTTTGGGGTAACTGTGTGGCTCATTTGGTTAAGCATCTGCCTTTGGCTCAGGTCATGATCCCAGGGTCCTGGGATCAAGCCCCACATGGGACTCCATGCTTGGCAGGAAGCCTGTTTCTCTCTCTCCCACTCCCTTACTTGTGTCCCCTCTCTCGCTCTCTCTGTCAAATAAATAAAATCTTTAAAAAAAATTATTCCTTTTTCTACTTCTTTCTGAATAAATTTTGTTAATGCATATTTTTCTTAAAAATCATCCATTTTGTGTATTTTCAAAAATTTAAATACAAAGCTTATATACAATTCTCTTACCATTTTAACCTCATCCATCTGTTATATCTCATTTCTCATTCCAGATGTTTCATACTCATATTTTCTCATTTATTTTTGGTTATACACACCAGAGATATACCTGTGTCAGCATTTCCCAAGTGGTATTCCATGGATGATACTCCTTAAAACAGTTTATAGGCTTTAGGACCCTGAGACCATGTCCTGAGCCAAAATCAAGAGTGGGCTACTCAATCAACTGAGCCACCCAGGTGCCCCAGGACTTTTCAGTCTTTAATTAATTAATGTGCATTATGAATTTTTTAATTAACATATAATGTATCATTTGTTTCAGGGGTACAGCTCTGTAATTCATCAGTCTTACACAATTCACAGTACTCCCCATACCCTCCCCAATGTCCATCACCCAGCCTTCCCATCCCTCCCTCTCTCACCTCCCCTCCAGCAACCCTCAGTTTGTTTTCTGAGATTAAGAGTCTTATGATTTGTCTCCCTCTCTGGTTTCATCTTGTTTCATTTTTCCCTCCCTTCCACTATGATCCTCTATCTTGTTTCTCAAATTCCTCGTATCAGTGAGATCATACGATACTTGTCTTTCTCTGATTGCCTTATTTCACTTAGCATAATACTATGTCATTGCAAATGGCAAGATTTCGGGGTTTTTGGATGGGTGCATAATATTCCATTGTATTTAAATATACCACAGCTTCTTTTTTTTTTTTTTTAAGATTTTTTAAAAAAATTATTTATTTGACAGAGAGAAATCACAAGTAGACGGAGAGGCAGGCAGGGAGACAGAGAGGGAGGCAGGCTCCCTGCTGAGCAGAGAGCCCGATGCGGGGCTCGATCCCAGGACCCTGAGATCCTGACCTGAGCCGAAGGCAGTGGCTTAACCCACTGAGCCACCCAGGCGCCCCTAAATATACCACAGCTTCTTTATCCGTTCATCTGTTGATGGGCATCTAGGCTTTTTCAATAGTTTGGCTATTGTGGACATTGCTGCTGTAAACATTCGGGTTCACTTGCCCTTTTGGATCACCACATTTGTAGCTTTAGGTTAAATACCCTGCAATGCAATTGCTGGATCGTAGGGTAGCTCTATTTTCAACTTTTTGAGGAACCTCCACACTGTTTTCCAAAGTGGCTGCACCAGCTTGCATTCTCATCAACAATGTAGGAGGGTTCCCCTTTCTTTGTATCCTAGCCAACACCTGTTGTTTCCTCACTGATTAATTTTAGCCATTCTGACTGGTGTGGAGTGGTATCTCACTGTGGTTTTGATTTGTATTTCCCCGTTGCCAAATGATGTTAAGCACTTTTTCATGTTTCTGTTGGCCATTGGGATGTCTTCTTTGCAGAAATGTCTGTTCATGTCTTCTGCCCTTTTCTTGATTGGATTATTTGTTCCTTGGGTGTTGCATTTGATAAGTTGTTTATAGATTTTGGATACTAGTCCTTTATTTGATATGTCTTTTTCCACTCTGTCAGTTGTCTTTTGGTTTTGTTGACTGTTTCCTTTGTTGTGTGAGAGCTTTTTATCCAGATGAAGTCCCAATAGTTCATTTTTGTCCTTGCTTCTGTTGCCTTTGGTGATGTTTCTATGAAGAAGTTGCTGTGGCTGAGGTCGAAAAGGTTGCGGCATGTGTTCTTTTCAAGGATTTTGATGGATTCCTGTCTCACATTGAGGTTTTTCATCCATTTTGAGTCTATTTTTATGTGTGGTATAAGTTTCATTCTTCTGTATGCAAGTTCCATTCTTCTGGATGTGGCTGTCCAACTTTCCCAACACCATTTGTTGAAGAGACTGTCTTTTTTCCATTGGTCATTCTTTCCTGCTTTGTTGAAGATTAGTTGACCATAGAGTTGAGGGTCCATTTTTCAGCTCTCTGTTCTGTTCCATTAATCTATGTGTCTGTTTTTATGCCAGTACCATACTGTCTTGATGATGACAGCTTTGTAATAGAACTTGAAGTTTGAAATTGTGATGCCTCCAACTGTGGATTTCTTTTTCAACATTCCTCTGGCTATTTGGGGTCTTTTCTGGTTCTATATGAATTTTAGGATTTTTTTGTTCCATTTCTTTGAAAAAAGTTGATACTATTTTGACAGGGATTGCATTAAATGTGTAGATTGCTCTAGGTAGAATAAACATTTTCACAATATTTGTTCTTCTAATCCATGAGCATGGAATGTTTTTCCATTTCTTTGTGTCTCCTCAAATTCTTTTATGAGTACTCTCTAGTTTTCCGAGTACAGATTCTTTGCCTCTTTGGTTAGATATATTCCTAGGGACCTTATGGTTTGGGGAGCAATTATAAATGGGATCAACTCCTTAATTTTTCTTTCTTCTGTCTTGTTGTCAGTGTATAGAAATGGAGCTAATTTCTGTGCATTGGTTTTATATCCTCCCACTCTACTGAATTCCTGTATGAGTTCTCGAAGTTTTGGAGTGGAGCCTTTTGGGTTTTCCACATAAAGTATCGTATCATCTGCAAAGAGTGAGAGTTTCACTTCTTCTTTGCCAATTCAGATGCCTTTTATTTATACTTGTTGTCTGATTGCTGAAGCTAGGACTTCTAGTACTATATTAAATAGCAGTAGTGATAGTGGACATCTTCATTTTTCCCCGTTGAGAATGCTATTTGCTGTGGGTTTCTTTTTATAGATGGCTTTTATGATATCGAGGTATCCAACCTCTATCCCTACACCGAAGTGTTTTGATCAAGAAAGGATGCTGTACTTTGTCAAATGCTTTTTCTTTTTTTTTTTTTTTTAAAGATTTTATTTATTTATTTGAGAGAGAGAGAGACAGTGAGAGAGAGCATGAGCGAGGAGAAGGTCAGAGAGCGAAGCAGACTCCCCCATGGAGCTGGGAGCCTGATGTGGGACTCGATCCCGGGACTCCGGGATCACGCCCTGAGCCGAAGGCAGTCGTCCAACCAACTGAGCCACCCAGGCGTCCCTCAAATGCTTTTTCTGCATGTATTGAGAATATCATACGGTTCTCTCTCTTCTTTTTTAAACATTTTTATTTATTTGTTTATTTGACACAGAGAGATATAGTGAGAAAGGGAACACAAGCAGAGGGAGTGGGCAAGAAAGAAGCAGGCCTCCTGCTGAGCAGGGAGCCCGAAGCGGAACCTAGTCCCAGGACTCTGGGATCATGACCTGAGCCAAAGGCACACACTTAACAACTGAGCCACTCAGGTGCCCCAAGAGTATCATATGGTTCTTGTTCTTTGATTACTCTAGTGTATGACAAGATTGATTTTTGCATCATTGCAGCCCTGGAATAAATCCCACTTGGTCATGGTGAATAATCCTTATAATGTACTGCTGGGTCCTAGTGGCTAGTATTTTGGTGAGAAGTTTTGCATCCATGTTCATCAGGGATAATGGTCTGTTATTTTCCTTTTTGATGGAGTCTTTGTCTGGATTGGGGATCAAGGTAATGCTGGCTTCATAAAATGAGGTTGGAAGTTTTCCTTCCATTTCTATTTTTTGGAACAGTTTCAAGAGAATGGGTATTAATTCTTTAAATGTTTTGTAGAATTCCCCTGGGAAGCCATTTGATGCAGGACTCTTGTTTGTTGGGAGATTTTTGATTACTGCTTCAATTTCCGTACTGGTTTTGAGTCTATTCAGGTTTTCTATTTCTTCTGGTTCATTTTTGGTAGTTTCTGTGTCTCTAGGAATACATCTGTTGCTTCCAGATTGTCAAATTTGCTGGCGTATTGTTGCTCATAATATATCCTTATAATGGTTTGTATTTCTTTGGTGTTGGTTGTGATCTCTCCTCTTTCATTCATGATTTTATTTATTTGGCTCCTTTCTCTTTTCTTTTTGTTAAGTCTGGCCAGGGTTTTATCAATCTTATTAATTCTTTCAAAGAACTAGCTCCTAGTTTTGTTGATCTATCCTACTGTTCTTTTGGTTTGTATTTCGTTGATTTCTGCTCTCATCTTTATTATTTCTATTCTCCTGTTGGGTTTAGGCTTTATTTGCTGTTCTTTCTCCAGCTCCTTTAGGTGTAGAGTTAGGTTGTGTGCTTGAGACCTTTCTTGTTTCTTGAGAAAGTCCTGTATAGCTATATACTTTCCTCTCAGGACTGCCTTTGCTGCATCCCAGAGATTTTTTTTTTTTTTTTAAGATTTTATTTATTTGTCAGACAGATCACAAGAAGACAGAGAGGCAGGCAGAGAGAGAGGAGGAAGCAGGCTCCCTGTTGAGCAGAGAGCCCGATGCGGGCTCGATCCCAGGACCCTGAGATCATGATCTGAGCTGAAGGCAGAGGCTTTAACCCACTGAGCCACCCAGGCGCCCCCATCCCAGAGATTTTGAACAGTTGTGTGCTTGTTTGTTGTTTTTTCCATTTGTTTCCATGAATTTTTAAAAATTCCTCTTTAATTTCCTGATTGACCCATTCATTCTTTAGTAAGATGCTCTTTAGCCTCCATGTATTTGAGTTCTTTCCAACTTTCCTCTTGTGGTTGAGCTCTAGTTTCAAAGCATTGTGAGCTGAAAATAGGCAGGGAATGATCCCAGTGTTTTGATACCAGTTGACACCTGATTTGTAATCCAGTATGTGATCAGTTCTGGAGAATGTTCCATGTGCAATAGAGAAGAATGTGTATTCTGTTGTTTTGGGACAGAATGTTCTGAATATATCTGTGATGTCCATCTGGTCCAGTGTGTCATTTAAAGCCTTTATTTTCTTATTGATCTTCTGCTTAGATGATCTGTTCATTTTAGTGAGGAGGGTGTTAAAATCCCCTACTATTATTGTATTATTGTCAATGTGTTTCTTTGATTTTATTCATTGGGTTATATAATTGGCTGCTCCCATGTTAGGGGCATAGATATTTAAAATTGTTAGTTCTTCTTGTTGCACAGACACTTTAAGTGTGATATAGTGTCCTTCCTCATCTCTTATTATAGTCTTTGGCTTAAAATCTAATTTGTCTGATATAAGGATTGCCACCCTAGCTTTCTTTTGATGTCCATTAGCATGGTAAATTGTTTTCTACCCCCTCACTTTAAATCTGGAGGTGTCTTTGGGTCTAAAGTGAGTTTCTTGTAGACAGCATATTGATGGATTTTTTTTTTTTTTAATCAATTCTGATACCCTGTGTCTTTTGATTGGGCATTTAGCCCATTTACATTTAGGGTAACTGTTGAAAGATATGAATTTAGTGCCATTATATTACCTGTATGGTGACTATTACTGTATATTGTCTCTGTTCCTTTCTGGTCTATTACTTCTAGGCTTTGTCTTTGCTTAGAGGACACCTTTCAATATTTCCTGCAGGGCTGTTTTGGTGTTTGCAAATTCTTTTAGTTTTTGTTTGTCCTGCAAGCTTTTTATTTTTCTTCCTATTTTCAATGACAGCCTAGCTGGGTATAGTATTCTTGGGTGCATATTTTTGTTGGTTAGTGGTCTGAATATATCATGCTCATCCTTTCTGGCCTACCAGGTCTCTGTGGATAGGTCTGCTGCCAATCTAATATTTTTACCATTGTATTTTACAGACTTCTTGTCCCATGCTGCTTTCAAGATTTGCTCTTTGTCACTGAGACTTGTGAGTTTTACTATTAGATGACAGGGTGTTGACCTATTTTTATTGATCTTGAGGGGGGTTCTTTGTGCCTTCTGGATTTTCATGCTTGTTTCTTTCCCCAAATTAGGGAAACTCTATGCTATAAGTTACTCCAGTATACCTTCTGCCCCTCTCTTTCTTCTTCTGGGATCCCAATTACTCTAATATTGTTTCATCTTATGGTATCACTTATCTCTTGAATTCTCCCCTTGTGATCCCATAGTTGTTAACCTCTCTTTTTCTCAACTTCTTTATTCTCCATCATTTGGTCTTGTATATCACTAATTTTCTCTTCTGCCTCATTTATCCTAGCAGTAAGAGCCTGCATCTTATTTATTTATTTATTTATTTGAGCCTCCATTTTTTATTGTAACTCTTTTTTTTTTTTAAAGATGTTTTTATTTATTTGACAGACAGAGATCACAAGTAGGCAGAGAGGCAGGCAGAGAGAGAGAGGGAAACAGGCTCCCTGCTGAGCAGAGAGCCCGACACGGGACTCGATCCCAGGACCCTGAGATCATGACCTGAGCCGAAGGCAGTGGCTTACCCCACTGAGCCACCCAGGCACCCCTTTATTGTAACTCTTTAATAGCTTTTTCATTTCAGCTGGACATGGGACACTATCTCAAGTCCATTGGTCTCCTTGAGATTGCTGTAAATGTTTATACTCATTCTTGTTGTCAAGTCATGCATACCTCTTGGCTTTGGTTTCATTGTAAATGTTTCCTAGTTCAAATGTCTTTAAGGTCTTTTGCCTTATAATCGAAAACTTAAGCTCTTGGCTCTTATTGATAGACTAAAACATATCTCAGGAGATTACGTAACAGTTTTTGGTTCCATTGGAAATAACAGATTGTTGAGCTAGTCAGCAATAGTTATTAAGCCTTAATTTTAAAGCATCACACTAAATAATAAGGGAATTCATAGAGAAATCTCATAAGAAGCCCCAATTCTTTTTTTTTTTTTAAAGATTTTATTTATTTGACACACAGAGAGAGAGACCACAAGTCAGCAGAGAGGTAGGCAGAGAGGCAAGCAGAGAGCGCAGGCTCCCCACTGAGTAGAGAGGCCAATGTGGGGCTCAATCCCAGGACCCTGAGATCATGACCTGAGCCAAAGGCAGAGGCTTAACCCACTGTGCACCCAGGAGCCCCAAAAAGTCCAAATTCTAATGACATGTATTGAAAAATAGAGAAAACTCAAAGCAATTCTTGAACGCCCAGCTGAATGGCTATATTTGTAAGTTTCAGGCAAGCCCCAATGTAGTCACATCCCCATTTGTTAGTGTGGAAGTGAAATAATTTATGAAGCTTCAGTATGTATTTTACATATGTAAAATGGAGAATACAGTAATGGTATCTGCTGCATAGGCTGGGAAAGTTTAAATGGGATAACATGTATTTGTGTTCAGTATAGTACCTGGCAAACCATAATCTTTCAGTAAATGTAGATAGTTGTTTTTCATAACTTTAAAATTAGGAAATGTTATATATATTCAGAAAGTACACAAATCATTATGTACACTTTGCCAAAAAATGATACAATGAGCACCAATCTGATGGCAAAGAATGGAACACTGCCAACATCCAGAAACCACCCCTACTCTCTATGCGTCTTCCACCCTCATAACCCATTCCCTCTCACCTTCCCTGCCTTGAATTTTGTGACAGTTATTTTCTTACATTTCTTCAGTTTTTACCATCTAAACAACGTAGTTTAGTCATTTTGAACTTTGTTAAGTGGCTGTATTTGCTTCTTTCATTCAATATTATGTATGAGTCCATCTTTGTTGATGAGTGTTACTCTAATTCATTTTTGTTGTGTGATAGTTCACTATATAAATACCATAAACAATTTACTGGTTTCTTCTATTATGGTGAATATGTAACCTATTTCCAGTTTTTGATTCTCATAAACAGCGCCACATGAAACATCTTGGTACTCACATCTAGGAGATTCTGTAAGAATGCTGTCTCTGAGTCATAGGGGATATGATTTTTCCTAAAATGATTGTTCCAGTCTTAACCCTCTCCAGTGCTCTATGGTGGTTTTGGATACTTCATGTCTTCACAAATACTTAGTATTGGTCAGTCTTTTAATGTTTACAATCTGATATGTAGGTATATTATTGCAGTTTGTTGCTTTTAAAAAAAAGACTCAAACTTACAGAAAAATTGCAGGAGCAGTACCAATAACCTTTCCTTTCTTGAACTGTTTGTAAATAAGTTACTAACATGGTACCCTAACATTCCAGAACACTTCAGTTTGTGTTTTCTACAAATAAGGACAATCTCCTTGGTATCTGTAAGATAACAGAATCAGGGAGTTTACATGATTATATTATTACCATCTAATCTACAGATCCTATACAAGTTTTGCTGGTTGTCTGAATCATGTCCCTCATGATAATGAATTCCAGGTCAGATCGCATGTAGTGTTTGGTTGCTGTGTCCTTTGTTGTCTAACCTGGAACCATTCCTCAGTCTTTCCTTGATTCTCATGACTCTAACACTTTTATAGATCTAACATTTTCATAGATACTTATTTTGCTGGGTATCTCTCAGTAATGGTTGTTGAGTATCTTTCTGCGAGCATCACAGTGATTTTCTGTGTTCTTCTCATTGCATTCTATTCAGTGACAGATGATTTTGATTGATCCTGTTACTGATGCTGTTAGTTTAGAAAATTTGTTTAAGGTGGCGACTACTGGGCTTCTCCACTGTATAATTACTTTTTTTCCTTTTTGTAATAAGTAAGTATTTCTAACCAGTGAGAGCCACTTCAAAGGGACTTCTGTGTTTTTGACACATCAATATTTTCCAGCTTTCTGACATCAACTCCCCATGCTGAGCTGTCCTCCAGTGGGAATGCCCTCTCACCGATGTGTGATCATTTCCAAGTTTATTGCTTGCTCAGATCTCTCCTCTGAATTCCATCTGTAGCTCTCCAACTCTCTTTCCTGACATTTCAGTTGGATATCTCACAGGCATCTTAAATTGTACCTGTTCAAAATAGAATTCCCGATTTCAGGCATTAAATGGATTTCCTCCCTTCGTCATCTTCATCTCATTCAGGTGTAGTGCCAAATTCCTCCTTCCTCAGGCTGGAAACCTACCATCAGCCTTTAGCCTTTGCTCTCTTCGCCACCACAGCCCAATTTTAGTCTGTGAGCAGAATTTATACATTTCACCTCCAAAATATGCTGCATGCCTTTCTACTTTTCTCCAGTTCCTCTTGGCTTGCTCTCTTCTTCCTCTTCATTGGTGTTTCCACTTTCACTCCTGCTTCTCTGTAGTTCATTTCCACACATCTTATATTGATGCAAACAGATCACAACCCTTGCTTGCATAAAACCCTCAATGTCTTTTTCCATTCTTCGCAGAATAAAATCCAAACCAGTGAAGCTTCCCTCCATGATCTAACTTTGGCCTTGCTCATCAACTCCATTTCATGTTCCTCATTGTTTTCCTGAAGGGGGAGAGCAAGGGAAACATTCCCTTCTTTCAGTTCCTGAGCATTCTAGGCTCTTTTCTACCTCAGGGCCTCACCTGAACAGTGTCCTCTTGCCTTTTACCCAGCTGTGCTTTCCTTATCCTACTCAGGTAAGAAAGGGTAACTGCCTCTTACCAGTTAAGTTCATCTCACTTCATACCTCATTCTCCATTAAAATACTCTATTTTCGGGACGCCTGGGTGGCTCAGTGGATTAAACCACTGCCTTCGGCTCAGGTCATGATCTCAGTGTCCTGGGATCGAGCCCCGCATCGGGCCCTCTGCTCAGCAGGGAGCCTGCTACCCCTCTGTCTCTGCCTGCCTCTCTGCCTACTTGTGATCTCTCTCTCTGTGAAATAAAATAAATAAAAATCTTTAATAAAAAAAGATACTCTATTTTCTTTGCAGTACTTAATGTGATTTGAAGGCATTTGGTTATTTACTTACTGTCTTATTTTCCCCATTAGATTCCAAGCCCATAAGAATAGCAGCTCGTGTCCAAAGTACTAATATTAGAAGAGAGGAACTTCTCTCTTCAGTACTTATTCAGTAAGTACTTGTTCAGTACTCGTTTTGCCAAAAATGAGGACAGTGCATTTGCTTAGAAGAGGAAACTCAGGGGCGCCTGGGTGGCTCAGTGGTTAAAGCCTCTGCCTTGGGCTCAGGTCATGGTCCCAGGGTTCTGGGATCGAGCCTCACATCAGGCTCTCTGCTCAGCAGGGAGCCTGCCTCCTCCTCCTCTCTCTCTCTGCCTGCCTCTCTGCCTACTTGTGATCTGTCTGTCAAATGAATAAAAATCTTTGAAAAAAAATATTAAAAAAACAATAAAAGAAGAGGAAACTCATCCTTTCTGAGGTACGGAGAAGATTAAATGCTGTTGTTGATGGAAGAGAATAAAATGATTTTTAGAAGTTCCTTTTTCCAAAAACTACAAAAGACTGAGACAGGAAAACAGAATCAATGAGAATCTATTAATAAACCTCTATGAAATCTGTATTAATGAATTCTCTTTAAAATGAAAATTAGTTTGTCATACAAGGCCATCATTCTTCTAGGGAAGGTCATGGAAAGCCAGTCTCCTGACTTCCATTTTGTAAACCACTGGCTCCTGCAGAGGATATACACGTAGAGTAGAAAAATGGGCTCAGGGAGATATTCATCATTATCTCTAAGGTTTGTCAGGGGATTTAGTTCCTAGATAAAGGGGGAAAAAGAAGCAGTAGTAAAGAATAGGACGTAAGTTACTCTTTCTTTTTTTTTAGAGAGGGTACTTGTGAGCACACATGGAAGGGGAGGGCAGTGGGAGAGGGAGAGAGAATCTCAAGCAGACTCCACACTGAGTGTAGAGCCACCACTGGGCCCGATCTCACAATGCTGAGACCATGACGTAAACCATGACTTAATCAAGAGTTGGAAGCTTAACTGACTGAGCCAGTTAGACATATTCAGATGTTTGGAGAATCTGCTGTGATATACGGATCTATCTATTGATTTTTAAAAGTTTTTCAAAACTATTTTTGTTAAAATTGAAATAATAATAGCTGTTTAGTCAGCTGGTCTGTGGTAACAGATTGCCCTGAAATTTCAGTGGCTTGCAAGAACAGAGTTTTGGTTCTTGTCTACATTACATTACAATTGGCATTAGATCTGTTACTGCTCCCTGTGCCCTTTTTTTTTTCTTTTTAAGATTTATTTATTTGTTTATTTATTTTAGAGAGAGTGCTTGCATGAGTGGGGGGAGGGACAGAGGGAGAGAGAGAATCCCAAGTAGACTCCATGCACAGCCTAGAGTCCAATGTGGGGCTTGATCCCCATACCCGTGATCACAACCTGATCAGAAACCATGAGTCGGTGCTCAACCAACTGAGCCACCCAGGTACCCCTCCTTGTGTCATTTTGTCCCATAATTGTGTACTCACAGTGGAGGGAAAAGAGAGAGCCCGTAGAAGCATGCACTGGCTATTAAAACTTCCACTCAGACAGTGTATGTATCATATCTAATCATGTCTACTTAGGTGCTAATGTCCAGTGGATTGGGGATAAATAATCCTCCTACAGGATCCTGCAAATGCCTTGTAACCAGTGAAGATACTAGAGGGTATCATGGGGCTACCTGAGGAACCAGGAAGGGGATTGAGTATTTGGGAACATTAGTACTGTGTCCTACACTGGCAAAAATTGGCCGAATACTATTTGCCAAGTACTGTTTTAGGTGCTTTACATCTATTAACTCATTGCATCCCTACAATTATCCTATCAGATAAGTATTATTAATTACTTCTCTTTTACAGATGAGGAAACTGAGGTTCAAGTTCACATCGTTAGTAAGTAGTAGAGCTGGGCTTTAAATTTAGGCCATGCAGGAAACAAAAAACAAGCTGTGAAATCATGTAATCAGTGCTTTTAGTGAAGCACTGAAAATACTGTTCTTTGTCTCGTCCCTTCTAAGTTGCCATGAAGAGTTACTGTAAAAAAATTGTGGAGAAAAGGTCCCTGATTAAAAAAAAAAAATCTTTGAGTGGTGCCTGGGTGGCGCAGTGGGTTAAAGCCTCTGCCTTCGGCTCCGGTCATGATCTCAGGGTCCTGGGATCGAGGGGCATCGGGCTCTCTGCGCTGCAGGGGGCCTGCTTCCCCCTCTTTCTCTCTCTGCCTGCCTCTCTGCCTACATGTGATTTCTCTCTGTCAAATAAATAAATAAAATCTTTAATAAAAAAAATCTTTGAAAATCAGACTTTACTAAAATCATGAGTTCTTTAAGAATTGGGAATATGTCTTATCATACTTTCAAATCCTTATCACACAACTTGATTCTCAGTATCTGGGAGAAGCTTAAGAAATAAATGACTGAATGAATGAGTATCTTCTCTGGAAGACTGCCTGAAAGGAATGTGCCCTGTCTACTCATTTTTGAATTCCTGAGTCCTGTCAGTCAGTCTGCTGGCAAATAAAATTGCTGAATAAAATCACCTCAGTCGCTTAAAGATGTCCTTCATGAAGCTGGGTTTTAATGTCTGTCCTGTTGTTGTTCTTGTGTTTGTGTGTGTATTTTTTTTTAATCAAAGGATGATCAGGAGGAAAAAAGAAATCAGTTATTGCATTTAACAAGAAGTTTTGAGGGCAGTGTCTGCTGTCTCGATTCAGTGCCCTCCAAAGAATGCTTCATCTGAGAATTTCCTTTTAAAATTCAAGGCCGAGAAAACTTTGCTTTCCTGAGGAGTTCTTAGCCTTTTCCTTTCTACTAATGAGAATGATGGGACTAATTGTGCCTCTCTCTTTATTTTGACTTCTTACGGCCTCAAAGTCTAACTTGAAGTTTAATTATGGCATGCATATTTGTGTCTTTCATTTCATTGTGTCTTGAATTTCTACTCTCACTTATGTTTACCCTGTCTGGACTTTAAAATTTCTGTTAATATTTTACAGTTATTTGGTTATACATATACTTGTCAAAAGCCACCCCGAATCTCAGTGGGATGAGGCCAATTGTAAAACAAATACACATGCATACATGCATTTCTACAGTCCTAAGACAACAACCAGAAAGGCCTCTAAAGGTGGTTATTGACATTTATTGACATTTACTACAGATACTCTCTTTTTTTAAAAGATTTTATTTATTTATTTGTCAGAGAGAGAGAGAGAGCACAAGTAGAGGGAGCAACAGGCAGAGGGAGAAGCAGGCTCCCCACTGAGCAGGAAGCCCAAAGTGGGGCTCGATCCCAGGACCCCGCGATTATGACCTGAGCTGAAGGCAGAACCTTACGGAGCTGAGCACGTCCAAATCCTCTCTTTTCCACAGATGAATTAGAAATACCAAATGCTGTTTCCCTATTGTTCCTGTGGGATAAATATGTTCTTTAAAATATTTGGAATATGCAAGTACAGCCTTCTGAAAATGAGCGGCCTGTTTTTGTGTTCTTTCAATTTGTGAAAATAACGCTTTTGCCTGAAAGTCTCTTGGTCCTTACAGAAAATCCTTCTTGGGTAAAGGTAGACCTTGTTTGTATTCTGCCTGTTCCTCTCAGGAAAGGACATTTTGGGAAGCTGTAATCATCAGCTCAGTTGGCAACTATTTTATTAGTATTTTGTAGAAGATGATAAATCCCTGCTTAAGACCCACAACTTGTCTACCTGGTATTTGTTTTAGGGGAAAATAATACCTTATCTTTATGGCTGGCTATCACCTGTCTGGTATGTCAACACGGAGAGTGAAGACTGTGCATCACAAGGTGACAGCAAACTGCCACATCCATCAGGGTGATGTCACTGAGCTGACACCACAATCAATCAACTCTTGAAAGATTCTGTCTGAATTCTAATTTTGCATATTGATGGAAGCTGGAGAACTTATCCAGGACAGATCCTAGTGCACAACCTCTTTTTCAGCATTGTTATTTGAACTCCAGAGAAACACAGGCTTGCACTCTCACTCCTCTGAACCTTTAAATCTCTTTGCTCTGCTCTTGCTTCTCCAGCTGGCAAAAAATCTTTCTTCATATCCACTCCAAAGTCACTTTCTCGGTGCAATGTTTCCCACCTACTTATGCAGAAGTAGTTACATGCTGCATGTGATGGCAGAGCAGTTACCATTCATAGGGTTGCAGTAGCTCACGTCCCTGGGGATGGTGATCACTCTTAATGTCCTGGCATGGGTGTGGGGGGTGGGGGGCGCCCAGGTAGTCCAGTTGGGTGGGCATCTGACTCTGTTTCAGCTCCAGTTGTGATCGTGGGGTGTGAGCTGGAGCCCATCCCCGGCTCCTCACTCAGTGGGAAGTCTGCTTGAGATTCTCCCTCTCTCTAAAATAAATAAATAAATCTTTTAAAAAAAAATAGGCCCTGGTTTAAAGTTATCATGAAAAGGCAAAAAAAAAAAGTTATCATTAGTATGCACAGAGGCAAAAAAAAAAAAAAAGTCCTGGCACTTACTTCTGTATCACAGTTTTCTCCTATTTCTTGAGGGAGGGTCCGTTTAGGAAAGCCAGGTCAAATCTTTCTAGCCATGGTCACACTGTGCAAATGCCGTCTGTCATCACCAGGGCTAACTAGTCCCAGTAGCCTCTTCTCCAGCCTGCTGGGTACATGGTATCTGGCCTCTTATCCTTGATTTTAAAAAAAATATTAAAATCTTAAAAATAACTTTAATCGGAAGTAGGGTTTCTGTAAAAATTGATGCCTATTTATTATAGAAAACCTAGCAAAAGCAGCCATACCAGAGAATTTGCAGCGAAGTCACTCCCGTATTTTGATATTTTAACCATCCCAGATTTTAAATAGGGTCAGATTTCATACTGTTTTGCTACCTAATTTTTTTTTTTAAAGATTTTATTTACTTATTTGACACAGAGAGAGATCACAAGTAGGCAGAGTCAGGCAGAGAGAGAGGGGGAAGCAGGCTCCCTGCTGAGCAGAGAGCCCGATGCGGGGCTCGATCCCAGGACCCTGAGATCATGACCCGAGCCGGAGGCAGAGGCTGAATCCACTGAGCCACCCAGGCGCCCCTGCTACCTAATTTTTAAAGCAAGCTACTTAAAAAGTTCATGTTAATATGAACTGCACAAGAATATCCTTCTTCGGCAGAAGACAGGTGCTGCATGACAGGTAATTAAGGACACCCGGTTAAAGTGACTGCACTGAATCCAGGTTTGAATACTCCTTTTGCCCCTTGGCAGCTAAGTGACTTTGGGCAAGCTGCTTAAACCTCGGAAACCTAAATTTCTTCACGAGTAAAATGAGGTCAGTTATGCCTGCCTTTCCCAAGCAGGCATAAATTGATTTGTAAAAATAAAATGATTTGATGTGCATACATGCAGGATGGTTTTAGCATGTTCACCTTTGCCTACCTGTCCTGCTTTAACTCTCAGTACTCTCTGCCCCACGTGCTCCTGCCCTTGACCCTCCTGCAGTTTGTAAGGTAGACCAGAATACGGGTGAATATATCCTCATTACCTTTTATCCTGAAGATGTGCCCTACAGTAGGAGGGAGACACACAGGACCCCAGACAAAAGCTTTATTGAGTCTGGATAGGGTAAGAAAACCACAGAGGTACTCTTCATCCTAGGTAAGATCTATAGTTTTAAAAAAAAAACCCAAAACCGTTAGTGTCTGTAAGGAAAATAATTAGCTGAAAAATGTTCATTATCCCTGGTAATTGTAATAATTAGTTATCAGCCTTTGGATTTGTAGGGGTAACAGCGTGAGATGTTTGTTTTTGTAGGAAGATAACAATAAAAGTGATTCCGTCAGGAAGGACTAAAATAGCACTTTACTTTTGCATAAATTTACGTGTTTTGGCAATGTGTAAAATTAGGAGGGACTGTGGAAAGACAAAACTCTATTCTCTTCTGGCATTTGGAGACGAGAAAAAACAAAGTCCCACAGATTGATGTAATTTGGGGCCTGATACTGTTACACATGTCCACCAGACTCTTCATACTTCTGGCAAACAAAGTCTCTTCCTTACTAAAATCTTGATGCTTATTTTTTGGTTTGGCACACTTCTGCTTATCATTCTTTTACCCGATGTTACCTAAAGCCAAACCAGAGCAGGTGAGACTACAAATGCCTACTCTGTTGAAAAGGACAGATTTCAATCAGAGCTGTGTAGGTTTTATTTTAATTTTAATTTTTAAGCTTAGATTTTTAAATTGTTTATATACTAAATTATATAATAAATATTGTTATAAATGTGTATCACTTGCTACAGCAAAGATTTTTATGCACATAACTTTTTTTCCATTTGTTAGATTATTTCCTAAAGATAAAGTCTTATATATTTTTTAAGATTTTATTTATTGGGCACCTGGGTGGCTCAGTCGGCTAAGCATCTGCCTTCAGCTCAGGTCATGATCCCAGGGTCCTGGGATCCAGCCCCGCATTGGCTCTCTGCTCATTGGGGAGCCTGCTTCTCTTTCTCCCTCTGCCTGTCGCTCTGCCTACTTGTGCACATGCTCTCTCTCTGTCAAATAAATAAATAAAAGCTTAAATAAAAAAGAAAATTAGACTACCTTTAAAAAAAAGATTTTATATATTTATGTGAGAGAGAGAGAGAGCGTGTCTGTTTGGGGGGCGAAGGGGGAGAAAAGCAGTCTCCCTGCTGAGCAAGGAGCTTGACAGCCTGGGGCTCAATCCCAGAGCCTTGACCATGGCCTGAGCCAAGGGCAGTGCCTAACCGACTGAGCCACCCAGGTGCCCCAAGATAAAGTCCTATAAATGGAAAAACTAGGTCAAAAGAAGTAAGTTAAAAGAAGTAAGTATTTTATGACTCAGAATGTAAACTGCTTTTCAAACTATAGTAATTTCCATTTCCATTTACAATGCATTAATCTTTGCAGTCTGAATTCTTGGCTCACTAATTTAATAAGCAAAATGTTAAATCTCATTTTGCTTTATTTCTTTGACTATAAGGTATAACATATTTATGTATGTTAATTCACATTTCCTTCTGAGGAAAATGATCTCTTAATGTTGCTTAACCTTATATCATGAGGTAACATTGTTTTGCGTAAATAGGATAGATTTCTTTCATGTTAAAGGCGTTTCACTAGGCCTTTAGTACTGATATTCTGGGACTACATAGGTACAGCCTTTGTGCTGACCGGTACCCTACAGTGCACAGAGACGGAGTGGCTAAGAGTGTGGACTAGGGAGCAGTTGGCCTGAGCTCCTGCTGCTTACTAGCCCTGTGTCCTTGGACCTATGTGTACTTCTTAACTCTCAGGGCTTCACGTTTCCTCACCTGAAAATGAGAATGATAATAATAGCGTTTGCCCACTTAGTAGCTGAATGAAATAAATGTCGGTCCACATAGCACCTGGCATATTGTAAGCACTCAATAAATGTGAGCTACTAGCCATCCTTTGGAATGTGAGCTCCAAGAGAGCAGGGATCTGGGTCATGTTTGCTGCTCTGTCACTGCCCAGCAGTTGGTAGACTCCCAGTGGATGTTCTTGAAATACTGGCTCTAGAAACAGTTCTGAGTGCAGTAATACATAACCTAAGTTAAAATGTCAGCGGTTAGCAATTTCTGTTTTCCCACGCAGTTTGAGGCAAAGATATGAGTGAGACAGATCGTAGCACAGAGTGATCTAATTTACGGAAACTTCCTTCACACAGTGAAACAAGAGCCTCTCAGGAGTCTGTGAAGAATGACTAGAAACTGCCATTAGCAGTTTTGGATAAGCTTATTGAGGTCTAATTTACATACAGTAAACATTACCCTTTTGGAGGTACAGTTTGGGCCTGTGTATAGTCATGTTAACCATACCACAGTAGAAGTATAGGACATTTCCATCATTCCATGTGAGGGATCAAAGAGTTCCCTCACATCCCTTCCTCCTGGTCCCAACCCCTGGCAACCACCGATCAAAGGTACGGCCCCGTAGTTTTGCCCTTTCCCAAACGTCATAGAAAGGGAAGCACGCAGGTCCTAGCCTTTTGTACTTCTTTCCCTCAGCATAATGGTTTTGAGATTTGTCTCTGTTGTTCCATGTAGCAGGAGTTCATTCCTTTTTATTTTCGAGTGTGCAGTTGTTTGAGCAATTTAAAAATTATCTTCTCTACTCCCTAAAAGGAAATGTCTGCCTCTTCCTGCCTGTTTTTTCTCAGAACCTCCATGAGTGTCAAACTGCTCATGAGATACACTCAAAGAACTTTTATAACTCAGAAAACCTAAATAACAGGAAGATACTCGACGTGTAACTTGCTGAGGACATAGTACAATGTTTCTGAATTATATGGATTTTTTAATTTCCCATCATGTTAAAAAAATGAAAATGTAAAAGTTCTTTGGTCCCAAGGGAAAATACAATGTAACATAAAATTTATTTTATTTTTATTTATTTATTTGAGGGAGAGAGCACAAGTGGGATCAGGAAGGGCAGAGGGAGAGGGAGAAGCAGACTCCCCACTGAGCAGGGAGCCTGATGAGGGGCTCGATCCCAGGACCCCCAAGACCATGACCTGAGCTGAAGGCAGACACCCAACCGACTGAGCCACCTAGATTTTAATAGTGCTTCGTAAAAATAAAAGTATGTGGCAATCAAATCAATAAAAATTTCTAGTTATTAACATAAAGGTTTTCCTAGGTGAGCAAAGAAAAGATTGATTTATTTACTCATCTCCTTTGGGACCAATAAAGACCAAGCACCAATTTAACATTAAAAAGAAATGACATTCAGGGGTGCCTGGGTGGCTCAGTGGGTTAAGCGTCTGCCTTTGGCTCAGGTCATGATCTCAGGGTCCTGGGATCCAGCCCCTAATTGGGCTTTCTGCTCAGCAGAGAGCCTGCTTCCCCCTCTCTCTCTGCCTGCCTCTCTGATCTACTTGTGATCTCTCTGTCAAATAAATAAATAAAATCTTTAAAAAAAAAAAAGAAAAGGGCGCCTGGGTGGCTCAGTGGGTTAAGCCGCTGCCTTCGGCTCAGGTCATGATCTCAGGGTCCTGGGATCGAGGCCCGCATCGGGCTCTCTGCTCAGCAGGGAGCCTGCTTCCTCCTCTCTCTCTGCCTGCTTGTGATCTCTCTCTGTCAAATAAATAAATAAAATCTTTAAAAAAAAAAAAAAAGAAAAGAAATTACATCCAGCTGAGTAAATGATAATATATAAGCTGTCGCATTATTTTTCACAACATCCATATTGTATAAGGAAAAATATTATTTAACAATATTTGTAGCCTTAAAATTGAGTCATTGGGGCGCCTGGGTGGCTCAGTGGGTTAAAGCCTCTGTCTTCGGCTCAGGTCATGATTCCAGGGTCCTGGGATCGAGCCCCACATCAGGCTCTCTGCTCAGCAGGGAGCCTGCTTCCTCCTTTCTCTCTCTGCCTGCCTCTCTGCCTACTTGTGATCTCTGTCTGTCAAATAAAATCTAAAAAAAAAAAAAAAATTGAGTCATTAACAGAAGTTAAATGCCTTACTCAAAGTCACATTGTCTTTTTCTCATCCTCAAACTTCTTGAGGGCAGGCTCCTTTTATTCCTTTTGCAACCTTATATCTACCTAGAAGTCTCAATATATCAGACTGGCTGGATGAAACAGCATAATAGCACGGAAGTAAAGAATATATATATATATATATATGCCTTAGAGCAAGGGCGTCTTTTTGCAGGTATATTTTATTGGAGGATGGCCATGCCCATTCATTAGACTATTGTCAGATACTTTCACTCTGCAATAGCAGAGTCAAGTCCTTGCATCAGTGACCATTTGATCCCACAGCCTAAAATATCTACCGTCTGGCCCTTTGCAGGAAAACTGCTGATCTCTGCCTTAGAATCACCCTGCCTTAGAATCACATTGTTCAGGTACAAATCTCTGTTCTTCCACTTTGTGATGCTGAGCAAGCTTCTTGATTCCTCTAAATTTCAGTTTCTTCATCTATAAGATAGAAATAATAAGAGTAGCGGTTTTCGAGGTGTTAAAACTCAACCTCCTACGAAGACCATCAAATTAAATAGAACTTTGGCTGATTATTTCTAGATTGTAAACTGTCTATACTAGATTTTAAACTCAACAGGTCTAGAGTCTTGAATTCCTCATCTTAGTTGTCCCTAGTAAGACTTGGACGTGGTTGGCTTTGATAAACGTGGCTTAAATGAAAGTAAAGTTGTATTAGATGGGCACTTAGTGAAATTTATCTCTAAGTATCAGCCATAGCTCTTAACTCCTTACTTGTTTCCGAGGACAGAAGAATTGTGAAGGTGAAATTTGAATGATACTAAATGTCTAACAAAAGAGGAAAATATAAGTAAATTAAGAAGTGCTCATTCAGGGAGTGTTTATGTAGGCCATTAAAATGACGGTAGTGAAGATAATTTAGTAACATGGAAAGGTGCTTATTATAAAATGTTAGCTTTACAGATTGAAAAAGTGGAGGGGGGTGCCTGGGTGGCTCAGTTGGTTAGATGTATGACTCTTGGTTTCAGCTCAGATCATGATCTCAGGGTCATGAGATTGAGTTCCATGTGGGGATCTGCACTCTGCACAGAGTCTGCTAAAAGATTTTCTGTATCGCCCTCTGCCCCTTCCCCCATGTGTGTGCACTCTGTCACACTTTCTCTCCCTCTCTCTCAAAAACCCTTAAAAAAAATTGAGAATACAATAATGCATGTAAAATATAATTACAAATTTTCTTAATTTTTAAATTTTAAAAGAATTTAATTCCAGTATAGTTAACATTCAGTGTTATGTTAGTTTCAGGTGTACAGTACACTAATTCAGCAATGCTGTACGTTATCAGTGCTGATTCATGATATATGTACTCGTAATCTTCTTCACCTATCCCCCCACCCACCTCCTTTCTTGGGATGGCCATTTGTTCTCTGTTCCGAAGAATTTGGTTTTTTGTTTGTTTGTTTTCTTTGTAAAACTTTTTTTAAGGCAGAGAAAAGGGCCTTCAAGTAATGGTTATCCAGCTTCAACTATAACTCTTGTAAGGCTAAGACTGCATATCTGGAATTTCTTTTTTTTTTTTTTTAAAGATTTTTTTTATTTATTTGAGAAAGAGAGAGACCATGAGCAAGGGGGGTGATGGGCAGAGAGAGAAACAGACTCCCCACTGAGCAGGGAGCCCAACTCAGTCCCAGGACCTAGAGATCATGACTTGACCAACTGAGAATTTCTGATTTAGTAAGTGTGTGATGGTGCCCTAGACTCTTCCTATTTGACAGCATGTTTGGTGATTGTGGTGAAACACTCCATGCACCAGACTTTTTAAGAATACTCTCTTGAAAGAACTATCCCAACATAGTTTTAGTGACACTGTGGATAATTTTTTTCACTTCTCGATTTGCCTTTTGTGGTGACTGCTGTTACTAACTGCTTTTATAATGAAAAAAAGGAAATTTAAAATTTACCTTAGACTATTAAATTATGAATAAATTTATAAAATATTTTAATTTTTAAATAAAAATAACCCATGTTATCTCCACATAGCTATTAAAAAGAACATGTCTGATGTACTGCACTGATATGCAGTGATCACTAACATGCCTTGTTAAGGGAAAACAAACGTGAAGGACAGTGTGTTGTATATCCAATTTTTATGTTAAGAAAAAGGAGAGGAGAAAGGGTGAGAACATGTACATACATGGTTGTATATACAAAGAATCCCTGGAAAGACACAGAAGAAACTGGAACCATCCCTTCCCAGCCTTCTGTTAGATCAAGGGGATGTGGGAACACAGAAAAACTTTGGATCCTTCACAAATGTGGATAATGAACACAGAAAAACTTTGGAACCTTCACAAATGTGGATAATGAACACAGAAAAACTTTGGATCCCTCACAGATGTGGATAATTAGATGTGAGAGCTAGCCTGAAAACCTAATGATCATTTGTCAACCAGTTTCTAGGAAAAGACCATCAGTATTTCAACAATTGATCTTCTAAACCAGCACATAAGACAAATCACATCCTTTTTTTAAAGATTTTATTTTTTTGAGAGAGAGAGAGAGCTTGCAAAGGTTGGAGGGAGGGATAGAGGGAGAAATAGGAATGGGGAAGACTCCCAATCAGGGAGCCCAATGTGGGACTCAGTCCCAGACCCTGGGATCATGACCTGAGCCAAAGACAGACACTTAACCAACTGAGCCACCAAGATGTCCAACAAATCACGTAGTTTAAAAAAGATTTTTTATCATGAGATGACAGGAATTCACTTACATCTTCAGGCTCCACTTCTAATTCTAATTTCTGCCGCATCTGCAGTTACTTCCTCCACAGAAGTCTTGAATCCCTCAAATTTCTTTGTGAGAGCTGGAATCAACTTCTTCCAAACTTCTGTTCATGTTGATATTTTGACCTGTGAATCACAGATGTTTTTCTTCTTCTTCTTTTTTTTAATATTTTATTTATTTATTTAACACAGAGAAAGATCATAAGTAGGCAGAGAAGCAGGCAGAGAGACAGGGGGAAGCAGGCTCCCTGCTGAGCAGAGAGCCGATGTGGGGCTCGATCCAGGACCCTGAGATCATGACCTGAGCCAAAGACAGAGGCTTAACCTACTGAGCCACCCAGGTGCCCCAATCATAGATTTTTTTAATAGCATTCAGAATGGTGAATCCTTTCCAGAAGGTTTTTCATTTACTTGCCCAGATGCATCAGAGGAATCACTGTCTATGACCACTGTAGCTTTATGAAATGTATCTGTCTTCTTTTAAATGAAGCGTATTTCTTAAGTGATAAGACTTGAAAATAGAAATGACTGCAGAATGGACAGGTGGATATTGTGTTAGCAGGTACAAAAACAGTATTAATTTCATTGTCCATCTCCATCAGAGCACTGGGTACATTGTCAATGGGCAGTCATACTAAAAGTCTTCTCCCCTCCCGCCCCAGTAGTAGTCTTAACAGTGGGGTTAAAATAGTAAACCATATTGTAAACAGATGTGCTGTTATCTAGGCATTATTGTATGATTTCTAGAGCACAGACAGTAGATTTAGCATAATTCTTAAGGGCCTTAGGGTTTTCGGAATGGTAAATGCGCATTGCCTTCAACCTGAAGTCACCAACTGCATTAGCCTCTCACAAGAGTCAGCCTGTCCTTTGAAGCTTTGAAGCCAGACACTGACTTCTCCTTTCCAGCTAGGAGAGTCCTAATTGGCATCTCCTTCCAACAGAAAGCTGTTTTGTCTTCATGAAAATCTGCTGTTTGGTGTGACCACCTTTATGAATTCTCTCTCGGCTGGATGTTCTGGGAGAACTTGCTGCAGCTTCTCCATCAGCACGTGCTGCCTCACCCTGCACCTTGTGTTCTGGAAATAGCTTCTTTCCTCAGACCTCATGCACCAGCCTCTGATGGCTTCCCACTTTTTCTTCTGCCCTGCCCCTTCCTCACCTCTCTTGGCTGTCACAGACTACAGGAGTCAGGGCCTTGGTCTGGATTAGGCTTTGGTTTAAGGGAATGTTGTGGCTGGTTTGATCTTCTGTCCTGACCACTAAAACTTTCTCCATGTCAGCAAGAAGGCTGTCTTGCTTTCTTACCATTTGCATGTTCACTGGAGTAGCACTTTTAATTTCCTTCAAGAACTTTCCTTTGCATTCACATCTTGGCCAACTATTTAGTGCCAGAGGCCTTATGTTTCAGCCTGTTGACTTTTTTTTTTTTTTTTAAGATTTTATTTATTTATTTGACAGAGAGATCACAAGTAGGCAGAGAGGCAGGCAGAGAGAGAGGAGGAAGCAGGCTCCCCACCAAGGAGAGAGCCTGATGCGGGGCTTGATCCCAGGACCCTGGGATCATGACCTGAGCTGAAGGCAGAGGCTTTAACCCTCTGAGCCACCCAAGCGCCCCAGCCTGTTGACTTTTGACATGCCCTCCTCCTAACCTTAATCATTTGTGGCGTTTGCTTTAAATTGAGAGACTTGTGACTCTTCCTTTAACTTGAACACTTAGAGGCCAATGTAGGCTTATTAAATGGCCTCATTTCAATATTGTGTCTCAGGGAGTAGAGAGGTCCCCAGAGAAGGAATGAGTTGGGGGAACAACCAGTTGGAGCAGTCAGAACACACACAACATGTATCTATTAAGTTCACCATCTTCTATGGGCACAGTTCATGACTCCCTAAAACAATTTATAGTATTAAGATCATAGATCACCATAACAAATATAATGATAATGAAGAAGTCTGAATTGCAAGAATGACCAAAATGTGACTGACATGAAATGTTGGATAAGTGGCACCGATCGTCTTGCTCGACACAGGTTGCCACAAACCTTCAGTTGGTAAAAACAGCAGTCTCTGTGCAGCTCAGTAAAGCAAAGGGCAGTGAAACCGGATAAGCCTGTGCTCTCGAAAGGAAAGACGCCTCGGCCATCTGTCTCAAAGCTGTAACTTCCAGAGTTGGTGAACAGATGTACAGGTTCATGACCCCCTACCAGGCTCATCTTTTCATGCCTGAACCCTAGATTTTTCTCTAAAAATATAGGAAATTAATAGCTATTTGGAGGTTTCAGTTTATTTCCTAAGATGTGCTTATAAACATTTACCTTTGGGGAGTTGAAAAGAAAGCAATAGATTAGTTTACTCATCTGTAATTAGGACAACCAACAGAAGTATACATCTGGTGAGCTACTTTACTGCCAAGAACTGAATGTGTCCAGTCTCATAATCAGGTTCTGTTTGTACTTTCACTGAGCAGCAGAACAAAAAACCCTCCCTTTCCCCTGTTCTTCCTCCTCCCCCCTCCATAATGGAATAACATGATACCGTCTTTACAAACATAGAGGACCCTTCATTTCTCGGCTTGTGACTCTCCGTCTCTCATATGGTTTCTGGTTTGAGTGGAATGGTGATTCCTGGTGAAATCCAATTAGCCCTGAAGAGTGAAGCTCTCTGTGGGGCTTATGGATATGCTGTCGCTCTGTTGGGAGTGGTGATCGTGAATCACAGTGTTAGTGGGAATGTTAACTGGAAGGCTCAGGAAAGATCACATTTTTTTTCTATGCTGGTCATTGAAAGTAAGGAAGCTTAGATTTGAGAGTCATCATGGATACTTGTGGGATACAAGGACGCTGATTTGCCCAGAGTAGACAATTTGTGATAGCGGGTGGTCGGTGTAGGTAATAGGAAGGGGTTAGATGGGTTAAGTAGGGCCAGGTTTAGTGGGGAAGTCTTGAATGACAGACTCAGTTTAGAAATTTATTCTGTGAGGGACGCCTGGGTGGCGCAGTTGGTTGGACGACTGCCTCCGGCTCAGGGCGTGATCCTGGAGTTCCGGGATCGAGTCCCACATCAGGCTCCCAGCTCCATGGGGAGTCTGCTTCGCTCTCTGACCTTCTCCTCGCTCATGCTCTCTCTCGCTGTCTCTCTCTCAAATAAATAAAATAGAAAAAAAAAAAAGAAATTTATTCTGTGAATAACAGGGAGTTAGTGCATGTTTTGTAGGAAGAGAATAGCTTAATGCGAGAAGAATTTCCCAGAGTAATCTGGCAATACTGTTTAGCACAGAGCAGAGGCTGACTAACGAAATAGCACAATGTTGTAGCAAGTCAGGCATGACTAGATGAGAGCCTGAATTAGGATGGGGACAGAGAGAACAGATTAAAGAGACATTCAAGGAAAGAAACAAGATTTTTAAAAAAACTAACCAGGCCTGGAGAATAACAGAGAATGAGTAAGGAAATGACTGGTGTTAGTCTTAGAAAAGTGTGCTGTCATTACAGCTGGTAAGAAATAGATATTTGCTCTGCTTTGAACATTTATCAGAGAGAAGGAGAAAAATATGTACTGTTAGAAGCAACGAGGAACATCCAGTTATAAAGGAAACTAAAGAAGCAGAAAGTTTTAAATGGTGGTGTCCAGTTAACATCACATAATATGGGGCTACAGCTGAGAGAGTGTTGAGTGTCAAGAAATATATTAAGCAAAGGCTTTTATTTGGGAGTCACAGGTCATTGTTGGTTTTCAGAAGTGCAGTTACTTTGGCCAGATTAGGAATGATTCAGGGGCCAAGGAGAGAAAAGTGCTGAGATGATGGAGAGAAAAGGCATAGACCACTTGCCTCTGAAATTTAATAGTGACAGGAAGATGAGAAATGAAAATTAATACCAGCGTCAACCTTTCAGATTACCAAAACTTGCAGTTTGGCTAAGAGGTCTTTTCTGCGCAGAGGAATAGTGGAAAATGGTAAGATGTGGGAGGGGCTAGATTTGAACCCTTCAGCCTGACTCTGCAGATAAAACATCTATGCAGATGTGACTATATTCTCAAGGCTTTAGATTTCCCTCTCCTGTAGCTGCAGCCACACAGTGTTGGGCAGGTCTTTTGCACCTGCACGTTCCCGGAAGTTCTGTTGGAACATTAGAGGCAGACGAAGGCAGGAGGTGAAGGAGCAGAGTTTCTGTTCTCCTCTTGCTAGTGCACGCATGAGGAGAAGCAAGGGAAGGAGCTAATTTATATTACTTCCCCCCCAGCCTTACCATATAATTTCATATCCAGTCCAAACTGGAATTTGGGGTTCTTGACCCGAAGTCCAGACATTCCTGCCACACTGTGCTGTCAGGTTGGAGGCCTTGGAGAAGGAAAAGGAGAACCATATCCCAGGATGGGTCCTGCTGTCCACTCTGAGCCACCCAAACTGGAGTCCTAGCTTCTCTTGCCAGTTGTTGCTGAGAAAGGGGGGAGAACACACCGCTCAGAGTGACTGGGTTGTGCCTGTGTGCAGAGTGGTCGCTTCCCAAGGAGAAACCCAATTCCACCTGGCCCAAACCAGCAGCATAGCTACTGCTCCTAGGCAGAAACTTTCTGAGTAATTCAGCTGTAGTTTCTCTGTTACCATCTGTTCTCAAGTGGCAGGTCATAGCCATCATGCCTTGCGGAAGTAAATGAATCCTGGAGATCTTGTCCTGCCCCCCGCATCCTCCTCACTGCTGGACTGACAGCTGGAACTACAAGCATCTGACTCTCAGCACTTGTTTTTTAGGGCGGACCCCTACAGACAGTAGGGGCTGTGGAGCATCCTATTTATGGCTATGACAAAAGGAAAAAGTCGATTCATCAACTTGTTCTGAGGAATTTACCTAGATACACCTACTCAGAGCCCACTGAAGGGTCCCATTGTTCTTCCCTCTCCCTCTTCCCCATCCGTCCCCAGGGTGTCATACCAGGCATATATTGCCTCATTAGTGCTGATTTTGTTGTCATATCTGAAAAAGAGACCCAGATATAATTATTGTTCGTTCACAAACTATTAACAGTTGAAGTCTTCTGCGAAGTTCCCTCTGAAGAAACAAGAAAGAAAATGAATAGAGCTGGGACTAGGGTTCCAAACCTGAGTGTTCCACATAGGGCACGTTGTAGCTTGCTACCGGAACAGTAATGGGCTTCCATGGAGCTAGCGTAGTTGAGCTGGGAGTCACAGATTTACTGGAGTTCCACTGGCTTCTTTTGTCTAAGTGGGAAGATATTTAAGAGAGAGAAACCAGATTTTGGACCTGGTACCATACATACAACGCAGACAATACTCATTATTCGTGGATTCTGTGTTTGCCAATTTGCCTGCTAACTAAAACTTATTTGTAACCCTAAAATCAATATTTGGGGCATTTTAGTGGTCATTTGCGGGCATGCACAGATCAGCAAAAATTTTAGTTACCTGGTGTGCATGTTCCCCTCTGAGGTCGAACAAGGCAATGTTCTGCCTTCCTGTTTCAGCTCTCATACTGTAAATAAGTATCCTTTCCGTGGTCAATTCAGTACCATGTAGTTTTGCATTTTTGTGGAGGTTTTTTTGTTGGTGGTGATTGTGCTCTTTTTTAAAATATGCCTCCACCTCCCCAGCCTAGTGCCGGCCTGCTATTTAGTGTTCTTTAAGTGCAAGGAGGCTGTGGTAGACTTTACAGAGAAATATGTGTGTTAGATAAGGTTCATTCAGGCACGAGTTATAGAGCTGTTGGCCAGGAGTCCAGTCTTAACAGATCAACAATATGTATTTAAAAAGATGTCTTTCAATAGGAGCCCACATGAAATGACGTTATGTGGATATGTTGATTGCTTGATCAAAATGTGGGCAGAGGTTCTCAGGAACTTAACCCTATACTTCTAGGAGCAGTGGTTCCACGGTCGCTGATTCAGTATCCGTAGCAATCTAACAGAGCATGCCCACTGTACATAACAAGAACTGACTGTTCATAAAGCGAATGCTTCCTTTAGAATGAGGTATATTTCACTAATAATTTGGGTTAATGGTGAATATCAAACGCCATCCCAGTTGACTAATGAGAATTATAAACATCGTGAGATTTGAGCTGGGCTCCTGAAGCCTAAGCAGCACAGGTATTGGCATCTCCGGTCGATGCCCAGATCCTGGCGCCCTGCGAAAGAAGGGAACTTCTATAGCAGAAAGGATGGGCTCATTTCAGTTGTTGGTAGGCTGTGGGAGGTCCTCTAGAAATCTCAAAACTTTGAACTTAGCTCTTACTTGCCACTAAAAGGAGGATAAAGGGTTGAGAGAAAGAAAATTTTTTTGAGGAGTGTCTTTTTTTCTCTTTCTTGCTCTTTTGTTGCTTTCTGCCTTTACTATTTTCTTAGGGAAATCCGTGTTGATAATTATTTTTGTTCCTAGCCACCCAGAAAATGGCATCCTGTATTTTACCTGGCAACCCTAGATTGAAATGAAGGTGTCCAGAATCAAGAATTGTGCATGAGAAATTACCAGAAGTTAGCTGTTGCTGGAGCATGAAATTTGTAAAGTTTGAGTCATTTAAGGAGTCAGAGCTGCAGAGGGTGGCATCATAGTACTTACCACATTGTGGTAATTACTGGGTGGTTTTTATGTTTCTGTCAACTGGGACAAGATGTGCCTCTTCCCTCTTCCCAAGTCTTTAGCATAGTGGGCTCCGCGCTGTAAATGAAGACTTCGCTGCCCCGCTCCATGGTTGTTCGCTTATTTATAAATGTTGAACATAAGAATATTTTGAGTACCATAAAACATTTATAAAACTGACATTTTTAAAGGGTGAGATAAGGATAACATGTTTAAAATTTTACTTTATTGATTAGTAGTACTCCATGAGAACATATTCATTGAATATGTCATTATTTTTTCTTTGTTTTCTCTTGGTTTAACACTGTGTGATACAGACATTGATGGTATGGTTATAAGTTCATTTTATTTTCATAATTTAAGTAGCTAAAAAAGATAATTCATAAAGAGATGTTGAACCAAGTAGAAGAAAGACATTGTTGCTTGCACCTGATAAATCATAATACATGTTTTTCAGTCATATCTATCAGCTATGCCAAAATTTTTGTTTCAATTCAGTGATAAGTTTTATTTTCCCATGTTTAGTCAGTTATTTTTGCTGATTATTATTAAGGTATTGCATTTTTATATTTCTATCAAAGAATTCAAAACTCATTAAAATTCATTTGGAAGATTTAGAAAAATTCTGTTTCCGAGCTTTTTAAAGTGTGCAGATATGCGGGTTTTTCCTGACTACTTGTTCTTTCAGCATTCACATATTCAAGCATTAATGCTAGGCATCATACTAGACTAGAACAGTAACCACACAGCAGACCAAAAATTCCTGCTCTCATTCAGTGGGAGAGGGAGATAGGCAATAAGCTGATAAACAAGTAGAGTTAAAATATGTTAGATGGTGAGAAGCATTAAAGAGAAAAACAAAGCAAGGAAGGGGAATGGGGAGTGGCGGGAGTCGTTGCTATTTTAGGTAGGGATGCCGGGGCAGACCCTGTGGAAAAGTGTTCTTTAAGACTTGGAGGCAGTGAGAGAAGATATCTGAGGACATATTTCCGGCAAAGGGAATAGCCAGTGGAAAGCCCTGAGACAACATGCCTGGCCTTTGGGGCACCATTGGGGTTTGAGTGGAGTAAGTTAAGACAAGGGTAATAGGAAGTGATGTCAGTGAGGTAGTGAGGAAATCACGTAATGACTCACAGGCCACTGTAAGGAATTTGGCTTTATGCTGAGACATACAGGAAATCATTAGATGGCTTGGGGCAAATGAGTGGTGTGATTTGACTTAGTTGTTAATAAGGTGACTGGCTGCTGACGGCAATGGTGTGGTGCAGGAGTTGGGCAAAGAGTCTTTGCCAGGACTCACCTGGGAAGCTGTAGTGTTAATCTGGGATGAGATGATTTTGGTTGGGACTAGCATGGTAGCACTGTAGACAGGGAGAAGTGATTGTGTTCTTGACGTATTTGGAAGATTTGCTAACATTAGTTGAGGGAAATGTGAAAAAGAGAAAATTCAAGGATGACTCCTCTAGGTGATACTTTCATCATTTTCAACAACAAAATCACCTGATAAAAACCTCTCCGAGCACCCATTTTCAAAATATTGTTGCCATAGAATGAATTTCCTTGACAAGCAATTATCACTTATTTTTAAAGCATCAACTTGATCAGAAAAGTAAATAACAACTGGCTGTGAGCAGAACTGTTATTAAGAAATTATTTTTGAAAAAAATATTAAACATGCTTATGTTTTTATTTTTATTTTTTATTATTTTTAAAGATTTTATTTATTCATTTGACAGACAGAGATCACAAGTAGGCAGAGAGGCAGGCAGAGAGAGAGAGGAGGAAGCAGGCTCCCCGCTGAGCAGAGAGCCTGATGCGGGGCTCGATCCCAGGATCCTGGGATCACGACCTGAGTTGAAGGCAGAGGCTTTAACCTACTGAGCCACCCAGGAGCCCCTGCTTATGTTTTTACATCAAAAATATCTCTCCTGAAGTTTATAGCTGATAGTTGGCATCCCCGAAGCTGTCATGGTATTGGACACATTTGGTACTTGTCTATTTGTAAAAGAAAAAATGCGAGGCAACTTAAAATTTGACAACTCTTCTTGGTGTAGTGGTATGACAATAACCAAGCAACCACTGTGCCTCCAGTGTAAAAAATTGTCACGATCACTCCTCATGTTATTACAAGGTTTTATAATGACTCTGCGAAATTAACGATATCGGTGACATTCTGGGTGCTCTTCTAGATTCAACTTCTTTTCAGTAATAGCTTGCCTGTGAGTGAGTTTCATGTGTGGTATTAACTTTTCTAGGACTCCTTTTTTTCACTCAGTGTGTATATGTGCTCCATAAAACATTGTTTTCATTAAGCAAGTCATTTATTATTGGAACTTATATTTCTTCCATGGTACTCCTTTCTTTAGCGGCTCACTAAAAAAGTAGTTCTTTAGACAGAAACATGTGTACTTTCATTGAATAGTATGAAAATTTAGCATGGTAAGTAATTTTTAAATATTTATTTCCTCAGATCTCTACCAACATTTTCTTTAACTGTTGACTAAGGAATGAATTTGATTGCCATATTTCATCTGTACATGATGTGTAATTACCAATAAATTACTAATACAAGTGGCTGATGTTGGTATATTATTTAAATCATTTTTCACAGTGGCAGAGTATTTTACAAATGGTGTGTGGCTTTTATCTTTTTTGGAAAATACTTATTATGGGATTGCCTGGGTGGCTCAGTCATTAAGTGTCTGTCTTAGGCTCAGGTCATGGATCAAGCCCCACATCGGGCTCCCTGCTCAGCAGGAAGCCTGCTTCTTCCTCTCCCACTCCCCCTGCTTGTGTTCCCTCTCTTGCTGTGTCTCTCTCTGCCAAATAAATAAATAAGATCTTTAAAAAAAAAGAAAAAGAAAATACTTATTACTATGTATTGAGTATCAGCATCATCAGGGTCAACATCAGTGAACAGGGTCAACATCAGTGAAAAACATGTAGAGATTTATATTCACATTCTGGAGACTAAAATTAATATAATTTTATTATTTTATTTTTCTTATTTCAAGTTTTTATTTAAATTCTAGTTGGATAACATGTAAAGTAATACTGACTGCAGGTATAGAGTTTAGTGATTTATCACTTCCGTACATCACCCAGGGCTGTCACAACAAGTACCCTCCTTAATCCCCATCAGGCATTGAGCCCATCCCCTGCCCACTCCCTCCAACAACCCTCATCTTTTTCTCTATAGTTAAGAGTCTCTTATGGTTTGCTTCCCTCTTTTTTTCCCCTTCATTTTTGTTCATCTGTTTTGTTTCTTAAATTGCACTTATGAATGAAATCAAATAATATGTGTCTTTCTCTGATGAGTCATTTCCCTTAGCATACTATCTCTAGCTCCAATCATGTCATTGCAAATGGCAAGATTTCATTCTTTTTGGTGTTTGAGTAATATTCTTGTGTGTGTGTGTGTGTGTGTATACACACACCATCTCTTTGTGCATTCATCAGTCGATGGACATTTGGGCTTTTTCCATAATTTGTCTATTGTTAATAATGCTTCTTTAAACACTGGGGTGCATGTGCCTCTTTGAATCAGTATTTTTGTTATCTTTTGGGTAAATACCCAGTAATGTATTTGTTGGGTCATAGGGCTGGAGACTTAATTTTAAAATGTCTTGCTAGGGGCACCTGGGTGGCTCAGTAGGTTAAAGCCTCTGCCTTCAACTCAGGTCGTGATCCCAGGGTCCTGGGATGGAGCCCCACATCCGGCTTTCTGCTCAGCAGGGAGCCTGCTTCCCTTCCTCTCTCTCTCTCTGTCTGCCTCTCCACCTATTTGTGATCTCTGTCTGTCAAATATATAAAAAACCAAAATCTTTTAAAAAAAATGTCTTGCTAATCACACTGGCCTTGTTGTGTTGTTAATTGCCATTTTAAGGCAGACTATGCACTAAGAATGTAGTTCACTCCTGATAATAGTGGATGTAAATCAGTATTTTAAATAGTTTTATTTATAGTTTCAGATCTTGGGGACAGCTAGCTGTCTTGTTAGATATCAGGTCAATATTGTTTTGACGTCATAGTGATGCTGGCGAAGAGCTCATATTTGAGATTCTGGGAACTTTGCAGTGTCCCCCTGTTTATTTCTGTTATTTTGTAGTCCCTTCTCTGTAAAATATAAAAGCAAAACTCTCATGAGCAAAATAGACCCTGTCCTTGTCTTTGGGAGCAACAACAGAGGAACTGAGGAGACTTATTCTGTCTGAAATAACATTGTGGGAAGAAGACTTCTTAGGTAAGAGTTGAGAAGGAGCAGCTTTGGCCCTTGAGCTTGCTGAAGGATTTATTAGTATTACTAATCTTTTTCAAAGAACCAACTTTTTGCATTTGATGACTTTTTTTATTCTAAAGTTCATTGATTTCTGCTCTTATTTTTTTATTATTTACTTCCTCTTTCTTTCTTTGGATTTATCTATGTTCTTTTTTTTTTTTTTTTAAGATTTTATTTATTTATTTGACAGACAGAAATCACAAGTAGGCAGAGAGGCAGGCAGAGGGAGAGGAGGAAGCAGGCTCCCTGCGGAGCAGAGAGCCTGATGCGGGGATCCATCCCAAGAAGGTGGGATGATGACCCGGGCCGAAGGCAGAGGTTTTAACCCGCTGAGCCACCCAGGCACCCCTCTATGATCTTTCTTGAATTCCTTGAGATAGATATATAAACAATTGCTTTCTAAACTTTTAAAATATAACTATAGCTGTATTTCACCATTTTTTATTTATCATTTCAGTATTACTTAGGTCAAAAATTTTTTCTAATTACCACTGTGATTTCTTCTCTGATCCATTGGTTGTTTAGATGTGTGCTGCTTAATTGTCAAAAACTTGAGGACTCTGGTTATCACTTATATATTGATTTCTAGCTTAACTGAGAAAATACTGCACTGTATGTCAATTAATTGATGAGGGGCTATGACAATTCAATTAGGGAGGGAAGGTCATTTCAACAAATATTACTAGAGTAAGTGGGAGGAAAATAAACCTCTTGCCTTTGCCTTATGCCACAAATAACAATCAGTTTGAGGTAGATCATAAAGCTAAAACTGCAGAACTCCTGGAGAATGTTTTTTAGGCTTTTAAGTAGACTTTAAGCAAAGATTGTTGAAGGACACTGAAAGCACTAAACATAAAGAAAAAATGATAAATTGGAGTTCATCAACATTACAAATTTCTATTCATCAAAAAGACAGAAATTGTAAAGGAAACCCACAGACTGGGAGAAAATATATGTAATATGTGTATCTGACAAAGGACTGGAATCAGAATATAAAAAGAACTTCTATAAATCAATAATGTAAGAACTACAATTTTAAAAATAGACCAAAGTCCTACAACAGATCCTGCATAAAAGGAGATGTTTGAAAAGTTACAACTATTAGTCACCAGGGAGTTGCAGATCAAACCTCACACTAGAATGGCTCAAATTGAAAGTCTGCCAACACCAAATGTCGATGAGGCTATGTAAACTGGAGCTCCTATGTGTTACTGATGGGAGTATAGAATGATACAGCTATTTTGGAAAAATGTTTGGCAGTTTCTTATAAAGTTAAACATTCATCAATTCTGTAACCTAGCAGTTCCACTCCTAGGTGCTTATCCAAGAGAAATGGAAATATATTGTTCATAGAAATATGTTCATAGAAATATATGTTCATAGAAAGGTTTGTACAAGAATGTTTATAGCAGTGTTATTCATAATAGCTCTCAAATAGAAACCAAATGTCCATTCATCAGGAGAATATATTGTAAGTTTTGGTGTTTTCATACAAAAGATTACATTCTATATAAGCCCATTTGTATGAAGTTCAGAACTAATCTGTGGTAATAGAAATGTAGAAATGAGAACAGTGATTGCCTTTGGGTTGTGGCACTTCACAAAAATGGGCATGGGGAAACTTCCTGTAGTGACGGAGATGCTCTATATTTTTATTTTGTTGGTGGTTACACAATTGGATTCCTTTATCAAAATGTATCAAATTGTACACTTAAAAGTAGCTTATTTTACTATATATAAATTACATTTTGCTTTTAAAAAGTTACTTTTTGCTATTTCCTGCTAATCTACATTATTTTAGAATAGTAAGTTCAAAAAAGTACTCCATGGTTTCTATTTGTTGAAATTTCTTGAAACTTACTTTATGACCCACATGTGGTTAATTTCTGTAAATGTTTCATGTGTATCTTAAAAGAATATGTGGTCACAGTAGTTGGTTACAACATTTTCCATGTAGGTTACTAAGGCTGAGCTTGTTAATTGTGTTACTCAAATCTTATGTATCCTTTTTCTTTGTCTTCTTCATTTTTTTTTTTTTTTGCTTGTTCTGTGACTTGCTGAGAGATATGCGTTAAAATATTTTATAATCTTTATAATTTCAAACATACACATTGCAGTTATTTTAAAGACCATATTCTATGACTCGTCACCTCTGGGTCCTGTTTTCATTGTCTGTTTCTTAAATAGATGCCCTGGCATGCCTGGTATTGTTGATTGAATGCAAGACATTACATACAAAGAATCACAGATACTGTAGATGAATCTTCCTCCGTGGAGCTTGCTTATGCTTCTGATTGGCAGTTATAGTAGGGCAGACCTTCTTAATCCAATGAGGTACCAAACTGATTTGATAATCAGCTCTGGTATTTTTGGTCTCCTCGCTTCATGTGCCTCTAAGCTTCTGCTTTCTGCTTTGGCTTCTCAGCAGTTTTGCCCTGTGCCTTTTAAACATCAATAGATGTCTTTTTTTTTTTTTTTTTTTTTTTTTTGAGTGAGAGAGGGGAAGGAAAGGGCAGAGGAAGGAAGAGAATCTTAGGCTCCACGCTGTGCCTGGAGCCCAGTGCAGCTTGATCTCACAACCCTGAGATCATGACCTGAGCCGAAATCAAGAGTTGGGGACACTTAACCAACTGAGCCACCCAGGTGCCCCAAGATCAGTAGGTGGCTTGAAAGGAAAAGCAATATAATGATTTGTGTCAGTTTTGTTTTTCTTCTAAGATCTTGGCGTCTCGTGTCCTGGCTACCTTGGTAGCACTCTAATGCCTTTAAACAGGTTATTAAATACTTATCCAGGTTTTCTAGTTGTGTTTGATGGGAAGTTGGTCTGATACAAGCTAGCCCTTATAGCTAGAGCTGGGAATCCTTCTCTAAGCCCATACAGTGACCTCCTCCTGAAAGATCCCCCCGGGGCTCCAAGCACCCCGGAATGGACCCCTTCTCAGGAGGAGACCCCCGGACCCAAAAACCGAGCCGAGTCCACTGGTCAGATGCAAACAGCACGAGGTTTATTGAGTAGACACAGGTACCTGCGGGCGGTCAAGTCTTAGGAGGACTCGCGCGCCAGCCCTTAGTTCAGGGCCTTTTTATGGGGTTTGGGGAAGCGAAAGCATACGTACAGAAGCGGAAGCATGGTTACAAAGTTTTCATTGGCTGGTTTGAATGTAAAGGCATACTTGGCGCGCGGGAATACCCCTGATTGGTTCGCTCAGCATCCTTCATTTACATAGTGGGAAGTTACTTTCATTGGTCGTTAACAAAAGGGAAACAGACAGTATTGGCTAGATTTCAATCCTTCATTAGCATGTAGACTGACCATCGGCATTGGCCAGACTACAATCCCTTATTAGCATGTAGACTGACCTTTCAACATTCCTTGTAGTATCTTATCACTTTTTACAACATGGGAGGAATGTTTAAGGGAGTGGGAGAAGGGGGTGTTGGCTAAGCAAAGAGAAGGGGGAAGGAGGGGGAAAGGGAGGGAGAAAACCCTTTTCATTCCCCCATTTTCTTTTTGGCCCGAGTAAAATCTTTTACTTTACTAGGGGCTAATCTTCCGCTGCCCTATTGCATGATATTGTTGGGTTAATACCATGGTTTGGACAAGCGACAATCTATCCTTTACGAATTGGGTTATTCTGTTAATGATGCATGGCCCGAAGGAGGTTATTAGGGAAGTAAACCAGGGTGAACGATTTCAAACTCCTTTATACCAAGACTGTTGGGATTCAAAGTCTCTTTTACGCTTATTTAGCCTTTTCTTCAATTTGTCTGGAGTTTCTGTTACTACTCCAGTCTGGTCGGCAAAAAAAACAGCATTCTTCTCTGAGAGCAGCACAAAGGCCACCCTCTTTTAGGAACAGTAGGTCTAAGTCTCTTCTGTTTTGTAAGGTAACTTCTTTGTTGCAAATCTCAAGGACATTTGCAAACAAAGGGAGACTTCTGCCTTACAAGACTGTGATCTCTGCAATATAAACATTTGTTCTTCTTTCAGGGCAGTTAGGGGTGCCTGTGAAATGTCATACATATTACCAAGGGGAGTGGGTGGAGAGGGGGTGCAAGGCGCCAGCCCCTGCTCCCTCCTCAGCCAGCCTCCTGAACAATTTTGACCCTTAAATCTTTAAGGTGGTTGAAGGTGGAAGGTCTTATCTTCTGTAACTTCTTCCTGCTGAATAGGGGCGTAGAGCTGACCCTACCTACTCAGGTCAACATTGATCAGTGGAGGAATGTATAGGGGAGTTACGAAAGGTGGAGGCAGCTGAATCCAGCGCTGACAGTGAAGAAGTATCCTTGCGCGTGGTAAGGATCATCTGTCGTGGTGAAGTCATTGCAGCAATGGAGTCTCGGCACCAAGTAGAGAAACATTGAACAAAGCAACATATTAAGGCTAATAAGGCAATAAGAATGAGAAGCCCAAAAAGGAGATTTGGCCGCAGTCCTCCTCCAAACCAGTAAGCTAACCAATTGCTGAGAGAGAGAGAAGGATCTTGTAGAGCCTTAATCTGGGCATTCATATCCTTTATTAATCCTGTGACATTTTTGTGATAGTCTGGGATGTACACACAACGTTCTGTCTTGATAATTGCACATATGCCACATGACATCCTCTAGTCCCAAAGATGGAACAAAAATGGATGCTAAGTGATCATACCATTTAAAAATAGATCGCATCCATCTTTGTTTTAAGTTGGGGAGATTAGCTGGAGTTGTAATGGTTTTAGTAATGCGCCCATGAATCCAGGCAAATCCCAAGGTACAGCGACCTATCCACCCTGGAGGAAGCCAGGGCCACAGGTTTGTTTCACATATCCAGTGGGGTCTGTTTGGAGCTGGCCATCTAATGCCAGGTCACCTTGTCCAGTCAATAGCCTGGAGTACTATTACTTGGTAACACATTTCTAATGATAGCCGTCCCAGATATCGTGTGTTATTTGCCCAAATATCACTCGTATGATTTCTTTGTTCCCAGCATAAAACTGCCTTCTGACTGAGCCGTCCAATCGTGGGTGTAAGCCACAGATATGCATCACAGATCTGATATACGCCATCTTCAGTATAGCGATAAGGAGGGTTTTGTAACTTAGGCCCATATTTGATTGGGGAGTTATGGCTTGATAGCAATCCCCTTTCCTTCCAAATAGCTCCATGGGCATGTAGTACCAGGAAGGCATATTTGGAGTCAATGTTAATGTTTATTCTTAGGCTTTGGCAATTGCAAAGTGCTAGTGAACACTACAGTATACCTAGCTTTTCTTATTTTTTTTTATGAAAACTATTGTCATCAGTAAACTGTCATTCATCCGGCATATCTGTAAGTATAGCCCAGTATTTAATTAGTCGGCCTTCATCATTCTTTGGTGGCCTTTGAATTCTAAGAAAAATCTGGACCTGACATGAACTCATTAGTTAGGGGCTGTTTTAGGTTTCGCTAAAGCATCTGTTTGCAATTGCACCTCAACAGAGGTGGCCTCTAGGATAAATATGACTAAGGGATGAAACCAATAAGAAGACCTTTGAGTGGTCCAGCCTTAACAATATCCTGATTACAGAGGATCACTGGCAAGTGAGAAAACTTGTCAAGAGATAAGGGGAGTTCCCCATGCATCATCCGATCTAATCATAAAGAAAGTGGGGTCATCCATTAGCTCTATAAGTCCATAGTTAATCCTATGGAGTGCAATAGGCTGGCCTTTAGGCAATTTTATTATCCCAGCCACACACAAGGTGTTAGTTATAAAATTGTAGGGGAATCAATCCCATTTTCCAGTTGTTTAATCATGTGCCGTGGGGTCTGCTAATATCCCCTCAAAATAAGATCGACTAAAGGAGCTATTGTACAACTTCTCTGAAGTTTACCTCAAATTATTTAGCTTAGGTAAACAAACATTTAAAGACAATCAAATCTAGAATTTAACATCCATAAAGGTGTGTTACTAAAACATAATTTTTCTCTCTAAAATAACCCTCATTTACAGAGATAGCCAAATCAGGACTAAGTCACTTGTGAAACAAGTCCAGTTTTAACAAACTTGGCCCATTATTTACATAAGCTCAGCAAGAACAGTTGAGTGTGATCATATAGATCTTTTAGAATCTGCTTTGCTGGAACTTCTTATAAGGAATCTCTAGGTTGAACTTCTAGTAGCCTCTCCAGGCCAGAAGCCAAGCCACGTACTTGCCATCAGGCATGCCTGTAATACCTGTCGATTTGGGCATATGCCTCTTCATGAGATTCTGCACCTACCAAGGAGTGACATTCTTTACTCACCTGGTGAGGCTGCTGGGAACTCTGTAAACAAGGTATCAGGCCAATAGTCCCAAGGGGCTTTATGGCTCCAGGTTTCATAAAGTCAACCTTAGTTCCTTTAAACTGTCTGGTCATATCCGAGTCTTTTCAAATATGACATTCCAGTCAAAGCCTTGGTAAAATAACCAGTTTCCAATGCTGTCCTGTTACAAGGAGAACAGATTCTTATTGAACTTATGCAAATGACTGATTGCCATGGAAGAAAGAATACTTACTGAGACCTTTTGGTTTCAGAGGGTTCAGATAGAGAGAAAAGTTGAATGCTTTGACTCGTTTACAAAGGAGCACTTTTACATCTCTATAAGTTACAGATAACTAGGAGGAAGTATCCCTAGTCTGGAAGAGCAAACATTAGAGAGAACCAGCAATGTTTAAAGTAAGACAAAACATTAAGAGACACAACACTATAATCTTTTAGTTCATTTAGTTCCATGTTACTAATTCTGGTGAATGCACCTTTAGTTAATTTTGGAAATCCTTACCCATTTCAGTTTTAGGATTTTCAAGTATATCAAATATCTGTATTTATCCTGAAAGTCCTTTATATGAATCTCCTTGAAGATAAAACTCATTTTACAAGAGAATTAAAACAATTATAAATGACAAAAACTCAGAATGGATATGGTTAGAGCTGAAGAGACACGGGAGTTTACAATTTAGCTGCAAGGAAATCAGGTTACTTCTGTGAGACATAACATTTCCCTAATTACAATATCAAGCGGTGATCTCTCCAAACGTTAAAACTTTAGGAAGTGCGTAGAATCTCTAGAATAGTTATAGTATTTTCCCAAATGTAACCCAAGGTTTATCATTGGTTCAGTAGTACTTCATGAGCAACTTCGCATACCAAGGAAAAGCCTGAGTTAAAGAGATTTACAACTTAAATCTTGTCAACATTTGCTAAAATCTTATAAAGTTTTGAAGCACATGCCTAAATATAATTAGGGATGTTAAACACCTGATAAAACAAAACATAGGAACTGAGTTTTCTGGGCAGGCAAAGAGGAAACCATTTACATTCTAGTAACAGCAGATCAATTAATCTAAGAAAACATTGTCCTTTTGAACAGAGACAATTTCAGTCGTGTACCAATGTAACTTTAAAACCCATCCATTTCAATCTTAGTCCATTCTTGACCATAGCTAAAATTCCTTTTCTGAAGATTTCCCTTCACAAACCTTCTACAACTTTCCTTTGCATTCAGGTTTTGTCCCAAGCCATTTCCTTCCAAACAACCATCTCATTTAGGACAAAATTACCTTCCCTTACCTTCAACAAAATGTATTCCCATTCCTTAAATCTTTCTTACATATCTCCTACTTTCCTACATACAGAGTTTCCCTTTATTTCCATCAGTCTTAGTTACACTAAGCAGAACTTTGTATTCTTAGAAACACCTTTAGTTATTAGCCATTTGTGAACTGTTACAACAGAATTCTTCAGGTGGCAAATTTATGAATCAGTTAAGTGGAAAACAAGTTTACCAGCAGATTTAAATACTCTTAGTTTCTTTGCAGTTAAGAAGTCAAAAGCACAAATCTACATCCAGTAATTAATGACTTAGCATTTTATCCTGTTTGGTTAAGATATAGATGTCCACAATCCAATTCCGTTTGTCATCCAAGTAAAACTTTAAAACTTTCAGGTTACCAAAGACTTTGAAAGCTACTTCAGCAATTACCCATTAGAACTTTGGGACAGACAATTAACCATCAGTTTAGTCATTTCTTTGCTAACAAATTTTAATAAATAACACAAGCTTATTCTGACACCATTTACTACTGTTAACTTAAAAGACAGGTCTTATCTTAATTAAACCAACAAACCAACAAACTTAGTTCCAATAGTGATTTACGTTTCACCTGGGCCCACTCCACTTTGAATGTTTACCTGAGACATGCATGGGAAGATCTGGAGTGGGGGTTTTAGGTCCAGGGGGTGCTCTTTTTGCTCCTTGACAGTGGAGAGAGGAGCCATGGTGCATGATCTAGAGGCTAGTCATGCAGGCTGCACGCACGTTGGTGCAGAAACACGATAAGGGGGAAACAGAGGAAAACAAAGTGCTGCTAGGAGGCAGAGAAAGGATTCCCGGTTTTGGAGCTCATAAGCCCCAACAGAGGAGCAGATGCCATGCTTTCCCACCAGCAAGGGGGGAGGGGTTAAGCAGTCCAAGTCGGGCCAGAGAACACAGGGAAACTTCCCCGAAACAAAGAGAGTTTCGGCAGCTGCTCGGGAATATTCCTTATGGTCTCTGTCTCGAGTTAGACCAACCCCAGTTGGCTCCAGTTATAGCCATTAACACGGGAAGTGAGTGAGGGAGAAACCCCCACATCTATTAGGAGAAACTCAGAATCTCTCCAGTGACCTAAAGTGAGACTTAAGGGGGTGGTAAGTGTTTGCCCCATTTTAGAGTCAAAGAAAACACCAAGGACAATAAGTAAGACACACAAAACAGTTAACAAGAAGGACGCTGCGCGATTTCGGTACAAAACCGAAAGCAAAAACTCAAGCGGAGATCCCGGGGGTCCGGATTCCCCCTCTCCAACCAAGGCCACGTATCTCTCTGATACAGGCTGAGCTCCAAATGCCCCGCTGCCCCGGGGCCCAAATGTCCCGAAGGACCCAAATGTCCCGCCCGGCGGGACTACAAACGCCTCTGGAACGTCTTCCAGGGCTGCGAGGGAGAAGTCCGAGCCCGTCAGCTCCTTCTGGCCCTCGCCAAATACAAATGGATCCGATCGAACCCCAAACCAAACGCATGCGCAAATTCACAAGTAACAGGTTCAGACGCAGCCACAGACACAGCGAACAGACACAACGAATAAAGTGCTGGCCAGCTTACCTCCTGACAGTGGGTCGGTGGTCCTTGGGTGGGGGGTCTCGTATCCCGGACGAGCCCCCAAATGAAAGATCCCCCCGGGGCTCCAAGCACCCCGGAATGGACCCCTTCTCAGGAGGAGACCCCCGGACCCAAAAACCGAGCCGAGTCCACTGGTCAGATGCAAACAGCACGAGGTTTATTGAGTAGACACAGGTACCTGCGGGCGGTCAAGTCTTAGGAGGACTCGCGCGCCAGCCCTTAGTTCAGGGCCTTTTTATGGGGTTTGGGGAAGCGAAAGCATACGTACAGAAGCGGAAGCATGGTTACAAAGTTTTCATTGGCTGGTTTGAATGTAAAGGCATACTTGGCGCGCGGGAATACCCCTGATTGGTTCGCTCAGCATCCTTCATTTACATAGTGGGAAGTTACTTTCATTGGTCGTTAACAAAAGGGAAACAGACAGTATTGGCTAGATTTCAATCCTTCATTAGCATGTAGACTGACCATCGGCATTGGCCAGACTACAATCCCTTATTAGCATGTAGACTGACCTTTCAACATTCCTTGTAGTATCTTATCACTTTTTACAACATGGGAGGAATGTTTAAGGGAGTGGGAGAAGGGGGTGTTGGCTAAGCAAAGAGAAGGGGGAAGGAGGGGGAAAGGGAGGGAGAAAACCCTTTTCACTCCTCAGGCCCAGACAGCCGTTGTCATTCTGAGATTTGAAGAGATTTCTTTCTGAATCATTGCCTCAGAACTTTGTCTTCTTTTCTTAGCTATGCAAAAGGCATATCTGAATCAGGGGGTCTCCTGGACATTTCCCACATCCATTTCAGTTAAAATCTATGGTCACCGGGTGACGGTTTTCATTCCGGCATGTTTTTTTAAGAGATTGTGCATGCCCTACCCACAGGAAGCCCATTAAATTAACTCTGTGATTGGTATTTGAATAAAAAGGTGCCTTTGCTACCTCTGGGGGAGGGAACAATCTAATGATTACTGCTTTTAATTCTCTGCTAGGTTTGAATTGGTATCTTCTAGCTCCTTGAATTTTGGGTAAACTACCATGGAGCCCTGGGTGTGGTGCATAAACAATGAATTTTGGAACACTGAAAAAAATAAAATTTAAAAAGATAAATATGATAATTCTCTATGTAAGAAGGATTGGGCGCCTTGGTATTCATGGAGAGGATACTTTCAGTTCCTTCAAATGTAGAAACAATTTATAATAAATGCTTTTAAGGCACTAGAATAAATATAGGCTAAGGAACTTTAATTTTATGAAACCTAATTTAAAACCTCAGGAAAAAAAATAAAAACACTCCTTTGTACCGAGTTCTGCTGGAATGAAAAAGAGATTCATTTTGAGGCTTCCCAAGAGAACTGAAGATATAAAGCTCTTAATGTTTTGTTTTTTTCTCAACAGTTCATAAGAGCAGTGTTTGCCAGGTTTTTCTCACCAATGTACTCCATTTCCTGGCACACTTAACCACAGATCTTCTTACAAGAAGAAAATTTTGGTGAAGAGTTACCCAGCAAGGAAAGGACGTGTGGCTGTTAAGATAGGTAAGTCATTTGTTTGGAGGATGGGGAAGGAAGTAGCTTATGGAGAAAGTACTAAAGAATATTTTATTTATTGTGAATGGCATGCTAGAAATGGATAGTATGCATTTCACTCTCAAGTTAAAAGATCCTTGTTGCTGAGGATCTTCTAATTCTAGATTTAATTCTCAGCTCTTAGCAGCTGTATAAACTTGGCCACATCACTTAAATTCTCTGAGCCCCTTTCTTTCATCTGTATAAAAAAAATTAATATGAAAACTTTTGCAAATGGGAGGATGTAATATAAAATGTAATTATCACTGTTTATTCTTTTGTTGCTGTTATAAAATTCTGTGGAATAGTTAGTGGCCTTGTGTCTCATGGTGCATTTGGGCCATAGAACTTGGTACTGTAAATCTGGGGACTCCATCTTGAGTGTCAGGTGTAGGAGACCTTCCCCCCCACAGCCACCCCCCCATAAGAACAACATTGTACTGTTCTTTTGTCTACAAGTATCTGCTACTTTTTAGAAGATGGGGCAAAGGATGAAAGTTAAAGACAAGATCAAAGGAAAGAAATACCTCTGTGAGTTGTTATGGCAAGCATTATATTAAGTGTTTGGATACATTATTTCATGTAATCCATGTACCAAGTCGTGTAAGATGGATGTTATCCATTCCATTTTGCCTTAAAAGACAGAATTCCTTAGGCAGTCACTTAAAAGAAGATGAAAACCATTTTGATTTATCATAACTTAGAAGATATTATTGGATGGTGGGAACTTGAAGTTTTTAATTTTTCTAATGTTTTATAGTGCCCACGTACAGCTTCATAAAGAGGTTAATTAAAAATAAATAATGAAACAGGGTTGTTGGGGGGAGGGGGTTGGGAGAAGGGGGGTGGGGTTATGGACATTGGGGAGGGTATGTGCTTTGGTGAATGCTGTGCAGTGTGTAAACCTGGTACAGTGTCACAGACCTGTACCCCTGGGGATAAAAATATATGTTTATAAAAAATAAAAAAAATTATTTAAAAAAAAATAAAAATAAATAATGGGTTTTAAGAATCTTTGTCAAGTACCCATTATGAACCAGGTACTGTTTTAGGTGTTTGTTCGTATCAGTGAGCAAAACATGAAGATCTAGGTCCTCGTGGAGCTTATGTTCTAGCATCGCAGGAAACAGATAATAAATAATGCATGTAATAGAGAAATAAATAAAGTACTAGGCTATTAGAAGCCAGTAAGAATATGGAAACAAGAAAAAGAAAAACTTAGGGGACTTGGAGGTGCCGGGTGATGCAGGAGTACACATTGCAGTGTTAAATGGAACATCCAGGGTCAGCTTCATTGAGGAAAGACAGGAAGTCTGAGTTCCCCGTGGACATGTTCTAGGCAAAGGAAGCAGCTGAAGCAAAAACCCTAAGGAGTGAACAAGGTGGGCTATTTCGGTCATAGCCAGGAGGGCGATGAGCTGGCGCGGAGACTGGACAGGGCGGTAGTGGGAGGCAAGTTTAGAGATGCAGTGTCAGCTCCAGAGAAAATGTCACTTCCTTAGTTCAAATGCGTAAGAAGAGTTACCTTGTTTTCTTCCTGCCTACTTGGTTTTTTTCTGTGTGTGTGTCTTCTGCATTTAAAATACATACACGTACACACACACCAAATAAGTTATCGCTCCCCCACTGTGTTAGTTCTTAGGACAACTGTAACATAGTACCACAAAGTAGCTTGAAATAGCAGAAATGTATTGTCTCGCAGATCTGGAGCCTAGGAGTCTGAAATCAAGAGAGACACTGGGTGTTCTATGCAGCTAATGAATCGTTTAACACTACATTAAAAACTAATGATGTACTATATGCTGGCTAACTGAGTGTAATTTAAAAAAAAAAAAAAAAAAGGAGAGAGGGCAATGCTCCCTCTGAGACATAAAGGGGAGAATCCTTCCTTGTCCCTTCATAGGTCTGGTGGTGGCCAGCAATCCTTGGCTTTCCTGGGTCTGGTGCCACATCACATCAGTCTCTGCCTCTGTCCTCCGACGTCTTTCTCCCTGTGTGTTGGTGTCTTCCCAGGGCTGTCTTTCCTTTTCTTAGAAGGATGACAGGCATATTGGATGCAGGATCCTACTCCAGTATGATCTCACCTTCTTTCCAAATAAGCTCACATTCTGAGGTACTGAGGGTTAGCACTTAAGTATACCTTTTGGGGGGCACATTTTAAATCATAATAAAAATTAATAACCCATAATAATAATTAACAATAGGTGTTATTCTTCCCATCATAGTAGCAGAGAAGCAGGTTCAGAAAGCATAAGTGACTTGCCCAGAGTCAGTCAGTAAGCAGAAGAGCCAGGTCAGTGCACGCCTGTGGCAGGGATGTGAGGATGGAGGTGACAGGGACAGTTCTGGCTGAGGACAGGAACTGCACACTACAGCGCTGCAGTCCCTGTCCATACTGCTTAACCTCAAGATAGCTCAAAATTGATGCTCTATCTCAGCATTCCTATCAAAGGGAAGGTAGATCCCTCCTCCGTAACCCACTTCCCATTTTGTATTTCTTTTCCATAGCATTACAGACACAGGAAACAGATGCTATTTCTCTGTTTTCAGAATTTTTCCAGAAAATTAATACTGTAATTTCTGTGGTGTGTAGAACATTTTGTGACAAGAACACATGGGTTTTTCTTACACAACACAGGAAAATATATGACTGAGTCAGTTGGCATATTACAGTAGAATTAGGGGATTTTGAGAGCATTTAATATATTTCCCTTTCTCATTATATTAAAAAAATTCTTTCTTAATACTGAGCTTGTCTGGCCATTTGTGAACCTGAAATCAGCATTAGAGCTTTATTTTTAGTCTTAGTCTTGAGGAATGCACCTGAGAAAAGGAAGGGTACACCAAAACAGGACTGAACACTTTTCCATGACGTCATGAAGGTGACATCCCTGGGTCGGGTTAAATGTGCACAAAACCGCCAAAGGCAGTGTTCCCAGAGGAATCTCTAGATCCTGCTCGAGGAAAAACAAATCCTCAAGCTAAGTGTTAAGTCTGGGTGGTGAGACAAAGGGTGGTTGGAAAAAAGGTCAGAAGGTCAAAACCAGAAAAATTAGAGCTATGTCAAAAAGTAGAACGTGAGGGGCGCCTGGGTAGCTCAGTGGTTAAGCCTCTGCCTTCAGCTCAGGTCGTGATCCCAGGGTCCTGGGATCGAGCCCCGCATCAGGCTCTCTGCTCAGTAGGGGGCCTGCTTCCTCTTCTCTCTCTGTCTGCCTCTCTGCCTACTTGTGATCTCTGTCTGTCAAATAAATAAATAAAATCTTTTTAAAAAAAAAAAAGAAGAAGAAGTAGAATGTGAGACATACTCAGTGGTTCAGAAAGTCGCTTGGCTGAGGGCTTAGGAGGCTTCCTTGTCCGTGGCCCTGACTGCATGGTGTGGGGTGAGAAGGGGGAGGTGTGGCATAAGACTGGGCAGGCCCCTTTCTGCCTTTAGAGACTTGCTACCCATTATTTGTTGTGACAGTCTTGTAGTTTCTTTTCAAGGCCCCTTCTTTTTACCTCTTTTCTCAATATGTATTTATTCCTCCCAAGTTCTTGGGCTTCTCTTTTCACTTAACAGCTGACTGGCTTGGATCTGTATGTTGAAACATATATTCTCCTTAGAATCACAAAAGGGAAAAACTGCCTCTCTTCCAAAGATGCTTCTACTCTGTTAAAATCGATTTTCTTTGATCCTGAAAGAGTGTGGCGAGAGCAAGTTCTTCATATTTTGTTACTGAATGAAAATGATCCACAGTCTTTGTCTGCCGTCCCCACCACAGCTGGCCACTGGCCAGAATGCAGCAAGGTCCCCTGGGTCTGGCGTGGGGGGCGGGCTCAGAGGTCAGTGAACACAGGTGCGCCCCACCGACTTTTGAGGATGTGGCTGGCACCCGGTAAGGCAGAGAAACAGTTGCTGCTCTTGCTGCCGCGGCTGCTGCTAATTGTCAAGGGCCCAGCGAGTCAGGGGTCACTGGTTTGAATTACTTCCCTGATGCAGACATTCTGGGAAAATACGAGGCTTTTAACAAGAAAGGCCTAAAGGTGACAAGTATTAGAACTTAGTGGCCTACTTAATCCCTCTTATCACTGCAGAATGGGAATAAAATCTTCCTTATTTCCCAGTAGTGGTAAATGGCTGAGAAATGAGAAATACTGAGGCCTTCAGTTAGAAAACATTTAATTATAAAACATTTTTTTTAAAAATTTGGGTGAAATTCACATAGCATAATAATAGCCATTTTAAAGATTTATTTATTTATTATTTGGGAGAGAGAGTGTGTGTGCTTATGGGCAGGAGGGGCAAGGGAGAGAGAATCTGAGGCAGACTCTGCCCCCTCAGTGCTGAGCCTGACATGGGGCTGCTCAGGGGCCTTGATCCTACAACCCTGAGATCATGATCTGAGGCGAAACCAAGGGTAGGACACTTAACTGCCTGTGCCAACTAGGTGCCCCCAAATTAGCCATTTTATTTTTTATATTTTTTAAAGATCTTATTTATTTATTTGACAGTGAGTGATCACAAGTCTGCAGGCAGAGAGGCAGGTAGAGAGAGAGGAGGAAGCAGGCTCCCTGCTGAGCAGAGAGCCCGATGTGGGGCTCAATCCCAGGACCCTGGGATCGTGACCCGAGCCGAAAGCAGAGGCTTTAATCCACTGAGCCACCCAGGCACCCCCAATTTAGCCATTTTAAAGTGAGTGATTTAGTGGCCGTTAGTACATTCACAGTGTTGAGCAACTATCCCAGAACATTTTCACCGCCCCCCAAATTAAAAAACCCGTACATGTTAAACAGTTACTCCCCATTTCTCCTTCTCCCTCAACCACTGACAACCACCGATCTGCTCTCTGTCTCTAGGGATTTATCTATTCTAGCTATTTAATATAAAGGGAATCATACAGGATGTGACTTTTTGTGTCTGGTAAAACATTTATTTTTAAACACAAGTCATTTTTATATCAGTCTCCTCTTGTCATAACAGTGGGAGAGCTGGGGTGCTGCCGGGGTGTTAATGTCTCTCTAATTAGGCCCTCGAAGAACAAAAAACGCTCTTCAGGAATACCTGCTTCACTTCTGCCGCGGGTGGGTTTCTCTTCATGACATAACTCGCAGTTTAGATTTAAGTTAATGTTACTTCATTTGGGAGGATATGAAGAATTCAACTTTACTTCAGGATGGCGGTCAGTCCCCTCTGGCATCCTTCCCCACAACTCCAGTTTGTGTCGTTGTCTAGTGGTCTGAACCCCAATTTATCCCATCATCCAGATGAACCTGTAACTGATACTTTGGCATCGGGATAGCTAGAGATTATATTGCTAGCTAAGCAACAAAGCGTAGTCTCCCCCCGGGGAGTTGAATGATACCAGCCGTTGAAGATGAAAATTTGAGAAATACTTTACACTCTCATCTGTAGAGGAGGCTGACCATCCTGCCGCCTCCCTTCTCTGCCCCCTGAAACAGAGGCTGCTCAGGGAGGGCCTCGGGATGCAGACAGCAGGGGCCTGACGTGAGATTCCTCTCTCTCTCTCTCTCTCTGCCACAGTAACCCAAGGTAGGTTGCACAGATGAAGCTGGCAGAGAAAGGGGCAGCTGGATGGCAAACAAGGTTCTGAGGGGACCCAAATTCTAGTTAAATCTTTTTGCAGGAGCAAAAGATCCTGCTGGTCTAGTGATGCAGAACTCGAGAATTAAATTGGCATAGAGCTAGTGCTTTCAGCAAATGCAACCTCTGGAAGTCTCTCTCCTGCAGATCCCCTGGGAGTGGCAGGACAGTTAAATGGAGGACAAATTACGACTCGCTGCCCTCAGATGGTGATTATTGTGAATGTATTCTGCGCCAGGTATGGCTGAAGGCACCGACTGTATGCTCCGAAATATCTTCCAGGGATCTGAGAATACCACCTGGAGAGTAACCAATGAGTTGACAACGCACAGCAGCGACAGGGATGGGCCTGGGGCACTTTTGTTGATTGCTCTTCCTCCCTCTTCTTTCATCTCTTTCCGTTTCCCTCCCTCCACTGACATGTGTGGAGCTCGTTCTGTGCCAGGCACTGTGCGGAGGGCCCAGGGTATGAACTCTGACCCCGCCCTCCCTCCCCTGGTCTCCTCTCCACGTATGTTCTCCTGCGGTCGCCGAGCATTAGAAGCATTAGAAGTAGTTCTATACTTGTCTGTCTTCCGGAGGAGGAGGTAGCTTCTAAAGGCCAGAGTCCTTGCCCTGGAGCTTCTGAATCCAACATTGCCCTAGCAGAACTTTATGGAATTGAATTCAGATATGTAAGCAGATAACCGTATAAAATGTGATTAGTGATATTTGAGAGAGTTGTGCACAGAGTGCTGGGCAACACAAAGGGCAGGGTGAACAACTGCCAAAGGCAGCCGCAGGGCCTCCCCAGGGGTGTCATCTGAGCCGTCTTGAAAGATGAGAAGGTGTTTGCCAGACAAATGGGGCTTGGGGTGGGGGCACACAATCTCCAGAGGTCACACCTATGTGAATATGTTTCTTGGGAGGAGGCTGTGATCCTCTAAATCCTGCCCTTTCTTTCTCTAATGAAACTTCAGAAAATAACTCCGTGGTTGGCCACTATCTCTGGATCAAGCCCATGGACAGCATAGGCATCTCTTCTAGAAAGTGATAAGCCTGTTTCTTCTAGGGGCTAAAGGCCACGCCCCACCAAAAAATTCTGTTGAATTCCTTATCTCTAAACTGCCGAGTGTTTTAATCTTCCTTCTTCATGTTGAAACAAACGTTTAAAAAAAGTTCCTTTTCTAAATCGGTTTGAGTGGAGCCAAGATTTCACTCTGATAATCCTTTCACCATTTCAACAAATGTGTGTTGAATGCCTCCCCTGCTCTGGAGTCTCGGCTTACAAAGAACGAACAGTGAGCTAGTTTTTGCTCCCAAGGAGACTAAAACTGACACCAAACAGGAAGCTAAAGTAGCACAGGGATGGTCCTCCTTGAGCATTTACTATTAACGCGTAGTCTTCATGCAGAGTTGGTATTGAAACTTTTTGGAGTAGGTGACTCCAATTCTGAACTGAAGTTTAGGGGTCCAAGGAACAATCAAGAAAGCCACCCTTACCACTAGAAGATTAGCCAGGAAAAGCAAAAAAACATCTTTAGTCTAAAAGTTTACTGAGTATGTATTTTAAGGAACCTCAGAAAGTCCACTCCATGCAGAAAGATACCCCAAAAGGAGCACATAAGATAAAGTTTTATATTCAGTATTTGGTTATATATACTTCTATGTCTTATTTTCTTGAAAGACTTCATTTATTTATTGAGAGAGAAACAGAGATAGGGCATGAGCAGAGGGAGAAGGAAAAGCAGACTCCCCGCCGAATGGGGAGCCCAACACCGAGCTTGATCCCAAGACCTGGAAATCATGACCAGAGCCAAAGACATGACTGACTGAGCTGCCTAGGCACCCCTACTGTATTCTACTTTATTTATTTTTCTAAGGAGGTTTCATGTCTAGCAAGGAGCCCAACATGCGGTCCAAACCTATGACCCCAAGATTTAGACCAGAGCTGAGATCAAGAGTAAGGTACCCAAACAGCTGAAACCCAGGTGCCCCAATACTTGTGTATTTTAAAAACATGTCATTTGATGTTCGTTTATTTGCCATAAATTTTGGTGTTTTTGTAAGGACTTCAGAATTTTCTGGAACTGGTACACCAATATATACTTTGATGATTGTGCAAAGAAGTGGCTTACCAAGGTTTGTCTTACGTTTCCAGTAGGGAACTGCTTAGTTCTGGGATAGATAGTGCCTGTGATCACCCGGTACCACCACTCTGAAACGCCCTCCTTCTCTTCTCTCTCTTCCCCTCAGCCTCCCTGGCCTTAAAAGACAAAATCAGATGCCAGCTCTTTCATAATCCGTTCTCTGACACCCCTTGCTTCCCAGAAATTACTCATTTTCTTGCCTCCAGACTTCCATAACAGCTCATTCTGCCCCCGTATATGCACACAAAACATACGTTTTTGTTTGTAAATGTCAACCCGGTTTATACTTTTGTTATATCCCATATGAAATGATAATTTCCTTGGAATCAGTAATATATTCTTTTGTCTTTATATCTCATCCCTTCTTCCCTCTTCCAGTACCTGTTACATGAAGAGCTATAATGGACACTCAATAATAATTCACCGAAATGGCATCAGTGGATGGAATTTCAGTCTAGATTAGTGAATGTCGGCATCCTTCTGGATGCCATCGTCCATAGCATAAATCCTTAAACCATTGTTTCCCAAACTAAGTTCCAGTTCAATAGCCCGTACAAATGTCTAAGGTCAGAACTTATGGAAAATTCTAGTTAAACAAAGTTAAACAGGATTCTTTACCGTAGGACTTCCTAAATTGTAGGCACTGAGAGGGAGATAGAGTGAATGATGTTTCCCAAAATTATTTGACCAGAAAAACCATGATAATTATCTGAATTATCTGTATATTAGTTTCCTCTCGCTGTTGTAACGGATTCCCTTGAAGTTAGTGGCTGAAAGCAATGCAAGTTCTGGAGGTCAGAAGTCTAAAGTGAGGTAGTAGGGCAATATTCCTTTTGGATGCTCAAGGGGGAGAATCCCTTGCCTTTACCTTTTCTGGCTTCTAGAGACTGCCTAATTCCTTGACCTCTGACTTCTTCCTCCCATCCTTAAGGCCAGCAATGTGGTGTAGGGGGTAGAAAAATGTTTCCTTCTAGGTTCTTTGCCTGGTTTAATAATGGAATGGACATAAGATAGATAAACAGGAAAGAAAACAAATTTGGTTTCATACGTCCTGGAGCCCCCTGAAAACATGAGACTCAGAGAAGTAACCAGAGGAAGCTTCTGCACCTCTTAGACAAACAATAAACTTGTGAAGAATTGACAGAACAAAAGGTCTGGATTTGGGGTACCAAATTAGTGAAAAAGTAACCAAGGTTGTTTATACAGCTTCTTGGCCCTAACTTGCCTCCCTGGCTAACTTGTAGAAGTCTTGAGGTAATACGTTTCGAATCTTGTACCTTCCTGGCATTTGGAGGGTACCCTTCACATGAGAGATTTATTTCCTGCTTTCAGGGGCGACACACAGGAGAGTTAAGAGTGTCCTTCTTGCACTGACTATCCCCCAAGTAACTTTAATTCAAAATAATCAATATGCGAAAATGGCATATTCGAGGTGCCATAGTTTCCCGTTCACTAGCATCTTCCAGTCTTTCTCTGACCCCTGCTTCTGTCAGCATCCCTCTTCCTATGACTCCTGACACTCTTGCCTCTCTCGTAAGGGTCCTTGGGATTGCAGTGGGCCTACCTCAGAAATCCAGGATAATCTTCTCACCTCAACATCCTTGGCTTAATCATGTCTGCAAAGCCCCTTTGCTATGTAAGGTAACATGTTTACAGGTTCTGGGGATTAGAAAGTGGCCATCTTGGGGTGGTTCAATCAGTCAACTACTTGCTTTCCGCTCAGGTCATGATCCCAGGGTCCTGGGATCAAACCCCACATCAGGCTCCCTGCTGAGTGGGGAGTCTACTTTTCTTTCTCCCTCTTTCTCTCAAGCCTGCTCATGCTCTCTCTTGCTCCCTCTACTTTCTCTCTCTCTCAAATAAATAAGATCTTAAAAGAAAGAAAGAAAGAAAAGAAAGAAAGAAAGAAAGAAACAGATGATAAAAGCTGTACAAATTATAGAGATCAGAATTTTAGAGGTGCCTGTGTGGCTTAGTCACTTAAGCATCCAACTCTTGATCTCAGCTCAGTTCTTGATCTCAGGGTTTTGAGTTCAAGCCCTGCGTTGAACTCTATGCTGGTCATGAAATCTACTTTAAAAAAATAAAATTATTTTTTTAATTTTAAATTTATCTAAGTTTAAAATTTTAAATTTATATAAGTTTAAAATTTATAGGAATGCAGAGAAAGTAATACTTAATAAAAAATGTGGTTGGTATTTGAAAAAGTAGAAGAAAGTTAAAAAAAAAAGACATTATGGTATTAGGACAGTTTAGGTGATTACTTTCACCAGGTAGGAAGACGGGTGCCAAAAGAACCTATGGGCATAGCTAGAAAAGCAGATGGAATTTGATTTTTGTAAAGAAATAGAACTTAAAATGGAAACTTGTTATACCTGGCAAAGCAGGAGAGTAACATTCAACCTTTATATAAATTTAAATGTTTCAAAAATCATTTTTGCCTTAGTTTGTCAATCCAAGATCATTTTTTTCCTAATATACAACCTCTTTGAGAACGAATATTTGCAAAATTTGTTGAACTACTTGGAAAATAGTATGGGAACAAAAGAAAACATTATCATGATTATTGTTCTATTTTATAAGCCTACTATTCTTTTAGCTTAAAAACATTATAAGAAATTAGGCTATAATAACAATACAAATTTTTGGATATCAGAGAGCATTTTGATACAGAAGAGATAAGATGTGGGAAGGAGTGTATTTGGCAAGGTAGAGTTTTCTTCTTCATAGTTTGGGAGTTCTGTAGTTTCCTCTAGTGTAAACACTGACTCCGTTAATACTGAAAGGGAAAGCCTCCATGAACTAATTCTACCTTTCCCTTTTAGGTGTGAGGAGTGCAGTAAATTTCTCCCCCTTGGCAGGGGTCAGCAGTTTAATGGAGACTGTAATTCTGTGAATGTGCCGTTTTTATAGACTGTGAAATGCAATAATAATTTCAGTGTTTTTATTACAGGTATCAGTTTGTTTTCCCCCATCTATTCCATTTTATTACAAATTATATGCATCCGTATGATGAAGGGTAATGTGTTTTCTTTCGTTGAAATGGAAGGTATAGGACAGAATTGATGATATAAATGTGGGGGGATTTGTTGGTTTTGTTTGCTTTTTACAATTTCGTAAGTTTGCTCTCACAGATTGCATGCTGTACTTTTAATTTCAGTAACGTTTAACAAACTCATGGCCATGGAGGAAATTAAACTCACACAGAATGTCCATAATGAGACTCTGGGTGCTGTTGCTTCAGGTACGGTACTGAGTGGCTACTCTGAGCGGCAAATTAAAGAGACAAAAGCCATCTTCTCCTTACTGCTTCTAGTGTACAGAACTACTCGGATTTAACCATAAATTACTTGTACAGTAACCTCAACTGCCTGGGACACAGCAAGGCAAAGGCAGCTAAAACAGATGCCATTCATCCTCCAAACTCCAGGGGGAGCTTCTTAGACTTTCGCCTGACACCTAGTGATTCTCTCTATACATACACTTCTATCCTGCTAGAGCATTTAATCTCCTCTTTCACAGGCACACGAAGCACAGATTTAAAAGGAAAAGGAATTATGAGAATCAGACTCACCAACTAGTAAGAAGTGACAGTTAAACACACGAAAGAAGGAGGCAGAATACTTACTTTAAAATGGGCACAGAAATGTTTTAAGGCACAGGGCACTGATAGGAACAGACCATCTTTAATGCGTCCCTTAAGACATCACTTTATTGCCTTGAAACTAATAGCAATGGCCCTGAGGCCCCAGGAACAGTTTACATTCTATTCATGTACAATGTATTATAGAAAAATTTCTGTTCAAAATGCTTTTATTTTTGGTGATACTGAAAGGAATAACATTTAGTTAACCTCATCCTTCAATAATACCATATAAATAGAAATTGTCATAATATATTGCATTGAAGGAGCCCTCAAATACATCTGTTTTTACTACTAGTGATCAGAATATTTTGACTTTAAATTCTCGTTTCATTTTTTTCTCCCAAAATTCCTTCCAATGATGTACGTGGAAACCAACAGTGATTGGATTTACCCCACCTTTCTTGGCAGAGATATATAGGATCTGTGTATACTAATTCATTCTTGCTGGTGGATTTCCTAGGTATTATGTCTTTTTGTTTTGTTTTATCTGGAGCAGTTTCTCTCCTTTAAGAAAAATAGGTTTAAAATAGCTTATTTGGATTTTATAAACTTTCCTCTTTGGGAAGGTAGAAATCAAAATTAGGGAAAATGAGAGCTTTGGAAGACATTCTGCATTATGCCTGTGCTGAACTTTTCTTTTTCCCTTTTTGCCCCCACTCAGTAATACAGGCCCTCTGGCCAGTATGGCTTGCCAGTGTGTGAGAGTGTGGCCCCAGAGAAATATTCTGGGACTCACGTTATAAACCTTGTACTGTATCCCTAAGGGAGGTTACAAAGAAATTTATTAGACCTTCCTAGTTCCTTATTATTTAGAGTAAGGTTTTTTGGGGGGGGGCCAGGGGAGAATGTTTTTCTTTTTTTCTTGATTATGCGGCTCCCTTGACAGCATTATCTTTCCTCATTAGAAACCATCGCTTTATTTTGCCGTGTGGCTCATCTTCGCAATTCTGTGATTATAAAGTTGATTTCTCAAGTATTTCTTATCCAAACTCCAAATAAACCAGGCCTCATTATAAGCTGTTATTTCTTTAAATCATGAGAAATTATGTAGTCCATTTGACCACGAGCCTCGAACAGAAGGTATAGGACAAGGCACCTTCCCCAAAGTGAATTTGTGTTATTGTAGGTCTTTGACATTAGAAGTTCACTCTGGCATTTAATCAGGGAAGAAACAGACACATAATGATCTGTCTCATTCCTACTCTCCTGTAATACAGCAAGATATTTGTCTAAATGTCCCTTAGATGGGATAGGAGGTAGTAGTTAATATGGAAATAGGAAAAAACAGTATGCCCTGAACCGCTTTGTACCTTTGATGAAGTAGATCACAGAACCTTCAAAAGCAGAATTCTCACTCTCTACTTAATGCGAGTTTATTATCTAATTGTGCCAGGCATTGTGCTCTATATGACTTCACAAGTAACACTTTTCTTAGAGCCATGGCCATGTCCTTTTAGTGCCCATAAAATAGAACAAGAAAATGTGTCCCTTCCCCCTGCTGACTTAAAAAAAAAAAAAAAAAGACAATAAAACAAGACTGAATAGAGGATTGGTACCCTTGAAGTTGAAGGGAAAATAAAAGGCATAGAGAAAATAATATACTTTAAAATGAGACCAAAGTATTAACCTTAGGTGACTCGTTTTTGTTTTGATGGGTAGTGATTCAAATTTAATAAAACCTGAGCAGCCGTAGATCACCTAAGTTCAATCAAAATTTTCCAACCTTTTTCATTCTTCAGGTGGATTCCTTCATATTTTTTCAGCTTCTGGGTTATTATTTGTTTGCATTTTTTCAGGGCCCCTTCTCACCTCTGTCAGAACAGAGTGGCAGTTTGGGAAGGTCAGTCCCCACAGCTTGATGTATAGTGGGCAAAAGAAATCCTTAATGAAAGTTGATTTCCAGTCACAGATGTCCCTTCTGAGTTACATGGTCATGGGAAGATGATCTGGAAACACAGTCAGTTGAACGAGATAGAGCCCCCCAAAAGACTTGTATCAAGGTAGCAAACTAAAAGAAGAAATGTGAAATTCTGCGGGAAATATTGTTTAAGTCTTGTTTCATGTTTTTAGCAGTACCTTAATTTAGGTGTGAGAAACAGGCTTAGCTAAAAAGAACCCAATATTTCCTTATGCCCTTAGTTTGAAATCTAACCAGTATTTAAGGATTTCTTCCTGAGGATTTCTCAAGTTTCTTTTCAGGATGAGGCATTTTCCTACCTGAGCTTTCAACAACAGATTTTATAACACTTGGAGTTAACTTAAACTTGTAAGATCCCATATACCAGACTGCCATAACATAGAAATATTCTTTTGTTTCCATTCATCATTTGGGAATAAAAATGGATCTTATTTTTATGTATCTTCTTGAAGAACTGAAAAATTAAAGATACATTCAGAAGTCTATTTTGATCCTTTTTTTATAGTAGAACAGTTCACTTATATCTTACTGATTATTATGCCTTCTTGTTTAGCACTTTAGATGCAATATTTGTAAGTTCTCCCTTTTTTAGCTTAGCCTTCAAATAGAAAGTTCTAAAGAATAGCTAGTCCCCAGAAAGTTCTTGTCCATTAGAGTACACTGGTGATAAATGGAATCAATTTATTCTTAGTGACTTTTTAATTAACCTAGAACTTAATTTTTTTATATGAAAGTTCAATGCAATGCAATTTTCAGCCAGGACTCCAGAACCTGAGCCAGAGTAGAAAGAGAAAGAATGAATATCTAAGATACTGTCCCTCTCAATCTTAATATTGTTAATTCTACTAAGTGTAGTGGAAGCATAGATCACTCTACTACACAGGCTCAAGAAGTTGCCTTAGGATCAAAGTCACACAGAATTTTTTGAATATGCTGACACAAATTTCACTGATCCTTTAAGAAGCCACATTCAGCTACTTATCAGATATTGTGGCCAAGAACAAGGGGTTGCAAAGAGGTTTGTCTGTGCTATAACTTTTATGTATTCTACTGCCTTCCAGAATTCTTAACATAAAATAGTGGGAAATTAAAAACCGCATCGTAGTATTTTCTTAAAATATACTTTATTTGCTTAGAGCAGTTTTAGTTTTATTAGCAAAATTGAACAGAAAGCAGAGTTCCCATATATTGCCTGCCCCTGCAATGCAGTATTTTTAACTTTAGAATTTTACTTTTATAAAGATCACAACTTTATTGAGAAATAATACACATGTCATGAATTTACCTTTTTAAGGTATACAGTTCTGTGCTTTTAGTACATTCATGGAGTTGTGCAACCATGACCACTCTAATTTCAGAATTAAAACTTACTTCTAAATGATGAAATTAAAATACCATTTAGAGAATTTAAAGAAGAGAAAAAATAATCTCCCAAACTCACCATTCTAACCAAATATTTGTCATTTTTTGATAAATTTTATTCTGTTTTATTTTTTTTATTGTTTTTAAAATAACACATCCAGGTATTTTTACAAAGGATGATGGGAGTGTTCTGTGCCGTTATTTCCAAGTTTTCTGGTGGGAGTGGACGGCTCTGTCTCTTTAAGGCTGCTCACAGTGTGATGCGGAGTGCCGTGATTCTTACTGCTCTGTGTACACCTGAAATTTTTCAAATGAAAAAAATAACTTCATGGTTGTGTATGCTGTGGTGTGTTGCTTTTCACTAAGCTGTCTCTTGGTATTTGAACATTGCAAAGCCCTGTTAAAGCTTTATACTTTGGGTCATTCGTAACAGGTGACATCTTTTTTTTTCCCTCCAGTGTTCCAAGATTTACTGTTTATGCACCACACCCACTGCTCCATGCAATATGGCATCTTTTATTCTTTCTTTCTAGGATGTGAGAGCAATGAAAGATTAAATTAACTAATGAGGCCATTGTGTTCTTAGATGCTACTGTCCCTTCAGTGTAAGGGCAGCCTCAGGCCCGGGCCTCATGAAGAAGGGACTCAGCTGACATCAGTGGGGGGCACTGAGCCATGAAGTGTATAAAAGCAAACAGTAAGAGAGACAGTGAAAACGTAGGCATGGATATGAGCACATTTACAGAAGTTTCACAAGCGACCAAAAATTGTAAGAAAAGATGTTCTGGGATGTGAATGAAAAAACTTCTTTTGGAATCAGATTAAGAGCATTTGGAAAACACTGATAATGTTATATGCAATAAAGGATGCGAGAAATGGGGTACTCCTATGTTATGAGAGTATAATTGGTCAGACTTGTAAGAGGCTAATTTGATGGCATTTATTTAAAATTTAAAATGTCTATTCTCTTTAACTGAAGAATAACACTCTTAAGAATTGTGCAGAAGTAGGGGCGCCTGGGTGGCTTAGTTGGTTAAGGGTCCAATGTGATCTCAGCTCAAGTCTTGATCTCAGGGTCATGGGTTCCAGACCCACAGTAGACTCCACACTGGGCATGGAGCCTACTTAAAAAAAGAATTTTGCAGAAGTAATAGCATTGTATATAAAAATGCATATACAGACATATTCATTGAAGCCATATTTGCAATGGTAAGAAACAATCTATTGCTCAGCAATAGGAGAATTGGCGAAATAAATCACGGTTCAGATAGCCATTAAGAAGAACAAGGTTCATGTGTATTTGTGTGTGTATGTGATGCCCTATGTAGATGTACATGATATACTTTCATGTGAAAAGATGAAAATTGTATATCTCCCTTTTATTTTAAAAAGTGTATTGTAGATAAGTTTGTTCATATATAAGAAAACTGGGGTTGAGGGATATTTTGCTTTTATTTTATTTTTTCCTACCAACTGGATCATGAATGATTTTTACTTTTCTTTTTTTTGTGTTTTTCAATCCCCACATTTGAAAAATTATGTGACTTTCCCAGGCTTTCAAAGATGAGAAAATGGAGCAATTTGAGCTAAGCTATCAAAGTAGTGCCAATTAGAAGTTCTTAAGGAACCAGCTTTAGTGAATAGGTAAATTTGGTTTCTAATTAGTATACTAGCAGTTTAGGGACCCCTGCCTGGCTCAGCCAGTAGAACATGTCACTCCTGATCTCAGGGTCATGAGTTCAAGCCCCATGTTGGGTATAGAGAATACTTAAAAAGTAAAATCTTAAAAAAACCCATAGTGTATCAGTAGTTTATATGGAAAAAGATCTTTCTAAAATATGTGGAAATAGTTTTTACTCAGGTTAAACCTTTTGAATTTTTGTTTTTTCTAATCATAAAATATTATGAGACATTTTGAAGATAAATAAGAATCTAAAGAAGATTAAAAAAAAATCCTTTCTATTTTGGGCACTTGGATGGCTCAGTCAGTTAAACATCTGCCTTCAGCTCAGGTCATGATCCTGGGGTCCTGGGATCGAGCCCTGCATCTATCTCCCTGCTCAGTGAGTAGCCTGCTCCTCCTTCTCCCTCTGTCCCTTCTTCTGCTTGCACTTGTGGGCCTCTGTGCGTGCTCTCTCTCTCCCTGCAAGCAGAGGGAGTGCAGAGGGAGAGAGAGAATCTCAAGTAGACTCCCCGCTGAGCTCAGAGCCCAACCAGGGGACTGGATCCCACAACCCTGAGATCATGACCTGAGCCAAAATCAAGAGTCAGACCCTTAACCAACTGCACCACCCAGGTGTATCCCCCTTTTAAAGATTCAAATAAATAAATAAAATCTTTTAAAAAATTCTTTATAATTCTATCACTTGGAGATAAAGTAGGCTAAGTCTTAAAACCTCACTTGTGCTATCATTTTGAAATTTCAAAAGAATTTATTTTCACTCTAATCACTTGTCTCATTGCTGATAGTGGGGGGATACTTATGATCTTAATGAAATTTCCTGAATATTTCCTATCAAAAAATTAGCCTTGGGGCGTGTGGGTGGGTGGCTCAGTGGGTTAAGCCTCTGCCTTCAGCTCAGGTCATGATCTCAGGGTCCTGGGATCGAGCCCCACATCAGGCTCTCTGCTCAGTGGGGAGCCTCTCTCTTTCTCTCTCTGCCTGCCTGCCTCTCTGCCTACTTGTGATCTCTGTCAAATAAATAAATAAAATCTTTAAAAAAAAATTAGCCTTGGTAGTATTGCACGTTGTAATAAAAGTTTAAAAAGTTGGGCGCCTGGGTGGCTCAGTTGGTTAAGCAACTGCCTTCAGCTCAGGTCATGATCCCAGAGTCCCAGGCTCAAGTCCTGCATCAGGCTCCCAGCTCCATGGGGAGTCTGCTTCTCCCTCTGACCTTCTCCCCTCTCATGTTCTCTCTCACTGTCTCTCTCTCAAATAAATAAAATCTTTTTTAAAAATAGTTTAAAAAGTTAAAAGAGAAGGATAAAACTGCTGAAGGGTAATAGAGAAGGAGAGGAGGGCAGGTGAGTCCGACAATCAAATTTTCTCATTCTTAAAAGAAGTATCTGTGATCAAACTAGTCAGTGAAGAAATTTCTCTTTGTTTCTCCCTCCTGCTGTCCTCAGCTAGCAGTCAAGCATCCCCGCATAGGATGGAAGGGACCATCACTGAGCTGGAGTACTTGTTTTATTTGGTACCTGGGAGTAATCCTCTGAGGGCCCCGAATCCTCACAGTCTTTTCATACTTGCAGGAGGAACAACTAGGTTACAAAATTAACCACCCTGAGCTGCTCACTCCTGGTAGCAGGCCCTGGGTGCTCTGTTGTTACCAGCCCACGGATTATAGGCGGGCCTGGTCAGTAGCTTCTTGAGGTTCCGTTGTCCCTCCTCCCTCAAGGCAAGAGTTGCATATTGAACTGTGCTCCCAGAGGCTGCAACGTTGAGCGGTTTCTAAATCCTCAGCCCTTTACTGTGCCACCTTTACCTTAAGGAATGGCCACCTAATCCGTGGGGTCCAGTGCAAAATGAAAATGTGGGGCACCTTGTTCAAAAACCAAGAAGTTTAAAACAGTACAAGCAGAACACTAGAGCAAGCACGGGGCTCTTTGGGACTCTCCGGGTTACTCTGGCTCTGCTCACCTTAGCCTCACCTCCTAACCCAGGGGTACCCTGATACTGAGAGAGTGTGCATGCTTAGTCCCTCCAATCCTTCTCCTTACATTTTTTGAGATCACCTAGTACTTAACTCCGTACAGGGCTATAGATCTTCTAATTCTTGAAACAGAATGCTCTTTGAGAATGAGGGACAGGTGTTGTAAGGGAAAAAAATGGTTTTTCTCACTATCCTCCTTGGTTCTCTACCTGGGGCTCTCTAAATTAGACTGACGAAAAAAAAAACCAGATTAATGGGGGGAAAAGGTTTATTTTTTTTAGATTTTATTTATGTATTTGAATGAGAGGGAGAGCAATCATGCAAGGCAGGGAAAGAGCAGAGGGGAGGGAAAGGGACAAGCAAACCCCACATTGAACACAAGCCCATCAGGGGGCTTGATCTCACAGCCCCCAAGATGATGACCTGTGCCAAAACCAAGAGTCGGACGCTTAACTGACTGAGCCACCCAGGTGCCCCTGAAAAAAAAGTTATTTAATGTGTGTATCACATTTAGAATGGGAGTACTCAGAGGCAATAACTTTAGGGATGGTTAGAATTTGATTTTCTATACCATCTAGGAACAGGACAATAAATATTTAGAGACATGACAAGACAAAGGAAAAGGACTTTGAATTCTAGGGGTGGCAAATTGCGGGAAGGCAAATTATAGAGAGAAACTAATGAAAGATAAAAGCTAGTTAGTAATGTTTGTTACATAGATTCTTTTGGTGCCATATCTAGGCTGATAATGATTTAAGTTGTCTCCAGTCCTTAACTTTTGTCCTTCCTGGTAGAAAAGGGAGGGAGGATACCTTTGTAAATATTTGTCTTGCTTCTAGACAAAGAAGGGAAGGGCAGAGAGCTTTTTTTTGTATCTCCTTCTCAGTGGCCTTCCGCTCAAAATAATCCTAAAATAATGCTAACATGGCATATTCTGGAGTTGGCATAATCTGCTATCCTACAGTGTCCTCTCCAGGCAGATGCGGCCCCATGGGCCCATGATTCAAAACCTTGTACATGGTCCAAAAAATTGCCCCTCTATCAGGCAGACACCATCCTGTGCTGGAGCCCCTGGCCTGGGACATGACGAGCACCTTCGTTCACCTCCAGCACACTTGGCTGGGTGTCCTTATGGAGGGAAACGCCTGCATAACCCTACACTTTTACCGGGCCTACCTGGCGGGTTCCTTGACACGGAGTGGCAAGATCAATAAGCTAGAATGTCCTTTCTTTTTTTTTTTTTTTTTTTAAAGATGTATTTATATGAGAGAGAGAGAAAGAGAGAGAAAGTGTGTGCTTAGGGTGGAGGAGGAGAGGGAGAGAGCGTCTCAAGCAGACTTTGCACCGAGCATGGAGCCTGAGCGGAGCTTGATCCCATGACCCTGAGATCACAACCTGAGCTAAAACCAAGAGCTGGATACTTAACGGACTGCTCCACCCCTGTGCCCTTGTCCTTTTTTTCTTAATACGATAATCCAGATCCCTTCATTTGGGTTCCTTGAGTACTGCAGCTTCTCTTGTTTATACTCGAGGCTGTAGCTCTTTGCACTTTTTTGGGTTTTTTTGCTCATACATATTTAAAATTCCTCTTCTTATGATTAAAATGGTCTGTTATTGGGATCTGGCAATCCTTCTCCCCAGCTTCCCTGAATGAGCTGCTTTAGTAGTAGGCAGACAGATCCACTCAGCTCTTCTCTCATTCTGTTCTAATTTGGTGATTTTTTTTAGGTCTCACTTCTAAGTGAGATAACACATGTTTAAAAAAGGAAAAATTTCAATGAAATATAAAAGAGAAAAGTGAATCATCATAATCCTTTTGGTTTTTTTTGTGATTATTGGCTAGCTTTGCCTGAGAGTAAGCCGGGGAAAGGTGAGGACTGAGGTAAATCAGGTCTTCAGAGTTTTTAAAAATTTTTTAAGTTGGGTGCTGACATTAAAAATTAAAAGGACATTAGATTTCCTTCCTTTCTCACACCCACCAAAAGTAAATGATGCATACACCGAGGGTTATGGGAGATGGAATCCCTTCATATTGGCTTGGTTTGGAAGGTTTGGAAACCCTGCATTTGTGCCCACTGTGAAGTTCTAGCCGGGTCGCAGAAGCGCTGAGCCTCCACACACCTGTCTCGCTTGCTGTCCAGACTACGGTAGCACCACGGAGTGGTTTGACGTGGGGCAGAGACTGGGGGAAGGTACTTTCTAAGAGCCAAATCATCCAGGACCGATGACCAAGCCCCCCATGTACTGTTCTAAACTCTTCTGTAACCCATGTAAATGTTTTGTTTGTCTGCATGTCTGTTTGTGAGTATAAGCATGGGTGTGTTTGAGTGTGCAAGTGTGTGTGTGTGTGTGCATAGATGTGAGCATGTTGGGAAAAGGGCTGGAAGTTAAAAGTCCAGTATTTATTATAGAAAAACATACTTTATTTTCTAGCGTAGATTCTCAGATTTGTTTCAGATTTGTTTGCCCTCTCTGATGGCAAAAAGTCAGGGTCTGTCATTTTGAAACATTCCAGTACTCCTGTGGCTCAGTATTGTATCCAGGAACTTCCATCTGAGATATTCCCTCTGATCAGATGTATATGCAAAGGCATATGAGATCTGTTCTTACTCAGCTTTTCCCTACATAAATGCAGATTTTATAAGCATATGAGATACTCATCCCTGAAAATATTTAAAGCAGATTGGAAGAATATTTCCTTTGATTTTTATTTGAAAGGAAAAACTTCCTTTTACTCTTTTATATTGTTTTGTTCCTAATGAAAGAATTGGTTCTCTAGGTTAGTGTGAATTAATAATAATAGTGTAAATAATAGTATGAATAATTTTTTTTAAACCGGTCAGGATATAAACTTGACCATAAAGAGCAGTACTGAAAATAACATTAAGTTATATCCAATGGATATTTATTTCTGTCTTGTAACAGCTTAAGTTCAAGACAGTATAGTGGCTTTCTCAATGAGGACATGTGGGACCTAAGTTCCTTCTTTTTGTTCCTTGGCCAGCCCTAGTGTGTGTTTTCCACCCTTTTAAACACACTTCCTGGAAGTTGATTATATCTCATTATCTAGAACTTAGCTACAGGCTTTTTTTTTTTTTTTTAAGATTTTATTTATTTATTTGAGAGAGAGACAGTGAGAGAGAGCATTAGCGAGAAGGTCAGAGAGAGATGCAGACTCCCTGTGGAGCTGGGAGCCGGATGCAGGACTCGATCTCGGGACTCCAGGATCATGACCTGAGCCGAAGGCAGTCATCCAACCAACTGAGCCACCCAGGCGTCCCTGGCTACAGACTTTTTAGCAGAGAGCCAGGTAGCCGGCTAAAACTGGAGTTTAACATTTCATTGAGGAAATGGAGAACGGATACTGGGGCATAGCTGTCCGTCCCTGTCACACTTGTCTTTGAATCATGCTCTGCTCATCACATTCTCAACCCAGCCCAGTAAATGTTATATGACATATTTTGCTTATTAAGAAGTTAGACATGGGGGCGCCTGGGTGGCTCAGTCAGTTAAGTGCTGCCTTCAGCTCAGGTCATGATCCCAGAATCCTGGGATCGAACCCCACATCGGGCTGCCTGCTCAGCAGGCAGCCTGCTTCTCCCTCTCCCTCTCCCTCTGCCTGCTGCTCTGCCTGTTTGTGCTCTCTAGCTCTCTGTCAAATAAATAAATAAAATCTTTAAAAAAAATTTTTTTTAAAAAGAGGTTAGACACAAACATCTGACTTAAATTGCCAGTGGCTTCTATTATCCAAGTCAATTTTAACCATTTACCAGTGGCTTTCAGTGGTACTGTGTTAAGAAAGATTGTAGAGCTGTATTTGCACTGAGAAGAAAAATAATTACATGATCAATAAGTGACACCTGCTCTTGGAACAGGATAGAAGAATAATGTCACGTGTTATTTATCCTCAGTCTGAATTCAGGGAACAGCTCCTATTAAGTCATAGATTTTAACCTGTGTAGCACAGTTACAGATGTCTTACTTTTCCCCAGTGATTCATTCCACTGCCACCAAGTAGGGTCTAAAATGGGGGTTGGGCTGGGACTTTATGTATAATGGAAATACCACTTACTAGTGGAAAGGAAGGTTTAATTGAAGGACCAATTGAAGTAGATTTTTAGAATACTCAGGGAAACCTGAGGGCGCCAAGAAAGCCGCCATCATGTGATCATATGCGGGGAAGAAAGGGTGAAAGAGAGATTGGTAAGAATCAATTAGTTTTCTTCTTGTTCTGAATTTGTTTATATGGCTGAGTTAGTAGTTTAGAATGCAGTATATATGCTGCCTTGGTTTGCTTTATCTTTCTGTGTATCTTTTCTCTTTCACTAGATTATGAGCTCTTGAGAAACAAGTCTAAACGTGACACCCCTCTGTGTCCCTGACAGTTTCTAGCACATCATACACAAAGAGGGAACACAGGGGCGCCTGGGTGGCTCTGTGGGTTAAAGCCTCTGCCTTTGGCTCTGGTCATGATCTCAGGGTCCTGGGATCGAGCCCCGCATCGAGCTCTCTGCTCAGGAGGTGCCTGCTTCCTCCCCTCTCTCTCTGCCTACTTGTGATCTCTGTCTGTCAAATAAATAAATAAAATCTTTTTTTTTTTTTTTTTTTTTTAAAGAGGGAACATGGTCGGGGTGCCTGGGTGGCTCAGTGGTTTAAGCCTCTGCCTTCAGCTCGGGTCATGATCTCAGGGTCCTGGGATCGAGCCCCACATCGGGCTCTCTGCTCAGCAGGGAGCCTGCTTCCCCCTCTCTCTCTGCCTGCCTCTCTGCCTACTTGTGATCTCTTTCTGTCTATCAAATAAATAAATAAAAAAAATCTTTAAAAAAAAAAAGAGGGAACATGGTCGATATTTGTTGATTGCAGGATTGGATGGTGATCTAGTTAACTGGGTTGTTTTTTTGTTGGCTTTTTGTTTTTTGTTTTTATTCAAGGAGTTTTCTCACTGCATAAGCTTTACTATCCTCAATTTATCTTTCGGACACCGAGTTGAAGGTGACTAAGTGAACTGTACCATTCTGCCGGTGGTTCTGAATGCATTATTGATCAGTAACAGAACTGACTAGCATAAATGGCAGTGGAGGATTTTCTCCCCCTGTTTTACTTGTGTCATCTTGGCAGAAGCGAAGAACAGTATTCAGGCTTCTCCAAGAACTGCATTACAAACATTTGCTGGATAAATGAACATCCTCTTCTGGATGAGAGCAAAACAAGGGGCCAGATCTGGCTGTCCTGATTTTGCTTTCCTTGTTCAGGCCACTGGCGGGAGTCACCCTTGCTCTTGGTTCAGATCCCAGCTCCTCCCTTGCTTGTCTGTAACTGTGGGTGAGTCATGGCAACCTTGCTGGCCCTCCTTTTTCCAATTGTAAAAGAGAGATGAGTCTCTACCAGATGATAGTGCCTTAAAGGACCCTCGGAAACACAGAGCATTGTTGTTGCTATGCTTGTTGCCTGATAACTAATTCATCTTTGCTTCTTCCCTCGACCAAATTTCCTGCTGAGGTAAGTAATGTGGAGAGGGCTTTTTTTTCCCTTCAGCTTTTATTTCCTTTTGTATACGTCGGGCCTTGTAAATGTGGTGAATAAATGCTATTATTATAACCCTTTTTGACAGCTCTGTAATTTAATTGCAATTCACTCTGAACATCTTTTTAAGACAATGATGTGTATTGAAGATGCAGCTGTTCCAATCTCATCTGCTAAACTGACAGGAATTGTTGCAATCAGAGTCCCAACAACTGTGGGAACTTCCGATCTATTCAAAGCCCAATATAGGGGTTTACTCTGTGTGTGCGTGTGTGTGTGTGTGTATGCGCGCATGCATGTGTGTATGCGTGCGGCCACTCTCTGTACCCTGGTTTGACAAAAAGTGAGCGTGGTATTTAGAGAGAAGCATCATTTAAAATTGACCTTTGCATAGTGACGTAAATTATTCTGAAGTAGTAAGATGCTTGGATTTGTTTTCTGTGGTGAGCTAAGCGCTGTACCACCTACTAACATTAGGAGGCATTCCCTCTGTTCACCTGAGCTTGATTCCTGCCGGTATTGGCTGGGGCTTATGAGAATCCCATTGGTCTCCAACTGTTGTGCTAGTTTGTGAGGGCTGCCGTAGGAGAGTACCGTGTACTGGGCGGCTTACACTATAGAAAGTGAAAACAAAAACAAAACAAAACAAAACGAAAACCAGAAAAACTCATTTTCTCACAGTTCTGGAGCCTAGAGCTCCAAATCAAGGTGTTGGCAGGGTTGAATCCTTCTGAGGGCTGTGAGAGAGACTCTGCTTCATTCCTCTCTCCCAGGTTCTGGTAGCCTCGGGTGTTCTCTGGCAAGATAGATGTGTATGAGGAAGATGCAAAAGATTACATTTGAGTAAAAGAAAAGAAAGGAAGTAAAAACTCTTGGCAACCTGCCTGCAGGTGGGGCAGGCAGCCGCTGGTCCCGAGGGCCTCCTCCACGCCAGCACTTTGGTCAGCAGCCATGCCCCGTGGCTTTGTCAGGGCTCCGAGGATTTCTGAGCGCACACTCCCTCACTTGCTCACCAACTCAAATATCCTGTATGTGCAAGAAAAAAAAGGAGTGAGCTTGACCGCTTCCTTTGCTTTCTAGGAGGTTAGCACTGGGATCTAATTAGGAACATGTGTGATTTCTGGTCTCTGCTCTTAATGACCAACTCTTGGCTCTCCATGAACAAGCTCTTCAGCTTCGCTCACCTGCCTAAGAAATTAGACAGTGGGGTTTTAGTTGGTATATGCCTGGGGGAAAGTTGTTCCTATCGTTGTTCCAAAGGAGTCTGATAGCCTGCTGGAGCCTGTTGGAAGAAGGGCACAAGCCTCGCCGCTGCTCTCGATGTGCTGTGTGAGGAATTCAGGATGTGGATTTCAAGGACCATCGGGAATGAAGACAAGCCAATAAATTCATTTCAGTGAACCAGTAATTTTTGTTTACAACCCTGGCTTTTGATTCTCTTTTTGGAATCCCATTCTTTGAATTTAGCATCTTTGGAGAAGGAGCTGGCTTGGCTGAAAGGCATGATAATTCATTTATTAAATACTGACTAGAACAAATAATAGTTATGGCGTGCTGTGACAAGCGCTGTATTATACATTTGAACAGAGGACTCTGAGCCTGATGGAAGCTGCGAATTAGTTCTACTAGGGGAGGCTGGTCCCAGTAAGTTCTGCTTGGGGGAAGTGAGGGCGGACCTCATAAAGTTGGAACATTTTAGGTGGGTCTTAGCTAGAGAAGACACAAGTTCGAAGCAGGGAGATTACCAGGGACAGAGAATAACGTGCTTGATGTATCAGAATCCAGCAGGTGATCCAGTGTGTTTGGGGTTTAGGAATTGTAGCAAGAAGTGATAAGGCAAACCCTGGGAAAAGGGAGAAGTTAAAGCTAGATTGTGAAAGGTACTGAATGTTGTGCCATGCTAGGGAGTTGAACAGGATCCTGTAGGTTTCAGAGACACTGAAAGTTTTTTGTTTAATTGAGGTATAATTGACATCTAACATTGTATTAGTTTTAGGTATACAACATGATTCCATATTTGTATATATTAGAAAATGATTACTACAGTAAGTCTAGTTCACATTTGTCACCATATATAGTTCTAGTTATTTTCTTATGATAAAATCTTTGGGGCACCTGGGTGGCTCAGTGGGCTAAAGCCTCTGCCTTCAGCTCAGGTCGTGATCTCAGGGTCCTGGGATCGAGCCCCTCATCGGGTTCTCTGCTCAGCGGACAGCCTGCTTCCTCCTCTCTCTTTCTCTCTGCCTGCCTCTCTGCCTACTTGTGATCTCTGTCTGTCAAATAAACGAATAAAATCTTTAAAAAAAACCAACACACCTTTGAAGATCCCTCTTAGAAACTTTCAAATACGCAACATAATATTATTAACTATAGTCACTGTGCTGTGTGTTATGTCCCCATAGCTTATTTATTTTATAACTGGAAGTTACCTTTTAATCGCCTTCATTCATATCTTCCTTCCCACCCCACCCCCACCTCTGGCAACCATCCATCTGTTCTCCGTAAGACCTCAGTTTATTTTTATTTTTATTTCACTTAACAAAATGCCCTCAAGGTCCATCCATTTAATTCCCGATGGCAATAATTCATTCTTATTAGTGGCTGAATAACATTCCATTGTAAACATATATACTGTGTTTTCTTTATTCATCAGTCAGTGGACACCTCAGTTGTTTTCATGTCTTGGCTGTTAGAATAACGCTGCAGTGAACTTGAAGATAGCTTTTTGAATTAGTGTTCTCATTATCTTCAGATAAATACCCATGAATCGCTGAATCATGGTGGTTCTACTTTTTTTCGTTGTTGCTTGTTTGTTTTTTTGGTAGTTCTATTTTTAATTTTTAAGGAAACCTCCAAAAGTCTTTAAACATGATTAGATCTGCATTTTAGGAAGATCCTGCAACATTATGAAGATATCACAACAGCCCCATGGAGTATGGATTGGAACGTGCAAGACTGTAGTCAGAAAAATGCATTTGGGGGACGCCTGGGTGGCGCAGTTGGTTGGACGCTCAGGGCGTGATCCTGGAGTCCCGGGATCGAGTCCCACATCAGGCTCCCAGCTCCATGGGGAGTCTGCTTCGCTCTCTGACCTTCTCCTCGCTCATTCTCTCTCTCACTGTCTCTCTCTCTCAAATAAATAAAAAAAAAAAAAAAAGAAAAAAAAAAGAAAAATGCATTTGGAAACTATTGTAATACTCCAGTGAGAAAAGCAAGACACATTACCTTAATCTATGTGCTCAGTATCTCTTCCTGCTGTTAACTTCTTCAGGAGCTTCTACTCAGGAGCTTTTATCATGGTCATTTCAAGGTTAAGAGCTACTGTCCTTTTTTTTTTTTTTTTTTTTTTTAAGATTTTATTCATTTATTTGACAGACAGATATCACAAGTAGGCAGAGAGGCAGGCAGAGAGAGAGAGAGAGGAGGAAGCAGGCTCCCCCCCAAGCAGGGAGCCCGATGCGGGACTCGATCCCAGGACCCCAAGATCATGACCTGAGCTGAAGGCAGCGGCTTAACCCACTGAGCCACCCAGGTGCCCCAACTACTGTCCTTTTTAAAGAAGTTCATTTAATTTTGCTTTCTTTCTTTAATTCTTAAATAAATAATGAATTTCCAAAGGTCAGAAATTCAAGTTTAGAAGGTATAAAGCAAACTCTTCTTTCCATCCCATCCCTAATGCCCAGTTTTCCCTCCTCAGGATACCACTGTGTTTAGTTTTATGTGAATCTCTTTAGAGATTTTTGATGTATACATAAAAAATACGAATCTGTATTCTTTCCTTCCTTATGACAAATGCGTATGACTGTCATACTGTTCTTGCATTTTTTCACTGGAGTATTGTACCCTGAGTGTCCTGAGTGTCGAGTCTCCCATAACCTGGATTTCACTGACAGCATCCCTGCAATGTAGTTTCTTTGTTCTTCTGTTTCTGTAAACTGGTACTTGGATCAAGTCATGATCAGACTTAAGTTGGATTTTTTTTTTACTTGAAGTCTATTTCATAGGTGTCCTTCCACCAGGGGGCAGATAATGTCAGGTTCTAATTTTTTTTTTTTTTTTAAAGATTTTATTTATTTATTTGACAGAGAGAGATCACAAGTAGGCAGAGAGGCAGGCGGAGAGAGAGAGGAGGAAGCAGGCTCCCTGCCGAGCAGAGAGCCCGATGCGGAACTCGATCCCAGAACCCTGAGATCATGACCTGAGCCGAAGGCAGCGGCTTAAGCCACTGAGCCACCCAGGCGCCCAGGTTCTAATTTTTTGTGTGTGGCTGCTGGTACATTTATGGTTAAATTTTCAGCATTTTAATCTTTGCTCAGCTTGGAGTTTTTCTTGGTGTATGGTGTGGATATTGGTTCCAAATTTATCTTTTTCCAGTTGGCTCTCCAGCTCTGCAAACAACATGTATTGAATGGTCTTTCCCCACTGATTTAAGATGCCATTTTTGTTGTATATTAAATTTCAAAATGTATTTGGATCTATTTTCTGGGCTTTTCTAGTCTCCTATGGATCTGTATATTCATGCAGTAGTTTCATACTGTTTTAATTATTGAGAGGCTATAAAAATCTTAGTATCTGGTAGGACTGGTTTTGCCTTAATACTGTCCTATCTCGGAGCTTTTCCCACTGTTCTTTTCTACTGAAATTGCATTTGACTTCTAGGTAAAGTTCAAGAGAATGATATCTTCATGATGTCATATTTTCCTGTCAATAGCATGGTGTGCCTTTCCATTTGGTCACTTGCCTGTCCTTTAAAGGTGGCTTGAAGTTTTCTTCCCATATTCCTTCATATTCTTAGTAAGTTTATTCCTTGGGATTTTGTTGTCTTGGCTGTTATTATAATTGAGGTCTTTTCATCCATTATATCTTTTATTTATTATTTATGAAGCTGTTGATTCATACTCCATCAGGCTCACTGAATTCTGTTCTATTTTTGTAGTTTTTAGGTGACTTTCTTGGGTTTTTCCTCATGTCATCTGTAAATAGTGATGGTTTAACCTATTTTACCCCAGTCTTTTATTCATCATTCCTTTCTATTGTGTTGACTAAACCTTCCACTTACTTAATCCTGGTTCAAACCTAGTTTTTTTCCTCAGTTGCTAGTACTGTTTTACCACATTTTGCCTTTGTCTTAAACCGAGCTTTTCCATCACTACCCGAACAGTAGGTGACGTACATGCTTCCTTTGTCCCGGAGCTGGGAGCCAGGTGTCATCAGTTGGTATCAGATCTAGAAAGGGTTAGGTATCAAAGCATACAGACCTTAAGCCGTGTCCCTCGGTCTTCACCTTAGGCTCTTCCCATTCTTATTCTTGGAAGGTAATAGCTCTTCATTTGTGATCCTCTCTCAATGATGAGATTTTTTGAATAGCGACATCTTGATTGGGTATTATTAGTCGTTGTCATTTTCTTCTTGATCTTCTTTTCTCTGGCTTCCATTTCTCTCTGCCTTCTTCAGCGCTCTCCTTCTTTCTTCCCTTTTCTCTCTTCTCTCTCTTCCTGTCTTTCTCTTACCTCAGGTACCCTTTATATTTTGTATTATGTTTGATTTTGAGTCTTGAGGTGGTTAAAGTCTCCTTATAAAGGAAAAATCTTACCGCTAGATTTACCCATGATCAGGTAGAAATATTTAGGACTTTCCTTTAGTTAATCACTGTTAAATGGAGACAGGAAGTTTAGGTCACTGCAAGGGGAGAAACATGTTGAAATACACCTAATGTCCCCTTGGACCTTTAAAGTGTAATTTGAGGGCAGAACATCAGTTACTATAAAATGATTCTTTGACATATTACTTTTTAATACAAAGAAGTCTCCGTTTTTAGATAGAATTTATGCTTGGCAACCTCACCTTGAAGGATGTTGTTGTAAGACCAGATTGTGACTGTGGAAAGCAAATGTGTTTTGACTGCTAAGAACTTTTTTCTTATCCATTTAGGTACTGTTTATTGTCATCAGAAAAATGAATGTGTGATTGGAGCCCTGAAAACAAAATAGATAACACTGAATGAGCAAAATAGATACATGTGAATTTGTTAGTGGGCTTTTTTTTTTCTTTCAATTTTGAGGTTTCTTTAAAAAATTATTTCTATTAACATATAATGTATTATTTGTCCCAGGGGTACAGGTCTGTGAATCATCAGCTTTACACATTTCACAGCACTCACCATAGCACATACCCTCCCCAATGTTCATAACCCAGCCACCCTCTCTCTGCTCCCCCCTCCCCAGCAACCTCAGTTTGTTTTGTGAGATTAAGAGTCTCATATAGTTTGTCTCCCTCCCAATCCCATCTTGTTTCATTTTTTCCTTCCCTAACTCCCTTGGCCCCCCGCCCTGCCTCTCAACTTCCTCGTATCAGTGAGATCATATTATAATTGTCTTTCTCTGATTAATGTATTTCACTCAGCATAGTACCCTCTAGTTCCATCCACATCAATGCAAATGGCAAGATTTCCTTTCTTTTGATGGCTGAATAGTATTCCATTGTATGTATATATACCACATCTTCTTTATCCATTCATCTGCTGATGGACATCTAGGTTCTTTCCATAGTTTAGCTATTGTGGACATTGCTGCTGTAAACATTCGGGTGCACGTGCCCCTTTGGATCACTACCTTTTTATCTTTAGTGTAAATACCCAGTAGTGCTATTGCTGGGTTATAAATGTGTGTGTGTGTGTGTGTGTGTGTGTGTGTGTGTGTCTGTGTCTGTGTGTTTGTGTCTGTGTATTTGATGATTTGGTGAACTAAACTAGACCAACTGCTGTGGTTTCAGTGTTTGTGTTTCCCCGGAATTTGTATGTCGAAATCCTAATGCCTAAGGTGATGGTGTTAGGAGGTAGGGCCTTTGGGACATGACAAGGTCATGATGGCAGAGCTTCCCTGAATGGGGTTAGTGCTTTTAGAAAGAGACTCCAGAGAGCTCCCTGGCCTTCTCCACCATGTGAGGACAGAACAAGAAGTCTGCAGTCCAGAGGAGGCCCTTGCTGGCCCTTACTGGCACCTGATCACTGACTTTAATCCTCCAGAACTGTGAGAAATAAATTTTTGTTGTTTATAAGCCACTCAGTCTGTGGTATTTTGTCATAACAGCCTAAGAGGATTAAGACAGACCATCCCATTAGATTGATACTTTTTTATTTTTAACTAGGAATTTCAGCATGAGATTGTTAGATAATTTAGATCACCTTCCAGTCCTTACATTCCACTGCAGGATGGCTGCTGAGAATGAGGGAAGGAGAAAAGCAGATACAAGAACTACCAAATCTTTTTTCTTAGCTCTTTTGTGTTAGCTCAGTTAACCTCCATTCTATAGTGGCCCCAGAGGGCTATAATGTAACAAATTTCATTATGGTGATTCTGAGTCAGCAAAAAAGTGTTTAAGTGTGTTTATTATACTCTGTTGCTACGAAAAAATTTATGAGATGCATTCAAGAAAGGATTCCACTAAAAGCAATAAACATAATGTGAAGGATATACTTTCGCTAACTCAGAAAATCTACTTCTTCCTATGCTCAAATGAACAAGCTGTTGCTGTAACTACTTTGACTGTTGTACACCGACAATTCACTCTTTTTCTGACCCATGAGCATTAGGAAATAATCATAGCTGGACACGGTACACAGGTGCTAGAACATTTTCGTCTCAGGAGACAAGAGTAGGTAGAATAATCTCAGCTTCATGGGAAGCTGCACTAACACAGAATGGTCAAATGATGGGGTGACGGACCAAAGCAATGGAATTAGCAGAAACCTTCTGGCCTTTCCAAATCTGTAGACAGCTTCTGAATCTCCCTTACCAGAGATTGCTTTGTGATCTCTATAAAAAGCAGAACCAGATTTTACAGCAGAGGTGAGCAAACTTCTTTAAAAGGCAAGATAGTACATATTTTATAAAGGCTTTGCAGCAACTACTTGACTCTATCCTTGTAGTACAAAAGTAAGCATAGGAAGGTCTTTAAAAAAAGGATTTTAATGGCTGCATTCCAATCAAACTTTATTTACAAAAACAAGTGTGGGATAGGCATTGTCTTAGGGAATTACCTGCATTTTTTAAATGAGTGCTGCTTCCCATGACCAACAACAGGTGCGTTAAATATAATATATACCAGCTGTCCTACAGAAGGTAACTATTTTTTAGGAGACAACTTACACACTTATTTTCTCTTTTTCTTTCTCCCTTTCCTTCTCTCTGTCTCTTAGGAGCTACTTAATGTATACCTAGAGTCCACTATTGAAGCTAGTCTTCTTTTTCTTTCTTTTTTGAAGGCTTTATTTGTGTATTTGCAAGGGAAAGTGAGAGAGAGCACAAGTGCACACGTGGGGTGGAGGGGTGGAGGGAGAGGGAGAAGCAGACCCCCTGCTGAGCAGGAAGCCAGTGTGGGGCTGGATCCCAGGGCCTTAGGATCATGACCCAGGCTGAAGGCAGACACTTAGAACTAACTGAGCCACCTAGGTGCCCCGCTAGTCTTCTTTCTTAAGCAAGACATATTTATAAGGAGCATCAAATCAAATTGTTGCTTGTTCTGCTTTCATTGTGTACCTAGTTTCAGGAGGTGGCTCCCTACCTTGGAGCCTTCCTGGTACCCTAGTTCCTTCAAGACTGAAATTCTGCCCTATCTTCCTCATCCCAGTTTTAGAATACTAGGTACTGTATTGAGTCAAAAACAAAAAGCATCTACTTTTGTTAATGAGTGTCTCCTCTGTGCTGGACACTAGTACATGTTCACGAAAGAAGTATATTTTACCACCTAATTTTTTTTAGATTTTATTTATTTGACAGACAGATCACAAGCAGGCAGAGAGGCAGGCAGAGAAGGGATGGGGAGCAGGCTCCCAGCCCAGCAGAGAGCCCAATGGGGGGCTCAATCCCATGGCCCTGGGATCACCCAAGCTGATGGCAGAGGCTTTAACCCACTGAGCCACCCAGGCATCCCTATTTTACCACCTTTTACACTGAAGGATTTGGTGTTTAAAAGAAAAAAAACATTGAACAGCTATAATCTGTTGTGGTGTAACAAATAATTTAACAATTATGGTTTACTACAAATTATATTGAATATAATGAAATGTCAAAATGTGAATTGCTTTTGGTAGAAGATTTGATCTGTCAGACACTTGTGCTGAGCCTTGGATGCTGTATAGTGTTTGGTGAAATGAAAAAAAGGAGGATGGGGGCACCTGGGTGGCTCAGTGGGTTAAAGCCTCTGCCTTCGGCTCAGGTCATGATTCCCAGGGTTCTGGAATCGAGCCCCATGTCGGGCTCTTTGCTCGGCAGGGAGCCTGCTTCCTCTGTCTCTCTGCCTACTTGTGATCTCTGTGTGTCAAATAAATAAATAAAATCTTTAAAAAAAAAAAAAAGGAGGATATTGCAGGTGAGGGTATTGTTTTGAGCAAGCAGCCAGTGCATATTGGACAGAGTGTGAGAGAAGGTTAAACAGGAGAAGTCACCAGGTCTGGAAGAATTGGAAAACCACGCGGAGACTATGGTGAAGTTCTTCAGAAGGACGTTAGGTAACATCTGATGGTGTTATATGTGTTTTAATAGAAAGTAAGTTGTAATAGAAGAATGATGGACTAAGAACTTGAAGATCAAGATTCTTGTTTCCACCTGGCCACTGATTAACCATGAGACCCTGGAGTGATCGCTCAGTCTTAGAGCATTAGTTTCTTTCTTTTTTTTTTTTTTTTAATTTAAATTTTAGTGAACACACAGTGCAATACTGGTTTTGGAGTAGAATTCAGTGATTCATCACTGATATACAATACCCAGTGCTCATCATTTAATTTATTTTTTTAAGATTTATTTATTTGAGAGAGAGAGCTCATGCAAGAGAGAGTGCTCAAAAGAGTTAGGGAAGAGGAAGAGAATATCATGCAGACTCTGCAGTGAGTGCAGGACTCAATGAGGGGCTTGATCTCAGGACCCTGAGATCATGATCTGAGCCGAAATCAAGAGTCAGACCCTCAACTGACTGAGCCACCCAGGTGACCCACAAGTGCCGTCTTTAATACCCATCATCCATATAACCTGTTCTCCACTCACGTCCCTCCATCACCCCTCAGTTTGTTCTGTATGTTAAGAGTCTTTTATGGTTTGGGGTGGGGTGGTGCCTTGGTGACTCAGTTGGTTAAGTGGCTGACTCTTGATCTCAGCTGAGGTCTTGATCTGAGGTTCATGAATTCAGGCCTTGCACTGGGCTCCATGCTTAGCACGGAGCCTACCACATTAAAAAAAACAAACAAACAAACCAAAAACTAGTCTCTTATGGTTTGTTTCCCTCTCTCATTTTTTTCTTTCCCCCTTGTCGTATGTTCATCTGTTTTGTTTCTTAAATTCCGCATTGAGTGAGACCATACAGTATTTATTTGTCTTTCTTTGACTGACTTATTTTACTTAGCATAAAACACTGTAGCTCCATTCATGTTGTTATAAATGGCAAGATTTCATTCTTTTTTTTTTTAAGATTTTATTTATTTGACAAACAGAGATGACAAGTAGAGAGGTAGGCAGAGAGAGGAGGGGGAAGCAGGCTCCCTGCTGAGCAGAGAGCCCATTGCGGGGCTCGATCCCAGGACCCTGGGACCATGACCTGAGCAAAAGGCATATGCTTTAGCCCACTGAGCCACCCAGGCGCCCCAAGATTTCATTCTTTTTGGTGGCTGAGTAATATTCCATTCTCTATCTATACCACATCTTCTTTTTCCATTCATCAGTCAATGAACATTTGGGCTGTTCCCGTAGTTTGGCTATTGATAATGCGGAGCATAAGTTTCTTTATCTGTCCAACAGCAGTTACACATCACAGAGATGTCATGAGGGTAAAGTGAGAAAACAGATGTGAAAAATGCTTTGAAAGTCATAAAGTTTTCTGCAAATATCAGAAATTACAATGACATTATGACAGTGGTGACAGGGAAGAGTACGCTTGCAGGTGTGAGCAAGATGAATTATCACGGGAGACACTACACAAGGGACAAGCCTGTTCGGTAGCAGGTGAGTAAACAGAGGAGAGCCTGGGCTGTGCTGTGTGTGGATTATCCATGGAGCAGTAACTCCAGCACAATCAAAAACCCACATCAAAACATCATTGAACATATACCCTGATCCTTGCTTGCTGATATGAATGCCACCACATGATCCTCATTATAACCACCAATTCTAGAAGTATTGCACGCCACCGTATGGATAAAGAGAAGCTCGCCTTTGTATGAACTGAGCTTGGGGTAAGACGTGTACCAGAATTGGGAGCTCGTTTTCATCCCTCTTGCTTCCATTGATGCCTCTGCTCTGTGACTTCATTCTGAATTTTTTATTCTGTCTCTCTAGTACTCAGTTCCTTTATAATGATGGAAAAACAACTACAGGATAGCACTCTGAGCAGTTGCTGCCAGCACTAAAAATATCTTTTGGAAAAAGAAAAACATGCCCTTGTGTTTGCCCCTGCACTGGGGGTTTACTGCTTATTATTTCTTCATATCTCTTATCTTCTCTTTAAAGCCTGAAATAGTCCGCTTCCCTTCCCATCTGTTCACCACATTAATTGCTCTGGGCAGGAAGAAATTTCTTCCATGTAGGTCTTTTTCCTGCTTTTGGTTTTAAGTCCATTACATACCCAGCTGCTTTATTGTTGACATTCTTAATCTACCCCTTACTGGTACTGGGACTTGTCCTTGGTGCCACTGAGGAGGTTAGGTACGGAGACTGAGGTGATCCTTACCTCCTTTTATAAAAAGCAAGCATAGCTTTTTCTGTATATAATTAACCCTGGGTGGTAATCTGGCCTTTTCTAAGGTATATATCAGTTGTTTGATTAAAAAAAAAAAGAAGAAAGAAAGAAAGATGTTCTTGGCACTGCTGTCTGTGCTAGCCTGGGTGGGAGACATAGGGCATAGGCATTGTTCCTGTGATTGGAGAGCATCAGGTCCCATTGAAAAGCAGTGATGTGTTGGAAAACATTAGATTCCAAGTCAGAAAATCTGGTTCTATAGCAAACTTGCTTTATGGCCTTGCTTCAGCTTTTTTTTCTTTTTCCCCAGAATGGATTAAATTTGATCCATGGTTTTCAAAGAGTATCTCTTAAAGATTCTTGACATTTGGGGTGCTCTGGTGGTTCAGTGGGTTAAGCCTCTGCCTTCAGCTCAGGTCATGATCTTAAGGGTTCTAGGATAGAGCCTCGCATCGGGCTTCCTGTTCAGGAGGGAGCGTACTTTCCCCTCTCTCGCTGCCTGCCGCTCTGCCTACTTGTGATCTCTCTCTCTCTCAAATAAATAAATAAAATCTTAAAAAAAAAAAAAAAGGAGGGGCACCTGGGTGGCTCAGTGGGTTAAGCCGCTGCCTTCGGCTCAGGTCATGATCTCAGGGTCCTGGGATCGAGTCCCGCATCGGGCTCTCTGCTCAGCAGGGAGCCTGCTTCCCTCTCTCTCTCTCTGCCTGCCTCTCTGTCTACTTGTAATCTCTCTCTGTCAAATAAATAAATAAAATCTTTAAAAAAAAAAAAAAAAGGATTCTTGACATTTTGGACCTGTTTACCTTAGAGGGCTAAACCGGACTCTGACTCCCAAAGCCTCTTCAAAATGTTCCTGGTCTCTCACTTGTATGTATTAGGTTTTCATATAAAATTTCAAGTAAAGGCTTCCAGAGCTAAAAATATTTGAAAGCTAGAGGACCAGATGAGCCCTACCATTTTTCCTAATTCTGATTTTCTGTGAGTCTAAGACTTTGCCACAAAATATAAGGAGGGCACATGACGTGATGAGCATTGGGAGTGATACGCAACTGATGAATCATTGAACACTACATTGAAACTAATGATGTACTCTGTGTTGGCTAATTGAATTTAAATTTAAAGAAAGAACATACATAAACATGGGCAAAGTGTGTGACATAGAATTCTATATGAGTCATTCAACAAACCTTCACAAAATTCCTTGAGGATTGGAGAATGTCATAGCTTCTAAACATCGTAACTATCTTCACTTTGGTGTTCTGAGGATTTACATCAAAATATATATAGGATTTAATATGCTCAATAGTCCTGGAAATTTAGAAAGGTTGAAAAGAAATTGCTAACAGATCATCCACTTAAAGATGGTCAGTCTTACATTGCTGATTCATTTTCCTTCCAGGTTATTTTCCCGTGTGCTGTGATAGTTCATAGTTCGGGAGCTCCTGGCTGTCCCAGTCAGTTAGGCGTTTGACTCTTGATCCCAGGGTCATGGGTTCGAGCTCCACCTTGGGAATAGAGTTTACTTTAAAAAAATTAAGATTAGAAAAACAAAAACAACCAAAAAACCCACATAGTTTTGAATATATATAGTTTTATATCCTGGCTTTTTATTTAATCTTAGAGTGTAGTAGATGTTTTCTCAAGTGCTATTTCTGCTTTTCTTGTATGATATTAAAACTCCTATTGTCTGTCTTCTAAAACTGAATATACACACACCCTAGGATCCAGCAGCTCCACTCCAACCTGATTATCTAACAGAAATGCATGCATATATTCACTGAAACACATGGCCAGAAGTGTTATAGGAGTAATATAAATAGAGGCCTTAAACCAGAAACCACCAAGATGTCTTTATGTTGAATAAATATGTGGATTCACACAAACAATGCAAAACAGCAGTAATAATTAACAATCCACAACCAAACACAAAGCCAGACACAGAACAGTGCATGCTCCATGATTCTATTAAAGAGTACAGGAAAAACTGGGGCGCCTGGGTGACTCAGTCACTTAAGCGTCCAACTCTTGATGTCAGCTCAGTCCTGATCTCAGAGTCGTGAGTTTAAGCCCAGCATCGGGCTCCACGCTGGGTGGGGAGCCTACTTTAAAAAAGAAGTATAGGGAAAACCAGTCTGTGCTGTTGTAAATCAGGATAAGGGAGCATGAGAAGGACTTCTAGATGATGGTCCTGTTTGATTTCTTGATCTAGGTGCTGGTTATACAGTTGTGTCAGCTTGTAAAAACTCATCAAGCTGTACATTTAAGATACATTCACTTTCTGTATATATATTATATTTTTAAATTTTTGAAAGAACTCCTGTGGGGGCACCTGACTGGCTTAGGCAGTCAAGCATCTGACTTGGTTTCAACTCAGGGTCATGGGATCGAGCCCTGTGTCCGGCTCTGCAGTCACTGCAGAGTCTGCTCCAGATTTCTCTCTCCCTCTCAAATAAATAAATAAAATCTAAAAGGAAAAAAGAAAAAACTCCTATAGTTTTCTAAATTATATGTGATTCAGTGTAATGGTAGAGTACTGCTGAACACTTTAAGGATTTGATCATATATTACTCATAAAAGTGGAATTGAATCTCGTATGAACTCCCTTATTAAGCTAGCCCATGGGTATACCCCAGTGTCACTCTGCCCCTCCCCGTGGTAGCACTTACCACACTATATTATAACTTTCTATTTCTCTGGACCAAAAGTTTCCTGGGAGGGAATATTTTTTTTAATTATTTAGTTAGTTAGTTAGTTATAGCACAGTGAGGGGCAGTGGCAGAGGGAGAGGGAGAAACTTAAGCAGGCTCCATGCGGGGCTCAGTCTCACAACCCCAAAATCATGACTGGAGCTGAAATGAAGAGTTGGATGTCTAACTGACTGAGCCACCCAAGCACCCCTTAATTTTATTTTTAAATGAAGTATAGTTGACATGCAATATTATATTAGTTTTAGATGTACAACAGAGTGATTTGACAATTATATACATTATACAGTGCTTACCATGATAAGTATATTGTCTGTCACCATACGAAGTTATTGTCACCAAACAATATTATTTCCTGAATTCCTTATGCTCTACTTTTCATCCCTGTGAATTATTTATTTTGTACCTCTAATTCCCTTATATAAAAATATAATATAATCCCCTTCATCTATTTCATCCTTTCCACCGCCCCCATCCCCTCTGGCAGCTACCAGTGCGTTCTCTGTATTTATGAGTCTATTTCTGTTTTGTTTTATTTTTTAGATTCCACATGTAAGTGAAATTATATACATTTGTCTTTCTCTTTTTGACTTACTCACTTATCATAATTTTCTTTAGGTCCATCCATGTTGTTGCAAATGGCCAGGTTTCATTATTTTTTATTGCTGCATATTATTTCTGTTTTATATGTATCACATCTTCTTTATTAATTCATATGTTGATGGACACTCATCTCTTGATGCTTCTATATCTTGACTATTGTAAATAAAGCTGCAGTAAGCATTTGGTGCATATATCTTTCTGAATTACTGGTTTTGTTTTCCTTAGGTAAGTACCTAGCTATGGAATTATTAGATTGTATGGTATTTTTATTTCTAATTTTCTGAGGAACTTCCATGCTGTTTTTCCATAGTGGCTGCAAGAATTTACATCTCCACCTACAGTGCACAAGGGTTCCTTTTTTCCTCTATATTCTTGCCAACATCTGTTATTTCTTGTCTTTTGGATACTGGTCATTCTGACTAGTGGGCAGTGACATCTCACTGTGGTTTTGATTTGCATTTCCCTGACGGTGCGTGACATTGAGTATCTTATGCTGTGTTTCTTGATCCTCTATATATGTCCTCTTTGGAATATGTCTAGTCAGGGTATCTGCCCATGTTTTAAATTGGATTATTTGTGGGTTTTGGTGTCAAGTTGTGCAAGTTCTTTATATATTTTGGATATTAACCCCTTATCAGATATGTCATTTGCATATATCTTCTCCTATTCAGTAGGTTGCCTTTTCGTTTTGTTGATGGTTTCCTTTGCTGTGCGAAAGTTTTCAGTTTGATGTAGTCCCAATAGTTTTATTTTTGTTTTTATTTCCCTCGCCAAAGGAGACATATACAGACAAGTAATGCTAAAGCTGATCTCTAAGAAATTATTACTTATGTTTTCCTTTAGGAATTTTATGGTTTCAGGCTTTACATTTAGTTCTTTCATCAACTTTGGGTTTATTTTTGTGAAATGTGTGAGAGTGGTCCAGTTTCATTTTTTCTATGTAGCTTTCCAGTTTTCCCAACATCATTTATTGAAGAGACAGTCTTTTCTCCATTGTATATTTTTGCTTTCTTTGTAATAGAGTAATCGACCATATAAATGTGGGTTTATTTCTGAGCTTTCTGTTGCACTGATGTGTCTGTTGTTATGCCAGTAACTGCTTTCATTACTATAACTTTGTAGTATATTTTGAAATCTGGGATTGTGATACCTTCTGGTTTGTTCTTCTTTCTCAAGATTATTTTGGCTATTTGGGGTCTCTTGTGTTTCCATACAAATCTGTGCTTATTTGTTCTAGTTCTATAAAAAATACTACTGGAATTTTAATAATGACTATTCTGAATCTATAGATTGCTTTGGGTAGTATGGACATTTTAACAGTATTAATCCTTACAGTTCAGAACATGGTATATCTTTCCATTTATTTTTGTTGTCTTTAATTTCTTTTATCAGTGTCGGATAGTCAGGTTTTTCACTTCCTTGGTTAAATGTATTACTAGGCATTTTATTCTTTTTTTTAAAGATTTATTAATTTATTTATTTGACAGAGATCACAAGTAGGCAGAGAGGCAAGCAAAGAGAGAGGAGGAAGCAGGCTCCCTGCTGAGCAGAGAGCCCGACACTGGGGCTCTATCCCAGGACACTGAGATCAGGACCAGAGCCGAAGGCAGAGGCTTTAACCCACTGAGCCACCCAGGCGCCCCCTAGACATTTTATTCTTTTTGATGCAATTATAAATGAGATTGTTTTCTTTTTTTAAAAAAGGATTTTATTTATTTATTTGGCAAAGACAGACACAACGAGAGAGGAACACAAGCAGCGGGAGTGGGAGAGGGACAAGCAGGATTCCTGCCGAGCAGGGAGCCCGATGCTGGACTCAGTCCCAGGACCCTGGGATCATGACTTGAGCCCAAGGCAGATACTTAACAACTGAGCCACCCAGGCGCCCATGAGATTGTTTTCTTAACTTCCCTTTCCGCTGTTTTTTATGCTATTATATTTTCTTGCATAGGCATGAAATAGATTTCTATATATTGATTTTATGCCATGTTTACTGAATTTATTAATTTTAAGTTTTTTGATGGAGTCATTATCATATATATGAATACTATATATAGTATCATGTCTTTTGTGAATAGTGACAGTTTTGTTTCTTCTTCTCTCATTTGGATGCTTTTTTTTTTTTTTTTGTCTAATTGCTGTTGATAAGATTTCTAGTACCTTGTTGAATAATAGTGGCAGTAATGGACATCTTTGTCTTTTTCCTGATCTTAGAGGGAAAGCTTTTAGCTTTTACCATGGAATACTTGTAGATTTTTCATGTAAGGCCTTTCTTATGTTGAGGTATGTTCTCTCTAATCCCACTTTGTTGAGAGTTTTTATTATGAATAGATATTGAAGTTTGTCACATGCTTATTCTGTATCTATTGAGATAATTATACAATTTTTATCCTTTATTTTGTTAATGTGGTATATCACATTGATTGATTTATGGATAGTAAGTCATCCTTGCATTCTTGGAATAAATACCACCTTATTGTCATTGTAATGTATTGGTAATAGCTTGAACATAAGCATCTATGTTTATCCAGGGAAATTAGGCAATGATTTTTTTTTAGTAGTCCCTTGGTTTTGGTGTCAGGTAGAGTAGGCCTCAAAGAATGAATGTGGACCACATCTTCCTTATCCATTCGTCCGTTGAAGGGCATCTTGGTTCTTTCCATAGTTTGGCGACCGTGGCCATTGCTGCTATAAACATTGGGGTACAGATGGCCCTTCTTTTCACAACATCTGTATCTTTGGGGTGAATACCCAGGAGTGCAATGGCAGGGTCATAGAGAAGTTCTATTTTTAATTTCTTGAGGAATCTCCACACTGTTCTCCAAAGAGGCTGCACCAACTTGCATTCCCACCAACAGTGTAAGAGGGTTCCCCTTTCTCCACATTCTCTCCAACACATGTTGTTTACTGTTTTGTTAATTTTGGCCATTCTAACTGGTGTAAGGTGATATCTCAGTGTGGTTTTAATTTGAATCTCCCTGAGGGCTAGTGATGATGAACATTTTTTCATGTGTCTGGTAGCCATTTGTATGTCTTGATTAGAGAAGTGTCTGTTCATATCTTCTTCCCATTTTTTGGATATGTTTGCCTGTTTCATGTGTGTTGAGTTTGAGCATGGAACACTGGGTGTGGTGAAAAAATAATGAATACAGTTTTTCTGAAAATAAATAAATTAATTAAAAAATAATAATAAAATAAATAAAATTGCACATTAGCACTTAAAAAAAGGAATGAATGTGGAAGTTATTTCTTTTTGTACAATTTTTTCAAATAGTTTGAGAAGAATGGGTATTAAGTCTTCTTCAAATGTTTCGTATAATTCACTTGTGAAATCATCTAGTCCTGGACTTTTTTTGGGGGGAGTTTTTTGATTACTGATTACTGATACAATTTCATTACTAGTAATTGGTCTCTACTATATTTTGTGATTCTTCCTGATACAGTTTTGGAAAACTGTATGTTTCTAAGAGTTTATCCATTTCTTCTAAGTTTGTTTCAGTGGCATGTAATTTTTTATTGTAGTCTCTTTACTTTTTTCTGTTTCTGTGGTGTCAGTTGTAACTTCTCTTTCATTTGTGATTTTATTTATTTGCATCCTCTCTCTCTTTTTTTTTTTTTTTTTTTTTTTTTTGTGAAGAGTCGGGCTAAAGGTTTATAAATTTTGTTGATCTTTTCAGGGAACCAGCTCCTGATTTCATCGATCCATTCTATTTTTTTTTTCCAGTCTCTATTTCATTTATTTCCTCTGTGATCTGTATGATTCCTTTCTTTTTACTCTCTTTGGGTTTTGTTTGTCTTTTTCTAGTTCCTTTAGGCATGAGGTTGGATTGTTTGAGATTTTTGTTTGTTTCTTGAGGTAGACATGTAACACTATAAACTTCACTCTTAGAACAGCTTTCGCTGCATCCCAAAGATTTTGAACTGCTGCTATGTTTTCACATTCATTTGTCTCCTTGTATTTTTTTATGTCCTCTATGATGTCTTCATTGACTCCTGGTTGTTTAGTAGAATGTTATTTAGCCTCCACATGTTTACATTTTTCCAATTTTTTTTTTAAAAATTCATTCTAGTTTCGTAACTTTGGAAAAGATGCTTGATGTGATTTTAATCTTAAATTTATTGAGACTTGCTTATGGTATAACTTGTGATCTTGAGGAATATTCCATGTGTACTTGAATCTTTATTCTGTTTTTGGATGGAATGTTCTGTATATCCATTATTAAATGGATATTGTTAAATGGATATTAAATATGTTAAATCCATGTTAAATGGATATTTAACAATATCCACTTAAAAATATCCATTGTTAAATCCATCTGGTCTAATGTGTTGTTCAAAGCCAGTTTTTTTGTTGATTTTCTGTCTGGTTGATCGATCCATTGATAAAGTGGGGTGATAAAGTCCTCTTACTGGTATTGTGTTACTGTCAATGTCTCTCTTTATGTCTGCTAATATTGCTTCATATATTTAGGTGCTCACATGTTGGGTGCATATATACATAAAATTGTTACAATCCTCTTGTTGGACTGATCTCTTTATCATTCCATAAAGCTGTTCTTTGTCTCTTGCTACAGTCTTTCTTTTCATTACCTATTTTGTCTGATAAATAAGTATTGCTATCTTAGCTTTTTAAATTTAGCTTCCACTTGCATTTACAATCTTTTTACCTCCCTTCATTTTCAATGTCTGTGTGTCTTAGGTCTGAATTGAATCTCTTGTAGGCAGTGTATAAGTAAGTCTTGTTTTTTTATCCATTCAGTCACTCTGTGTCTTTTGATTGGGTCATTTAGTTCATTTACATTTAAAGTATTGACTGATTGCCATTCGTTAATTATTTTCTTTTTTTTTTTTTTAATAGTTTTTCTCTGTTCCTTTCTTCTTCTCCTCCCCTGTGCTTTGATGACTTCTAGTGTTATTCTGAATTCCTTTCTCTCTACATTTTTTTGTATCCTATTATAGGTTTTTGGCTTGTGGTTACCATGGGGTTCATATATAGAATCCCCTGTGGATAGCAGTCTGTATTAAACTGATAGTCACTTAAATTCAAACACATTCTAAAAGCACCACATTCTTACTCCCCCCTTAATGTTTTATGTGTATGACATAATATTTTATATTTTTAAGTTTTGCGTATCTCTTAACTAATTTTTGTAGATATAATTGATGTTACTATGTCTATTTCTAACCTTCATACTAGCTTTATAAATGATTGATCTACTACCTTTATTTTTTTTTTTAAAGATTTTATTTATTTATTTGACAGAGAGAAATCACAAGTAGACAGAGAGGCAGGCAGAGAGAGAGAGAGGGAAGCAGGCTCCCTGCTGAGCAGAGAGCCCGATGCGGGACTCGATCCCAGGACCCTGAGATCATGACCTGAGCCGAAGGCAGCAGCTTAACCCACTGAGCCACCCAGGCGCCCGATCTACTACCTTTACTATATATGTTTGCTTTTAGCAGTGAAGTTTTTCTTTCATAATTTTCATAAATTCATAATTTTCTTACTTCTAGCTATAGCCTTTTCTTTTTTGCTTAAAGAAGCCCTTTTGGGGTGCCTGGGTGGCTCATTGGGTTAAAGCCTCTGCTTTGAGCTCAGGTCATGATCCCAGGGTCCTGGGATGGAGCCCCCATCGGGCTCTCTGCTCAGCAGGGAGTCTGCTTCCTCCTCTCTCTCTCTCTGCCTGCCTTTCTGCCTACTTGTGATCTCTGTCAAATAAATAAATAAAATCTTAAAAAAAAAAAAAAAAAGAAGCCCTTTTAACATTTTTTTTGTAAGGCTGGTTTACTGGTAATTAACTCCTTTAACTTTTCTTTTTCTCCTCCTGGAAACTCTATTTCTCCTTCGATTTTTCTTCTTCTTCTTCTTTTCTCCTCCTCCTTCTCCTTCTCCTTCTTCATGTAGGCACCTAGTGTGGAGTGCAATGTAGGGCTTGAACTCACAACCCTGAGATCAAGGGCAGAGCTAAGAGCCAGACACTTAACTGACAGCCCCTCAGACATCCCTTTCCTTCAATGCTTATTGATAACCTTGCGAAGTATTTTTGGTTGTAGATATTTTTTTTCCCTTTCAAAATTTTGACTATATAGTGCCACTCCATTCTAGCCTGGAACATTTCTTCTGAAAAAAATCAGCTGATAACATTATGGGGTTTCTTTCTTATGTATCTACTTGCTTCTCTCTCACTGCTTTTAAGATTCTTTCTTCATCTTTAATTTTTGACATTTTAATTATTATGTGTCTTGGTGTGGACCTCCTCGGGTTCATCTTGTTCGGTGCTCTCTGTGCTTGGACTCAGATGTATGCTTCTTTCCCCAGGTGAAGGAATTTTTCAGCTATTAATTCTTCAAGTAAGTTTTCTGCATCTTTTTTTCTCTCTTCTCCTTCTGGGACCCTGATAATGTGAATGTTCATACATTTGATATTGTCCCAGAGATTTATTAATCCATTCTCATTAAATTTTGTTTTGCCTTGTTACTCTTCAGCTTGGGTGCTTCCCACTACCCTTTCTTCTAGCTTGCTAATTCTTCTGCATCTTCTGATCTGCTATTGATTTACTCTAGTGTATTTTTCATTTCAACTTTTGTATTGTTGAGTTCTGATTAGTTCTTTTTTTTTTTTCCTTTAAGTTTTTATTTAAGTAATCTCTGCATTTAATATGGGGCTCAAACTCATGACCCCAGGATCAAGAGTCACATACTCTTCTGACTGAGCCAGCCAGGTGTCCCGACTGGTTCTTTTTAATATTTTCTGTCTCTTTTTTCAAGTTCTCACTGAATTCATCCACTCCTCTCTCAAGTTTCATAAGCATCTTTTTTTACCATGACTTTGAACTCTTTATCAGGTAGATTGCTTTTCTCTGTTTTGTTTAGGTAAACCCAACCCCCCGAAATTTATCTTGTTTCTTCATTGGAACATACTCCTCTGTCTCTTCATTTTTTACATTCTGTTTTTGTTCCTATGAATTAGGTGGAGCAGCTACTGCTCCCAGTCTCAAATCAGTAGCCTTGTATGGAAATGTGTTCTGTGTCAATTGCATGTGCCTGGCAACTTTGGTTGGCCAGTTAGAGTGGGAGTAGACAAGGCTGAGAGATCTTGGCATGCCCCACATCTTGGCCACCCTAATAAGACAGCTGGAGCTGGAGCTGGAGTCAGTGTGAGCTGAAGCAATCTGTGCAGGGAGGGACAGCTAGGGTAGGTGCCCGCAGAGGACAGCTAGGGTGGGAAGGCAAGGGGCTGCCTGGTGGGGACAGCTGGAAATGGTGTGGGCTTAGGGGCCCAGGGCTCATTGTGGTAGCCCTATCAGTGATGGCTGACTAGAGAGCCTGATTCTGCTCCCCTCTGTGTTTTAAGGGAGGAGTGGGTACATCAACATGGGGTTCACCGGTTCCTTTGACCCTGGAGAAAGTGAGAGTTCTCATAGTTTTCCCACCATTTGGTAGATGCTCTAGGTTTGTAGCTGGATTTTCCTTTACTTGCAAATATCTTCTCCCATTCCGTGGGTTGCCTCTTTGTTTTTTTGACTGTTTCCTTTGCTGTGTAGAAGCTTTTGATTTTGATGAAGTCCCAAAAGTTTATTTTCGCTTTTGTTTCCTTTGCCTTTGGATACGTATCTTGAAAGAAGTTGCTGTGGCTGATATCGAAGAGATTACTGCCTATGTTCTCCTCTAGGATTCTGATGAATTCCTGTCTCACGTTGAGGTCTTTTATCCATTTTGAGTTGATCTTTGTGTACGGTGTAAGAGAATGGTCGAGTTTCATTCTTCTACATATAGCTGCCCAGTTTTCCCAGCACCATTTATTGAAGAGACTGTCTTTTTTCCACTGAATATTTTTTCCTGTTTTGTCGAAGATTAATTGACCATAGAGTTGAGGGTCCATATCTGGGCTCTCTACTCTGTTCCACTGGTCTATGTGTCTGTTTTACTTACAGCTTCCCTTTAAACCACTGTTGTTTTTTGGAGATTGTTCTGCTTTGTTTTCTGTGTCCCAGGTGAGGTGAATCTGTGCTTGGCCCCTCAGTGATATCTTTCCCCATTGTGGGTTGTAGAGTGGGGGGGGGTGGTATTCCTGCCATTACCATGTCTCTGTCTCTTTTGCCCTTTCTTTGTGGTCCCTCTATGTTGTGCAAAAACTGGTTAATCAACCCTAAAGTTCTTCTTCAGGAGGCATTGCCGTATATGTAGGCAGAGATTCAGTGTGTCCATGGGAAGAGATGAGTTAAGGATGTTCCTATACTGCCATCTTGGGCCCAATTTCTGGAACACTGTCTTTTTTATATCCTTAGCACCTAGTGGGTACTCAAGTACTTGTTGAATGCATAGAATGAATAGTCCTTAAGAGGAAGATCCATGAATAGGGTCACTGTCCTGGGCTTCTGGTAGACATTCTACTGTTTTATTTATGTTCTGCCAAGTTGATACCCTCCTTCTGAGTTTACACGTATTTTATGCAGGGGATAAGTACAGCTAAAGAAATATCCTCTAGGGGTACCTGGGTGGCTCAGTGGGTTAAAGCCTCTACTTTTGGCTCAGGTCATGATCTCAGGGTCCTGAGATCGAGCCCCACATCCAGCTCTCTGCTCAGTGGGGAGCCTGCTTCCCTCTCTCTCTGCCTGCCTCTCTGCCTACTTGTGATCTGTCTGTCAAATAAATAAATAAAATCTTTAAAAAAATAAAAAAGAAATATCCTCTAAACCACATTAAAAATAATGGTGTAAGAACCACAGCTGGAATCCTATCAGAGCAGCAATCTACCTTACCCTTTGATCATCTTTTGTTTCTTGAATCAGATCATCCAATAATTATATATTACTGGATTCTATCATCTGCCTTTACACTGGTAATATATATTCAGTATAGTCCCCATATCAATTAACTTAAATTCAACTTAAAAATATACAGGAAAATAATATACAGGAACTTAAAAATATACAGGAAAATAAGGAAAATATACAGGAATAAGGGAGAAAATGGAAAAGAAGAAAAATATCTTCCATATATATCTGGGGAAAAATTAGTAAATAATATAATATGTAGCGATTATAAAACCAATGGCAGGATCTCATCAGAGGACCAGCCAGGCCTACACAGAAGCTACACAAATAGCTACACAATAGCACACACAGCAACATATATAACTACATCATACATTAAGATGGTAAAGTACCAAGTTATTCAGTACAAATAAAAATGTATCATGGATTACTAATTGTGTGCTAAGGAGATCTGGTATAAAAAGAGCTAGAAGAAGGAATGAAATGGCTAATAAGCATAGTAATCAAACTCATATTTTTAAAACTCACTTATGATAAATGTTAGCAAATTGGAACAAGGCTGAACTTTTCACCTACAAATCAGCAGCTGGTTTGTATGCATAAATAATGAGATCATATAGATAAATACAATCTCTCTTTAACAGTTGGCATCTTTCTGAAGTAAAATTTGCCAGGATGTAAAAAAGTATCAAAGTCTGGCTGTTCTTGGACCCAGAAATTTAGTTTTTCATAATTTACATTCAAGCAGCTGTAAAATTGATGTTTCAGTGATTAATTTGCTAAAGAACATTTATTGACTAAGCACCATATCTCATAGAGAAACACTTAAGGATACACAAAAAAATTAGTAAGTAGTGGTATTTATTATATCTAGAGTAGTCAGATTCATAGAAAATAGACTGGTGATGCCAGGATCTGCAGGGGAGGTGGGAATGGGAAATTACTGTTTAATGGGTACAGAATTTCAGTTTGAGATGATGCAAAGGTTCTGGAGATGATTGGTGGTAATGGTCGTGCAACAGTGTGAATGTACTTAATGCCACCAGACTCTACACGTCGGTATGGTTCAAATGGTAAATTTTTATGTTACATGTATTTTACCATAATGAAAAATACATAGTAGATGTGCAATAAATGTTTTCTGAATGACTAAATTGTTAAAAATCAAGGGATTTGATAGGGTGAAGACAAGGTTGGGCTAAAGGTGACTCTAAGATTTAAAGTCCTAATGGTGCCATCAGCAGAAATTGGGAAATGGTAGGGATGCTGACTGATTTGCTTTCATGGCATAATTGTACATGTCATATATAGTATATGTATCATAAATATATATGACTGAAGTAAAAGAGATCGGTAGACAATTAGAATTAGGTGGAAGATAAAGACTGAGAATACAGATATAGAAATTATCATAGGGGTAGTGTTGAAGTGAAGGGAGCCCTCTGATTTCCTCCGAAGCACTACATAGGGAATGAAGCACGTAATGCCCTCTGCTCTGCCCTCTGATCTTATTCACAGGATCAGGAGTCCTATTCTTTTTACGGGCATGTCTTCAACAATTCATTGACATTTGTGGACTTATGATAAAATTGACTTTTTAAGATGTCTGCATACTTTAGGTCTTAAAATAATTAAAATACCTCACCCTACTTTCACTTGATAGAAAAACATGCAAGATTCTGTCCTGGAAAAAAATACAGTGTGAATAGAGGAAGAAAATGTAAAAGCTCTTATTAATTCATAGCTGACCAGATGCCATAAAGCAATACATCTTGGGGTATTAATCAAGTCAAAGCGTTCATCAAAGACAGATGAGCTATCTAAAGCAGGAGCCGCCTAAGTTTGCATAAACCACGTTTCTGTTTAGTAACAATGAAATATTATAGAACTTAGAAAGTTGCATTTTGTGAGATAGCTATAGAAAGATTATTTTGAAGGTTACTTTTATTTCCTTGAAGGAACAAGAAATAGATTAGCCTGTTTTATAGGGCTCCAGATTGATGATATGCTGGCTCCCATCTCCATCAGTAAAGCTGGCTCGAGGAATGCAATTGCTTTTTTTGAACAAAGGTTCAGACAGACCACTTGTCTAGAGCTCACAGTCGCACAGATACACAGTCTCTCTGGACAGTGGCAGCAGAGTAGTGGTTTATGTTTGTGCTTCAAGTGCTCAGTGCAGAAAGGACAGTCCTGTCCAGGTGAGTCTCTTCACCCCCGCCCACACCCACAAAGGCTAATCATTGACAGTGTATGGAGCTTTTAAGACAAAGGTCTCAGCAGCCATAAAGGAAAAGATTGATAGATCTGACATAAAAAGTTTAAGACTTTTGTGCTGCAAAATATGCCACAAGAAAAGTTTATTGGGAAATGGAAAAAATACTTGCAGCATGTGACAAGTGGTTTATATCCTAAATACATGACAAGTATATAACATAGAGAAAGTTTTCCACCCTTGAGAGGGAGGGAGGGAGAGAGGGAGAAAGAATGTGTTGCTGGTAAGGCTGCAGGGAAGTTGCTGGTGAGAATATGACCTGCTGTATCCCTTTTGGAAAATAATCTAACAATGTATATTAAAATTTACTGAACCAGCAAACCCACTCTTTAGAATTTATGTAACAGAAATAAGACCATCAGTGTCTAAAGAGATATGAACCGAAACATTTATTTTGGCATTGCTTGTAATGATATAAAAGAAAAATCTAGAACAACCTGAATATCCATCAATAGGAGAAAAGTTTGAATAAATTATGGTAAGCTATTAGAAAGAAGAGTTAAATCCAAATCTGTGACCTGAAGACATATGATATGCTATAGCATAATAAATCTGTGACAACTATGAGATGAAAAACAAATTGCAGAGTAATTTGTAGAGTATAATTGTTGTTTAAAAACAACCAACGTGCTTTAATATCTTTATATAAATAAATAATGTAAGGAGAGTTGGGTATGAACCAATGATGACTATTCATGAACTAATGAATATGAATACTCATCTAGTTTTTACACCTAAGGTCCATTTATTTGCACATAAGTTTCTATAAAAGATGATAAGAAAAATGGACCTTAAGTGCAAAGAATTAGATTAATTATAATTTTTGATTCATGACTTAATGATTCACTTACTTGTCAGTAAATGCATCATTTTTTTTGTATTGCTGCCTAGTGATTGATTGTATGAATATAAAATATTTAATCAGTTGCCAGTTGCTGAACATTTTAGATGGTTTCAAAATGTTTGGCTTTATTAATAATGCTCTGTAGCTATTTTTGTATATTTTCTAAATATTTTCTTAGCACTGATTTCTAAAACTGAAACTGCTAGGTTAAAAGACATCTATGTCTATAAACATTGATGCCTATCTCTACATATTTATACATCCTATCATATCTGTATACATATATATATAGATGTAGATATCTTTTAACCCAACAGTGTATATGTAATGTTACAGTTATCTATTGCCACATAACCAACTACCCCAAAATTTAGTACTACTTTTTTTTTTTTAAGATTTTATTTACTTAGAGAGAGAATTTAAGCAAGAGAGAGCAGGAAGTGGGGGTAGGAGAGGTAGAGACAGAGGGAGAAGCAGGGAACAGGGAGCCTGACATGGGACTCAATCCCAGGACCCCTTCTCCTCCTCCTCTCCCTTCTCCCTCTCCCTTCTCCTCCTCCTCCTCATTTTTCTTCAACAATTCAGAATTCACCCTTATGTCCTACCTGCCCATCAGTGGAAGTTTAACATCATTATTAAAACTTAATATTTCTAACAACATGTATTTCACCCATGAGTCTTCAGACTAAGCTTGTCTCACTTAGGATAGCTGATTTCTGTTCCATTTGAGATGGGCTGGGTTGGCTTGATGACGGGAGGCTGGAATCTCTCTCACTCATTCCAGGGTGGTGCTAGGGCTCAAAGAGACAACTGGCTGGGGGCCGGCAGATGCCATTCTCCATCTCTCTGGCATGTTGATTTTGGGGTGGCTAGACTTCTTTCACGCAGCTTAGGGTGTCCCAGTAGAGCCCCCAGTGGAAGCAGTGTCACCCTTTCTGTCTTAGCCTTGGAAGCCATGCACCATCACATCTGTACAGACCTGCCCGCGGCACATAGACTCCCACTCTAAATGCAGGAGTAGCAACGTCACAAGGAAGAGCGGATGGGATTATGGATTATATTGGTGTGGCTGTCTTTGAAAAATATAATCTGGATCATACTTTTTAAGACTTTAGATATATATTGCTAAGTAGCTACTCCAAATAATGTACAGTGAAAAAATAATTTCTTCTTGCAACTACTAAACAAGGTTATATATGTTTTTTCCATCTTTGCTGATCTGCAAAGATAGTGTCTCATGTTTCTAATTTATTTTTCTGGTTACTACTGAAGTTTGTTGGCCATTTGTGTGTGTGTGTGTTTGTGTGTTGCGCGTGTGCTCTGGGTTCACATCTTTTGCAGAAATAATAATATAGTTTTGTATCTGAAATTAGAGTATTTGAGAGGAATTAGTTCATACCCCTCCTTTTACTGACAGGGAAACTGAGTCACAAAGAACCCCAAGTTCATAGTTCTGTAAACTCAAGCAAAACTTATGTCAGATAATTCAGCTCTTTGAATAGATACTAAACACTTTAGGTCGATGTGGCAGTGATTAAAAATAATTTGTCATTGGGAACTGTAGTGGATTGAAATAACTTCTAATACAAGTCTTATAATAAGGAAGCCTGTCTCTATAAAGAGAAGCCTAATCATATATATCCCTTAGAGAAGTTTTTAGGAGTACACCAGAGTATATCCCCCCCAAAATTGTATATGATTAACAAATGCCTTTTTGCTTCCACTTGCTCAGCAATGAGTATGCGCTGTACTGGAACCTGTATATACAACGGTGCGCAAAACAGGTTCTCTGCCTTCATGGAGCCTTTTCTGTCCTGGTAGTGACGGACATTAAACAACAGACAAATAAATATAAAACTGCAAGTTGCAATGAGTGTCGTAAATAAGTGTAAGATGCATGAGAGCACAAAGTAGGGGATCTGTTTAAATACCCTTCAGGAAGTGCAATTTCAGCTGAAACCTGAAAGGTGAGTAGGAGATATCTAGGTGAAGATTAGGGGTAGGATTTTCATTGAGGAAGAGAAGACCCAAAGAAAGGAGGAAATGTGTGTTTGAGGAACCAAAAGGGAAGGAACCTGACCCCAGGAGAGTGAGCAAAGATGAGCTTGGAGAAGCAGCCAGGCCAGAGCAAGTGAGCCAATAATAAAGATTCTGGGCCTTATCTGAGTTATCTTATCAAAAGATCTCTTAGCTACTCTGCAGGAAGAGGACTGGAGGAATGTAAATGTGTAAATGGACTGCTGTCATCCAGCCAAAACTGAGACTCTTGATCAGGTGTGCTGATGTGGCTAGGCAGAAATTTGACATATATTTGTTGGACTTCTATTGCACATTTCAGTACTGTCCTTGATTATGTTTCACAGGATCATGGTATGTTCAGCCCTTGTCTAAGTGTCCTCTTCTCATTTCATCCCTACCAGGTCAAAGTGACTCCAGTATCGTCACGTAGCTATCCAGAGTGAAATGTGGTTTTCTGAGCTCATGCTCCAGTAGGCAAGGAAGGAAAAGATACCTTATAACATATTTTCTGACTCCTCTTTGACTTCACTTCCTGAAGCAGGGGAGAAACCACATGATGGTGGAATAGAATTGAGTGGAATAGAATTGAGTGGTGTTGGGGCAGTTTAGAGGGAAATGGGGATGATTTCTAAGTCCTCTGTTTTTCAGACTTACATTCCCCATGGGTGTATCAAAACTTCCTTTTTTTATCTGCTGTAGTCCCCTGAGAAAGAAATTCTTTGTCAGAGAAGTTGGTTTCCATGCATCTTTGGACTAGCACCCTTATTTAATTAAATTGATTCAGATCCACAAACACCTATGGAAAACCTACTGTGATCAGGCAATGTGGTGAACTGACATTATCCCATTTATTCCTCTCAACGGCCTTGTGAGGTAGGTATCATCATGCTCCATTTACAGATGTGGAAATTGACCTTTATTTATTCATTTATTTATTTTAAAGATTTTTTAAAATTTATTTATTTGACAGACAGAGATCACAAGTAGGCAGAGAGGCAGGCAGAGGGGGAGGGTGAAAGAGGCTCCCTGCCAACCCGATGCGGGGCTTGATCCCAGGACCCCGGAATCATGACCTAAGCCGAAGGCAGAGGCTTAACCCACTGAGCCCCCCAGGCGCCCCTGGAAATTGACCTTTAATGTAAAAAGTCAGTATCTACTCCCTGTTTTCACCAAAGGATGGTAGAGAAAGCCATCAACACATCCCTTTCCACCAAATTTAGCCAAAATGAGCAACAGCCCAATTGCCATCTAAGTGCATTTAACCAAAACCGATCCTGGAACAAATTCAGGTCATCTGAGCAGCTAAAAAATAAAGAAATTTAGCAATAGGATGGATGTTGTCAGTTTAAATAAACCATTGCAGAAAAAGTCAGTCACCATCAGAGTCAGTTAACATTCAGCTTCAGGATATCTTGGACCTCACCCCCCACTCCCTGCCCCACACTCCTAATGTGTTAAGAACACCAGACCCAAATAAAAGGTTTTATGTTATAATTACCTCAAAACTTACAGACTTCTAGAATACAAACACTTTTTAAAGGGCAGATGGACATCAGCTGTGCTACTGTTTATGTGTGAAATAAATCAGATGAAAGTTGTGAGAAATTTTTAAACCTACAACTTTGTAGGGGAGGAGAAGTTTTTCCTTTCCTTCTATGCTCTTTGGCTGGTCTTATAATTTAATTGACATGAGCAAATTAACAAGAGAAAAACAAATTTAATTTTGTACCTCTGAGAGCCTATACAAATTGTAGGAGATTCAAAGAAGTGACCAAAGCATGCAGCTTTTATACCTTTTATTTTTTTAAAAGGTTTTATTTATTTATTTGACAGAGATCACAAGTAGGCAGAGAGGCAGGCAGAGAGAGAGGAAGGGAAACAAACTCCCTGCTGAGCAGAGAGCCCAGTGTGAGGCTCGATCCCAAGACTCAGGGATCATGACCTGAGTCGACCTGAGCCAAAGGCAGAGGCTTTAACCCACTGAGCCACCCAGGTGCCCCACTTTTATACCTTTTAGACAAGGAAACAATATATTTGTGAAGAAATTAAAAGAAAAGAAGTTTGGCCTTAGGGGTAATAAATTAGTGAGGAAGTAACAAGGTTTATATAGTCTTCTTAGCCTTGAATACACTGTCTCCGGTGGTGAGGATGCCTTCTGCCCACCCATTAAGGGAGTGTACATTTCACATGGAGATTTAGTTCCTGCTTTCAGGAAGCCGAGAGATGGTTGGTATATCATTCTTACACTGGCTGTTTCTTAAGTAACTTTAACTCAAAATAATCAATATGCCAAAGTGGCATCTTTTGCTCCCCTTCAGCTCTTACTATGGAAGTTTCCTAAAGCAATTAAGTCCTAGATATTTTAATTTCATCGATTTTTTGTTATTCATCCATGTAACATGACCCAGGCATATACTAAGTTCTAAGAATATGGAGCTATACAGCATTATATTCATTTGTTAAATGTGTTGACCCTTTTTCATACCAAAAGGTATATGAATGTCATCATTCCCAACCTTAAGAAGCAGAGAAGATTGACAAGGCTGTGGAAGTAAATACCCTGGTTGAGATACGCCAAAGACCTACCATAGTGCTTGGTGGCTGAGGAGGGGAGGACCTAACACAGACTGGGCTGGGGAAGTAGGGAACCCCAAAGAGAGATTCCCTGTAGGAATAAATCAACTTCACAAAAACCATCACTACAGTTTTGTTCAGTATGTGTGTTTTATGTTTTGCTCTGTTTGCCTCTTTCCTTTGCTAGCTTGGTCTCATAATTAAATTGACATATGGTTGGAGACCATCCCTAATTTAAGCAGGGTGTAAGTGGCGGGTTCAGTCACAGAGTTCTCTTCCTTTTAGCCAGCTGCGTGCCTGGTCTTTAAAAAGAAGACTCTTGGGGTGCCTGGGTGGCTCAGTGGGTTAAAACCTCTGCCTTCGGCTCAGGTCATGATCTCAGGGTCCTGGGATCAAGCCCCACATCGGGCTCTCTGCTCAGCAGGGAGCCTGCTCCCCCCACCCCCACCTCTGCTTGCCTCTCTGTCTACTTGTGATCTCTGTCAAATAAATAAATAAAATCTTTAAAAATAAATAAATAAATAATAAAAAGAAGTCTCTTGGGGATGTGTGGGTGGCTCAATGGATTAAAGCCTCTGCCTTCGGCTCGGGTCATGATCTCAGGGTCCTGGGATCGAGCCCTGCATCGGACTCTCTGCTCAACCGGTAGCCTGCTCCCCCCTCTCTCTCTGACTACTTGTGCTCTCTCTCTCTCTCAGTCAAATAAATAAATAAAATCTTTTAAAAAAATAAAAATAAAAAGAAGACTCTTACACTGTGTCTTCTGCTCCATCAGCCCATTCCTCTACATCTTGGAAACTTAGTCATATTTTGCCCCCCAAGACTTCCATTAGTACAGCTGTGATGAAGTCCGTCTTCTGTGCCTCTGGCCTGGCTTGGGAGACAGGGAGACATCCTGCCACACGTCAGCATGACGGATGGGCCTGCATCATGGCAGCCATGGTGGATGAAAGCGGTAAAAGAGCTCAGATCTTCCAGTCAGCTGTTCAGCCCACAAGTCAAAGTGTTGGGTAGTTGCTGTTTTCTGCGGTGGATCTGGTTAACATATGGAAAAGGCGGGTTGTAGCCTGAAGTGCTCACAAAGTTTTCCTACCCTCTATGGCTCTTCTCTCCAATGTGACCTCTCATCATAGGGGTTTTGTGGGGTTTTTTGTCCCTTTACCCCCATTTTTAACCAGGGACTGTTTCCGTCCGTAGAACTGAAGAGCCTTGACTAAAACAAATACTCAAAGCACAAATTTATGCATCTTTTTATCTAACCAGCAATCCAGTGCTTAATTCTCCAAGGTAAATTTTTATTTCTGAAGTTTCATTTAATTGAGGCATATAGAAAACATTTTCTGTGCTTCGCTCGGTTAATATTTGAGTCACTAAGGGAAAGCGTGAATAAAAGTAACCAAGGTAAATGATCTCTCTGGATTCCTCTGCCCTTGATTTCACTGAGGAACTTTTATTTCCCATTGGAAAGTAGCATTTCTCCCATTCATTCAATAAGTGAATATGTAACTAGCAACTGCTATGTTCTGGGCATGGTTTATAGATGCTAGGAATGCGAAGATAAAAAAGCCATGAACTTTGTCCTCCAGGAGCTCACAGTTTAGTGGGAGAGACTGACCAATAAACCCGTGATTATAATATAATAAATGCTATTTATGGGGAGCAGTGGGGACTGTGGAAACACACAGGTACAGCACCTGATTAGCCTTTGGGGAGAGCCTGGGAGCCAGTCAAGGAAAGCTTCTTGTAGGAGCAGACAACAGAAATGAGTCTTGAAGGGTCAGTGTGAGTCAGCCAGAGAAAGAGGCTGACGAGGGCATATTGTGTACATGGTGCAACATGAGAACAAATGGGCTAAGAAAAGACAGTTTTGGGGCGCCTGGGTGACTGTTGGTTAAGCATCTGCCTTTGGCTCAGGTCATAATCTCGGAGTCTTAGGACTGAGCCCATGTCTGGGCTCCCTGCGCCCTTTCCCTCTGTGCTCCCTTCCCTCATTTGCCCTCAAGTAAACAAATAAGAAATCTTAAAAAAAAAAAAAAAAAAAAAAGCCAGTCTAATTCTTCCACGCCAGATTACAAAGTTTTTTATATTAAGTACTGTTCCCCCAAATTATCTTTCAGAATAGAGTGAGTTGCCTTATATTCGGGTCTTTAAAACCCTTTTATATTATAAAGCACCCTTCTCACTTATATTATTTTGAACCACAAACAGTTGTTTAAGAAAGACACAATAGCCTGGAATTACCTCTGTCACTGCTGGCTTGTATGCTTATTAAAGTCATTTGACAAAAGAAGCAGAGAAATTCAATATAGATTTAGTGTAAGTATGGGGGGCAGTGGGAAATGACTTCACAATTGCAAGTCTTAGGTATCATTGCAAATAAGCCTTTTAAAGATCACTTTAAAATGAAATGCAATTAGTGGTTACTTTGTGGAGATCATGAATATACATCCACAGGATGAGTGGAAAAATAAAACTGTTTTTATTTTAAGCAAATGGACATTTGTGGCTTGAGATAAAATTTCCAGTGATAACATCATGTACAGATGAAAAAGATATTTCCACTTTCAAGATAGGAAAGCTGTTTTCCCTTCAGTTCTCCTTTTTCAAATCCCCTAAATAATAAAGAGAACAAGAAACAGAAATTCAGACTTAATCTTTGATGATGCTAGGAGATATAGTTAACCCTAAACTAGAATTTATGAAGACTGAAAAGTGGCAGAAGAATGGCAAGAAAACAGCAAGTTCAAATTTAAGTTTTCACCATGCAGGCATTCAAAGAAACCCTGAAAAGCTCAGAAATAAAGGCATAAGGGACCACAGGATACAGGGGCCTGGTAGGAGACCAAGAGGAGGGCTTTTGGGAGAAAGTCTGTCCAAGGAGCAGGTGTTCCCCACTCCCATTCCATACAGGCAGGTAACCAGGCCTCTGCTACCCCTAGCGTAGACCAGAGGACCACCAGACTGAGATACCAGGCACAGAGGAGGTAGGAGTGAGAAGCCCTACTCTGTGTACTTGACAGTGATTACCAGTAGCCTGCATATGCTAGGTAAAGGGTTGATGGATTCACTCCTTGAGAAAATGGATTATCCTGGAGAAAAATCTGGAGATACTGACATTTGAGAGTCCCCTTTTACTAACACACCCCTCCCAAGTTTTGGCAAGGAACATGGCTGCTTACAGACTATATTTCCTGGCTCCCTCGTGGAGAGGTATGACCACAAACGAAATTATTTGTTTATGTTTAATTTTTTTTCTTTTTAAGATTTTATTTATTTGATCGCTTCTCGGCCTTTTGGCTAAGATCAAGTGAGGATTTTATTTATTTGTTGGAGAGAGAGAGAGACTGAGACAGGGAGCACACAAGCAGGGGGAGGGGCAGAGGGAGAAGCAGGATCCCCGTTGAGCAGGGAGCCTGATGTGGGACTCGATCCCAGGACCTGGGTTCATAACCTGAGCTGAAGGCAGATGTTTAACTGACTGAGCCACCCAGGTGTTCAAATCACTAACTAAATTCTTATCAGCCGTGTGAGCAGCTTCTTTAGCTCTCTGAAAAGAAAGTTGCTTGTCCTCCCCTTTCCCTTACTCCTTCCAAGGATAGGATGTGAATGTGCTGGTGGGGCAGCCCCAGCCATGTGGACAAGGGAAAGACTCTGGGGGATGATGGAGCAGCAAGACAGAAAGAACAGAAAGTGCACCAGCTTGTCCAGCACTAACCATCCACTGTGGAATGTTAGAAGAGAGAGACATGGAGCACCTGGATGGCTCAGTGGGTTAAAGCCTCTGCCTTCAGCTCAGGTCATGATCTCAGGGTCCTGGGATCAAGCCCCGCATCGGGCTCTCTGCTCATCGGGGAGCCTGCTTTCCCCACACCCCACCTGCCTCTCTGCCGACTTGTGATCTCTGTCTGTCAAATAAATAAATAAAATCTTAAAAACGAGAGAGAAAGACACGAACTCCTGACTTGTTTGAGCCACTGTATTTGGGGACCTCTTTGTTGTAGCAACTTAGCTCATAACCTAACTAATACATTATGTATGTTAAAAACAACAAAAAAGACCAACCTTTTTGCCCAAATACTCTACAGTGAAGCCAAGCAGTTCATATCATGCACCAGCTTCAAAACAACTTCTTAGTGCTTCATTATTAAATATGAATGGACAGCTAAGAATTACTCGACATTTGATTAAAGTGACCAGCATTAAATGCTGAAACCAGAGTGAAGAAACAGGAAAAGGGAACTCAAGGGAATCAGAAGTAATGCAGGGAGCTGAAGAAAACTTCAAAGAAAACATAGTTAAATCCTCAGGGAGATAAGAGAAAGAAACTGTCTACATGAAAAAAGAGTAGGATGCTATTCATTCAGAGAATAAGAATGAACTCTCGGAAATTAGTCATTTAAGAAGCAGTTCAATAAAACTGTTGGAAGGTGAAATTACAGAGTTTTCCTGGAAAGTAAAATTAAATAAAAACAAAACAAGAGGGCGCCTGGGTGGCTCAGTGGGTTAAGCCGCTGCCTTCAGCTCAGGTCATGATCTCGGGGTCCTGGGATCGAGTCCCGCATTGGGCTCTCTGCTCAGCAGGGAGCCTGCTTCCTCCTCCTCTCTCTCTCTGCCTGCCTCTCTGCCTACTTGTGATCTTTCTCTGTCAAATAAATAAATAAAATCTTAAAAAAAAAAAAAAAACAAGATGGGCAATGGTGAGGAAAAAATAAGAAAAATGAAGATGATTAAGCCCATCATTTTACTAAACTATTTCAGAAAGACTGGTAAGATGAAATAGTGAAGGGGACGTTCAAAGAAATTATCGAAAACAGATTTGTATATCACTGATTTATAAAATGTCCAAGTTGAGTAATACAGTATTTTCAGATTAATATAGTTAAGTAAATGTATAATTCAATTGATATAATATTTTAAGAACACATTGGACTATTTCAACTGTATATTTCAACTGTATCCCTAAAATATTATACATGTAAATTGGCCAGGAAGTCTTACAAGACTTTCTGGCTGGGGACAAGAAGGCAGTCTTACTAGGAAAATGGGAAAGTGCCTGAGATTCAGGATCACCTTATATTCGATATGTTCTGGAAACTTTAGAAGGTTCTAAATGCAAAAACATAGAGTGCGAAAGAGAGAGATTGCCCTGGTTCCTATCAAAATTCACCCAGTCGTGTCTTCCCAAAGTTAGGAGGGGCTTCCTTTGCTGACCATGATATTATAGGCCTAAGAGTGATTGCCAGAATTCTGACTTGAGTACCTGAGTACCATCAGCTTAGGGTGGCACTTCCTGAGGTAATCACAAGATGTTACATGATTAGGAGAGAATATGATGGTTTTCATTTTAGACATACTGAGTTTGAGGTAGCTTTGGGGCATCCAAGTAGAGGTCTACTCTACAGATACGAAAAATGAAAGCTTTTAATTAGCTTTTACTTTTTTTTAAAAATTAGTTTAGAGCTGAAATTCAGCTAATATACATTGGTGTGGCTATATTGGTTGCTAAAATTTGAAATACTGTATACTCGTTGGTGAGTGGTCACTCCTCCTAAAACCCCAGATGCCACTCTTGCCCACACCTTGACTGTTCTATCCCATTCAGTCCTATTACTACCCGACAGCCCAGCAGCTAAAGGGTTAAACCCACCACAGAAGAAGGGCCTCCAAGACCCTTTTCCAGCCCTACAGCTGTCCTGTGCTCTAATTGTGGAAGTTTTTAATTTAAGTCCTCCTCACAGCTCATGAAGGCTGAACGCATTTCCCACATATCGACGTGCTTAGTGTGTGTCGTGACCTTCCACAGATCTGATCTCCACATCTGGGAGTACTTCCAAGTCTCCTCACTCCTGTCAGTCTGAACTGCTTATTGCTCCCTGACTCCCTGCATTTTCTCACCTTTGTTTCTTTGTGCTCACTGCTGCTGATTGTTGTATTCATCCTTCACGCCCAGGCCATCTTTCCCTTCTACCAGCAAGACTTTCTCATTTAGAAATGAGGATTCTCTCCTTAAAATATCCATCCCTTTCCCATGGAACATACCACTTCCTCTTTTATATTACGGGTATTTTAGTACTTTCTATAAAGTCTTTATTTATCATGGCAGGGCAGCAATAATTGTTGAGTAAAGGAGAGTGTAACTTTGTATTAAAGAACGCTCTGCCAGCTGTCACTGGTGTGTAGTTGCTGGCCAGTTTCACCATCTCTTTAGAATGTCTGTGTGGAATAGTCCCAGACTCCTCCCTGAATCTGAGGTCTGTTTGCTAGAATACAGTATTTGGTTACACGTCAAAAAACGAAATCATCAACAACCAGAAACAAACAAATGCAGAAATGTTTGCCGGTTTTCTGAACTGAAGTGTTTAGTACATTCACGTTGTGTTTCAGTCATCTCTTTTTAATGTAAAATGGTGACAGTAATTTTCCATTTTCTGCACTTAATTTAATTAATCTTTCAGAAATGCTAGAGCAGAGCTTTTCTAAGGAGTGTTGCAGTGTTTGCTGCAGCAAATCAAGTTCCTATTGTGACACTGGCCGCGGAGGCTGAGTCATTGCTTTGGCTGGGACGGAGTGTTTCCTTAAGTCAGACACAACAGCGGAATAGCTAATGGTACCTTCCTACCTATCATCTCTCTCCAGCGCTCACTCTCCTGCTGCCCTTCACAGAAGTCAAGTAAAAGTCAAACTTCCCGTGATTAGTTAGGGTAGCAGATCATTTGCGCTTCTGATCATTGTGTACAGGCAAATATATTTTCCTGGTATTCAACTAATTCATTTCTTTCTTTCTTCTTTTAAATAAGATTCAGGCCGGGTGCCTGAGTGGCTCAGTGGGTTAGAGTCTCTGCCTTTGGCTCGGGTCCTGATCCCAGAGTCTTGGGATCAAGCCCCATATTGGGCTCTCTGCTTAGCAGGGAGCCTGCTTCTTCCTCTCTCTCTCTCTCTCTCTCTCTCCCTCTCTGCCTACTTGTGATCTCTATCTGTCAAATAAATAAATGAAATCTTTTAAATAAATAAATAAATAAATAAATAAATAAATAAGATTCAGGCAAGATACAGGCCATGTTGTGTTTCTCATGTGGTTCCTCGGTCTCTCGTTCCAGGAGTGGTGTCTGTGTGTGCCCTAGGTAGACAGATGGAGAGGAGGATGGGCAGGAGGCACTCGCCAGGACCTGTGCTTGCGGTCCCATCCTGCTGGCCAGAGCACCCAGCCAGGTCTCACATCTGCAGTGCACTCCTTGGCGAATCTTTATTTTTTTCAGATATAGTGGAAATGGAACTTCCTTGAGATGCCATTTTCCTCTCCTCTCAACCTCGAAAAGGCTGAATAGAACTAAAGCAGCTAATCTCTCTCATATCCCTTATTTTTTCACTGATATCTTCTAATGAGAAGATTGCATACCTTCCCCTGGGGCCACACGTGGAGGTGACTAGATGAAATGAGCTGACCTAGAGATGACGTCAGGGTCAGGAGGGAAAGCGTGCGCAGTAGCATGGCGGGCACTCCACTGTTTCACCCAGGTTTCTCAGAGCAACTTCACGGGCAGAATCCTGAGGGGAATGCTCCATTGGCCGTTTTCTCCTTACTGGAAGCAGAATCATGTCAAACACCAACTCAACAGTACCCATACCTAACCTGAGTCCTGCTGTAGAAGTTTCTCTCATGACTTAGGGAAAGTCCTACTGGGCCATGCGTCCCACAGATTGCAGGATATCTGACTGGGATAACTTACCAGGTAGAAGAATCTCATAGGTTTGATTGGGAAACTTTGGACTTCAGTAATCAGCCCAGAAGGTAAGTGTGTGGAATGTGAAGGAAAGGCTCTGGACTTGTCCTGAGTTGGGGAATAGGAGCGAAAGGCTGCCAACGTTAACTTTAATGTCGTTGAAGTGTAACCTCCAGCTTTTTACCTCTGTGGCAGCAACTTTATACAACGGTGTATTTCCCAAGCACTGTTATTAGTGAGGTACCTAAGTTCTCCGAAGTGTTAAGAGTGCATTCAGATCAGCATTCTGTAGATGATTCCCACTCACCTACATTTTACCAGGCTCTGTTGAATGGGAGACAAAAGGGTGCAGAGGAGTTACCCATAAGCTAAGCTTTGTGCTCTGCAGCCATCATCTGTCATGAAGGTCGTGGGGAAAGTGAGGCTAAAAACCACTGTGGCTGAGCATCCTCGCCAACATTTGTTACTGTCTGTTTTGATTTTGGCCATCCTGGGGGGTGTGAAGTGCTATCTTACTGTGGTTCTGAGTTGTGTTTCTCTGGTGACTGATGATGCTGGTCTTCCTTTCATGGGCTCACTGTTTTGTCTCCATTTTTACTTTTTATTCATTTCTAGGTATTTTTGTTTGATTTTTACTTTTGTGTTTTGTTTTTGGTGCCTATGATAATAAAGTCTTCCTGATTAAAAAAATAAAAATAAAAATAAATAAAAATAAAAACCACTGTGGCATGAGCCCCTTTGTGAACTATGTCTTCTCCTCCTTCCTCATAAGAGCTGGGGCCCAGATAGAGTCAGTGTCTTTTGAAGCTCTTAATTCTCTCTTGCTAGATCCGTCTTGGGCACTGAAGCACTCTTCCCCTGATAGCCTTTTCTCAGCGGGCTTATTACTGTGTTGTGTGTGATTAATAACGGAGCGGCCACTTTTCCAGCTGTGTGACCTGGCCATTAATGAGTGGCCACTGACAGTGACTTGGGAATCTGAAGAAAAGCCCATTTTCACAGTTACGTGAGGGACCTCAGGTCCTTTCCTCTTTCCCCATAGCTGGAAGCCTTCAGTTAGTAACTGGGAGGGGAACCCTCTCTGGAAAGTTGTATTGTGATACTTGGGAGGGAATTTTGCATGGGATGTTTCAAACTTACAGCACTCCACGGTGTTTTATCAAGAGAAACTGTATGAAAGAGTGAATTCTGCAAGGCAGAGAATAATTCAAAATGGTACACCCTTCCCCCCAGTAAATAAGTAAATGAATAAACCATCATAGCAGCACCAAAATGGGGAATTAATCTTTCAAGGGGCGGGGCTGTGGGGGCCCATTGGAGAACACTCAGCGCATTGTCCTCGTGCAGGCTCTGGTGCAGACCAGGAGCGTGACTTGCTTCCCACCGAAAATGTGGGGGCACCAAGGAGGTGGGCACTGAGCAATTTGTTTTCAGAACTTACACTGTTCAAGTTATTAGAAAATATTTCTTTTTTTTTTTTTAAGATCTTATTTATTTATTTGACAGAGGGAGAGTGCCCTAGGTCTCTCTAGGTCTCATCTCTAGAGAGTGCCACAGGGAGCAGGCTTCCCACGGAGCAGAGAGCCCGATGCGGGGCTTGATCCTAGGACCCTGGGATCATGACCTGAGCTGAAGGCAGAGGCTTTAACCCACTGAGTCACCAGGCGCCCTAGAAGATATTTCTTGAAATAACTTATCCTGAGTCAGAGCTGGCATTTAACTAGGAAAAATACACATTTGAGGGACGTGGTTTTGCTCACACATGAAAGATTCTGTGTTTTAAGCTTCTGGCAATTAACGTGCTCGCTTTGAGTGGAAACTACAGCTCAGAAGTATTTATTAGGTCCCTTTGCTCCCATCACAATTAGGAAGGTTACTTAAGGGTTGCAAGGAAGCAGAAGACACTGCCCTCCTGGAGCTTACCATCTGCTTGCCAAGATAGCATAAGCATGGATTTAAACAAATTGAGATGTAAGAAGGGCTCAATGCATTACTGAGAGGCACTGAATTTCACTAAAACACCAGGCCCCTACCTCCACAGTTGTCTTTCAGGGCCTGCTCTCCCTCCACAGGTCCTCTTGGATCATGTCAGAGGAAGGAAGATTCCTCCTAAAGCGTGTCTGTCTCTTCTTGACCCCAGAGCCTTGCAGCATATTTACAGAGTCCAGTGACGTTATCAGGATATAGGTTGGTTTCTAGCCCACCCAGAAAAAAGGAGACTCACCTCATGGTTCTTTGAACTCTAATTTTTTTTTTTAAGATTTTATTTATTTATCTGACAGACAGAGATCACAAGTAGGCAGAGAGGCAGGCAGAGAGAGAGGGGGAAGCAGGCTCCCTGTTGAGCAGAGAGCGCAATGTGGGGCTTGATCCCAGGACCCTGAGATCATGACCCCAGCTGAAGGCAGAGGCTTTAACCCACTGAGCCACCCAGGCGCCCCTAATTTTAAATTGTGTAGGTGTGTATTACTGACTATGTATCTGGTATATCATAAATACTACTTATTTATGTGTTTGTCTAGAACTGTAGGCAACTCAAAAGAGGGTTAACATTATTTTCCTGCTCTCTAGAATACTACTATGTGCCAGAGGGACTTACTTGTTCTAGGATTGTGATAAAAAAGAATAAAGAAATTTTATTTACATATTCTGAGTAAACCTGAATTACTCTGAAAAATATCTAAAGCTCTTAAACTTTCTTTCTCATTATATCCTTCCTTACATTTTTTCCCCTCTTCATTCTCCTTTCTCCCATTTTGCTTCCTTATTTCCCATTCTTCTCTCCCCTCTCTTCTTCATCTTTTATTCTTTTCTTTTCTTTTTTTAAGATTTTATGTATTTGTCAGAGAGAGAGAGAGAGTGCACACACAAGCAGAGGGAGAAGCAAGCAGATGGAGAGGAAGAAGCGGACACCCCGCTGAGTAGGGAGCCCAATGCAGGGCTCGATCCCAGGATCCTGGAATCAGGACTTAAGTGAAAGGCAGATGCTTAACTGACAAAGCACCCAGGTGCCCTCTTTTTCATAATATCTAAGAAATGCCACATAAAGGTTAATACATACCCATTCATTAATTCAATGAATTTCTTAATACTAACAGCACTGTACTAGCTAATGTTTTTGAATCCTTACTAGGTGCCAGATATTCTGCAAAATGTTTTATATGCAGTATATAATCAGTAAGCTTACTGATATTACATATTATTATTATCTTTATTTTATAGACAAGAGAACAGAAACTTAAGACATTATGGAATTTGTCCAAAGTCTCATAACTAGTAAGTAAGTGAACTGAGGCTCAAACTCTTCAGAGGTCACATGCCTCACGTAGAGTGAGGTTTCAGTCACGTAGTGTTTGCAGTACACACTTTTGGAATGCAGCAGAACAATTAAGAGCGTGGTGTTTGGAATTAGACAGACTTGGTTTGACTCAGCATAGCCATATATTAGCCATATTAACAGTGGCTGGATAATTCTTTGAGCCTTGGCTTCCTCACCTACAAATGTGGAAAATAATAACTTACCGAGTGGTTGGGAAATATTACATGTAAAACTTCAAACCCAGCATGTAGCCAAAGTTTAATAACATTTGGTAGAATTCTTATTTATGGAGAAAAATAGCATGTGCCCCTTCTGCCATCAATTTCATTTAATTATAAATATATTTGAAATATTTTTCATCGTTCTCAGTAACCATAGGGAATGAATGTGTCTAAGTATTTCTTGAATCTGTTCACGTCCTCATCCTGTGCAGTTCTTTTTTAAAAGTTTTTATTTTAATCCCAGGTAGTTACCACAGTGTGACGTGGGTCTCAGGTGTACAGCACCGTGATTTAACACGTCATCCACCCCCTGGTGCTCACCACAAGTGCCCTCCTTAATCCTGCTCTCCTCCTTCACCCATCCTCTCAAAGAGCTTCCCCCTGGCAGCCACCAGCTTGCTCTCTAGAGTTAAGAGTCTGTTGGTTTGCCTTGGTTTGCCTGTCTCTCTCTTTTTTATTCCCCTTTGCTCATTTGTTTTGTTTCTCAAATTCCACATCGGAGGGAAACCACATGGTGTGTCTTTCTCTGACTGACTTTGCTTAGCATACTAGCATAATACTCTAGCTCCATCCACGTTGTTGCTAATGGCAAGATTTCATTCTTCTTTATGGCTGAATAATATTCCTGTGTGTGTGTGTGTGTGCGCACATATCACAATCTTTATCCATTTGTCAATGAAGGGACACGTAGGCTGCCTCCGTAATTTGACTATTATAAACATTGCTGCCATTAACTGGGGTGTGTGAATCCCTTTGAACATCTCGTGAGGTTCTGGAGGTTAGTAACAAGCTCTAAAATTTCCCACACATTGTATAAGGGAGCATAATACAGTACTTCCAATTTATGGTTCCAGAATGATCTTCAGTCTTCTGCCTAATACCCTGGTGCTTTGTCAGGACTTTGGATACTGGTCTAGGAAAGAAATCCATGAAAACCTGATGGAGAAGCATAGAATATTCTGCAACAGTCTGTCTTCTGACCTGAGTGCCTATCTGGCTACATGGCTGGAGATCAGGCTCAACATACGGAGACCTGTTTTCTTTACTCTTGGCATCTGACCTTGTTCAGTTAGCTTAGCTTCTCCAATATAATATGGAAAGCAGGTAGTGACTTCACCATCATTCCCAACTCCTTGAAACTTGTATGAAAGGCGCTTGAAAAGCATTAAGTAACAGGATTTAGCAGAAATGAATCTAGTGCACAGATCTATTTCCTGCCTGAAGTTTTATATTGCAGGAATAGTCTGTCAAAGGTAAAGCAGAGTACTTTTTTAAAGTTATGCCCCCCATTGTGAATTTTTAAGTTCTACCCCATACCAAGCTCAGCAGGCATAGACTCTCAGGTTTAATAAAGCTTCCTTCTTTAGTTAAGAAGTGGGAGCTTTGGGGGCACCTGGGTGGCTCAGTGGGTTAAAGCCTCTGCCTTCGGCTCAGGTCATGATCCCAGGGTCCTGGGATCGAGCCCCGCATTGGGCTCTCTGCTTGGCAGGGAGCTTGCTTCCTCCTCTGTCTCTCTGCCTGCCTCTCTGTCTACTTGTGATCTCTTTCTGTCAAATAAATAAATAAAATCTTAAAAAAAAAAAAGTGGGAGGTTTTGTTCAACTCTGAGATACTTTTAGTGCTTGAGAAACAGACTGATCCAAGCCCAAGGAGAGATTGTGACAGCAGGGCACAGCAGCTCTGGCTTTGGCGACACCGAGTGACTGACGGCTCCGGCCGCTCTCTGCTTGCTTGTGACAGCACGGGTTTCCCGGCTTCCTTTAGCCAGAGTGACTGCCATGTATGCAGTGGCTTGTGTTAATGAACCGTTGCTGACTCTTGCATCTGAACGTCTAACTCACTGGGAAGTGTGGCAGTTTCTCTTGACGAGCATTTCTGAGATATTTTTTACTTGACCTGGGGAAAGAACTATTTCATGTCAGAACATATGTGTATATAAATTTGTGTCTAAAAACACACATAAACACACACACATGTAAACTAGAAACAAGTTTTGTGAACTCGAGCTCACTCCATTTTGTATTCCACATTATTCTCTTCTTTTCTGCTTAGTCTTAAAGAACCCTTGTCATGGCCCACTGCATTGACTGGAGGGTCTGCTGAATAGGCTGTCACCTGTTACTTGAAAGACACTAGCCTGAGGATTCCCCTTAGTCCAAACCTCATTGGGCTTCCCATGCCTCAAGGGAAAACACATACCACCTTCTCGACCCCGACACTACGACTAGACCCTTTGGACCTTCGGGTAGAGAGAGCCTCATTAGCTGCTCCATGGGTTTTTCTCCTAGTCAGACTCCAGCTTTTTCTCATAGGAGCCAGAATCTTGAAAACTTTGTGAATTTTGAAAAGCAACTTACTCTCCTCAATTTTGAGTACTAGCAGGTGTCAGGAACCCAAGAGTTTCTGTGCTGTGCCAGGGCTTCTTCAGTGCTCTGTACACAGGAGGCCTATGGTAACTATTTGTTCATCAGTCGTGGTCTGGGCTCTGCACTGAACACAGTGGAAACAGGGCCCTCGCAGAGACAGCACTGACTTGTGCTGGACACGATAGTATGGCTTTGCCATAGATGGGCGGAGTTTAATAGACAGCATGTAAATTTGTAGGGTTATTAGGTGAGGTGAGAGTCCAGGGAGGGCATACATTCCTGAATATATAAGACACCAAGAAAATCAGACAGGCATTTTGTTCTGATCTGAGGCTCACACACGGGTCACTTTTCTTAGAAAACTTGACTGAGTCAGACCTCAGGATGGCAATGGCGTGATGGAGGTTGGGAATTCAAGTTCTTGGTTTCTTCTCCATCACCATTGTCATTCCTAGCAATAGGGACCTGGATCCTGACACAAACAGAAGGAATGATTTGGTCCTCTTTTACCAACTTGTAGACTACGTTATTGCCTCTCCCAAGCCCAAGATGTCCTTCATTTTGCTAAATAGACATGGTGTTAACAAAACTAGCATCGTTTAGGGACAAACCAGAATTAGAAAAAATATAATTAATAGGTAGCTTATGAAAAGAGTTACAAATTTTATGAGCTTGCCTTACTTTTTAAGGAAAGAGTTCATAGAATTTTAGAATGGTTGTGGGTGGGGGAGGGGACCTTAGATAGCATATGGTTTAGTCACCTCATTTTATAGATGTGGAAGCTGCGGTTTCAGGAAGCTAGTGTATAGCAGAGGTGACTAAATAAGCCCACATCTTCAAGACTCTGAGGCTCACTTCACCATATTCACACAACCTCTTTTTTTTTTTTTTTAAAGATTTTATTTATTTATTTGACAGACAGAGATCACAGGTAGGCAGAGAGGTAGGCAGAGAGAGGGGGAAGCAGGCTCCCTGCTGAGCAGAGAGCCCGATGCGGGGCTCGATCCCAGAACCCTGAGATCATGACCCGAGCCGAAGGCAGAGGCTTCAACCCACTGAGCCACCCAGGCGCCCCTTCACACAACCTCTTGAAGTGAAGAATGTTTGTCCTCTGGTAAGAAACAGTGAACAAAAATGTCATAGTGTTAGCCACTAGTCTGACTTGGTGATGCTAAAATGGGCAGACAAGCAGCAATATTTGCCCAGAGGGGCCGCAGTTAGATAACAAAATTCAGGCCACAATCTTTGTGGTTTGGGAGCGACCTTTGCAGGTTTCCTGATGTTAGTTGTGGAGCTCCTGTGACTCCCTGAAGCGTCTCACTTCGGACAGTGAGTTGTATGGCAAACATTAGCATTTCTAGGACACCGTCACTACAGAATGTAGATTACCTCACAAAAGTGATTCCCAACCAGGAAAGGACAAAGGACAGCTTTGGTTTTCTCCCCTACTCCCACATCACACAGACCCAGTGGTTACTAGTCAGAGACATCACATCCAAGAGTGAAAATTTAAATCATGGACCCTTGCCATCTCCAAATTGGATCACCATTTATTTTACCAGTGTCTGGCATATGAATTAATGGAAGGGTTCTACAAAACTGGTAGTGGGGTTTTTTTGTTGTGTTGTTGTTGGTTTTTTTTCCTCCCTTCCTAGAATAGGGCAATGCCAGAGTGAGTCTGTTACCTGTCTGATTAGTCTAAGAATGGGAAATCTGGGGGGAGGACAGTGTTTCTCAAAGAACTGTGTTGTCCCTGCCTAGTGCTGCCAATGAGAACAGAATAAGGAGCAAAATAAACTTAATATTAGCACAAGAGAATGGGTTTCAGACCAAGGAAGAATAGCCCGACAGGACTGCTGACACAGACTGGAACACTGAGATGACTAGATTTTTTTTTTTTCTTTTAAAACAACTTTTTTTTCTGTTTTCAGAAATGATAACAAGGCAGCTCTATCTACAGATAGGCACAGAGGACCAGGTGGGTTCTTATTCGTTTCTTAGACCATCTGAACACTCATGGTTTCATTCTGCTGTCCCTGAGGTCTGTTTTTCATAGTTCATCCACGCAAGCAATAAGCACTTTGCCTGGTGGGTCTACGACAGGTTAGCGTCACTTTGACCTTGGTCCACTTGCCACTGGTGCCACAGCAGGAATTTCAGCTAAGTTATTAAGAACTGTTGCTCACGTAGTAGAACTAGTGACTTCTGTCCTTTATTTCTAAGAACTTTTACATATTCAGGCATGGTTTGAGAATTCGACCCCAAACGCTATCTAGCAGGAACTGAGATTGTACCTGCCCCTAGGTTTGAAAAAAAAATACTAGTGAATCAAATCATTCTGTCATCTGTAACTAAATAATTATTTCACTAACCTTTATTGAGTCTGGGTTGTATCAGTAATTACTATAGTTTTTGTCACGATTTCCAGCTATCTAACCACTGAACTCATTCACAGTTAAGCCAGTCACAACCACCCAAGTTCCTAAATGTCCTCTACTCAACAGTCCTCAACAAACATTACATTCTTTAGGGCTTATTTCTGGTTTCTGAGTGCCACCCAGCTCTCAATTTAATGAAGGTATTGATGTAAAGACACACAGACTTTGACATCATTACTAGTACAAAAGTACCAAACCAAGATACTGCATCTTTTAAAAATCAGCTTGTTTTTCACAGAAATCACTGACACGTAAGAATGTCAGAGAGGCTGAAGACGTGTAAGCATGGTGCTGGGATCTGGTGAGCAGGAGGGAGCTGCTAGAGTACTAGAATAGTTTGGTTACTCTAAGCATGAAAGTAAGCCACTTTCATGCCGGCGAATGGGGAATAAATCTCACTGAAGTTCAGGGGCCTTTCACACAAGCAAAGTTTCTCGAGGTCTAGTGGTCTGGAGCATGTCGTGATACCGCTCCTGAGGTGAAAGGTGATTCATTGCATCTGGCCCGTTCTGCCACCAGAAAGAGGCACACCACCTAGGAGGTCTCTGGTTTTGGGAGGCAGCATGTTCCTCTTCTGTGTGTGGCCATTTACTGAGTGACCAGAACTCTGCTAATTCTGAATAATGCCCAGAACAAGAGAAGGTTCTGTAACGGGCGTGGGCTGCCATGCCAGCTGCTCTGCCATTTGGTCTATTTGGTTCGGCAGGTCCGGTGGTGCCTGAGTGTCGTTGACTGAGAGGGAGATTGTGTAGAGCCTTTGGCAGGCTCTCTAGGAATCACAGCGAGCACTCGGGATCTGGGGACAAAACCCTACTATCCTCTGCAGATGACTCTGTGTCTTTTGAGAAACAGCTTTGGCTTGCTAAGGCTAGGCAGCTTTTGGCTTAATAGCTGCTGAACACTTCATCATGCACCACCAAGTTCCCATGTGACCTGAGCTGCCCCTCATGACCTGGGTGTTGTCTGACCCACCAAGCCATAAGGCTGGGTGTGCACAGTATTCCATTATCAAAAGGAAGTAGTATATGCAAGATCAGGTTCAAGCAGGCCCATAAAGCACAAAGTTATAGGAAGAAGTGGCCTGATTACCCATGGTCCCCATTCCTGCTAAACTGCCTTCTCTCTCATCTCTTTCCTACAGCCTCATGGGGCGATCCCCATGACTAGCTAACTAAGGAAGAGAAAACTTAGTTCTGGATTACGGATAGTTTTGCATGATGTTAAGGCTCCACTCAAAAGCTGTCCTACTGCAGCCCCATTCCGAGACAGCCCCAAAGGACAGTGGTGCAGGGGACTCCTCCCAGTGGAAAGAACTTCAATCGGTACTTCTGATTGTTTGTTTTGCTTATAAGGAAGAATGGCCAGAGATACAAGTCTTTTACAGTCCATAGGTAATAAGTAGCCAGTGGTTTAGATGGTCAGAGACTTGGAAGGATTATGACTGGAAAATCGGTGACAAAGAGGTGGGTAGACCTCTCTGAATGGGCAAAGGATTGCAGGATAGTCATGTCCCATGTAAACGCTAACTAGAGGATGACCTCAGGAGGATTTTGATAACCAGGTACATAAGACGACACATTTTGTGGGTACCTGTCAGCCCCTTTCCCCATCTGCTTGTCACTGAGCCTGTGAATGCAATAGTGGCAGGGATGGAAGCTATACATGAGCTCAGCAAGTCTGACTTCCACAGCCAAGGCCAACAGAGACCTACACTGAGTCCCCAGTACGGCACCATGCCCTGGGATAAACAGTTACCTACCTACAGATTCATTACATTGGGCCACTTCTATCATGGAAGGAGGGGCACTTTGTTCTTACTAGAACAGACACTTAACTCTGGACATGGATTTCCTTTTTTGCACACAGTGCTTCTGCCAAAACTGTCATCTGTGGACTTACCTGCTATAATGGTACTTGACCCAGACATCCCTTCTGAGCAAGGAACTTGATAGGCCTATGTTCATGGAATTCACTGGTCTCACCATGTTCCCATCATTCTGAAGCGGCTGGCTTGATGGAATGGAGGGATGGGCTTTAGAAGTCCCAGCTGCGGTGGCAGCTAGGGGCAACACTAGGGCCGAAACTGTTTCTCTCACAGCTTGGCTCCATGGGTCTAGGAATAAAGGGCTAGAAATAGAAATGTTCCACTATTACTCCTAGTAACCCCCTAGGAAAATTTTCACTTGTCATCCCCTTGACCTTAGGTTCTGCTTGTCTAGAGTTCTTAGTCGCAGTGGGAGGAGGAGTGCTTCCACAGGGGAACACAACAGTGATTCCATTGAACCAGTAACTGAGACTGTCACCCAGCCTCTGGGACTCCCTCATGCCTCTCTGTGACTCGATGAAGAAGGGGGTAACTGTACTGGCCAGAGTGATTGATCCTGACTGCCAAGGGAAAATTGTACTGCTACTGTACAATAGAGGTAAGGAAGAGTATGTCTGGAGTATAGGAGGTCTTTCATGGCATCTCCTAGTACCTCTGGGTCCTGTGGAGTCATTGAAAACTTCAGCAATCCAGTTCAGGACAGCTAATGGCCTAGGTTTGAAGGAATGTAGGTTTGTGTCACCTTCCCAGGCAAAGAACCGTAGCCAGCTGAGTTCCTTGCCAAGGACAAAAGGATGTGGAATAGGTAGTGACACGAGATGGCTACAAAGATTACATAGGAAGATTACATAAATGTGTTCATGTAAATATACATCTACATATAATGAAAGCTATGACCACGTGGCCAGTTGCTAAAACAAGGACTCATAGTTATGGGTATTTCTTCCTTATTTTGTTATGAATATGGTTGTATATATACCAACCAAATATTTTTGTTTTTTCCCTCTCCTTATCCTTTAACGTAAGATGTATTAATAATAGCATTAGACCTCAGTATGTAAGTTATAGGAGAAGTGTGACTATTACTCAAGGACTTCACATCCTCTTCTGGGGAGCAGGTTCGTGTGTTTTCAAATGTATGTGAGCTATCTGTATCAAATTAGTGGAAGGATGACTTCGTTACTGACTTTATTTGGAGATTAAATATGGTTAAAGGAGATGTATATGGGTGCCAGGTTGACATAGGATGGGGTGTGATGATAATTTTTTTAAAGATTTTATTTATTTGTTTAGAAAGTACATCCATGAGCAGGGGGAGTGGCAGAGGGAGAGGAAGAGAAATCTCAAGCAGACTCCCTCAGAGTGCTGAGCCCGATGCGGGGTCCGTCTCACGACTCTGAGATCGTGACCTGAGCTGAAATCAAGAATCAGACACTTAACCAGCTGAGCCACCCATGTGGCCCGGGGCGTGATGATCATTTTGATGTGTCAGCTTGGCTAGGCCATAATCCCTAGGTATTTAATCAAACAAAAATACTGCTTAATTGAACTGTTGCTGTGAAGGTACTTTGTAGATGTAATGAAAGTTCATAATTCATTGACTTTAAGTAGGGGAGATTATTCAAGATAATCTGAGTGGGCCTGAATCAATAAATTAAAAAGACTTGGGGTGCCTGGGTGGCTCAGTCAGTTATGTGTCTGACTCTTGATTTCAGTTCAGGTTGTATTCTCAGGTCATGAAATTGAACCCTGCATTGGGCTCTGCACTGGGCGTGGAGACTGCTTGGGATTCTTTCTCTCCCTCTCAACAGACAGATAGAAAGACAGGCCCCTTAAAAATAGGACTAAGGTTTCCCTGAGAGAAGAAATTCCATCTATGAACAGCATCTTCAATCCGTGCTCATGAATTCTCGCCTGCCCTTCCTGAGGACTTGCCCTGTGCATTTCAGACTTACTTAGCCAGCCACCGCCTGGTGTAAGCCAATTCCTTGCAGTAAATCCTTTACTACATCACACACACACACACACACACACACACACACACATTTCTGCCTCTATAGCCTACTGATTCGGTTTCTCTAATTAAATCCTGATCAATGGGGCGCCTGGGTGGCTCAGTGGGTTAAAGCCTCTGCCTTCGGCTCAGGTCATGATCCCAGGATCGAGCCCCGCCTCGGGTTCTCTGCTCAGCAGGGAGCCTGCTTCCTCCTCTCTCTCCCTCTGCCTGCCTCTCTGCCTACTTGTGATCTCTGTCTGTCAAATAAATAAGTAAAATCTTCAACAACAACAAAAAAATCCTGATCAATATAGCCTCTGATGTCCTTAAAGCTTTTGCCGTACTACTCTAAATCTGCAGGGTAAGGTGGCAGGCGGCTCTCCCTGCCAATATTTCCCACTCAAAGTCAGCCTGATTTTTTTACTCACAGCACTCTGTGAAACTCAAGCGGCATAATCTGGCAGTCAAAAGAAGCAGCACCCACACATCTTCTAGCATGTGGGAGAAATGTGGCCAGACACTGAGGCTTCACATTAGCAATCATGTCTGCCTCTGTTACTATTTCTAAATATTATTTGGTGTTGCTTGTGAATTGTTGTAAGACATGTCAAAGGAGGTTCTGAGACAGATCAGTGGGAAAAACAGAAAATTGTAAAACTGATGTGGTTTTGAGAAATAGCAGGCTCAAGAAACCTGCCAGGTCATTGTGATTTTAATTGATAGGTCCTTGCCTAGACCTGGGTTAAGTACAGACATAATTCAGTAGGTTTTGTATAGGTATTTACATTCAGGACTGCTATAATATCACCTATACACTGCCCCAAATCAACAGGCTGTGTAAAATCATAAGATGAAAACCAAGTCTAATGGGGAAAATGGTGTATTAACACATGAGAAAATGATCAATGACATATTTTAAAAGAATAGGACCTTAATAAAAAATAGTAGCAGATTTCCACATATTAAGTGGTAATGAAATACGTAAGTACTACAGTAAATAGGACAAAGCCTCAAAAAAGACCCAAAGTTTGCTTGCAGACCTGTACATTGGAAGGGTTGTGACTTGTGAGCTCTCGGGAGATAGGGGAAGGCAGGTTATCCAAATTGGACAGAAGGCTACGGTACCACCTGTGTTAATGAGCGAGTGTGTCTTCAAACACAGGCGGTGGTCTGGGGTGACTGGTAGATATTTGAGGTACCTGTGTCTGTGTGCATTTTGCTACATAACCTCCCTTCGACTGGGTGCACTATTCTGCATTTGCCACATGTTTCTTATGATGAGCTAGCGTAGATCCATCACCCTGGGACACGCTGGCATTGTCAAAACAAGTGGGATTACAGGAGCGACTGTACTCCATAAAGAGATCACCATCCTTTATCTGTATTATCAAAATCTCAAAAATTCTTCAGAAGTTTGGCACAGGTTTATTTATTAGCAAAACTTAAGGTGAATGTAGATGTTTTTTCAGAAATCCTGCATTTGATGATAAAATGCTGTCACAGACCCCACTGGGGTTTATTTATTTATTTATTTATTTATTATTATTATTTTTTTTTTGTCAGAGAGGGAGGGAGAGAGAGCGAGCACAGGCAGACAGAGTGGCAGGCAGAGGCAGAGGGAGAAGCAGGCTCCCCGCCAAGCAAGGAGCCCGATGTGGGACTTGATCCCAGGACGCTGGGATCATGACTTGAGCCGAAGGCAGCCGCTTAACCAGCTGAGCCACCCAGGCGTCCCCCCACTGGGGTTTAAATACACCTTTATGTACATAATCTGAAAAGTTCTGATTTCTAAGACACACCTGCCCCAAAGGGATAGGGACCAATGAATGCATATTACTGAGTGCAGGCATCATGGCGGGTGCCGTAGAGGTAGAAGGCGCAGCCCCTGTACCCAGGGACCTTGCAGTCTGGGGGCTGTAGCCTGCTCTGTGGTATTGGAGTAGACGTCTGCTCAGATGAAGAGAGGGTGGAGTCATTCTCTCAGGCCAGAGTGTTTAAGGACATCTTTCCAGGGATCTTGACACCTGGAATGTATTTGGGGGGAACAGTTAGGAGTGCTCTGGATAAAGGCAGAAAAGGTATTCCAGGTAGGAGTACGTGAGTAAAGGTGTGAAACCACAGAGACACAGAAGATCCAAAGTGACCGCTTTACTATCACACTGTAATGTGCGAAGACTGCATAACAAAGCACTACAGAATGGGGGACTTAAACTCCACGCTTTATTGGCTCATGATTCTGGGGGCTAGCAGTCTAAGATCAAGGTTTTGTTGGTGTTGAGGTTTCTTTCCTTGGCTTGTAAATAGCCATCTTCTGCTTGTGTCCTCCCATGGTCCTGTTTTTATAATCTAATCTCTTTTTATAAGGACACCTGTCATATTGGAACACAGCCCATGTAATGACCTCATTGTACCTTAATTACCTCTTTAAAGATTCTGTCCCCAAATACAGTCATATTCTGAGGTACCTGATGTTAGGACTTTAACATAAGAATTTTGAGTGGACACAGTTCAGCAGATCAGTTCATAACAGATGGTGTGGCACAGAAGTGTGAGCAAAGCACACGGAAGCCAGAGGCAGGTGTGGTCAGTTATTGTTGGGCTTGGTGACTTGGGAAAATCTTCAAGGGCACAGGTCTTGAAGAATGAATAGAAGTTTATCAGGTTGAGAAGGAGGAAGATGATATTTCTGTCTGAGGAAACAGCAAATCCAAATTTCAGGCCTGCCTCAGAGGTATCAAACATATGCCCTAGCCCGTTCACCTGGGTGTGTGCAGGCCCTGGTGTTCCCTGGTTTGGGCTGGTCACCGCACTCCCTGCCCCTGACTTGTGAAAGCCAGTCACCACCAGCCCTGGGCCTCTCACCGTGTGTTCCAGAAACCTCTGCCCTCTTCTAAAAGAGTATTATTGATCCTGTCTCTTCATTTTCTGAATCAACACAAGGCAAATAGCTACCTCCCTCTGTGCTTCCCCAGAAAAGGAGAGACTTCCTTCCTCCCTCACGTAACTTGACAGCCACTGTAATACTCCTTCCCACCTCTCTGGAAGCGGAATCTCAGTCTTTAGTCTTTCCATGACATGGCACCACCAGACGTGTGACCTTCCTGACATGTTGCCAACTCCTTTGGTAAAATGTACTGGGATTACTGGATGCAGTAAAAATATGATAGCCGAGTGCCTGTGGATCACCGTACTTCTAGTAATCTTTTTTTTTCCCCTAAGAGAGGAAGAGACAGAGAATCTTAAGCAATATCCACGCCCTGCACGGGAGCCCAATGCAAGGCACAATCTTACAACCCTAAGATCATGACCCTAGTCAGATGCTTAACTGAGTGAACTGCCCAGGTGCCCCTCTAGTAATCATTTTTTTTTTTTAAAGATTTTATTTATTTATTTGACAGAGAGAAATCACAAGTAGACAGAGAGGCAGGCAGAGAGAGAGAGAGGGAAGCAGGCTCCCTGCTGAGCAGAGAGCCCGATGCGGGACTCGATCCCAGGACCCTGAGATCATGACCTGAGCCGAAGGCAGCAGCTTAACCCACTGAGCCACCCAGGCGCCCTCTAGTAATCATTTTTAACTGAACAGTTTCTTCTCAAAAGTATTCTGGGGGCGCCTGGGTAGCTCAGTGGGTTAAAGCCTCTGCCTTCAGCTTGGGTCATGGTCTCAGGGTCCTGGGATCGAGCCCCACATCAGGCTCTCTGCTCAGCGGGGAGCCTGCTTCCCCCTCTCTCTCTGCCTGCCTCTCTGCCTACTTGTGATCTCTGTCTGTCAAATAAATAAATAAATAAAATCTTTAAAACAAAAGAAAAAAGTATTCTGATGTTCCAGACCTAGGAAAAATGTTGTGAAATTATCTTGAAATTTAATTACATGACTCAGACAGTTGCTGTATACCGTGTCCTAATAAATGCTATTCACATACATGCTTGAAATCCGAGCTTGACGTAAACATTAGGTTTATTTAACCAAAATGCTTCAGTCAACTCACTCAAGTTTACTGAGCACTGTGCTCTGGATTGTAGGGGAGGTGTGTATACGAAATATATGTTACCTAAAGAAAATAAAAGATTTCTGAAAGAGGGGTGCCTGGCTGGCTCAGAGAGTAGAGCAGGCAACTCTTGATCTCAGGTTGGAAGTTCAAGCACCATGTTGGGTATGGGGGTGACTTTAAAATTAAATTAAATTAAAAAAAGATTTTTGCAAGAAGTAATGAAGACCAGAGATTCCCAGGGTCTGTTCAGAGGAACACTAGTCATGACAGATACCAGAAAGTCAATCCTGGGAAGCACCGCATATTCTCCGCTCTTTTGGAAAGCGATAATGATACCAGCATATTGAGACTGTGAAAGGTCTCATAGTAAAGAAACATACTAAAATTTATTTTACCTGGAATCTCAAACATACTGACCTTTGAATAAGAACCTGGTACCAACCATAGAGCACGTTCTGAGAAACCCCAGACCCAAGACATTTGTGATGCTTAAAATGAACTACGATAGGGAAATTCTGTTTCTCATTTGGAAACATACCATATGAATCCAATGCAGATAAATTGTACACATTTATTATGTTAGGTTTAGAAATGAAATGAAAATGTAAGAATTGCATCCTTATGACAAATGGAAAATGAATCAGATTTGCTTGACTTAAGCAGTGATTTCTAATTTTTGGGATCTTCTCTATAAACTAGCAATTATGATGATGCAGCCATCAAATGGCATGTAATTATATCCATGAAATAATGAATAATGTGCACTCTTTTAAATGAAAAAAAAATCCCTAAAGTGATTATCAGATGATGAAAATAAATTAATTCAATTCAGTACTTAAAGAATGAAAATCACTGTGACCTCTGAAGCAGTCTGTGTGCGTATATGGATTCTTTCATGTGAAAAACTGCAACAGAAAATTGCTAAAATATTAAGAAGATACAGCATCCACTGCCTGTTCTGCTATAAATTCAGTCTTAAAACTTAAGATGGTAAATTTCCAGAGAGGCTGGTAGGCAGATGTCTCATGGCTAGTAAGAGATGGGATCCAGATTCGGACAAAGTAATTTACCTCTGGGGCCCACACACTTAACCCCTAACTAGAGCTGCAGCCAGTAAAAACAAATTTAGTAGGAATAACCTTTCTTCCTTCTCCCTTGCCTTTACCCCGAATGTCCCAACCACCCAATAAAAGTAGATTTGTGTTATAAAACTCTAAAACGCCATCTTAAATACACTAATGTTGGAGAAGACTTTGCTAAACTATATATACTTCTAATGTATGGCAGTTGTATTTTAGAATAGTTCACATTGGTGTTGCAGAAGTGTTCTGCTTTACCATGTTGTTAAAACTGCTTTGATCTTTTAGGCCCCACCCATACAAAAATATTCACCGTAAGGGTTGGTGTCACCTATGAAGAAGATGGCTGCCAGTGATGACCATGCATTCAATCCAGTTGATTCTGTGGAGACACAGCACGCCCCCCCCCCAGTCAAAAACTGTTCATAAAATAGTTTACCTAGGGGCGCCTGAGTGGCTTAGTGGGTTAAAGCCGCTGTCTTCGGCTCAGGTCATGATCCCAGGGTTCTGGGATCGAGCCCCACATCGGGCTCTCTGCTCAGCAGGGAGCCTGCTTCTTCCTCTCTCTCTGCCTGCCTCTCTGCCTACTTGTGATCTCTGCCTGTCAAATATATAAATAAAATCTTTAAAAAAAAATAGTGTATCTAATGGATGTTTGTAGACCCATGCTCAGCTTTTCATATGATAGTTGTGCCATAGAATTGGAAATGTTTCACAAAATTTAGCTACTTGCTTTTTTGATATGAGAGATGTTATACCAAACTTTGAGAGTAAAACTGTGGAACCAAGTAAATCTGACTCCCTCTCTGATTTATAAAATTTCATTTCCTATTAACGTTGTCTCCTTATGGTTTGCTCTCAGAATGTAAGGTGGGCCTAAATGTAATTATTGAGCCTTTTCATAAAATTAATCCTGGAAAATTAATTAATTGTCCCAATCAATAATAAAATAATAATTAAAAAAACTTTTAAAAATTTTATTTCAGATGTAAAGATATTTCTGACAGGAAATGTATTTTGGAAATGAGGAGGGGAAAATTATTTTTTATAACTCTGGTATGACCAAATACTAAGACTTTGGAGTGTACCTGTAAGCTTCTGCATTCTGACTTCTCTTCCAAAGAGAAATTGGTGTTCTTAGGCCTAGAATCTCTTTTTCTTGTGGCAAGAAGGTTTGGTTTTCTTGGAGGATAGTTCAGGTGGGTTTTACTGTTCTACCTTTCCCATAATAACTAAGGCATTGCTGAAATGGCCTTTTCCAAGTAATTCTTGAAAAGTGCGTTGACATTTGGACTTTGACTCGTCTTCCCAGGTAATGTATGCATACTCGTGCCAAGTGACTGCCTCCACACCAAGTGTGTGGGACAAAGTGCCAGAGTGCCTGGTTCACTAGCAGCCTGGAATGAGGCCAGCTCTATGGCTGGATCCCGAGGGAGGCCATTGTGGGCTTGTGTAAAACCTGTCAAGTTCTCTCAGCTAAGTCTTCCATATCCTGGGGTCCTCCCAAGGCTGTCTTTATCCCTTCCTTAACTTCGTATTCAGCTCCTGCCAAATTCTGTTCACTTTCTGTCTTCCCCAACAATATGACCAGTGCAGACCAATGTTATATGGTGGCTGCCACCATTCTGGACACTGAAGCAATACAAATAACCTTATCAGCCTCCTGACCATACAGAAATACACATGTAACTTATTGCTAGTGTAAAAAAACTGTAATTTATCTTTATTTAAAAAAATTTTTTTTAAAAAGATTTTACTTATTTATTTAAGAGAGAGAGCACACGCAGGGGGAGCAGCAGAGGGAGAAGTAGGCTCCCTGCTGAGCAGGGACATGGATGCAGGCTTGATCCCAGGACCCTGGGATCATGACGTGAGCCGAAGGCAGATGCTTAACTGCCTGAGCCACCCAAGCACCCCATAATTATCTTTAATTAGAGTAAACTCCCTTGGTTCCAGCTCAACTGAATACCACCAAATCCCCTTGAATTCAGAGCAAGTGATGATTTTTTCCCTATCCATAAATTCTGATGTAATCTAAAATTCTCTGCTTAGCTTAAAAGCTAGATGTGTGGGCCCAGACCAGGGATAATGATGTCATAACTGATACTTTTAGAATTTTGCTATGGCCTCTTAGAATATCTCTGATTAGAGAATTAGGGATTAGATATTTCTGCAGTGGGAAAAAGGCAATCAATATAAACGGAAAAAGGAAGAGTTTCACCTCCTAAATAAGTGAAATGTAGCACAAATTACTGTTTCCCCATTTATAATAATGCTGCCAAATCTAGAAACCAGGTATCAGTTACATATTTTGAGTTTTGGACAGTCATAGAGAAAATATTCATTTATTTCATTAGTTCCAAAGACCAGTTATATAATGATACCTGTAGTATCTTAGAGAATTTTCTTAATTTAAAATTTTTAATTGATTCCTTTTTATGAGATCAGCTCTTTTAACACTGCCCTGATGTTCTTTGGTGGTCTTCAAAGACTACGGATTATAATTTTTTAAAAGTTATCCATTGATAGGAACCAGAAATAGATGTCTTGAAAATCTCTGGCTTATATTCCAAATACGTAACTACTGAAAACATATAAACATTCTGAAATCAAACCCTCCAATTTGTTTCGTTTGTTTTCACCATTTTTAAGTATTATGATTTCAGTTGTATTGCATACACTTCTTGTCTTTTATTTTTTTATTTAAAATCAATTTGTCAACATATAGTAAGTACATCATTAGTTTCAGATGTAGTGCTCAGTAATTCGTCAGTCGCATGTAACATCTAGTCTCATCACATCACGTGCCCTCCTTAATGCCCATCACACAGCTGCCCCACCACCCACCCACTACCCCTCCAGCAATCCTGAGCTTGTTTCCCAGAGTCAAGGGTCTCTCATGGTTTGTCTCCCTCTCTGATTTCTTCCCATTCAGTTTTCTCTCCCTTCCCCTATGATCCTCTGCACTATTTCTTATTTCCTCATATGAGTGAAACCATATGATAATTGTCTTTCTCTGATTGACCTTTTTCATTAGCATAATCCCCTCCAGTTCTGTCCACATCGATGTAAATGGTAGGTATTCACCCTTTCTGATGGCTGAGTAATATTCCGTTGTATAGAGCAACCACATCTTCTTTATCCATCTGTTGAAGGACATCTTGGTTCCTTCCGCAGTTTGGCTAACATGGCAGGATATAAAATCAATGCACAGAAATCAGTTGCATTTCTATACGCTAGCAATGTGACCAAATAAGGAAATTAAGGAATCAATCCCATTTACAACTGCACCAAAAACTGTAAGATACCCAGGAATAAGCCTAACCAAAGAGGTGAAGGACCTATACTCTGAAACTTCAGAACACTTATGAAAGAAATGGAGAAAGACACCAAAGGGATGGAAAAAATCCCATGCTCGTGGATTGGAAGAATAAATATTGTGAAAATATCTATGCTACCCAGAACACTCTATACATTCAGTGCAATCCCTACCAAAATACCATTGATGTTTTTCACAGAGCTGGAACAAATAATCAAATTTGGATGGAACCAGAAATGACTCTGAATCACCAGAGGAATGTTGTAAAAGAAAACCAAGCTGGGGACATCACAGTGCCTGAGTTCAGGCTATATTACAAAGCTGTGATCCTCAAGACAGCATGGTACTGTCTGTTAAAAAATAAACACAATGAAAAGAATTTAAGTCTGGTTTGAGGACTGCATGCCTTAGCACAAAGCCTTATGGATGGGAGGCATCTGATAGACCAAGTACCCCTGCCTCTTAAGTGTGATAGAGCCCATTGTTGTTTTAGGGACCACTGAAGTTTGAAGGCCTGTTTGCATCTAGAGTGAGCATCCCACAGCAGGCTGTTGTCTTTTTGTGACTGGTCGCTGTTCGGTCTGCTTTCTTTGTGTCTTACATCACAGCCCAGGGCCAAGTAGTTTAAACTACTTCTTCCGCACTTCAGACTCTGACTCAGAAAGGCCAGAACTGAAGATCACAAGAAAGAATGAGATGGTTACCTTGCACATCTTTAACTGCATTTTTATACCCAGAATTTTCTGTAGACTCTGGCTGGCAGAGGTCCAGGAGTTCTGATACTCAGATGGGGACCCATACGTGTGTGTTTTGTGCAGGTACTTTTCCATACACTTCGTGAGCTTTCTTCTCTTCTTTTCCCTCAGAGCTCCTGTCCCCAGCTTCAAAGATACATTTCCCATAACATAGAGAAGACAGTCCCTCTCTCTGTGCCTCAGGCTCCTCATCTGTAATATGAGAATGTTAACAATGTCGACCTCATTGGGTCATTGTGAACCAAAGTCATAATTGGAAAGTTTTTAAAGCAGTGGTGCATAGTAAGTGTTAAGTGATTTTTAAAAAGTGGAGGTGGGGCTGGGGCCCGAGTGGCTCAGGTTCAACATCTGCCTTGGGCTCAGGTCATGATCCCAGGGTCCTGGGATCGAGCCCTGCATCGGGCTCCCTGTTCATGGGAAGGCTGCTTCCTCATTCCTGCGCTCTCTTGCTATCTCTCTCTCTCCAATAAATAAGTGAATAAACAAATCTATAATTAATTAAGAAAGAAAGATTGATCACTGGGTAAATGACTTCTTAAAGAAAAGGAAGGATCTGAAAAGATGCTTCTTCCGGTGCAGGGTGATACCCGCTTTCTTCCCTGAGGTAGGAGCGGAGCGACGTGGATGCATTTGTGACTGAGGAAGGGGCAGCGAACCGTGTCACCGAGGATGTCCGTCAGAGACGCTGGCCCTGAGCCCGGGGCCCGACGAGTGAAGAGATATATGGAAAGACGTTCATAGCAGCCCTCTGGGGGCTCTTCGTAGTAGATTTTGAAAGGAGGCAGGAGAAGGAAATTGGAAAGGTACAGGGATGGAGGGAATTGAGGGCAAAGCTTATGCCAAGAGTCAGCAGTTATCTTCTGTATCTTACAAAAGCTAAAACAGGGTGATCCTCAGGAGAAGACACACACACACACACACACACACACACAAATAGAAAGTCACATATATAAAGGTAGAAAAATTTTGTTAAAGTGTCTGACTTGCGTTTTTTCCTCCGCTTCTGTGGAGAAGGGCGCTGGTCCTCTGCTTTGTTAACGCGGACGCCACCCTTGTGCGGCACGTGCGGGGGCTGCTGTGCGGCCGCCGTGGACCCCGGGACCCCACCGTGGCCCCCCGCCCCCAGGTGCTTCTCGGGAGCGCGGTGGCAGGAGACTTACGGTGCCGTTGGCGTGTCTGTGCGTGACTGTGCCCAGCCGGGGCCTGGCCCTGACATTCCTGGCAGAGGGCTTGGTCGCCGCTTCCCTCCGCCGGCCGCCCTTTGCCCCAGCTCCCGTGGCCGGAGGCGGCTCCGCGGTAATCTGCTCGGGCCCAGGTACAGCGCGGGCAAACTGCAGCGTGTGTCTGTCCTGTCATCCGCAGACAAGAAGAAAGGAGGCAAATTCCAGCCTTTTAAGAGGTTGTTTGGCCGGAGGAAGAAGAAAGACCCTTCGTCGTCCCAGGAGGCGTCGGCAGGGGATAAGAGTCGCTCTCCCCGGACGGTCAGCAATGGGACCTTCTCTTCAGATGAGGAGACCCTAGAAGACAAGCTAAGGTACCAGTGGATACTTGCCCCGCTCCCCGCCCCAGGTCTTTGGCAGAGTCCCAGGTCCGAACGATTGCGTCTCTGGGAAGGCGGGAGACTTGGGGCTCTTCGTGCGTTCTCTGTGGAGGGGGCCCCGCGGGGGAACGGCCGCGAGTCTGGCCCCTTTCCCAGGAGAGCACAGGGAGCTGCGCCTTCATTTTGCCGCCCTCAGTCGTGGGCGAGGCGGCACCCCACTGCTGCGGGAGCTTTGGGCTCAGAAGTTCCCGTGGGTAGAAGGAGACTGCGTCCCCGCGGCCGGCTGCTCGGCGCCGCCAGAGGGTGGTCCGGGATTCGACTGTGCGCGCGCGCGGAGCACCGACTGCTCGGGCGCGGGGCGGTCGCCCTTCCTGCCTCTGGCAATCTCGAGCAACTTCTGGAACCTGTCATGAAGTTTTCACTTCTGCTCTTTGTTTTCTTTTTCTTTTCTTTAAAGATTGATTTATTTGAGAGAGAGAGACAGGGGGAGAGGGAGCATGAGCGTGAGAGCGTGAGCAGGGGGAGGGGCAGCGGGAGAGGGAGAGACGGAATGGCTGCAGTGTCCCGCGGGCTGTGAAACCCGCTGGGGGCTCCGTCCCACGAGCGACCCCGGGATCAGCCCCCGAGCGGAAACCAAGAGCTGGATGCTTCGTGAACGGAGCCACCCAGGCGCCCCTGCTCTTTGATTTCTCTGTTTCTCCATCTGTCCCCCACCTTCCTCACCCCTCCCGTCTCTCTTTCCTCCTCCCTCCCTTCTTCAGCTTCCCCTTTCCCCCCACCCTTCCCTCCGTAGGGCCCAGGCCCAGAACTCTGGCCATGACAGCGTCAGGAACTTAGAAAAGCAGGGTCAGCAGGTCCTTTCTCACCTGGGTGCTGGGAATTGAAGTCGGAGTGAGAGATGGTTAAACTCTGCTCCAGGCAGGGACGCCTGGGTGGCTCAGTTGGTTGGGCAGCTGCCTCCTGCTCAGGTCATGATCCCAGCGTCCTGGGATCGAGTCCCACATCCAGCTCCTTGCTTGGCAGGGAGCCTGCTTCTCCCTCTGCCTCTGCCTGCCTGCCTGTGCTCGCTCTCTCTCCCTCTCTCTCTGACAAATAAATAAATAAAATCTTAAAAAACAAAAAAACAAATAAACAACTCTGCTCCGGGCAGCTTCGATGTCAGCTCCGCTGAGAAGCGTTTTCCCACTCCCTCGTCTGCTTCTTGCTGGCAGCCCCCGAGCATCCCATGCCTGGCTCCAGCAGAGGACTTGTCACTTTCTATGGAAATTATTGATTTGCCTGTCCGCCTCTCTCATTTGACTGCCCGTTCCATGAAGTCAGGGACCAGGTTTTATGCAACCTCGCATTGGGTGCTCAACAAATGTTTCCCGTGAGTGCTGGGCACTGCACCAATTGCCCTAATACACGTGGAAGGAATGGATGATGTGGGCTGTGATATTTCTGCTGTGACTCAAAGACAGACCAGAACAAAAACATCCTCCGGGTTGTATGTCAGTGAGTAAATTCTAATAGACACTTCAGTTGAGCACAACTTAGAAAAGTCCTAGGCAAGCAGGGCAATGCTCAGTGGCAGCATTTTTAGGTCCCAACTAATACTGACTCTTTTCCTCGACAGGCTTGTATTTGTTTTCTATTCTCTTTAGTAGAAACACTATCACATTTAACTGAAGGAGATTATTTCACTGAAAGGAGAACACAGCTAGCACTGAACTCATTATTTGTCACAAAGGCAGTATGTGCTGATCTATGCTTGAGTGTTGTTCAGTATGAATGTTTTGGTTTTACTTCCATTCCTTCAGCTGTAAAACAGGAATGTGAACCTTTTTTGCCTTACAGTGTCAGAATGAGGTGTAAGTGCTAAAGTATAACCAACTAGTAGTTTAATGCAAAGTGAGGTTGCATCTAGAAAGTTCTCCTTTAGAAGGACTGTTCTATGAAAACACAGCCTGCCCTTTTTATGGTTTTGCCAAGTCCCTGATTTCTTACTGAGTGATTTGGGACTTTTAGAAGAGCCTGGATCCTGGGGGGGTTCTCCTCCCATTTAAGTTCTATTCCATCTACCCCCTTGGAGTTTTCCTTAGGTTTTAAGTTGGACAAAGCCTTGGAATTCCATATTGGTTCAAACAGAGGTAAAGTCCCCTGTTCTTATTACTGGCTTTTGCTGATAAACTTGTTTATGAGACATACATTATATTTTAACTATTTAACAGTTGTTTTTTATAATAAAGGAAGCTGGAAGGATAAACTTTGGATGAAGAGTTTTTTAAAATGTCTCTTTAAATATTTTTTAAATTAAAAAGACAAGAAAACAGGAGTCATTTAAAATATACATTCCCCTTTTCTTCTCAGAAATTGACAATTGCAAAATAACTCCACCTGCAAAGTAACTACTATATCATTGCTTACCTTGCTTACTCTATAGCTGAATTTCTGATTATTTGTCCCCTTCACAGATGGAGAAAATGAAAGATGTTGTTTCCAACACTTCTTTTTTTTAACTGAAGTATAATTAACATGTTTCCAATAATTTTTAATTTCAGTTTACTACTTAATTAATAATCATGTTATTTTAGATTGTATAATGATTCACAAAGTTTCTGTGCATTTTGTTTGCTCTCTCCAAAATGGACAGCTCTCACTAAAACACAAACCTTGAAATTCTGCTAGCATGGTCTTGGGTAGAGGTTCCAAGGAGGCAAATTTCAGCCCAGGGTGAGGGAGAATTTCCTAAATTCTGGAGCTGTCTAAAACTGGGGAGGCTGGGTATGTGCCAGCAGGGGTTTGGACTGATAAAGGGGAAATTCTGCACTGGGTGAGAATTCAAAGGAGCTGAACTTTAACATGCTGTCAAACTCCAAGAATCTGTAATTCTGGAAATGTCTCCATGGCCAAAAATAGCTCATTATTGATCTGCTCCTTCTGCCTGAAATTTCTCATTTTCTTCAGGCTCTTAAAGCATACTGTTCTTTCTCTAGGTTTAGAAGCCTTGATTTCTCCTAGGCTGCTGCTTTTAAATTATACCTGCCTGAGGGGAAAGCAAAATAGTAAAACATGTTCAGTTTTTAACAATTTAATGTGACTTCCTTTATTTATTAAATACAATGAAAATTGTGTTTCCCAAAATGTGCTTAATTTAAAAAGAGAGAGAGGGTCAGCTTGGCAAATAGGTTTGGGAAATTCTTAGCCAAAACAAATAGGGTCTTTTACATCGGACTTTTCAGTCCTTTTACTATGCTGATGTGTCCTGGGAATCTCTTGAGAAGGGGGATGTAGTACGGAACATTTTCAAGACTCCTTTAACCACACACCTTTTTTTCACAGGGAGTATCCAATGGCATATATTAAAGCTCCCACTTATTGAACTTAATGCAACATGTTTTGCACAGGTGACTCATAATATTCACATGCTCTGCGAATGACTTTATCATCCCTATTTCTCTCAAAAATTGAGATTAAGAAAATTGATGTATAATGGACATATGCCATATTAGTTTCAGGTGTACAACGTAATGATTCAGTATTTATATCTACCGTAAGATGACCACCACAATAGGTCTTGTTACCATCTGTCACCATACAAAATTAACAAAAAAGTTTTTCTCTTGTGATGAGAAATTTTAAGATTTATCCTCTTAGCATCTGTCAAATATATAATACAAATAATATGTATAATACATAGAACAATACATCCAGTACAATACAAATAATAGTATTATTAACTATAGTCACCATGGTGTATGTTACATCCCCATGACTATTTTATAGCTGGAAATTTGTATTCCTTCACCCAGTTCACCCATCCTTCAACCTCTCCCCTCTGGCAACCATCAGGGTATTTCTGTATTTATTAGTTTTGTTCTTCATGTTTGTTTCTTTCAGTTTTTAGATGCCACGTATAAGTGAGATCATATGGTATTTGTCTTTCTCTGACTTAGTGCAGTACCCTCAAGTTCTGTCTATTATCACAAATGGCAAGATTTCATTCTTATGGCTGAATAGTGTTTGTGTGTGTGTGTGTGTAACATCATCTTCATTCATTCATTGATGAACATTTAGGTTGTTTCTATATCTTGGCTCATATAGATAATACTGCAGTGAACAAGGGTGCATATATCTTTTCAAATTAGTGTTTTTGTTTTCTTCAGATAAATACCAGTTGCGGGGGTGCCTGGGTAGTTCAGTTGGTTAAGCATCTATCTGCCTTTGGCTCAGGTCTTGATCCCAGGGTCCTAGGATGGAGCCCCACATTGGGCTCTCTGCTCAGTGGGGAGTCTGCTTCTCCCTCTCCCTCTGCCTCTGCCCCCCACTCATGCTCACTCTCCCTTTCTCTCTCTTGCTCTCTCAAATAAATTAAAAAAAAAAATCCTTTTTAGAAATTAAAAAAATAAATAAATGCCAGTAGTGGAATTGCTGGACCACATGTTAGTTCTATTTTTAAATTTTTGAGGAACCTCCATACTGTTTTCTGTGGTGGCTACACCAATTTGTATTTTGACCAACAGTGCATGAGGCTTTCCCTTTTTTCCACATCCTTACCAACACTTGTTATTTCTTATCTTTTTGGTGATGGCCATTCTAACATTCATACTTCATTGTAGTATTGATTTGCATTTCCCTGATTAGTGTTGGTGAGCATCTTTTTCTGTGCCTGATGCCCACCTGTATGTCTTCTTCAGAAACATGTTCAGATCCTCTGCCCATTTTTTAATCAGACTGTTTTTTTGTTATTGAGTTATATGAGTTCTTTATATATTTTGGATATTAACCCCTTTTCGGATATATGATTTATAAATATCTTCTCTCAGCTAGTAAGCTGCTCTTTCATATTGTTGATGATTACCTTTGCTGTGCAGGAGCTTTTTAGTTTGATATAGTCCCACGTCTTGATTTTTGCTTTTGTTGTGCTTACCTTTGGAGTCAGAACTAAAAAATCACCTCCAAGACTGCTGTCAGTGAGCTTAGTGCCTGTGTTTTCTTCTAGTTTTATGGTTTCAGGTCTTACATTAAAGTCTTTAATCCATTCTGAGTTATTTTGTACAGGGTATAAGAGAGTAGTCTTAATTTCATTCTTTTGGATGTGACTGTCCAGTTTTTCCTACACCATTTATTGAAGAGACCATCCTTCTCCCATTGTATATTCTTGCCTCCTTTGTTGTAAATTAATTGACCATTTATGTAGGTATTTATTTCTGGGCTTTCTGGGCTATACCATTGATCTATATGTCTATTTTTATGCTGATACCATACTGTTTTGATTACTGTAGTTTTATAATGTAATTTGAAATCAGGGGTTGTGATACTTTCAACTTTGTTCTTGTTTCTCAAGATTGTTTGGGCTATTTGGGATCTTTTGTGGTTCCATATAACATTTAGGAATGTTTGTTCTATTTCTTTGAAAAATGCCATTGGAATTTTGATAGGGATTACATTGAATCTGTAGGTTTGGGTAGTATGGACATTTTAACAATTCTTCCAATCCATGAGTACAGAAAATCATTATGTTTGTATCCTCTTCAATTTCTTTTATCAATGTCTTATTATTTTCAGTGTACAGATCTTTTACCTCCTTGGTTAAATTTATTCCTGGGGGAAAGGTGCATGCATGGGTGGCTCAGTCATTGGGCATCTGCCTTCTGCTCAGGTCATGATCTCAGGGTCCTGGGATCAAGCCCTGTATCAGGTTCCCTGCTCAATGGGGAGCCCGCTTTTCCCTCTTCCTCTCCCTCTGTGTGTTCTCTCTATCTCAAATGGATAAATAAATCTTTTAAAAAAATGTATTCCTGGGTGTCTTTTTTTTGATGCAATTGTAAATAGGATTGTTCTCTTAATTTTCTTTCCAGTAGTTCATTGTTAGTGTATAAAAATGCAACAGATTTTTTAAAAAAGATTTTATTTACTTATTTGGCAGAGAGAGAAAGATCACAAGCAGAGAGGCAGGCAGAGAAAGGGGGGAAACAGGCTCCCCGCCGAGCAGAGAGCCAGCCCTATGTGGGGCTTGATCTCAGGACCCTGAGATCATGACCTGAGCTGAAGGCAGAGGCTTAACCCACTGAGCCACCTAGGCACCCCTGTGCAACAGATTTTTATATATTGATTTGTATCCTGAAACTTTACTGAATTCATTTATTAGTTCTAACAGGTTTTTTGGTGGCTTATTTAGGGTTTTCCATATATAAAATTATGTCCGCAAATAGAGTTTTACTTCTTCCTTTCCAATTTGAATGCCTTCTGTTTCTTTTTCCTGTGTAATTACCTAATTTTCCTGTCTAATTACCTGTCTAATTACAGTACCATGCTGAATAAAAGTGATAAGAGTGGCTATTCTTGTCTTGTTCATGACACTATTGCCATTTTAAAGGTAAGAAAGCCAAGTCTAGAGAATGACTTGCTGGTAAGCTGCTGAGGCAAGTATTTAAGCAGTAATTCTTAACCATCCACTATTCTGCCTCTCAAGAGGCTGTGGCCTTATTGGAAGGCTAGTCACATGGCCCTGAGTTGTTCTTCTGGTCCTGGGTCACCAGACTCAGGTGTCTTCCTGCCTTAGCTGCCTTCCTGAGGCTCTGCTACTCATTAGGACTCCACCTGTCCTGCTTCCAGTTTCTTTCCTACACCCAGCATTTACTATGTTATTTCAGCTCTAGCTCCTTATAGTAAATGCCACCTGTAAGTACATTCAGAACTGAAGGGGCTTTGGGGAGGCTGAGTTCACTCTGGGACTGGAGCAGTCAAGAAAGGGTTTGGGAATGAAGAAGCCTTGGATTGGCTCCAAGTGATGGACAGGACTTGGAATGGCTGATGGGCATGAGCAGACTTTACATGTAAGGATGAATGTGGCAAATAGAAAAGGAGGGGACTTTCCTTTCATGATCCTTTTACCTGGTTGTGGTATTAGCACATGAAAAGGAAAACTACAGACCAATATCCCTTATGAATATAGACATAAAAACCTCAACAAAATCCTACCAAACTGAATCCAGTAGCACATAAAAAGGATTCTATACCATGATCAAGCAGGATTTACCCCCAGAGAGCAAGGTTAGTTTAACATACAAAATCAGTAGACCATATTAATAAAATAAAGGGCATAGACCACATGATCATCCAAATAGATGCAGAAAAAGCATTTGACAAATGATCAAAACTCTCAAAACATGGACTAACATGGAACCTCTTTAACTTAAAAAAGGACAGCTACAAAAAGTTCACAGCAGGTATCATACTCAATGGTAAAAGAAGGATCAGGAACAAGAAAAGGATGTCCATTCAGTATTGTACTGTAGATTATAGCTAGGACAATTAGGCAATAAAAGGAAATAAAAGACAGGGACCAAGGGACACCTTGGTTGCTCAGTTAGTTAAGCGTTCAGTTCATAATTTCAGCTCAGATCATGATCTCAGTGTCATGGGATCAAGTCCCTCATTAGGCTCTGTGCTCATTGTGGAGTCTGCTTGAGATTTTCTCTCTTCTTTGGCCCCTTCCCCTGTTCACACACACACTCTCTCTCTCAAAATAAAGAGAAAATCTTATAAAGAAAAAAAAGAAAAGAAGAAGTAAAACTATTTGCAGATACTGTGGTCTTATACCTAGAAAATCCTAAGGAATCCACAAGAAACCTACTAGACTAAAAAACAAGGTTGCAGAATACAAGATTGTTTTTTGTGTGTGTGTATCACTTGTATTTCAGTACACTAGCAATGAACAATCTGAAAATGAACTTAGGAAAACAGCTCCATTTACAATAGCATCAAAAGGAATAAAATACTTAGTAATAAATTAAATAAAAGAAACACAAGGGGTGCCTGGCTGGCTCAGTCAGAAGAGCAGGCAAGTCTTGATTTCAGGGGTGTTAGCTTGAGCCCCATGTTGGGTGTACAGAGCACTAAAAAGAAAATAAATAAACTTAAAAAAATGAAACACAAGATTTTTAACACACTGAAAATGACAAAATACCATTGAGAGAATTTAAAAAGATCTAAATAGATGGAAAGACATTCCCATTCATGGACTGGAAAACTTAATATTGTTGAGATGGCAGTACCCCCCAGTGAGGTACAGATTCAGTGCAATTCCTATCACAGTCGCAACTGACTTTTTTTACAAAAACTGGCCAGCAGTTCTAAAATTCATATAGGCATGCAAGGGACACAAAATAACCAAAACAGTCTTGGAGGGCTCACACTTCTCAAGTTTAAAACTTACTACAAAGCTATAGTAGCCTATATAGTGTGGGACTGGCATAAGGATATGTAGATCAATGGAATTTAAATGAGAGTACAAATGTAAACTCTCACATTTGTGGTCAATGGGTTGTCACCACATGTGCCAAGCGATTCAATGGGTAAAGAATAGCCCTTTTTTTTTTTTTAAAGATTTTATTTTTTTTTATTTGACAGACAGAAATCACAAGTAGGCAGAGAGGCAGGAGGAAGCAGGCTCCCCGCTGAGCAGAGAGCCCGATGCAGGGCTCCATCCCAGGAGCCTGAGATCATGACCCGAGCCGAAGGCAGAGGCTTTAACCCACTGAGCCACCCACGCGCCCCGGGTAAAGAATAGTCCTTTTAACAAATGGTGCTAGGACAGTTGAATAGCCACATGTCACAGAATGAAGTTGGACTCCTTTCTTAAACCATTCACAAAAGTGAATCCAAAACCGATTACAGACCTAAATGTAAAAGCTAAAACTATAAAATTCTTAAACGAAAACAAAGGAGTCAATCTTTATGATTAGATAGTGATTGCTTAGGTTCCAAAACCACAGGTGACAAAAGAGAAAAATTGGTAAATTGGACTTCATTAAAACTAACTTCAGTCCTGCAAATAATGCCTTCAAGAAAATGAAAAGACGGGACGCCTGGGTGGCTCAGTTGGTTGGACGACTGCCTTCGGCTCAGGGCGTAATCCTGGAGTCCCGGGATCGAGTCCCGCATCGGGCTCCCAGCTCCATGGGGAGTCTGCTTTGCTCTCTGACCTTCTCCTCGCTCGTGCTCTCTCTCACTGTCTCTCTCTCAAATAAATAAATAAAATCTTTAAAAAAAAAAAAAGAAAAGAAAATGAAAAGACCATCCGCAGAATAGAAGGAACCACTTGCAAATCATACATCTTTTTTTAAAAAAAAAATTTTATTTATTTATTGGAGAGAGAGAACGCAAGCAGGAGGATCAGCAGGCAAGGAAAGAGGGAGAAGCAGGCCCCCTGCTGAGCAGGGAGCCTGATATGGGGCTCGATCCCAGGACCCTGGGATCATGACTTGAGCCAAAGACAGACGCTTAACCAACTGAGCCACCTAGGTGCCCTGTAAATTATACATCTGATAAAAGTCATATTCAGAATAGGTAAAGAACTCTTGTAACTCAGTAATAAGATGACCAAAACAATTTTAAATGAATAAACTATTTTTTTAAAGTAGTGGTTTCTTTTTTTTTTTTTTTTTAAGATTTTATTTATTTATTTGACAGACAGAAATCACAAGTAGGCAGAGAGGCAGGCAGAGAGACGGGGGAATCAGGCTGCTGAGCAGAGAGCCTGATGTGGGGCTGGATCCCAGGACCCTGACATCATTACCTGAGCCAAAGACAGAGGCTTTAACCCACTGAGCCACCCAGGCACCCCTGAATAAACTATTTGAATACACGTCTCCAAAGAAGATATTAAAAGGTCCATTAACATACGAAAATATACGTGTTCAACATCATTAGTTATCTGGAAGATGCAAATCAAATCCACAATGAGATACCACTTCATGGCCATTAGGAAGGCTATAGTAAAAAAAGACAGGCAGTAACATGTGTTTCTGAGAATGTAGAGAAATTGGAACCCTCATACATTGTTGATGGTAATGTAAAATGGTACAGCCATTGTGTGACAGTTCCTCAGAAAGTTAAACATAGAATTACCATATGATGCAGCAATTCCAATCCTAGAAATCCACCCAAGAGAAATGAAAACGCATGTCCACACAAAAACTTGTACATGAATGTTCATAGCAGCATTATTCATAATAGCCAAAGAGTTGAAACAATCCAAAAGTCCATCAAAAGATGAATGGTTTGAGGTGCCTGCCTGGCTCAGTGGGTAGAGCAGGTGACTTTTGATCTTGGGGTCTTGAGTTCCAGCCCCACGATGGCATTCATGACAACTTAAAAAAAAAAAAAAAGATGAATGGATAAATACAATGAGTTGTATATCTATACAATGGAATATTATGTGGGAATAAAAAAGAATGAATTACTGATATGGTATGACAAGGATAAACTTTGAAAACATGCTAAGTGAAAGAAGGAAGTTAGAAAACACCACCTACTGTATGAGTCCATTTATATGAGTGACTCAAATAGGCAAATTCATGGAGACAGAAACATTAGTGGTCGCTAGGCATGGGGTAGTTTGGGGGGTGACTCTTAATGGGTATGGAGTTTCTTTGGGGCATGATAAAAACTAAACTTAGGTGGTGGTGATAATTGCCCAGTTCTTTGAATGGACTAAAAATCATTGAAATGTATCCTTTGAAAGGTTGAATTTTTATGACATGTGAATTATATCTCAAAAAAGACTTTGTTTTAAAGTAATGAATGTGGCATTGATAGATCCTATCTGGCTGAGGTGATAAGTTCATATTGGCAGGGGAGATTCAGGGATTATTCTCTTCTCCTAAATCCCCAAAATAGGAGGTAGAAATGTGGGACAGAGCAGAAAATGGTAATTTTGTGTCAGGACCTCATTGTCCAGTAGGGGAGGCTGATTGGGAGGAACAGCGGTGCCTGTTTGCTTGAGGGCCCGCCACTGAGGGAAGCAGTTGTCTTGAAGGGACAGAGGACAGGGGGAGGAGCTTGGGTCATGCTTGAAACTGCCTATCGGAAATGGTTGTCTGTGCCTTTTAGGAAACATAGAATTGTTCCTTTGGCCCCACACCTGTGAATCTATAGGCAGGTGATACTAGAGACAAAGGGTATGGGATCTGTCAAAAAGGACTTCCCGCACACGTGTTACCCTGACAAAAGTGTTAGTCTACAACCTTGCCCAGAATGCTGTAGGTCCTGTTGGACAAGATTCTTGCCAAGAGAATTCATGTATATATATTGCACACGTTAAGCCCTCTAACAGCCAAGATAGCTTCCTGAAACGTGTGAGGGAAAATGATCAGGAAAAGAAGGAAGCAAAAGAGAAAGTTCCTTGGGTTCAAGTGCCAGCCTGCTCCATCCAGAAAATCACACTTTTTTAGAACAAATGGAAAGAAACCTGAGTTGTTGAAATCCATTTCTTTGAATTCATGGCAGGATAGATGCTTAAAAAAAAGACATCTGTACTGTAAAAAGAAAAATTGCCTGTGATTGACCCCTGTGCAGCCCCTCTGCGCACGCGCACAGACTCACACACACACACACACACACACACACACACCAATGTTAAAAGTCTAATGTAAGGGGCACCTGGGTGGCTCAGTGGTTTAAAGCCTCTGCCTTCGGCTCAGGTCATGATCCAGGGGTCCTGGGATCGAGCCCCACATTGGGCTCTCTGCTAGGCAGGGAGCCTGCTTCCCTTCCTCTCTCTCTGTCTCCCTCTCTGCCTACTTGTGATCTCTCTCTCTTTCTCTCTCTCTCTCTGTCAAATAAATAAATAAATAATCTTGGGGGAAAAAAAAAGCAAAAGTCTAAGGTAATTTTTAGTCCTGATCAATACCTTCACTTTACAAATGGGGACACAGACTATTGAAGAGATCACAGTGGGGTGCTGTTAGTCTTAGAAGTGTGACTAGAATCCAAGTCAGCTGATTGTGCGTGTGGCCGCCCTTTTGTCTGGAAGAACCCCATCCCCCATCTCCACTTGCTCCCAGCTCATTACCTCTATCCTTATTTTTCTGCCCAAGTGTGCCTTCCTCAGTGAGTAGCTTACTCTGGCCCCCTCAGCCTGGATCAGGCCTCCTTGCCATTGTTCTCGTGGTTTACCTTTCCATAAGGGCAGGCCTACATGGCTGTTCACTGTATTTCCGGCCTCTGCAGCTATGCCTGGCACAGAGCAGGCATTCACATTATTCAGGTACCGAATGTACAAATACTGCTCTTTTTTGCCATGCTGACTCTTTTCACTGTGCCCTGGCCCACCAGGAAAGGAGAATTACACAGTGTAATAAGACAGCATGTCGTCGGTGAGATTGCCATGGAGCTCAGGCTCTCCGGTCCCCGTGTGGTACCTTAGATCATTCAGCCTTGCTGCTTTTCAGGAGGTGAAGTCAGAAAAGATTTAGTGAGACAGCAGCCTCTTTGACCTCAGCCACAGCACCTTCTTCCTAGAAATATCGCCAAAGGCAAGGGAAGCAAGGGCAAAAAAGAACTATAGAAACTTCATCAAGATAAAAAGCTTTTGCAAAGGAAACAACCAACAGAACCAAAAGACAACGGACAGAATGGAGAAGATACTTGCAAATGATATATCAGATAAAGGGCTAATATCCAAAATCTATAAAGAACTTATCAAACTCAACACCCAAAGAACAAATAATCTAATCAAGAAATGGGCAGAAGACATGAACAGACATTTCTGCAAAGAAGACATCCAGATGGCCAACAGACACATGAAAAACTGCTCAACGTCACTCGGCATCAGGGAAATATAAACCAAACCTCCGTGAGACACCACCTCACACCGAGACAGAATGGCTGACATTAATAAGTCAAGAAATGACAGGTGTTGGTGAGGAGGCAGAGAAAGGGGAACCCCCCTACACTCTTGGTGAGAATGCAAGCTGGTGCAGCCACTCTGAAGAACAGTGTGGAGGGTCCTCAGAAAGTTGAAAATAGAGCTAACCTATGACCCAGCAATTGCTCTACGGGGTATTTACCCTAAAGATACAAATGTAGTGATCTGAAGGGGCATGTGCACCCCAATGTTTGTAGCAGCCACAATAGCCAAACTATGGAAAGAACCTAGATGTTCATCAACAGATGAATGGATAAAGAAGATGCGGTATATATACACAATGAAATATCAAAAAACAATATCTTGCCATTTGCAATGACATGGATGGAACTAGAGGGTATTATGCTAAGTGAAATAAGTCAATCAGAGAAAGACAAGTATCGTATGATCTCACTGATATGAGGAATTTGAGAAGCAAGATAGAAGATCATAGGGGAAGGGGGGGGGGAATGAAACAAGATGAAACCAGAGAGGGAGACAAACCATAAGAGACTCTTAATCTCAGGAAACAAACTGAGGGTTGCTGGAGGGGAGGGAGGTGGGGGGGATAGGGTGACTGGGTGATGGACATTGGGGACGGTATGTGCTATGGTGAGCACTGTGAACTATGTAAGACTGAGGATTCACAGACCTGTACCCCTGAAACAAATAATACATTATACGTTAATATAGTGACTCAGTGACTTGAGCAGTTATACTCTACTCTACTTAGGAACCTGTGATGTGCTGATTGAACATGGACTAGAAAAGAGGGACAAGACCACTCAGTGAATGACATCTAGGGGCTAAACTGGAGAACGAATGGAGCTGGGCCGAGCAAGTCTAGAGGGGATGGAGGATGAAGGATCTCTAGTCATGGTGACACAGCGTGTGAGCGAGCAGCAGGGCGGGAGTCATGGTCTCTTGCGCACGCGTTGCTTTCATTCCTGTGCTGTGTGATCTTGACCAAGCCGGCTCCTTCAGCTGTGAAATAGATATGCTCTCTTCCCGGCTTATCACGAGTACCACAAAAACCACACGTGACATTCCACTATCTGCCATTAAATAGCACTTTACAAATGCTGGGTAATATTATTACCGAGATAAGGAGAGGGTAGCTACTAGTTTTCTATTTCCAGAGCCCAGAGCAAGACTTTAGTGGATTCCGAAATGGTTTCTGAAAAGGTCTTTCTTCAGGTGGAGCCACTGAGGCGTGGAACAGACCGCAGGTGGAGTCCTTACAGAACTTGATGGCAGGTTAGACAGCTGTCCTCTGCGTGGGAGACCCAGGACAGAGTTCACGTGCTGGAGAGAGAAAATGATCCTTTGACTTCCAGTTCCAAGACGGTTTGTTTCAAGATTCCAAAATCCCCTCCTCTTCCTGGAATTCTTTCGCCCTGTCCCATTTCTCTTGTGCTTAGTAGGGGATTGGTGCTCTAGAGCTGTGGAGCACTGTAGATTTTCACAGGATGCCAAAGTCCGGGTGCGCCTCCAGGATTTGGCACGGAGCAGGATCGACTCCAGTCCCTTTCAGCGATGTCTGCCGCTGGCACTTAATTGCTCTTTAGCATTTCATTTGAATGAGACTCACGGATCTGTTTAGAACTAGAAAACTGCTGATCAATTGCAATTGCCCCTGTTGTCATGGAAACAAGCTGCCAGGGGACTATAATTATATTTCCTTATTCCTGAAGTGAATCCCTAATCATTGCTATGGTAATTACTCAATATCTGTGGTCCCAAATTACATGATGCTTATCCAAAAAAGACAAAGGATAAGGAGTAGGGGGGCTGGCCTAAGACATGTGTGAACCATGCAGCTGCAGAAAGCCTTCTCCTTTTTTGGGTGGGGAGAGTTTCCCTCTGGGCTCACGTTCCGAGGTTGGAAGATGGGAGTGGCATCTCCGAGTGTGCCTGGTGTGTAGAGTAGTGGCTGGAAGGCTGTATCCGTTAGGATGATTTCAGCGGTAGCAGAAAACACAACGAGTATCTTCAACAGTAAAGAAATAGATTATCTGCCGTGCCTGAAAGTCTGGAGAACCTGGGCTTGGGCATCCCAGTAGCGTGGAGAACCGCAAGCAGCGGCAAGAAAGTCTCTCGCGAGAGAAGCAGAATCAAAACACCAGAGTGCTTTTCAGGGACGATGTCCATCTGGGTGGGCAAAATTGGAAAGGAGAATCAAGACACAGCCCCAGATGCATGGCGTGGTGGCAGTTTTTGGTAATTAGCAGTCAGTATCCAATTTCCTTTTCCAACAGTTCTTTTCCCCAGTTTTTTTGTTTTGTTTTTCCAGGTAATCAAGTTTGCCTCTCTGTGTGTACCTCCTATAAGACATGGTGCTTGCTTCCCTTGACAAGCCAAAGGGCCAGATCTTCCACTCCCCCGCCCCCCGCCTTGGGTGCAGTGTGGCATGACATGGGACCCACCTGGCTAGCTGGTCTTTCTCTCCTGGACGTTGATGTGGTCGGTGCTCAAGGATGTGAGGAACACAGCTGCGGCTGTGCCTGTAACGAGGCTTTTCCTGTGGTGCGGTGGCTGCTGAGGTCCCCACAGCCCGCACCTCTGCGGTTCTACTCCTATCTTTTTCAAGCTTTGACTCTAGCTTTCTTGGTTCTTCAAGCCCCCACCAGACTGTCAGTAAATTTTCTTTTGGTCCAGTGGGACAAAGTTAGTTTCTTTTGCTTGCAACTAAGAACAGTAACTGACAGAGCATGAAACTGACAGAGCAGGAAAGCTAGGTGGGAGAGAGAGGGTTTGACCCAGAAAACAAGAAGCAGAGCCTGGAACACTTCCCTGATCTGAATCGAAACGGAGGCCCAGAGGAAGCTTTTTAAGATGCTGACTGTCCTTCTCACTTGCCCACGTGCTGGCATAGGCCCCGAACAATGAATACGAACACTGTACCTGAAAAATACCCATGGTCTGAAAATACTCCTCTTCCTCTCCTCAGGGTGTTTGTCTCAAGCTTCCCATTCCCTCAGTGACCTACCCATCTGGGACACTGACTCTTCTACAGTATTAATCATTTACTCCTGCACTGAAAAAGTTCACTCACAATCTTATTGTGTGAAGCACTATGGGAGAAACAAAGGTAACAAATGTGATCCCTGCGCTCATGCAGCTCCCGGACTGTGGTGGAGATAAGAGGACGCCATTATTGTTGGAATTAGCGTCTGTGCAGTGCTTTACAACATGCACAGCCTTTTTGTTTTCTGTCTTATTTAAGGCGTGATTATAGCAGCCATACCATAAAACAGCAGGAGACACATGCATCGGCCTTTCAGAGGAAGACAAGACTCCTTTCTTCCAGGAAGCAGGAGGGGCCGGTGGGGGCGATAAGATTTGAGCTGGACTTGGAAGGATGAGTAGGGCCTGAACTGAGAGGTTGGCACTGGGCAATTCGTGGAGAGGAAGAGCCCAGAGAGGGTATTTGGGGAGTGGAGTTGTGTGTTTCAGGCTGCCTGAAGTAGGGCAACGCTTACGTGAGTGCTTGCACTGTTCTCGGTGCTTTACATATCCTAACTCGATAAATCCCAACAGAAGTTTCGTGAGGTAGGCCCTAATAGCCTCCCCACTTACAGATGGGGAAACTGAGACTCATAGAGATGTAGTGACTTGCCCAAGGCCACACAGCAGGTTAGTGGGAGAACAAGGTTTAAGCAGCAGGCTCACGTAGCCAGAGTTGTTGGGGGCCCTGCCATGCAGACTTTAAGTGCCACCAACCATTGCAGCTTCATCTGGGAAGATTTTAACAAAAGGGAACTGTTGGAACTGCTGGCAAATTAATGGCTGTACGGCTGATGCGGAGTTTGAGAGAAAGTGGGATTGGAGGGACGCCTGGGTGGCTCAGTTGGTTAAGCCTCTGCCTTCAGCTCAGGTAATGATCCCAGGGTCCTGGGATCGAGTCCCACATCGGGCTCCTTGTTCAGCAGGGAGCCTGCTTCTCCCTCGGCCTGCTCTGCCTGTTCAGCCTGCAGCTCTCCGTGCTTCTGCTCTCTCTGACAAATAAATATATAAAATCTTAAAAAAAAAAAAAAACAAAGAAGAAGAAGAAGTGGGATTGGAGAGAACTTCAGCTGGAGATCCTTTGGAGATGCCAATCATATTCTCATAGGCTGGAGGTAAAACCAGGTCATGGTGACAGTCAGTCACACGTTCACTGGCTCTTCAGCTGCCTCAGGGATCTTCACCTGCCTCGGAGCCCTCCCACACACGTCCTTGTCTATGTTCAAGGATGGATCCTCGAGTGGCCGCTGTCCACCTTGGAGTCGGGGTGGGGGAGCACCAGGCCAGCAGCTTTCCTCCAGTGGCCCAGGACAGCAAAAGCTCTTCAGATCATGCTTGTAGCAACTGTAGAATTCTGAAGTCATTTTAGAATTTAAAAGCATAAAAATAAAAGCGTCTCCTGAGCAAAGGTTAAATGTGTGAACTTGATACTGTTTTTGGCGTGGTTGCTAGCATAATCATCCAGTTCTGTGTGTTACCGCACAGCGGGACCACCCACTCAGGCCTCAGCCGAGTTTTCTGGAATCTTTGATAACTTGAAGCTCAGAAATGGGCCCTTCAGAACAGCCCAGTATTGGTCTGTGTGCTGCCAAAGCACACCCAAGAGTACTATAGTACTTATCCTGAAATAGCCTCTTAGAGTTTCTGGGTAGAATTATAAAGGCAGTCCAGCCGACTCTGGGTAAATAAAAGGGAAGGAGGTGGGGTTGGGGAGGAACAGCAATGAGTGTTTCTTCCTCTCTTTCCAAACCCATAATGACTTCGATCAGAGGGCTTAAATGTAAGAAGGTGTAGGTAAGACAGGACCCCCTAAGCCACTCCAAGTCTGTTTAAGTGCTAATAATCAATAGTCAATTCTGTTAGAATAGATTCAACCTATTAGAAGCCTCTGGTCTCTAGCTAGTAGTCCCGTTTATGGTGTTTAAGCCTCCTGGGCTGTCTGGGGTCAGGATGGAACCCTAGGGGCTGCTGCTCTGTGACTCAGCACGATCAGCAAGCACTTGAAGCAGATTTCCCATGATTTTAGGCAAATGTCAAGAAATTCTCTCTTCTTTGTCCCTTTTCTCTTTCTCCTCTTTTTTTTTTTTTTCCCATCTTTTGTCCTGTGAAGTCTCCACTTATCTTTCCAGAGAGTGACTGTTTGATTTGGGTAGAGGATATGAAAGTGATGTCATATCTTTGGTGTGAAATGAAGACATCGGGCACACCTACTTACCTTTCAGTCATGTCTACACATAGTTAGAAGTCATGACGCTGTATTTATACATTTTGAAAAATCTTGATTAATACCAGTGTCCAAGCGCATTTATTCACCCTGGCCAAAAGGTAGGAACAAATGTTCAACCACAGATGAATGGGCAGACAAAACGGGACAGTATACATTATTCAGCCTTAAAAGATGAAATCCCGACACGCGCTACATGGTGAACCTTGAGAACCCTAATCTAAGTGAAATAAACCAGATGAGTGAAATAAACCACTCGCATGAGGTGCCTGGAATAGTCAAATTCATAGACATAGAAAGGAGAATGATGGGGCACCAGGGTGGCTCAGTTGGTTACATGTCTGGCTCTTGATTTCAACTCAGGTCATGATCTCGGGGTCATGAGATCGAGCCCCACATTGGGCTGCATGCTGGACATGGAGTCTGCTTGGATTCTCTCTCTCTGTGTCCCCCGCCCCCGTCTCTCTCTCTCTCTCTCAAATAAATAAATAAATCTTTTTTAAAAATGAAAGAAAGAAAGGAAGATGGTGGTTACCAGGGACTAGGGGAAGAGGAGGTGGATAGTTATTGTTGAATGGGGATAGTTTCAGTTTGGGATGATGAAAAATTCTAGAGACAGATGCAGTGATAATTGTGAATGTACTTAATGCCACCGAACTGTACATGTACTAATGGCTAAAATAACATTTTAAGTATATATTATAACAAAATAGTCTCGGTCAATATTACACAAATACACAAAAATTCGCAGATGTCTGCCTGAGTGACTGTCAGTTAAGTATCTGCTTTTTGCTTAGGTTGTGATTCTGGGGTCCTGCAAACAAGGCCCGTATTGGGCTCCCTCCTCAACAGGGAGCTGGCTTCTCCCTCCCTATCTGCCTTCCGCTCCTTCTGTTTATGCTCTCTGTGTCACATGAATACATAAAAAATCTTTTTTTTTTTTTTTAAGATTGTATTTATTCATCTGACAGAGAGAGAGACAGGGAGAGAGGGAACACAAGCAAGAGGAGTGGGAGATGGAGAAGCAGGCTTCCCGCCGAGCAGGGAGCCTGATGTGGGGCTTGATCCCAAGACTCTGGGATCAGGACCTGAGCCTAAGACAGACACTGAGCCACCCAGCCACCCTAAATAAAAACTCTTAAAAAAAAAAAAAAATTCACGGGTGCTGGAACCTCATTTGGTTCACAGATTTGGTATTTAAGCAATAAAATCGGTTCACCTTCTTTTCTGTAAGCTTTGCAGTTCTGGGTGAACTGGGAATCTTACTTTATTGTCCAGCAGCTGTTCTTTACAGAGCATCTTTGTTCCCAAAGACATCCAAACTCACGGATTTCTAATGACAAACACTGAGTCGAACTAGAAAGCTCCGTCCGCTGTGACTCAGGAGCCTGAGTTCTGGTTTCAGTTCTGGCTTGGTCAAGTCTCTCGCTCACCTCCTGGGATCTCAGCTTCTGTTGTCCAAAAGGAGTCCGGTCGTGGACTCCGTAGCCACAGAGGGCCCTGTGAGCAGTGGCCATGGGCTGGGCAAGGCCTGCCCTCTGTTGTTGCGGACGGGGCCGTGGATTAGCGGCTCCCCCTCCAGCAGCTGGTTTCCTTGCAGAGACCCGCCCACTGGAGCCGAGCAGAGCAGCAGCCCCAGCCTCCGAGCAGCAGGGGTGGAGGAGCCTTGGCCGGCCGCATGGAGTGCAGGCCGAAGTCGGTCTGGGAGCTCGGGATTTTTCGTCCTACCCATTGATTTCTGCACTGTTTTCGAAGGATTTCTGAATGGGAAAGGACAGATGATGTTACTCATTAGGGTCTAATGCACTACGGCTTCCTCCTGACCTGGACCAGACCTCACATAAGATGATAACTGCACAGAGCCTGAGGGGTGATAGTAACAAAGAAACAGGAAAAAATGGGAGTTTTGTGGGAGACACTGATGACCTTGATTTCATTGATGTTGAGTTTGCAGACAGTGGGACAGCCAAGTAGCAGGATCCACTGTGCTGCTGGTCATGTGGGGAGAGGAGAGGAGAGTACTGGAGCCACACACAGACCGTTGTAAAAGGCGATGTTGAAACCAGAGGAGGAGCCTCAAGCTCATAATCACCATCCTTGCCTTTGAAAACATAACAGTAGGAGTCAACAAAGAGTGGAAGGGACAGACCAAATCAGAGGTCTGTGGGAGGATTGGAGGCCTCTGATCAGATGTCTGAAATCTGAGCCTCTCTACCAATCACCAGTAACATCAGCAACAAAGCCAGGACAGAGATAGGGAAATGAGAGTTATGACATCTCAGCCATGCTTTCTGCCCCTAGGGCCCCAGGAGCTTCTGCTGCCTGGACCTCCATGGCCAAAGGGACCATTTTTCTGACCTCTGCAAGGCATGGCTGTGATTCTTCCCAAAACTAATGAAGACTTCTCCTCAGAGACCAGTGTTGTTACAGATTTCCCAAGTGGGCCTCTTTTTCTTTCCTTCTGGAGTTTGTTTTTACTACAGGTGCTTTGCATTTGACTTGAGATGATCTTGTTTAAATTTAAAGGACTGTTAAATGTATTAACAATCCTTCATTTAGAAGTTCAAGATCTGGGGGATTTTAGAGGTCCTTATACATCTCTTCTCATGATCAAGAGGCTGCTCTGTGTTCTTGGCATGGGAAGAGAAGGTTCCCACACAGCTAAGTGGCATTTTTTTTTTCCTTTTGAGAACATAAAGCCTGAGGGAAAGTTGTCTCTTTGAGGCTCAGAGGCCTTGTCTCTAAGTTCACGCATAATAAAAGGAAGGGGGAGGATTGGCCTGATTCACAATCAATTGGGAAAAATCTTTAAATGTCAAGAATAAAGAAGTCAAGATGAACTCTGCTAAGGTACAGTTTGTGTTAGGTTGCCCCTCCACCTCCCAGTCATGTAATTCCTAGTTCCCAGCTGTTAAGGACAATGACTCCACCAAACTCTTTGTTCCTAAAAACCAAGTTTCAAGCTGAGATCTCCACACGCTGCCTATTCAGTTGAATTCCAGCCCTGTCTCAAATTCCGGAACTCTGGGCAGTGTTTTCACCTACTCTTTGTCGCGGCTTCTCCTTCAGAGAAAAGGAAATAATCTACGTTGTAGAGTTGTTTGGAACCGGAGCTGGTAGCCATGATCACCAAATATTCAAGATTATTCAAATTGCCAAGGATTTAGTGTTAACTTACATGATGTAAACTGAAATATTTAGAAGAGAGTGTTCCCTCATATAACCAATAAACCAGTTACCATTCTCCTCCACTGTTTCTTCTCAGAGCTTTAAAATAGGACAAAAACTAGATCTAAGAAGAAAAAGATAGAAATGGTTTTGGTTTTAAAAGTAATCCTCTTAAGAGTAATATAAATAAGTAGGAGCCATATAAATAAGTAGGTTCTGACAACTGTAGAAACCTCGTAAGGATCAAAAAGTTATTTAATCACTTCTACTTCCGGCTGTGATGAAGTAGCTTGAAGCAAATCAGCGCTCCCACCACAAACAAGTAGAAATGCAGAGAGAATATTTAAAGACATCTGTTTGAAGGCATCGGATTGCTGCTCCTGCACCAGACTTGAACAGTGAGATACTGGAGAGAACACAAGCCCACTGAGTTGAGCCCAACTTTCTGCACATTGTTTCTCCTCTGTGGGCATTAAGTGATTCCTGGTGGAGAGCAAAAGACCAAAAAGCCCGAGAGTGGCTGCCAAGAGGAGGAGAAGGCAGCAGAATGCAATCTCCTGGAGCCTGGAATACAAAACCTGGAGTTTGTGGCTGCCAAGATAGCCAGGACTTGAAGGACTAAAATCCCCAAGAGAAGAGAAACTCAGAAGAATGAATCTAATCTAGGTGACAGTTTCCTTTTTTTTTTAAGATTTTATTTATTCAATTGACAGACAGAGATCATAAGTAGGCAGAGAGGCAGGCAGAGAGAGAGAGAGAGAAGCAGGCTCCCCACCGAGCCAAGAGCCCCATGTGGGGCTTGCTGATCCCAGGACTCTGGGATCACAACTCAAGTCGAAGGCAGAGGCTTAACCCACTGAGCCACCCAGAGGCCCCAACAGTTTTCCTTTTGATAAATTTCTTGACAAAGCTGCACCAGGACAGAGGCTGAAAGGCAACATAGTTTTTGACAGTGTGTGATATTAGAAAGATGAAAATTGGGTTCTGGAGCCTACCAAGGAGGGAGACCTTACGAAGCAACCCAGGCTGTCAGTTGAGACAACAGGAGGCCTTAGCCTAGGTATGAGGACAAAGCAGAGGTAGTCTGAGCCTTATTACCAAGATTGCTAGCCAGCCATGGTCAGTTCAATCCCTAATTGAATTGAGGTGATCCTCTCTGCCACTGATGGCTAAAGCATTGGGTGAGTCCTCACTGGAAGGAGACAACCCAGCCTCTTCCGTGTTTCATTCTTGATACTTAGACTTCAATCAAAAAATTACCAGGCAGTTGAGAAACAAACTATGAGAAAAACAGAATAATAGTAGACCCAAAGATGATATAAAGATATTGGAGTTTTAGTATTTCAAAGTTGTGATTAATACATTCAATAAAAGGGGCGCCTGGATGGCTCAGTGGGTTAAGCCGCTGCCTTCGGCTCAGGTCATGATCTCAGGGTCCTGGGATCGAGTCCCGCATCGGGCTCTCTGCTCAGCAGGGAGCCTGCTTCCTTCTCTCTCTCTGCCTGCCTTTCCATCTACTTGTGATTTCTCTCTGTCAAATAAATAAATAAAATCTTTAAAAAAAAAATACATTCAATAAAATAGTTGACAAGATAGAGAATTTCACCAGAGAGCTGGAATCTATTAAAAAGAGTCAAATGGAAATTCTAGATATGAAAAACAGTACTGAAATTAAGTGCTCAATGGATAGCTGTTTATTTTTGTTTTAGTTTTTTAATTTAATTTATTTATTTGACAGATGGCAAGAGAGGGACTACAAGCAGGGGGACAGGGATAAGCAGGCTTCCTGCTGAGCAGAGAGCCCAATTGGGACTCAAACCCAGGGATCATGACCTGAGCCAAAGGCAGATACTTAACTGACTGAGCCACCCAGCCACTCCTCAATAGATAGTTTTAACAGTAGACTAGATATAGCTAAAGAGAGAATTAATGAGCTGAAATCTAGGTCAGTAGAAAAATCTATATTAAGGGACACCTGGATGGCTCAGTCAGTAAGCATCTGCCTTCAGCTCAGGTCCTGATCACAGGGTCCAGTCCCACATCTGGCTCCTTGCTCAGTGGGGAGCCTGCTTCTCCCTTTGCTTGCCATTCCTCCTGTTGTGCACTCTTGCTCGCTCGCTTGCTCTCTGACAAATAAATAAATACTTAAAATCTTTTTAAAAAAGAAAAAATCCATACTAAATCATATTGAGTGAAAATAATTGACAGGTATGGGAAACAGCGCAAGGCATTCAAACATTGGAGAATCAGAGGGGGAATAAAGGAAAAAGGGGGTAGAAGCAACATTTGAAGGATGAGGATTTTCCAGAATTGATGAAAGCCACAAGTAACAGGATTAGGAAGTATTATGTATGTATTATAAATAGAGGAAATTCACAATGACCATGAGAAAGTAAAACTGCTGTAAACCAAGGCAAAGAGAAAAACCTTAATTTCAGCTATAAATAAAAGATGATAGATTGCCTGTCTTTTTGAAGAAGCAGTGGTATAACCTACAAAAAATCTATAAGTTACAGCATAACTTAATGGTAAAATATTGAATGCATTTTTGCTTAGTTCCAGAACATGACAAATCTACCATCATGACTTCTGTTCAACTTTGTGAAGTTCCTAGATAATGCAGGATGACAAAGAAAAGAGAGAAAGGGAGGAAAGAAAGGAAGGATGGATGGATTTAAAATAAACAAAACTGCCTTTGGTCACAGGCAACCTGTCTGTATACATAGAGAGTCCAAAAGAATCAAGTCATATTATTATAGTTAATAAATTTAGCTAAGCCTAGTTTTAAAAACAACATGCAAAGATCAATTATAATTTAATATTCCACCTATAAATAATTAGGAAATAAAAAATTTTGGCTATACCATTTGCAATGAGTTCAGAAACCTCAAATAAGTAGAAATAAGTCTATCAAAATATGTACAAAGCCTCTACGCACAACACTACAAAACATCATTGAGAGGGGGGCACCTGGGTGGCTCAGTGGGTTAAAGCCTCTGCCTTCAGCTCAGGTCATGATCCCAGGGTCCTGGGATCGAGCCCCGCATCGGGCTCTCTGCTCTGTGGGGAGCCTGCTTCCTCCTCTCTCTCTGCCAGCCTCTCTGCCTACTTGTGATCTCTGTCTGTCAAATAAATGAATAAAATCTTTAAAAAAAAAAATCATTGAGAGAAAGTTAGTGGTTGCTAAACGAATGAGGATATCTGATGCTCATGGACTAAATCAAGAATTGTAATGACGTGGGACGCCTGGGTGGCTCAGTTGGTTAAGCGGCTGCCTTCGGCTCAGGTCATGATCCCAGCGTCCTGGGATCGAGTCCCACATCGGGCTCCTTGCTTGGCTGGGAGCCTGCTTCTCCCTCTGCCTCTGCCTGCCACTCTGTCTGCCTGTGCTTGCTCTCGCTTCTCTCTCTATGACAAACAAACAAAGAAATAAATAAATCTTAAAAAAAAAAAAAAAGAAAAAGAATTGTAATGACGTTAGTTACCCCAAAATTTATCTGTAGGTCTAATCACAAAAGCAATTCTTGGGGCACCTGGGTGGCTCAGCGGGTTAAGCCTCTGCCTTCGGCTCAGGTCATGATCTCAGGGTCCTGGGATCGAGGCCGGCGTCGGGTTCCATGTTCGTGGGAAGCCTGCTTCTCCCTCTCCTACTCTTGCTACTTGTGTTCCCTCTCTCGCTGTGTCTCTCTGTCAAATAAATAAATAAAATCTTAAAAAAAAAAAAAAGGCTGTAGTAATTGAGACAGTGTGGGATTATTGCTGTAAAAATAGACAAGTAGACCAGTGGAATCGAGGCCGGAAACAGATCCACATCACTTCATTCATTGCGAGTCACCCACTGTCTTCAAGCCTTCGTCTCCTCTTCTGTAAGTAGGCTTCATACTAGTGCCTACCACGTACAGTTTAAATATTATATATCAGAAGGATTCAGATATGATACTGAAGAGGTTAGCACAAACGACAGGGACACAGCACGTGTCTGAGACACTCTAGCCCGTATTAATAATGCCATTGTGACTGCCACTATTACTGTAATTATCACTACCGCTATCGTTACCGTTCATTTTTTGTTTTTCAGTATGATCATCTGGAAGTGGGGAATGGGTGGACATTCAGTTGGCAGCAAGGAACATTTGGGGCAGCACAGAAAGAGCAGGATAAGGGAGTGTCGATTCTTAGCCTGCCTGGAAGAAGAATGGGATCAGGGAGATAAAGTTCATGATTCAGTTAAGGTTGCCTAAGAAACTGGAATGGGATTTAGCCTAGCACCAGGGCGATGTGGCTGGCCAGAGTCTCTGAAGACAGTGAGATAATGAGATCTTTGATTCTTTTCATATTCATACCCTAAACGGTGCCTTCTGTTTCATAAAGTAGGTCGCTGCTCTAGAGGGTCTGGTGTTCTAGCTGTTCAGTATCTCTAATCCAGGTCCAGCCCACATGGCATTTCCTCTCCCACTGGCGTTCCCCTCCCCGCACTCGAGGGAAGACTAACCTATTCTGCTGCTTTAAAACACTTGAGCTGACTGGGAGAGAGGGATCGTAGTCCGCAGCTCTGAGTTCATTTTCTCACTCTACTGCTTCTATTCAGATGACTTTAGATACGGGTATTTACCCCGCAAGTTTCATCTGTAACAAGGGGTTCGGGTTGAGATGACAAAAGTAACACTCCAGCACAACTTTTCATCAGGGTGGGATTGGTGGCGGCTCTGTCATTGACAAAGGTCGCACAGCCCGGAGGCTCGCATCCAAGCCTTTGGTTTCTCAACCTCATGTGCTTTGTCACCTTGCTGGCTCGGATTTGGCCGATTCGAGGGCAGGATTTGGTACTCAGCCTTCCCAACCCCATCTAGATCTGGTCAGGACCCCGCCTGCTGCGTGTCTGTAATTCAGTTTAGAAGCCCCAGCTGCAGGCGCCCCTCCCCCAGGGCTGACACTGGGTCACTGATAAAAGCTCCAGGTGGGACCCGCTTCTAGGGTGGGAAGCCCCTTCTCACCCCGGGAGTCTGCATGAGCACCCAGCATCACGGAAATGCACCTGCCCTGCCTTCCAGAGAGCGTGTGGTTCCAGAAGCCCACCCCTGGGAGCAGCCTTCCCAGAGTGCAGTTATGTCCGAGGCCGGGGAGGCGGGGGCGGGGGGGGGCGTAACAGGGGCTTCTGCCACGCGTCTTCCTGCAGCTCACCCCAGGTGGAAGCCTGGACTCTACGAAGTGCACCCCTTCAGCTGAAACGTGTTTACGGTCGGGTACCTACGGCTTCCGAGCGGCTCGCTGTGCGCAAAGCCCCCCCGGATTGCCCCCACACGTGTTTCTCTTAAAGAGTCCAGCCCCAGAGACGATACCTGTAGGCCCTCTCCGCAATTCTCGGCCTCGTCAAGTCTCTGTCTTAGATGCGTGGATTTAATAATCTGATTGTCATCTAAAGGACAAAATCTCTTGCGTCTACCTGTAGATCTGCACGTGATTTCGAAAGTGCTGGTTGACAGGCTTCCTGGGGGAAAACGGACAGCGGCAGCTCGAAAGCCTTGTCAGGACATGGGCTCCTCCAGTTCCAATTCCTGCCAGGCCTCGGGTTCCGGGGCCTCTACAAGTCAAGAGCTGTCTTTGAGTTCTGTCCTGGAGCGGCTCCAAAACCCTGTGTTGGGGACAAGCTCCCGTATTTCTGAGAGACCCTTTCTCCTACCAGCGACTTGGCTGACCCCTCGCAGAAAAGGACACAACGCTGGAAGTGCTTTCTGAGGGAGACAGGGGCTGTGGGGGGAGTCCCCTAAATCAGGAGGAACAGGAAACTGAATTGCCAAAAGAAATATTATCATCCTAATAAATGAAGCACATGATTTGCATTCCAGGTCCTTCAACTATTCTATGGGAACACGGGCATTTTCCCATGACAGTATTTTTATCCCTGATGGGGGAGCAGAGAGTGAGCAGACAGTTCAAGCAATGTCACAGGACAACATCCTGGGCAAAGTCAAAACTCTTCAGGTAAGACAGCTTGAGACTGGAAAGTCAGATCCATAGGAGGGGGTCCGGCGACGGGGGGAAGTGGGCAAGTCCTGAGAGTGGCCTCGAGTAAGGCATCTGGAGAGCCAGGGCAGCTCCTGGTGAGAATTTCTGCTCTCTCAACCCTGACTCTGTTCTCTGGAAGCCTTCTGTGCCCTGCGAGAGGCACACCGTCACCACTGTACCCACTTACCTAACAACCCCACTCCTGTTCTGTTGAGCTGTTCCCCCTTTCTTAACTGCATGTCATGAGGACAGGTACCCAAGAGAAGCTTCAGGACTTGGCTGGGCGGTGGGGGTGGGAGGGTTGGAAAAGTAACCATTGAATGTCGCCCATAATCCCTGAGCACAGGGTGGACTGTAGCTGAGGGCGTGCACAGCACGTCCCCTACTTGGACAGTGACGGGGGAGACTCTTTATTATTTGCTGTATTTGTAAATCTGGCTTCCCCTGAGCCTCCCTGTCCTGGAGGAATGCCAGGAAGCTCTTCAACCTCCTTCCCGCTCATGCTGCAGAGTCGGGCAGTTTTCCTCTATAAAACTGACGCAGGTGGTAACTCCTTCATAATGAAAATTTAATAAAATAATTATTCACTAAATGTGATTGAGATCATGGGAAATCCAGGGAAAGCAAGAGGAGCAGAGACACCTGGGATCCGATCACGTAGGTTTGCTCGATAGGCTGGTAGGATTCACTCACCCGACAGAAGTGCCCAAGCAAGCACTTCTCTGAGATGGGAAGGCTTGGAGGCGATCCAAATTATGAACGGGGGACTCTGGTTTGCTGATTCCCATCTGTCTGTAAGTCTACAATAACGAATGTATAAATGAATGAAGGGCGGGGGGAACAGCTGGCTTGAGTAGCTGCCGATAACTCAAAGGAAATTTTCTATTTTCTTGAAATGTTGTTTCTACTGAACATTAGCTATGCATTTTGGGGTCTGTGGTTACATGTCTGCACACTCTCAGCTGATAGAGCATATGGCAGGAGGGGAAATAGCTAACACCCGGAACCATACCCGAGCTGGCCTGGATCTTTATACCTGCTGCCAGCCATGGCCCAGGGCCACCGTCCTGCCCTCAGCGCTGACGCAGGCCCTTCCGTCAGGTTCCAGCATGTCCTGACCAGGTTCTGCTCTCAGTTCTTGCTGGCTGTGCTGCTACATGTATACAGACTCCGAAGCAAGCTGTCACTTCTCCTAGGCTGGAGAAGAGGAAGGGTGGTGACTGCCCAAGAAAATGCTAGACCCCCTCCCCACATCACCTTTCCTTCGTGCAGTATTTTGATTCCTGAGCTATTATTCTTAAGAAATTCGGAACCCCGGGCTCATAATATGCCCTTTCCAAGAGGAGTGACTTCCAGAGTTAAGTCCGTGAAACAGCTGTATTTCATAAGGGCTTTCGAGGAGCTCTTTAAAAATTAGATAATAGTGTGTTGTCTTAAATGATGTCTGTGCTAACGTCACACCGCATGCCACTGCCCCTCCAGGAAGTGGATTTGGACTTGGAAAAAACATGTAACTCTGCACTGTTGAAACTCAGTAAGAATGTGTGAGTAACTGTTCCAATTCACACTGAGGAGCACAAATTTAAAGAATCAGATCTTACAGTTAAAATGTAAAGCAACCAAAAAAAATTTTTTTTTAATTTAAATAAATAAATAAATAAAATGTAAAACAACCAACTTCCCTGAAGCAGCAGTTCTATTAACAACGGAAAGGAAAATGTGAGGAAAGTGCTCTCCTTCGGGCAATACCTACTCACCCAAGGTCTGCCTGACTTTGCCTCTGCTGTGGTATGGCTTCACAAGCTTCTTTACTGCTCTCTCGTTCTACTTCTTTTTTTTTTTTTTAAGTAAAGAGGCTTTGCTCTTTGAGGAGGGAAATGGGGACCATTATCAGAGAAAATGTGATTTTTGGAGTGACATTAAGATATGACTGTATCACCCCCAAAAGACTGTGCTTTATTTTTCAGTCAACTAAGCAGTATGTTCCTGGTAAGTCATAGAAACAGTAGTTAACTTTATTAATACTTGCATGAATGCTTTGCATTTTTCCATGACAACGTTATGCTGATATTGATGCTCAGTAAGCAGCATAAAAGACCGCCCCCTCGTAGACTCCAGCATGGAATGAGGGTGTTAGTTATGTCAGAGGCATGTATGTTTTTTATGTTCGAAATCGTGTTTGTGTATGTACGTATGTTTATTAAAAACTGAAAAGTAACGGATACCTATTTGACAGTAGATGTCCTGGCAGGCTGATTAGTCACTATTAGGACATTCTTTTGAAATGAGATTTCTATCGTGATACCATTGGGGGTGGGGGAGGGGAGCCATTTTTCTCTGGCCTGAGAAACTAACCAGGCCTTGGAACCCCCCAGAAAGGTGCACGTACTGACTGTGTTGGGAAAGGTCGCCCTCTAGTGTCCACACGTGGTCATCCCAGCTCCTCTGGCTGGCCAGGGCGCCGGGGTGGTCTGTAACCGCTCTGAGGGCAGAGTGACTGAATGCAGTGTCGTCAGTAAGCCTGCATTCTCTGAATCAAGTGAATCTGTCATCTGCCAAACTTTCCGTCACAAATGATTGAAACTTTACAAGAAAAATGACTCTTTTTTCCCCGAGTATAAAAATACTACATGTTTGTAGGGAGAACAAATTCTAATATATAGGACAGTTATAGGGGTCAGACCAATAGTGATGCCCTTTTTGAAGATCCTACACATAACAGTCAGCGGTTCCACGGCCAGTGGGTGAAATAAAAATTCTGTCCCAGGCCTCCCCCATCACCTGGCTGTGCGGCTTCCAGGGAAGTCATTGACTCTGACCCTTGCTGTCCCCATCTGAAAAATAAGGGGGTAAATATGATGGATGATCTGGGCCCTCTAGTTCTCAAAGTCTGCCATCTGTACGGAACCACTGCTCACCTGCTGTAGCACGGAGCCTTGGGGGAAGCTTCGCACTTGGTTGCATTTGGACTGCAGTGACCTTGATGTTCCTTACAGCGGCCCGATCACAGACCAGGGAGGTACCTGCTTAGATCAGATCAGACCCAGGCTATGAAGTGGGTAACAAGTGACGATAAAACTCAGCAGGAACATTGGAGTCTAAGCCTGCAGGTGATTTCTAGAATTATACCACACCTTTGTCAGAAGATGCTATCTCTATTAGACCATGGACTACTTAGCCCGGGAGGAGCCTCCGTCTTCAGTAGCTACTGGCTCCCGCGGAGCTGGATTTCACTTAAAAATGTCCAAGTGTCATATGTTGGAGGTTTTTGACACTTCATGCAGCTGTCAAGGACACAAAGAATAGATACCCACTCTTAGCCACTTCTGCGTAGAGCAGATATCTGTAAATCTATATGCTTTTTCTTTTGCCCCTCTTTAAGAATTCATTTTCACTACAGGTGCATCTGTAGCAAAAATGTCAAGAAGACAGAAACTTTATTTTTCTTCTGCTTTGTTCTCGCAGACACAGTGTAAAGGATGGCCGCGAGCAGTCTGGGGGACTCTAAATCCTGGCTGTGCCGAATACCATGTGCTTGGAATTCCCACACCATAGGAGAAAGCCTCATAAATATGCATGTGCATTCCTATAACATCGCTCTCTGGCATTCCATGTTACAACAAAATGGCCCAGTTTGAATGAATAAAATATAGTCCCTTTTAGCTCGCATTCCAGTCCTCACAGTAACCCCATTCACAGCCGCAGGCGGCATGGCCCCTCGTTGTAGGCGCAGTGCCCTGTCCCCCTCTCTGGCTGTCCTTGCAGTGTATATGAAGGGCCCCTGGGTAGTAGAGAAGGTGGAGGAGCGGTAGTAGTTTACCAGGGCAGGCTCCACTCCGACAGTCTGGTTGTCAGGGGCTGCTTCTATCAAAGCTCTTCTCGTGACAATGCCTGAGTAGTGGACAGAAATGAAGTCACAAAAAAGCCCCACTGAGCCCTACATTCAAGTCACATGACACCCAAGATTGCCAAATAGGTTTCAGCAGCCACATTCTAATTGTCAGTAAGTCACAGCGTCTCGACAGCCCTATTTGCTTTGAGGCGGCTGCAGGAAGCACTTGGAGCAGGAAGCCCGGGGGAGGGAAAACGTGCAGGTGAAGGAGCCTCGCCTTGCAGACCTGAGGGTCGGTCACGATGGCCCTGAACCCTCAGTCCCACCCTGGCCTGGTTCTGAGGTCTCCTCCCTGACAGCTGCTGGTGTGTGTCTAGGAAGACAGTCCTTTGTCTGGACAGAGAGGCGGCAGCCCGATCCCTGAAAGCAGCCAGCATTTCTTTGATGACCGGGGGCCTCCCCTCCTCCATCCCCCTAAGCTCGCAGCCACCAGCCTGAATTTATTTTTCTTAGAGGGATTTTAAATCAGAGGCTTCACAGAAATGCACGTTGTTATTCCCAAAGGCAACAGCATTGTGTTTCTTTGGCCAGGATGCACGTCTCTGTAACATCAGTCATTCCTTCGAGTCACGTTCTCATTCCCGCCCTCTACCTCTTCCTACCCCCCCCCACCCCCGTCTCCCCACCCCCAGCTAGGTACTTGCTGCCAGGCCCACACCCCACACCCCTGCACCCTCCTCTCGGCTCACCTCTTTGACTTCATGCTCCATTTCAGTTCTTAGAACCACCGTCTCCACTTCCAGCTTCGTCCCGTGTGCCTTATTCCTCCTGTTCTTACCCCATCGACTTCTTTCCATTCTCGCGCAGCTCTTCATGGCTCGCCACGACAGCCTTCCCAGCTTTGGAGCTTGTTTCCATCTAGACTGCGACTCCATTGTGTCATACGCTTGTTTGTCTCTTAAGCATCAGGGTGGACCAACATAAGTATTTTATAAGGTGCCTCACGAAGAAGAATTTCAGCATTTTCATTCTTTTTGTGATGGTGGCAAAACCCCCTAATGGAATGGCACTGACTGATAGGCCAAGTTCTCCTGGGAAGCTCGTTAAAGAACTATTCTTTCTATTGTAACTAGAGGAAATCCCCTCATCTTAGTCGTTCCGGAACACGGAGACATGGCAGACCCTGACAACAGGGCGTCTAAGTCTGAGGGGGTTTAGCACACTTTCCAGGGCTCGGCCAACACTGAGGGGGTTTAGCACACTTTCCAGGGCTCGGCCAACACTGAGGGGGTTTAGCACACTTTCCAGGGCTCGGCCAACGCTCCTAGAGCAGGGATAACTGGTAAACGGAAGGCTGGGCTGGGAGTCCCCGAGGGAATTCCTGCTAGGGCTTTCACTAGGACACAGGAACCGTGTGAGTCCCTCTCCCCCCGGTCAGCAGAGTTGGACGGGCCCGTGACTTTGTTACACCATGTCCTCTTGTCTAACTCCATCGGCTGCTCTAACCGTGCCTGCTTCTTGATCTGCTTAGGGTAGATACTAACTGCCGCTTCCTGCTAAATGGTTTTGAGAAGACGCCCTTTCTCAGCCTTCCCCTCCCCAAATCCCTTTCAGGCTGCTCAAGCTGTACTTCACTGGCTGATCTCGGGGCTTTTGATGTGTGCTCCTTCCCAGGGGAGGCAGGCTCAGGCTGAAAGAGCAGCAGATCAAATACAAGTCCTCTGTCTTTCTGTGCTCCTGACTTGGCATGCTGGGGTGCCCTGGGTGCAGGGAGGGGAGTCTTGGGCTCATCTCTTCCGTGTCTCTGCAGTCTCACTGTCTACCATGCAAGGCCGAGAGGGAGCCGGGCGCAAGTGGGTGGACGGAGTACCCGTGAGTTCAGAAGGGGCATCTCCCTGAAGGGAGTCCTCTGCCAAGGAAATTGGGCACAGAGTTACGAAGGCAGCATCATCTCTCTATGTCTGCCCCTAGAGGAAGAAAGTAGCGCAATGTCAAATTCGTGAGAACCTGTGGAATGCAGAGCAAACAACACTGACTCTGGTTTTAGGAGACCTGGATTCAAATCCCTTCGCGGCCATTCTTTCCATAAGCTTGGGCCAGTCACCTCTCCCCACTGGACCTCTGACATTTTTTATAAAATGAGGGGGTTGGACTGTGTGATTGCTAAAGCCCCCTGTGGCTCTGTGGGATTACGTATTAGCCAGATTAAAGGTAACTATCAGATAATGCATTCCCATTCTTTTTCTCTTCTTTTTTTCTTTTCTTTTCTTTCTTTCTTTCTTTTTTTTTTTTTTTTTGGAGGCACAAAAGGACTACGACGCCAGAGTCCCTAAGTCTAGAGCAGTAGCTCTCGGGCTCAGCACTCTAACCCCCCAGCAGACTGTCTGGACAGGGAAGGAATTGCTGCTGGCATCTGGTGCCCGGGGGGCCCGGGTGCGACTGCTGAGCTGTTACAGCGCACAGGGAAGCTCCCCACAGCAGAGAGCGGTGTGGTGGGCCGCATCCAGAGTGCTGAGCTTGCGAACCTGCTGTGGATGAAGGCACGGGTTTGCACAGCATATTTAATTCAGTAGTCCTTTAGCTGGCCGCGGCGTACCCTTCCTTCTTCCTGAATGCTGTTCATTTTCTCTGCCACAGCCCATTACATATTTTGCCCTTTATCATTATATTTATCATTGTTTTCTTCAGAGAATGTATTTCTTTTTCTGATCTGGCTTTTCTCTAATTCTGAACACCATTGATCTTCCTAATTTCTCCCCCGTTTCCCCCCCACACACACCCTACTACCTGCCACGGATCATGCACCCTTCTTTGGCCCTTTCCTTCTGCCTCCTTCTCTGTCCCTTCCCCACTGGGCTCCTTCTGCCCCACAGTTCACGCTGTCCAACTCCAGCAGGGCAAAGAGAAGTCCTCGCGGCAGGACAGGATCGTTCTGTGTCTTCCGTGATCTCTGCATTGATTATGGAAGGACTTGCCAGCATTGGGGCCCCCCTTCACCTCGGTGCCCATGTGAGCAGAACATGTGTTCGAGTGAGCGCTGGTGAGGAAGGTGGTTAAAACATTCAGGGAGAACGTGTCCAAGAGAAGCTGGAGGGCTCCCCTGTTACAGCAACCACAAGGGTCTAGATTTTCCCCAGTGGTTCCTGCATTTCATGTAACTCTTTTCTATACCATTTTTATGAGACTTTTTAATAAATACATTTATAGGGCTAACCAAAAAATTTTGTTATAACATGTATTCCCACTTTTGGTTTCAAAATACGGTCTCTCTGCCCCCTGGATAATGTTGGCATCTCTGGGAAAGAGGTGGCTGGATGAAAAAGCTCATGGCTTGAAGGTGGGAAAGGAAAAGGCACTGGAAAACGAATCCACTTATCCCAGAACTGCATCGTGGCTCACTGGCATGGTATTTAGTCTAGAAACGTGCGCAGAACGCGCCCCAGGGCCCCCTAGCTATGCGGGGGCATCTGCTCGCACTCCTCGTGACCCACTTCCCTGCTTCAGAATGTCTTTCTTTGGTTTTTCTCCAGCGACAGTTGAGCAAAAACATCAAGTTTGGGCGGCCACCACCCAGTGCCATTCCCATGAAGAAGGCAGACAGTGGTGAGGCCGGCTTAGAAGAGGATCTGCTCCTGACCAGTCCCATGGAGATTGTGACTCACGAGGACGTCCCCTTCTCAGACACAGAGAGCAAAGTAAGGCTCCTCCGGGGAGTGACCTGGTTGCTCCTAAGCGAGGGGAGGACGCTGGGCAGTGGCCAGGGCATCCAGAGACTCTGGGCTCTGCGGAGCAGGGAATGTGTGACAGAAGCTTTTCTGCTGAGTGGCCCGGGGCTGGAGGGCACCCTGTGGTCTGCAGCGAGGCACACTTCGGGGGGGCAGCTGGGGGCGGCGAAAGGGAGACGTGCCCTTCACGGTCGCTCCTCAAAGCGTCTTCCACTTACTCTTCAAGACTCTGCGGGGCCCACCTTTTCCAGGAAGCCTTGGCTGGCCTTACCCTCACTCGAGGCTGTCTCCCCTGTGTCTTTGCTGGGCATCCTTCATGCTTCTCACACGCCCATACTCATCCGTGTCCATGTAATTGTGCTCTCTCCGTCTCTAAATGGGGAGTTCCTCGAGGACAGACTGGAGTCTCCACATCTCTGTTGCCCCAGGACTCAGCTGGTGCTTACGTAGTATCACCAGTGATTGCTCGTCAGATTAGACTAATTTAAAGGGAGATGAGAAAAGAAAGAAGTAGGTCCTTCACGAGGCAGAACGTATCAAACACGCTATCTTGAAGTCTAGTCTACTTAACGAGGGAAGAAAGTCATATTGGTCTAGCATTGTCCGATCTGAATCTGGTCTTTTGAGACTTGGAAAGAAACACCATGACCCAGAATCAGAGTCCTTCCAGCAGCGGGAAGGACATCCTCGGGCCTCCACTGGGGAAGGAGGGCAGGCACCCAGCAGCTAGAGCAGGGAGCTCTCGAGCTGAGCCACCGAGTCGTCCAGTCTCAACAGGTGCCTACCCAGGCGCCTGAAATTACGTGGCTGTTTATTAAAATGGACATCCCCCTGAAGTCATGCCTGTTATCAGCTAATACACCATCAGGGCGGGAAGAAAGAGAAGTGATTTGTAGGGCAAAGTGAGGAAGGAAAGAACAGGCCATTCCCCCGCTGTTGCCCACTTCTGCCTCTGGCCCTCCTGCCTCCTGGTTCCCAGACAGGTGGGCAGCGGGGGCTGCCGTGGGTAAGTAGGCGGGCGCAGCGCCCCCACCAGGTCCAACCTGTCCAGCACTAGGCGGCAGCGATGGCCATCAGCCTTCAAGCCCGGCGTTTTCCAAGGACTGAAGCAAATGTCCTCACTGTTACTGAGGATCTAAGTGCCGGGGACTGTGGCCCGAGGAAGGACAAGGCTCAGTCCTTCTGCAGGGGCTGCCTCCATGTAGCTTACGTTTTGATGACAGGAGGGTCACATGGCAAGTCAACAGGTACGTGTATAAATGTAATAACTCTGGATCAAGAAAAAGTACTGCACAGAAGGTAAAACAGAGTGATGGAAAAGTGAGTAACATGGTGGGTGAGGAGCTGCTCTCTAGGCAAGGAGGTCAAAGCAACCAGAGCAGACCTGGGGCTGGGGCCACGTTCTCCGCAGAGGGAAGAACAAGCAGAGAGGCCCAGAGATGGGGCTGGGGGTGTCCCAAAAGAAAGCAGGTCTGGCCCGCCAGACCCTGGAAGGGGGCAAAGGGAGGATAGAGCAAGGTATAGAGGCCAGATTGTACAAACCACAGGAAAAGGGGGCTTCTCCTTCTGGGAGTAGTATCTGATTTGTGTTTCCTTCTTTTTTTTCTTTATTTTATTTTTATTTGAGGGAGAACAAGAGAGCATGAGCAGTGGGGGAGAGGCAGAGGGAGGAGAAGGAGAGAATCCTAAGCAGGCTCCACGGTCAGCTCAGCAGAGTCTGAGGCAGGGCTCAATCCCAGGACTGTGAGATCATGACCTGAGCCGAAGCCAAGAGTCGGACGTCCAACCGACAGAGCCACCCCGGCACCCGATCTGTATTTCCTAAAGATGCTTCTAAGTGTGGTGCTGACATTATTGCTCTGGAGCGGACAATAACTGATAACGCCCGTTTTTAACTATGGGCCACGTAAGGCAGAAGGTCCAGCGGGGCCATCAGAAAGGTGCAGGCCATGTGGTACGGGTGTTCCAGGGCAGGGGAGCAACTGGGCTGGGGGTCTTCAGCCTTTTTCTTCTCCTTCCGTCCTAAGGGTTTTGCCTCCTTCTGCTCATCCATCTCCTCAGCCCAGCCCTTTGCACGCAGCATTGGTAGGGCCTTTCCTTCTCACCGAGAAGAGGTCTGGCGTAGAGGGGAGACGGCCAGCGGGTGAAGGGGGCGAAGGCAGTGAGCACAGCCAGAAGCTCTGAGGTCGGAGGCCGGGTGTGTGACACAGCCCTGCTTCCCAGGTCGGGCGGCTGGAGGGTGGTGGCACCTGGTCTCAGCCACAGCAGAGACTGAGGTTGGAGACTGCCCAGTTAGAGATGTGCTGGACTCAGGAAAAGAAGCAAGTGTACGCTCCGTGCCTGGAGTCCTTATCTGAACATTAGCAAAGTCCCCACGGTGACTACGGCCGGCTCTCTGCGGGCAGCTACAGCCTTCTCCCCACGCAGCCGACTCTGGTTATCTGCCCAGAACTTCCTGGGGCGGCGTCTGACTTGAGCGCTCTCTTTACTGTTCCAGCCCAGTGACCCTCCAAGTTCTCAGAGTCCTCTGAATCTGCCTGGAGCCAGAAGTGAGATGGAAGACAAGGTAGTATGATTTGAACTTAAGTTTTTAGTTTCTTTACTTCAACTTCCATTTTGGACCCTTTATTTCCAATCCACCGTATCATTTTTCCATTCATAAATGCCGCCTACACCCATTACCTTCAGTTCCTTCAGAACATTACCCCAGTGGTAGATGTTAGAGCGTCCCGTTTCCACGGCTTCCTAAATGTGCCAGGTCCTTCAAGACCCTGAGAGGCCATTGGAAAAGGCATTCCAGAACACCTGAAGGTACACAAGTCTGTAAGGAAGAGTTTCTATTTAGAGATGCAAAAACAAAACAAAACACCTCAGCATTTCTCTACTTGTATGTATTTTTGTTTTTTAACTTTTCTGTGTTCAGTTAAAACCTGGGACTGTGCCCGTAGGAGTCTCGGGGACCCTTAGAGGCCAGTCCACAAGCCAGAGCAGTCGTCTGCATAGGCTCCAGGCCTCCTCCCGGGGCCGGTACAGTGAGCAGAGTGTGTCCGAGTCTTCTGAAGGGGGATGGCCGCAGACTGCCACCGCCCAGACAATGAAGCAGCCCAGCTGGGACGATCTAGAAATGCAACCTTGCATTTAAATCTCAGCTGCTGGTACTTCTCTGTGCCTTCAGTCTGTCCCATTTGGCTGGAATGCTTTTTATTCATCCATCTCTTAGGGGATGGAAATAATGTTTGATTCATCTCTTCAACAAGAGTTCAGAATTTGATACGTATTCTAAAGATAACCATAAAGATATAATAGCTAGAAGCCCAAAGGCTGGAATTATTTTTCCTTACTTCTGTTTCTTATCATAAGTTATTATTTACTGAGCATCCATTTTGCTCTTGGAGCTGGCTTGGTCCTTTATCTTTAGCACACAAATATGGAAGGTAATCGCAAAAAGCGAAGCTGTGCGCTAAGCCCCAGGGGCTCTGCATTGCTAGCACGGGTGCCGCCCACTGGCCCTGGCCTCCGCTCCTGCCCCGCCCGTGCCTGGGAGCGGCCGGCTCCGCAGGGAGGGCCAAGAGCGCCCTCTACTGCGCGCTGGCGCCGTGCAGCTGGGAGCCCTCCCCTTGCCGCGCTCCTGTCGGGCGGTACATTCTCAGGAGTTGCTGGTGTGGCTTCTCCTCCCATTCAGTGTGGCCTCAGGGTGCAGGCCGAGCTGGGTCTCTCTGACCGGCCTAGATGCGTAGTTTGTCCGGGTGGTGGTTTCTGAGTGCGCCCATCTGCATTCCGGTGCTGCTGGTCACCCTGAGGGGCTGCTCTCGCCACTGGGTGGTACATTTCTGCCCTTCCTTTTTGCGCCAGGGCCTCGCCCTCTCATGGGCTTGGTGCACTCAACTCAGTGCTCTGTGGCCTTGGAGTGATTGTGCTAGAACATTTTTGTGGGTACCAATTTCATACCCTAAGCACGGACCATCTAGTTTGTTGCATTTCCTTTATTCCTCCTAAAAATATTTACTGAGCACTTGCCAAATGAGATTTGCGACGTGGTCATAAAGGGGACTGAAAAGAGGAAAAAGACACATTCCCTGCCTCAGAGGGACTAAGTTAGAAGCTGAGGGATGTTTGCAGGTGTCTGAGGTCATGTCTTAAATGAGAGAGTGATTAGCACAGAGTTGAGCTGGTCCAGGGCTCAGCAAACTATGACTTATTTCAGGCTCGGTGGCCATAGGGTCCAACCAGGACACTCCCCCTTGTTGTGCTCTTCCTTTGCAGCCCAAACGCAGCTGAAGACAATGGGCAGTGGGCGTGGCTGTGTGCCCACGCAAAACTTTAAGTGCTAAATTAAGCTATGCGCAGGATTGGGCCCCCTGGCTATGTTACCCCCCATCTAGTCTAACCTTCCCCCTCCCCATATTATTCAAAGTAGGAAAATTAGTCTGTGAAAGGTTAAATGACCTTTATGAGTTGATGCAAATAACACTGGCAGAACAAATCTTGCTCCCCTCACAGTCCCAGTGAGAGCCACCTGCTCGAAGCCATCCCCGGGGAACGGGCTGGGCCAGGTGCCGGCTCCAGCAAGGGCTGTGGCTCTGATGGGGACCATGTGGTTTCCTCTCCATACAGGTGGCTCCCGTTAAACCATCTCGGCCAAAAAGGCACTTGTCTTCTGCTGGAACCATCGAAAGTGTCAACCTGGATGCCATCCCCCTAGCCATTGCTCGCCTGGACAACAGTGCCGCCAAGCACAAACTGTCCGTAAAGCCGAAAAACCAGAGGGTGTCCAAGAAGCACCGGCGACTTGCCAGGGTATGAGGGGCCCATCCCGGCTGACCAGGCAGCTGCCCGTGCTTGCTGGCGCTGATTCTACTCAGTAGGGCGGTGCCATGAGGGGCCAGTAGAAGGAACTAGGTCTGTCTCATCAGGGACCTGGTGAGTTGCAGTGAACCAGGGCAAAGCAGGCCCGTTTATTTTCCATCGCCCTTTCTAACATGCCTGCCTGGAGGCTGGTGGGCCCCAGAACGAGAGGCTGTCCTTTGAGGGCCCCCAGGCCCTCTGTGTTGGCTTTGCCCCTGCCGTGTCACCCAGCTTCCCTGCCACAGCTCAGCCAGAGGGTCTTTGGTTTGACTAGGGTGGCCTTTGAGGTCACAGGCTTCAGGGCACACGACGTGCAAAGCTCATTTTTTCTCATCTTCCTCATGCTGGACTATTGGTTCTCCTGTGATTCATTTGTATTCAGCAAAAGGAACTTGAGAATGACCAACAAAGGGGCCAGAAGTCAACATGAAGGGATGTGTTTTCCTTTTACCCGCACAATTTATTCCCAGTGTTCTGGCATGGGTTTACCGAGCTCTATACTTAGGAACAACTGCCCCTTCTTCTGAGATTAAGAGGGCCACGGGCATTGTGAATAGGGTGGGTAATGGTTGCCTGTTTGAAAGGAAAAGGCTAATTCTTTCTTTCCTTACCAATGTTAGGATGGACCAAATGAACATGGTGGCCTTCTGTATCAGCTCTCGCCGGACCAGAACGGACACTCGGGAGAAGACAAGCCAGTCTGGCATGAAGAAGAGCCAGAGCTGCTGGACTCTGAAGAAGAGAAGAGATGCCAAGAGGAATACTGGCTAGAACTCGAGGCCAAGTGCAAACGGCAGAAGGCCGAGGCAGCAGAGAGGAAACGTCTGGAAGAGCAGAGACTCCAGGCCCTGGAGAGGAGGCTTTGGGAAGAGAACAGAAGGCAGGAACTCTTGGAGGAGAAAGGAGAAGACGAGGAGGGAGAGAGGGCAGAACTACAGCAGGAGGCAGAAGAGAGGCAGCGCCAAGAGGAGAGGCAGAGACTGGAAGAGCAAGGTGGCCAAGGGCGGAGGGAGCAGGTGGACGGAAGGCACCTCGAGGCCCCAGAGCAGCTGCGCCTCCAGCGCCGCGCTCAGCAGGAAGAGCAGGCGGTGTGGAGCGGCGCGGAGGCTGAGACGCAGCGGCAGCTGCAGGAGGAGAGGCAGCTGAGGGAGCTCAGGAGGCAGGAGGAGCTGGAGGAGCAGCAGAGGCTTGAAGCCGAGAAGCATCGACGGCGGGAGGAGGAGCAGCGGGAAAGGGAGGAGCAGCGGCTGCGGGAAGAGGAGCAGCGGCGGTGGGAGGAGGAGCAGCGGGAAAGGGAGGAGCAGCGGCTGTGGGAAGAGGAGCAGCAGCGGCGGGAGGAGGAGCGGCGGCGGGAGGAACAGCGGCTGGAAGAGGAGCAGCAGCGGCAAAGGGAGGAGCAGCTGCGTTTGGAAGAGGAGCAGCGGAAGCGGGAGGAGGAGCAGTGGCGTTTGGAAGAGGAGCAGCGGCGGCGGGAGGAAGAGCAGCGGCAGCTGGAAGAGGAACAGCGGCGGCGGGAGGAGGAGGAGGAGCAGCGAGAGCGGGAGGAGAAGCGGTGGCTGGAGGCAGAGGCAACTGCCAGGAGGAGGGCAGAGCTGGGAAAGCGGGAGCAAGTGGAGGCCCTGAGGAGGCCGGAAGGGGAGCGTCGGGAAGCCGCGAGAGGGCACGAGGAGAAGTGGCAGCAGCTGGACGAAAAAAGGGGCTTGAGGAGTCCAAAGATGGACTTTGCAGAGAAACCCCGGAAACGAGAGCACCTGCAGCCCGAGAAGCAAAGCAAAAGCTCCGAGGAATCTAAGATTTGCGAGAAACAGAGTCAGGAGGCCGTGCCAGCCGGAGAGCAGCCCGGACAGCGCGGCGACGGTCCGGAGCCTGACCGTCGGGCGCGTCGGGAAGAGAGACCAGAAACTAGCGCGCAGCCTCCCCAGAAACAAGAGGCGCAAGTGGAAGAGACTCCCGGGGAGAAAAAGGAAGCCACTGCCCCAGAAAAAGACAGAAAGGGGGAGGAACTCCGGTGGCAGGAAGTGGACGAGAGGCAGAGCATGCCAAGGCCCTACACTTTCCAGGTGTCATCGGGAGGGAAACAGATTCTCTTCCCCAAAGTCAATTTGAGCCCGGTGACACCCGCGAGAGATGCGGGACTTGCCTCTGCTCCCCACACGCCAAAGACCCCGCGAGCCGGCGCGGCCTCCCATGCCCTGCCCTCCTCCCTGAGTGTCCCCCACACAGCCATTCTGGTCACGGGAGCGCAGCTCTGCGGCCCGGCGGTCAACCTGAGCCAGATCAAGGACACGGCATGCAAGTCCCTCCTGGGCTTGTCGGAAGAAAAGAAGCGCGTTGACGTCCCTGCCCTGGAGAACCCGCCCCGAGCTCCTGTCGACCCCCGGGCAGGCAGCGGGAAGGTCAGGGCCGCCCAGGAGTCTCCGAGCAGTGCGGCCGCCCTCGCCGAATGGGCGTCCATTCGGTCCAGGATCCTGAAGAACGCGGAGGGCGAGCAGCCTCGGCCCGGTGACGAGCACCCTCCCCGGGCCCGCAGTGATTCCCGCGGGAACCTCCGGAGGACCCCCCCAGTAAATGCCAAGTTCTCCATTATGCCCGCTTGGCAGAAATTCTCTGACGGTGGCACCGAGACCTCCAAACAGAACACAGAAGCAGAGAGCACGAGAAAGAGACCCTCGCTGGGACCCGGGGTGCCCCAGCCCCTGGATACTAACGAGCTCCCCAAGGGTGCAGAGAAACCAGAGCCAGCAGACACCACGGAGGGGTGCAAATTTGCCAAAGACCTCCCGTCGTTCCTTGTCCCCAGCCCTGCTTACCCGCCGCAGAAGGCAGTGGCCCATGCGGAGCCCGGGGCCTCTTCGGACGCAGAGACCAGCGGCGGGAGAGGGAAGCCAGACCCCTCGATGCCCGGCCAGGAGGAAAAAGCCTCACCGTTTGGCATAAAACTGAGAAGGACCAACTACTCCTTGCGCTTCCACTGCGACCAGCAGACGGAACAGAAGAAGAAGAAGAGGCACAGCAGCACGGGGGACAGCGCGGACGGCGGCCCCGCGGCCCCCGGGGGCACCAGGGGAGAGAAGGAGCCGGAAGCCGCGGCCGCCAAGCCGGGCCCGTCCCTGCCCCCCGAGAGGAAGCCCGGCCTGTCCGCCTGGAAGGACTCGGCCGAAAGGGCCCCCCCTTCTCCCGCCGCCGCCCCGGGGCCCCCACCGGCCGCCGAGCACGACCGCGCGGCCCACAGAACGCCGCTGGCGCCGAAGCCCGCGCTGGCCCCCAAGCCTGCGGGTCAGACGCCGCCCCCGTCGCCGCTCTCCAAGCTGAGCAGGCCCTACCTGGTGGAGCTGCTGGCCCGCCGGGCGGGGAGGCCGGACCCGGAGCCCGGCGAGCCCGCCAGGGAGCCCCAGCAGAGCAGGGAGCCCCGGCCGCCGTCGTCGCCGCCGCCGCCGGAGCCCCCGGAGCCGAGGAAGGCGCCGCCGAGGGACGAGGAGGAGGCGGTGGAGCCCGAGCGCAAACCCGCTTCCCCGGCTCCGCCGGCCGCCCGGCCCGAGAAGCCCTGCCCGACCCCCGAGCCCGGGAGGAGAGGTAGGTGGCGGTCGGGGGCATCTCGGCCTCGCTCCGGCGCCGCGCGTGGGGTCCAGCGGGAGCCGGGGCGGCCGCTCGACGGTCCCGACCCGGCGCGTCGCTTCCTCCGCTGCCCAGGGCCGGCGACGTGGCCGACGGGCGGGCCGCTGCTGCCGCCGGGACCGACACGCTGGGGGTCGGCCGTGGACACGAGATGCCGGCCTGATTAGCGCGTGTCCTTCATCCTCCGCGGGGCCCGTGCGGGGCTGGTCCCCACAGGTTCCCCGGAGGAGGCTGTGTCCTCTGGGCAGCCAGGGTGTAGGAATTTTTGGATTTCTTTTAAATGAAACTGTTGCATATGTAGCTGTATATTGGGTGTGTCCATGCGAGGAGAGGAGTTCGGGATCCTTCTTTGTTGCCGTCTTAACTGGAGCCCCATTTTCAGTTTTGATATTAGCTTTTGCGTCATTAGCTCTTATGATCTCCCTCTCACAGTCGGGGGGGCTCTATCACGCTCCTTAGCTTCTCCCCAGAGAAATAACAGTTGTGCTTCTTATAGAGAAGTTCCTTTATTGTAATTTTCTACCAAAAACCGTTACTGCCCATGTTTTCTTTCCCAGGATCCAGATTCTGGGCTGTCAGGCTCTGCTAATTGAATTTTTCTTTATTTGCTAGAAAAGAAGCAAGGGCCTCATGCTCTGGGGGTACCATCTAAAGACCACTGGGGTTTTCCCACACCACGCTAGGCCAGGCTGACGGTGTGTTGGACTAAAGGCCCTCATCAGAATAAAAATGTTAAAGCCTGGATCTCCAGTTTCCTTTGTTAATTGTGTGCCTGTAGTGCTGTCATCAGCTAAAACCCCTGGAGCTCCGCGTGCATTTAGGGTGAAGTTCACTGAAACAAGGGGGACATAAATCTGTTGCAAATCATGGTGCTTCCTTTTATTTTCTTTGGCCAGCTGCATGACAGCTCTGGCGTTGTCATAAAGCTGCGGGCAAAGAGCTTGTCAGCTCTGCTAGGTTCTTCTGTTTGTATTAATAGTAACCTCACAGTGTGCTAAAAGCAAAGGAGTGAGGAGAGCCGACAAGGGACAGCGTTACTAGTTCTTCCCCCTCCCTGCACTTGGTGCTTCCACCTTTGGCCGGGGGGCTGTCAATACAGTGTTTGTTCTAGGTGGCCTTCTGGAATATGGCCTGAGTGAGGATGTCTGTGCCAGTCCAAATATCAAATATTAGAAAAGCCTAATTTCATTTTTCTTTTTAATTTAAACATACTCAGAAATTCTGACCCTTTCTTCCTAACTTAGCCCCAGTGAATGGCCTGACACATTCCCTAGGGCACACACACTATTTTGTAGGCCACTGGTGTAAAAGAGACTTCCATCCCCAAGGCTGAGGCCAGTGAGAACCAGTCCATAGGCTGAGCCACTGGGAGGGCTTTGACTGAATCCGCCCCGGTGGGAATGAAAATAACAAAGGTAATCCCCCCCGTTTGTCCTCTAGAGGTCATCTCATTCCGAAATTTCCACCTCCTTATGGTGTGTGGAACTGATAATAAGTGGCCCTTTCTCTAAGAACGTACTGCCTTCAGGAGCTGTGGTTCAAACCCTGTAAGGCCGGGATGGACTTGCTCATGTCCCCAGAACCCGAAGGAGGGCATCTGAATGGCCTGTGGCTCCCCTCGTCCACTGAGTTCAGAATGAGAAAGAAAAGGTTTAAACAAATGTTTTACTCGGGCTTCTTCTTCCCCCAACTCTGATTTTTCCATGACCTTGTGGTAGCTGTCTGGACCAGTCCGAAGTCGGTGATCTAGAACTTTACTTCAGGATATGAGAGTCGGTGCCATTGTTTGTTGAAGGCCTTTGGGCAGCCTTGGCTGAAATTCAGACAGAAGCCCCATTTTACCTTCCTCAGATGTTTTCTGTTATTGATCCCCAGCTATAATCCAGACCTGTTAGGCCCTTTCTCATACTGTATTAGAGCCTTTTTAAAGTCCAGTCATAACTCCAGAACGTGCTATTCAAGCCACAGTTCTAAGGAAATAAAAATCTGGCTAGTGATTTACCTTTTCAAATAAAAAAATAGGCAATTATACTTTAAAGGTATTTTGACCCTTGTGATAAAACACCTGTCAAACTGTTGTCAGGAAACTGGCCAATGGTTTTAATGACCTTCAGATGGAATGTTTAGTGTAGAAATCCCTTTACATAATTGCTTTAAATAGAAACCATTTGGATCTTGGCAGTTTGGTTTTCAGACATTTACAAACAGGTGTTACACGGCCCTTGAGCAAAAAACCCCCAATTTTTTTTTTTAATTTTTTTAAAAAATATTTTCTTTCTTTTTTTTTTTTTTAAGATTTTATTTTATTTATTTGAGAGAGAGAGAGACAGTGAGAGAGAGCATGAGCGAGGAGAAGGTCAGAGAGCGAAGCAGACTCCCCATGGAGCTGGGAGCCTGATGTGGGACTCGATCCCGGGACTCCAGGATCACGCCCTGAGCCGGAGTCAGTTGTTTAACCAACTGCGCCACCCAGGCGTCCCAAAAAACCCAAAATTTATTAAATTAGTCCCCACGTATCTAGAGCTTCTCAGTTAAGCATAATGCTTAAAGTGGTGAATGCACTTGACCCCTGAACATCATGGGGGTTAGGGGGCGCCAACTTCCTGCACAGTTGAAATCGTGTATAACAGTTGACTCCCCCAAAACTTAACTATTAATAGCCTACAGCTGACTGGAAGCTTTACTAATAATGTAATCAGTTGATTAACTCGTATTTTGTACATTACTGTATTTATACAATAAAGTAAGCTGGAGAAAAGAAAATGTTAAAAACATAAGAAAGATAATACATTTACAGTACTGTGCTGTATTTATAAAAAAATCCACATAGAAGTAGACTTGAACAGGTCAAACCCCTGTTGTTCAAAGGTCAGCTGTATTTAATTTTTTTGGTTAACTAAAGATTAATAAAAAATACCTTTCAGGGATTTTGTTTTTTAAATACTTCCAAAGTATGCCAGTTTTCTTCACTGTGTTAGATCATACCCGAATCTTTATTTGATGATTAGGGATAGTGTAACCACCAAGACTCACTGTATTAGGAATTCTCTTTGTATAGTGTTATAGATCTAAAAGGTATAGAAAAGCAGAATCTGCCCCTTTTTTTGCTTGAATTCCTAATTTGATTTTCTTTGGTTCTTCTCTATATAAAGTCGAGTTGCCTGAGAGCCCTGTTTGGTAAGGTTCTACATCATCAAACTGTGAACTTGTAGTAGATTTCAGAAGAGCAGGACTATGGTGAGCCCTTTTCCTTTGAGATAGTAAAGGATTCAGTGACAGAATGATTATCTCTAAAAATTGAGGGAAAAGAAGGGGATGGATGATTCTCAAAAACCGAACAGGTCCCTTGTAAAGCGGTTACTCTATGCCAAGCCCTGTTCTGAATGTTCGGACACCCACGATCTCCTGGCCAGCCTGAGGAGGTGTGCGCCGTTATCATGTCTACTTAGGGATTAGAAGACCTTAGGGAGGTTCAAGTAACTTTAGTTTGACCTGCGGCCAGACCCAGGGCTGCTCAGTTTAAAAGCCTAATTACTCAACCTCTGCTGCCCATCTCCTGCGGAGCGCGTTTGCCCGGGTCACACGGGGGAGGCCGTCAGCCACAAGAAAAGCACAGACTGGAAATCAGAAGTCCTAGGTTCAAACTCCAGCCTGGGCGGAGTGACCTCAAGCATGACCCTGGCTTGCTGTGGACGCTTATATTCCCGTCTGTCAGGGGAAAGCACTGGACCAAAATCAGTTTCCTCCAGCAGCCGCATCAGGTAGAACAGCCTCCTTGTATCTCTCCCATCCGTTGGGGTTTCACATAGAATGTTTGGAGAGGGGTTGAAAAGCAATAAGTAAGAACAATAAATCAAATAACAGCCTGGGTCCCCTGTAGGCCTGAGATTTTCTGACACTGGAGATCTTATTTTTACTTCCATTTTGAGGGAAGGAAAATGCTTCTGTGTTTCTGTCGATCAAAGATGTTACCTCCCCATGCAGAGGAGTCTCTGAGGCATCCGTACAGAGTTCATTTCAGGAAAGGCCATTGAGTATTTCATGTCATAAGCTGTAGGGGGTGCGGGATCCCGAGTCCGCAGTCTCACCGCGAACCTGCTTTCCGCCTTTCCCCGTTCTGATCACAGTTCTGTGGGTGGCAGGGGCGGGCTGGGGGCTCGGTGTGCTGGGAGGGCAGGTCTCCAAACCACCAGATGATCCTCAGACACGTTTCAGCTCAGGTCCGACACTGTCTACCTAGAGATAGCATCAGGCCCCACCGGTTAAGGGCTCAGTCCCACAGGCCTGTCCCCACTTTAGATGCCATTTCCAAGGCCAGGCCATCACCTGTGCTTCCGGTCCACTTTGAAATCAGAGATTCTCATGACCCCCTCCTTGGGTTCAGTTAATTTTCTCGAGTAGCTCACAAACTCAGAGAAACATTTTACTTTCTAGATGACCATTTTATTACAAAAGGCTATAATTCAGGAACAGCCAGATGGAAATGATACAGAAGGGCAAGCTATGGGGAACGGTATGGAGCGTCTCGGCTCCGAGAGCACACCGCTCCCTTCAGATCTCTTCGTGTTCACCAACAGAAACTCCCTGAAACCCCTCCTTTTGGAATTTTATGGAGGCTTCATTACATGGGCGTGACTGATTAAGTCATCAGCCATTGGCAACTGAACTGTCTCTAGTCCCTCTCCCCTCCGGCAGGCTGGAGTGTGGCGGGCTGGGAAGAAAGGATCCAGCCTCTCCAGTCACGTGGTTGGCTCTTCTGGCAACCAGCCCCATCCTTAGTGTTGGGTCCCAGAGTCACCTCTTTAATAGAGTTAGAGACAACTTGTGCTCTCATTGCTTAGGAAATTTCAAGGGTTTTAGGAGCTCTGAGCTCTAGAAATGGGCACAAAGGCCAAATACACATTTCTTTTTAAGAAAATGTTTTTAAAGTTTAATCTCCGCACCCAGTGTGGGGCTCGAACTCATGATTCAGAGATCAGGAGCCACATGCTGTACCAGCTGAGCCAGCCAGGTGCCCCCAAGTACATATTCTAAATCTCAATATTGGGGCACCTGGGCGGCTCGGTCAGTGAAGCCTCTGCCTCGGGCGCAGGTCATGATCCCAGGGTCCTGGAGTCAAGCCCCACGTCGGGCTCCTGGCTCAGCAGGGAGTCGGCTTCTGTCTCTCGCCTTGCTCGTGCCCTCTCGCGCTCTCTCTCGCAAATGAATAAATCTTTAAAAGATAAATCACAATATCTCAGTCTCTTTTTCCGCAGAAAAGCCGGTTCTTCAGAGCAGGCACTCTTTGGATGGCTCCAAAGTGGCGGAGAAGGCGGACACGGCGCAGCCGCTGTGGATAACGCTGGCGCTGCAGAAGCAGAAGGGCTTCCGGGAGCAGCAGGCGACGCGGGAGGAGAAGAAGCAAGCCAGGGAGGCCAAGCAGGCGGAAAAGCTCTCCAGAGAGAACGTGAGTGTCCGTCCGCAGCTTTCACTTTGCCGTCCGGAGTTCGGCTCTCTTTCAGGTTGCCGGGCCTACGGGAAAGCCGAAAGCCAGAGCAGAAGCCACCCGGCTGAGCGGCGGAGAGCGCCTGGGCCAGGGCAGAAGCCGAGCCGCGCTGATCGGGGCGCTGCGCTCCGGCTTGGCTGCGGTTTCCTCGTGCTCTTCCCTCACCTGGCCTCGGGACGACCCGGGGCGAGCAGGGACCCAGGCCCGCGGCCACACGAGAACTAGGAGCGGGATCGCGCTTGAGCAGGGACTTGGGAGGAAGATCGGGAGTCTTGTCTGCGGCCCTGATTTGCGGGGCTGCTCGCGGGGCCTCTGCCAAGTGGCTTCCGTTGGAGCCGCGCTGCTCCGCGGTTGGGCGTCTCGGCCCCGCGCTGCTCCCAGGTGCGGTGCAGCTGCCCCCCGACGGGCAGAGGTTGCGGGCCGGCGGGCAGAAGGCCCCATGGCCTCGCACGGTCAGTCTTCCCGTGTCCCCAGGCCGACGACCCACGTGCCCGACTCTCCCCCAGGTCGGCGGCGGCCTGCAGCCCGGAGGCAGCGGCGGCGGCGGCGGTGGCGGCAGGGCCGGGTCCCCGCACAAGGCCCGCGCCCCGCCGGAGGAGAAGCAGCCCGAGACGGCCGCGTCCAGGCTTGAGCGCAGGGAGCAGCTGAAAAAGGCCAACACGCTTCCTACATCTGTGACAGGTAGGGAGAGCAGGGCCCTGCTGTGTCGCGTGGTGACAGGCTTGTCTCAGAGCTGCTCTGTGTCCGTGAGAGCGAGTGTCAGTGCAGCCCCCGAGGCCCCGCAGGCCGCAGGCTGCCTCCCCACCCCCCCCCAACCCCCCCTACTCTCCAGCCCCCCAACCCTCCACCCCCCCACCCCCAGCCTCTCGGAGGAGCGGCTGCTAAATCCCACCGGAGCCTCCACCACGGGCCTGTGCTGGTGGACGGTTCCCTCCCCTTGGGGCAGCGGGGAGGCCTCGGGTTTGTAGCATTTGACAGTTTTCACGGGGTAAACCCTCCCGCTGCAGCCAGTTTCCGGTTCCCAGTGTGGTATCCGCTGGTCCCCCGAGTGCCCTCGCCGCGCTCCAGGGCCTCTAGTCCCCGCGGCGTGAGCTGCACTAACCTGCTCCTGCCGGGGAGACTGGAGACCCTAAGATCGTCTCAAGGAAGGAAGAGGCAAGGTTCTAACAGGATTTGGGGGAAAGGGTGAAGTTTAGGTACGATTGGGGTTTTGACAGGTTCAGGACAGAGCAAGAGTTGTCTATGAAGGGGCCGATTTCAAACCTGGGCTGAAAAGTGGGCTCGGGTCCTGCTTCCAGGCAAAAGCTGGATGGTCTCCACTCACTGAGGGGATCTCAAAAAGCAAGTTTCTGGCCAGCATGACTTTAGAGGGCAAGGTTTTCCAGCTGAGTTGTTTATGAAACACTACTGTTAATATATTCAGGACACATAAAAAGACATTTCTTTTTAAAAAATTCTTTATTCTGTTAAAGCGATCCTGTAACATTTCAAACGATTTCCTTGTTACTAATCACTTGGAGGATGGAGAGGAGTGGGAGCGAGCTTCCTCCTAGCGGTTAGCAGAGCACCTGTTTTCCCTTCTGGGCAACCACCCAGAGACCCGGGCTGTTTTATGCCTCTGTCTCCTGCTAGCTCAGGTTTGGAGATCTAAAGAGGTCCTGCCCTTGAAGCTCTATATACTGTTTTGGTGAGGAGAAAAAAACAACTGTATTAGAAGAGCACTTTGGAGCACTGTGTAATTTCTCAGAAACTTCACGGACGTAATTTCATTTGATCTTCCACCCAAGACCGGAGGGTTCTAACCATATGGGTTGTCACAGGGATCCTTCTTTCAAAATAAAATTCCAAAGTCGGGGATCACACCTTTCTCTGTGTGACTCTGTGGAAGCGCCAGAGACTTAATGCATTTCAAAGTGGCTCCGCTCAACGAAGCGAACGTTTGTTCTGACATATTTGTCTTTTGCATCAGTATTTCCCGACTTCTTTCCGTGGGCAGGCCATTGCCACGGGCACTAAACAGGACTCCGAGATAAGCCTGGATCCCTCACCTTAAGAAGCCTTTAAGGTCAGGTGAAGAAAGAACTGGGAGACAAGCCTGGAAGTGGTCAGAGCTGGCAGTAGGGGCCTCGGGTGGGCGGGGTGCGGGGTGCGGGGTGGGAACGGGGGCAGCCCAGGCCTGCTCGGGGGAGAAGGTAGCTTTTGACCTCACCAGTTAGATAAATTCAGGCTACTGGTTGGATGTTTGTCTTCATGGAACTGCCCAGCTGGATAACTAGAATCATAGCATTTACCTTTTATTTTCTATCATGGAGGAATAGCTTCTGTGCATAAAAATTAGGCTTCCAGAAACTCTGAGATTAAATGCAGCTGCACTATAGTTCTGTAAACAGTAGTTCTGATCACATCGCTTGCTTTCCCTAATCCTTCTCACTCAAGATGCCCAGCGTCTCACGGGGTTTCCTTTCTGAATCTTGTACTTCTAACTCCTCAGAACGTGGCTCTGACTTATGCTTATCCTTTCCCTTCAAAACGCAACCCAGTGGAGATCTCGGATTCAGCGCCCCCCGCGCCGCTGGTGAAAGAAGTCACAAAGAGGTTCTCAACCCCGGATGCTGCCCCTGTGTCAACAGAACCAGCCTGGCTGGCTTTGGCCAAAAGGAAAGCCAAGGCCTGGAGCGACTGTCCGCAGATCATTAAGTAGGGCGACGTTCATGCACTCCTCCTGCCAGCTCTTGGCTCCTCTCTTGCCCTTGTTATTTATTTTTTATATGAGGTGAAGACACCACACTAGGGAAAAGCAGCATGTGTTATAGGCTCTAAAATCATGTGCAGAAACTGAATCGGTGGCATTCCTTGTAAAGAGTGTATTTGCACAATCCTAGGTCCTGGTGCCTGGGGCTCCTCCTTCTCAAGAGCAACTTCCATCCGAGGGACCACGTGAAGCAGAATCTCCAAACTAAGAATTTTTCACGAGAGCCTAGTAGGCCCCTTCTACACATACACATGCACACACCATTTAGAACAGGACTTTTGCCAATCTTTTAAATGATTTTTCGGTTCTCCACCTTATTTAATCTGGAACATTTACCCTACCATATGTTTGTGGTTTCTTTCCTTTTCTACAATCACGGTGAGAGAAAGGGCCGTACAGACAGAAACAAGATGCCGGTTCTCCCGAGTGCACTGAGTAACTGGGAATCCTGACAGCCTGGCTGCCGTCTCTGCCCGTGTCTGCTTTTCTGACGTCCCCCTCGTCTGAACCTAACACAGCGCATCTCGTCACCCTTCCGCTCCACTGATGTCCCCTAGGTCCTGTCATACCAGTGCTCTCCGTAAAGACGTGTTAAACATTTGGCCCATGTGGCTCCGAGGGAACATTTTTATTTAGGATCATGAAGAAAGGAAGCGACAGATTGTCTTCCCAGCTCTGAGAATCTCCCCCAGTGCGGTGGTTAAGGCGTCCAGCTCCGTCTCCTGCCTTCCGAGTTAGAGCCTGGGAGTCTGGGCCGGAAAGGTCTATCAGACGAATTCTGACACATCTCAAAGGAGTATCGGGGGATACACTGCTTCCAGGGTAATCCAGATTTTAAAACTCTGAAGGGGAGGCTCATTTTACCCAAATAAGTGAGAGGAAAAATAAAAAAACAATCCCCCAAGCCAGACTTCTACTATAAGATAGGAGAAGCTACTGACATTGAATGTCTCTGAATATCCCTTAGGTCTTCAGGGAGAATTTAACAGGAAGCCAAGACTTGGAGCCTTTGTACTGAGGACTTCTGTGGAAGTTTCTTCACCATAGTTGAGTGATTCATATTCAGTCAGCTGTTCAACGGCATGTATAATTTTGAGCATTCACCTTGGTACCTTTAAAAACCATCTCCGAGTCTTAAGTGGCCTTGCTGCTATCCGCTGCTATCCACACACGTGGTCCAAAGAAGGGACGTGGCAGTTCAAAAGCATGAGGCACAGACCCACCAGCAAAGCCACACATTGCCAACAAGGACGTTACAGCGCACGGGGGTGGCACATTCTCCTGGGCCGGAACCGTACCCCACAGTAGAAGTACACCTCTCTCGCCCAGTGCATGGGGAACTGCATTCCTTTCTCCTCTCTTGCAAAAACACATTTTACCATCATCCATCATTATTTTCCTCTACGCAGAGCTCATTTGACTGGCAATGTATCGTTGCTGTCACTCCCCATATAGAAGGCATTTTCTTTCTGGAAACGATGGCTCAGCCCCATGGTTAGCAGCGGGCAGGTGTGGTCAAGCAGACAGTTGTACCCTTGCAAGTTGGCTTTAATGTTCTATAGACCGGACCTTCCATCTGTTAAGAATCAGTGTAACTAATTTTCTTTTATTAATGTGGGAAGCAGTTAATAGCCCGCTGCATGTTTTCCACACCGATGTTCATCTCTACATCAGACGTGGTGGCATTTGTTCGTTCTCAGTGGTGTCACTACGGACAGAACACACTTTCTAATGGGAGTCTTTCCACTAGAGCCCTGGTCTGCAGGGCAGCGAGAATCTTCTGAACTTTTCCTCTCATCCCGCCACTCTGGGGGACACCGCAGTGAGGGCGGAGGACAGGGAAGCAGTCGGGTCACTGGCGAAAGGTCCTACATGAGCCACCGCTGCTGGCGCACATGGCGCCGAGCACACACAAAGTAGGAGAAAATACCTCAGTTACAAAGTTTCTCTTCAAGTCTTCAAAAGTAAAAGGGTACACTGAGGACAGGATAGTCACAGCACTTACTTCCAGCAACTTCTAAAGGGTCCATGTTTAATATTTCGTGTAAAATGGCTCCAAATTTGCACTAAATACCAATGAAGTGTTATTTTGCTTTAGTTGTGTTGCAGTCTTTTCTGATCAACAAACTATGGGGGAAATTCTGTAAAAAGAAAAAACTTTTTTTTTTAAATGAATGATTGCTATGTTAAATATGTTTTTTTTTTAACTTAAACGTACTTCTCTTGGCAAAGGTAACAGATTAACCTCTGCTCATAAACATATATATATATAAATAACTATAGAGTTTTTTGTTTACTTTTTTAATTTTTCAAGTGCAATTGTTTCTTACACATTACTATTAAATTATCATTTTAGCCAGTTATCAGCAAATTATAGTATGTATTCATTGTCTCTTCTTGTCACATTTAGTTTGCTTATTTTAAAGCAGAAACATCAGTTACACGTGTCTTGCAATATTTTTACCAATAATAAAATTAGAGACAACAATGAAAAATATCTTAGTGTGATTTTAATATTATTTTGAGATTTTTGGTTGTATAAAGTTTTAATGTAAAATGTCTATTATTGAAGGAAATGATCTTTCAATAAAAAACACCTACAAGATCTTCAGTACTGATGGAATTTCCTTTTCAAGGTAAAGTTTTTGCTAATTTCAGTGACCATCTACAAGTAAGCTCACGTTTATATAACTTTTGTTGAGAAAGAAACATTTCAAGGCATTTTATGTGCTACCTTTTTTTTTTCTTTTTAGATTTTTATTTATTTATTTGACAGACAGAGAGATTACAAGCAGGCAGAGAGGCAGGCAGAGAGAGGAGGAAGCAGGCTCCCTGCTGAGCAGAAAGCCCAACGCGGGACTCGATCCCCAGGACCCCGGGACCGCGACCTGAGCCGAAGGCAGAGGCCTTAACCCACTGCGCCACCCAGGCGCCCCTACCTTGTATTTTTTATTAGGTGACCCAGAGAAAAGTAATGAATAGGGGCAAATAAAATGTTTATTTCAATCCTAAATTGGAATTGAATGCTCTGATCTCAGAGAAAATACTACCACGCAGCCTCCTTCTCCGTGGGTGGGCTGCAGAACTGCCGCCATGGCGGAAGCTGGAAGCCGTGGAAAGGCAGCTTCCCGCCCCAGGCCAGACCTGCTGACTCACAGGCCTACACACCAGGGCATGGCTGAAGGAGGTGACGGAGGCTTCCACCTTGGGGGCCACAAAGCTGATTAAGATAAACGCTATTCGGGCGCCTGGGTGGCTCAGTGGGTTAAGCCGCTCCCTTCGGCTCGGGTCATGATCTCAGGGTCCTGGGATCGAGTCCCACATCGGGCTCTCTGCTCAGCAGGGAGCCTGCTTCCCTCTCTCTCTGCCTGCCTCTCCATCTACTTGTGATTTCTCTCTGTCAAATAAATACATAAAAAAAAAAAACTTATTAAAAGATAAACGCTATTCTATTACAATATTTGTTTTAAAATAAGAATTCGTACTTGGCGCACTTGCTAGCTCAGTTGGTAGAGCACGGGACTCAGTCTTGGGAGTTCAAGCCCCATGTTGGGCTTAGAGAGTACTTAAAAAATTAGTACAGGGGCGCCTGGGTGGCTCAGTAGGTTAAGCCGCTGCCTTCAGCTCGGGTCATATCTCAGGGTCCTGGGATCGAGTCCCGCGTCGGGCTCTCTGCTCAGCAGGGAGCCTGCTTCCCCCCCACTCTCTCTCTCTGCCTGCCTCTCTGACTGCTTGTGATCTCTGTCTTTCAAATAAATAAATAAAATCTTAAAAAAAAATTAGTACAAATTCGATTGTGAACAAATAACAAAATTTTCAATAAAGACGGGTTTTTATTGCTATATTAAATAAAGACTGGGGTCAGTATTACTGATTTTTCTTTTTGCCTCAGGATCCACATGGCTTAGCAAAGCACCCTTTCAGCCCTCGTATCTGGAATATGCATGTGGGCGGCAGGCCGGCTGCGATGGGGAGCGGCGTCTGCGTTAGTGGGTTGAGCATCTGAGCTTCAAGGACAGCAGCTTGTGTCTTCCCCAGGCCAAAGTCATGGTGATTTCAGGAATTCACTGTTCCTGGCTATAGACTTCTAGTCCTTGTCCCAACTCTCTAAGCTACCCAATATTCTTTTTAATAATTCTTTTCTGCCTAGGGGCGCCTGAGTGGCTCAGTCATTTAAACCTCTGCCTTCGGCTCAGGTCATGATCCCAGGGTCCTGGGATTGAGCCCCGCATCGGGCTCTCTGCTCAGTGGGGAGTCTGCTTTTCCCTCTCGTGCACACACTCTCAAATAAATAAACTCTTAAAAAAAAAAAAAGTGGGGCGCCTAGGTGGCTCAGTGGGTTAAGCCGCTGCCTTCGGCTCAGGTCATGATCTCAGGGTCCTGGAATCAAGTCCCGCATCGGACTCTCTGCTCAGCAGGGAGCCTGCTTCCTCCTCTCTCTCTCTGCCTGCCTCTCTGCCTACTTGTGATCTCTCTCCTCTCAAATAAATTAAATTAAAATCTTTAAAAAAAAAAAAAAAAGAAGGTTATTTTCTGCTTAAAATAGCCCAAGTTGACTTCTGTAGCTTGCAGCTGAGATTCTGGCATGTTTGATATTTGGGCCTTTACTGAAGAACAAATGACAAATGAAACTGATACCACAGTTGACTGTGGAGATGAAGGGAAGCTAAACAATAGGAAACATTTCTGTTACGTTAAGTGCTTGGGAGCAAGTGTCTGGGAGGCGACAGGCCCTAAATAGCAGTGACTTTTACCACGAGTGGCGAAATTCTCAGTATCATAGCAAAAAAAAAAAAAAAAATGCTGATTTATTACCTGAACTAGATCATGAGATTCCAAAGAAAAATGAGACATCTGTCCATCTTTTGAGTAATTTAAGTGATGTGAAAAAGAATAGCACATAAGTTTTGTTCTAGTGATCTTCGCTACTACCACCCAAAACTTACTACCCTAACATACTACCCTAAAACTTAGTGGCTTAAAACTGCCATTTTATTATTTCTCGGGATCCTGTGGGTGAGGAATTAAATGTCTGGCACCAGGATAGCCTGAACAGCTGGGGCTGGCTGGAATGCCGGAGCCCGGTGCGTGGGACATCACCTGTCCCTGTGATCTGGCTTTCTCGGGTTGTAGAGCGTGGTGTTAGGGCCTCTCCCTCCCCACGCGGCCTCTCCATTTGGCCACCAGACTTTCTATGTGGCAGCTCAGGAGTTCTGTGAAAGCAGAAGCTGCCAGGCCTTCTTAAAGCTGAGGCTCAAAAGTGACAATAACGGTGCATTCTACTGGCTAAAGCAGAACATGGACTAAGCCCAGGTACAAGAGGAGGAGGATGCAGAGAGGGCACAGCTCACAGTAGGAGGAGGGATGGTTCACGGGGGGCACCTTCATGCCAGCAAATGTGGCTGTGAGCGAAGTGCTATGGGACTGGAGAAGCAGCTCCAGCCCCAAACCATACAAATCATGAGAAATCAGGATAATTCAAAGGATATAGGGTATTTCCCTTCCTATTGTTTGTTGTGTGCCCTTTCGCCAAGCCAGTGAACAACAAAAAAAGACCTACGGCCACAAAATCAGTAAACTGATAAACAGAGGTACAAAAATATTAAGGTTTGTGTGTCAAAAATTGGAAAAAAGAGGGTAAATCAACTTAAAACTCTACTATAGGAAGACACAGTTACATAGATATAATACTGGTACTCTGTTCATTTAAAAATACTAATAAATAAGGAACCTAATTTGACAAAAAGCCTCACCTTTGAAAACCTTTGTTACGAATCTCACTGTAAATAGGTTAAGTGGAACATCACATCACGGACTAAGTTTTTAACCCACTGGGTATATTCTGATCTTGTTTTTCACAGAAGTTTTCTATTAAAAAAAAAAAAGAAAAAAAACCCCAAAGTTGAATATCTGTAGCCTAATTCAAAGAAAGTAATAAATAGATGTTTCTGTCCTATAATTCCTTTTAGAAGCACTTGTTGCTCCTACTGAAGTAAAGTATAATCCTTCTCCAATAAAGTATAATAGGCAAGTTTCTTAGGTAAAAATAATCTTTAGTAAAAAATAAGACTATCCAAATACTTTATAATATTTTCAGACAGCTCAGATAATCCAATAAGAACTGAGTCTGATTAGATTTGATAGCCACCCAACAAATCCAGACAATAAACATAATTATTTCTACATCCAATAATAAGCATGGATTCCCAGACCACAGGAGAAGAGAAAACTTCCCCCGGAAGTTCATATACGCTTTGCAGTTGTCCACTCTTAGAGTCCAAGATCCACAGCTTCCCATCAGTAGATGCTGCTGCCAGCAACATTTCACTGCTGCCTTCTTGGCGATGGAAAGCAAACGGTGTTGCATACACCCGTGAAGTTGTTTCAAATTTCCACTGGAGATGACCTTTCATATTACAACAGTAGATAAAGCAATCGTGGGAACCAAAAAATATTTCTTGCTCTGATGCGGAGGTACATGGGGATGAAAAGATTGGTTCATTGGTAGAGAACTGCCAGACCTGAAGGGCGATAAAGGCAAAAATCATTCATCTAATTTCAATTCTCCTATAGAGTGAAGCTTTATTTTTTATTTTTTTTTTCTTAGAAAGTAATAAAGTCTTTTATTTTTGTAGATAGGAGAAATTCATCAGACACAGTTAAGGGGAAAAAAATCAAGGGAGATAAAAATATTTCTCCATCTGTAGTGGCTGTCAAAGCACCATGCTTACGGATGCTACGTTAACCGCCTACAGCGTGCCGCCGCGCTTCTTGCGGCCGTGGAAGTTTTCAGGGCCAAGTGGAGCTGCACTTCACAGTTCCTCTTAACGATGTCAGTACGAGCCCTCTGAGTAAAAATGCTTCAAGGGATGTGGAATGCACTAAGAATCAGGTTCACCAAAACTGATTAAAAAAAAAACCAAAAACACACAGATTAAGTAAAAGACCCCGAATCACTAAGGAAATGTTGAAAAAGGAAAACAAAATTGGGGCCATCACGTTGCCTGATTTCAAGCTTTACTACAAAGCTGTGCTCACCAAGACAGCACGGTCCTGACACAAAAACAGACACACAGACCAGTGGAACAGAGTAGAGAGTCCAAATATGGACCCTCAACTCTATAGTCGACTAATCTTCAACAAAGCAGGAAAAAATACACAGTGGAAAAAAGACAGTCTCTTCAATAAATCGTGCTGGGAAAATTGGACAGCTATATACAGAAGAATGAAACTCGACCATTCTCTTAAACCATACATGAAGATAAACTCAAAATGGATGAAAGACCTCAATGTGAGCCAGGAATCCATCAAAATCCTCGAGGAGAACACAGGCAGTAACCTCTTCGGCCTAAGTCTAAGGTCGTGTTTGCAAATGCACAGTAACAGCAGCACAATAAGAACGAAATGAACACAGTGGGCCTCTTCGCGAAATCGGATTTGTAATCCTAATTCTGTCCCTCACTTAGACAAAATCACTCTCATCTTCCTATGGGTCATCCAAAAAAAAAAGGAATAATAGCATATTCAAACGACTTTGTAAATTAAAATATTAAGTGAACATAATAAAAGATTTCATCACAAAGTAACTGTCACACAGCAAGAGGAACTGCCAGGCTATGAGAGCTGAGAGTACAAGGAAAAGCAGCAGAATCCACGCTGGCCGTGACCAGGCTAACTCGGGCTGGAACTCGTGGGCTCGAGGCCACCACCAAGCCTCCAGAGCACACATCCAGCACCAGTTATGCCCTCAGTGACAGTGACCTGTGGATAAAGAAGCGGAGATGATGCTCCCAACAAAAGAGCTCATGTCGCCCAGAAGCAGCCTCCCTGCCAGTCATGATGTTGAAGACGGGACGTCCAGTCGGTGCAATCTGGGTTACGCAACCTATTTCAGTTTTCACAGAAAAGGCAGGGGCTTCTTTAAATATTCAAAACCTCAACAGAAGTTATAATAAAACTGGCTAAAAGCTGGTCAAGTTTTTGAAATTAGAGGCGGGCATGGCACAATAGCAGAACCGTGCTCGAGTAGAATCTTCAATCTGCTATCCCCTCATTCAAAAAGTAAGACAATCTACCATCCCCTCATTCAAAAATTAAGAAACCCATGGCCTGACAATTAAAATCAAACTTGTTTCAACAGAGGGAGTTGAACGATGTTTATAAAATTTTACTACGATGATTTGGAGAAAGATACATAAAATAAAACCAGAAATGTTTCACCTGTTCTCCAAAGTGAGTAAAGCAGAGTAAATTCCCATCCACACAGCCAATACAAACATACTGCAGGCCACACCGTGGAGAAGAAAAGAGTGGTTTTCCACAGGAATGTTTCCAAACTCTCTTCCCAGTGGCCTGTCATGGGCAAAAAGTGATGGACAGCGTTTAAGTCGTCCTACTAATCTACTAATCAATTACCCTTTACAAAACAAACTCATAAATCTCCCAGAGGCAAAGCTATAAACATCGGAGTAAGCTGTAATGGCTTGCTGACGACCTAAATGAAGCTAGTACACGTACACACAGCTATGAAACTGTGTTCTTTATGAGAGCTGTGACAACAACTTACAATAAAACCAGGAAACAACTAGTACATAAGATCGATCCTCAAACCATTCTAAGTCCTAGTATGACCGGGAAACTCTGTCAATTTAAAAAAGAGATAAAAGACACATAGAACTTCTATTTTCTCATCCTTCTAGACTTCATGTTATATTTAATGAGTTCTGGTTCAGTAAGAACCCGACTACATCTAATTAAAAACTACTTCGAATTGCAAAAATAAAACACTTAAAAATAGGTAATAGCGTCAATACGTATTTTATGCCTACAGGATTCACAGCCAGTAAAAGTCCTCCAAGTGTAGCCACGTATAAGTGACGGGGAAGCGGGCTCAAACAAGGGGAAGACAAGACCGCTCCTCCACAATGTAACTTCCAAACACACTTCTTTTCCTGCAAAGAAGAAAGCAAATTAATTGGCTTGTGTTGGTGGTTAACAAATCTACATGCCCCAATCCTCATGATATTATGTCTATTTAGTTAAGTAACTTTTTATTCTTAGTATAACAGGAATACAGGCTCCTTGTATAGATTCCCGTCAGCATAAAGACAAGGACCACCCAGAGATAACTATGTTAATAGTTTAGCATTTTTTCCTTTTTGATATTTTTGGGACATGCACAGTTTAATATAGAGATCATTCTGAGTATATACTGAATATATATCGCTTCTCGGCCTTTTGGCTAAGATCAAGTGTAGTATCTGTTCTTATCAGTATCTACTTTGTTTTAAAAAGATTTTAATTATTTGTGAAAAGAGAGAGAACAAGCAGGGAGGAGGAGCAGACGGGAGGGAGGAGCAGGCTCCCCACTGAGCAGGGAGCCCAGTGTGCTGCTCCATCCCGGGACCTTGACCTGAGCTGAAGGCAGGCGCTTAACTGACAGCCTCGCAGGCGCCCCTACCTCGTATGTCATTTAGCTCACTTACTTGGTAAAACTATTTAGACACTACTTTAATGCATAACATCCCATCTGAACATAAAATAATTTATCTTATCGCTGAACGTTGTCTGGAACTGATTTCCTGGTATTATGATCAACTTAGAAATACACATCTTGGTGTACACGTATGTCCATGTTTCTGACTGGTTTGCCAGGATAGAAGAATCTTACTGCATCAAAGGATATGAAAGTTACCTGTGGCCAAACTGTTTTCCTCAGCGGCTTCACTAGTTACGACCTCCCCCAACTCCCACCAGCATTTACCATACCATTCCGATCTAATATTGTTTCTTCATCATGTAGTTTAAAATTTTCATTCCTTTGATTATTAAAGGTATGAAACACTTAAATATACTTACGAGGCATTTCTTCTTTGGAGTCTTTTATGTTTAAAGCCTTTATTTTTCTATATGGGTCTTTATAATTTGCCTTTGTTCTTTATTTCCGTTTATTCTTATCAATGATTTTTAACCACAGCACTTGCTTCACATTGTTTCCCCAACTTACCAGGTCTTACTGATATTTTCCTTTGTGATCCTTTTATTGTCAAGATAGTAATTCTAAGTTCTTTATATTTATAAACTCTGAGTAGCAAATTCATTTGTGAAAATCTGGTAAGGAAGTTAAAAAGGTCTTCAGGTATTAAGACTGTTAATTAACTCATTCTTCCCAGGACAAAGTGCTAAATTTAGGGAAGAGTTAATACCTGCTCCCTTAGTCAAGAGCACCTGACAGTTTCACATTCTTCTAAGCTTAGAGGAAACCGATGGGGTGAATTCTCACATAAATATCCAGAGCATATGCGCGCTGGTCGTGAGAGCCGACGTAGAGGAGCCCTGTGGTGGGATCCACGGCGGCCGAGCTCTTGACAGCATCCTCCGTAGGAAACGTCCAGTGTGTTTCTCCACTATTACTTTTCAGAACATAAACTAACCCATTATAACAGCCTGTTGGGAGACAAAATAGGAAAGATGAGATTTAAATAAGTCCCTGGAAAATAATTCTCCAGCCTCGATCCTGACGATTTATATTCGATGCTCTTCGTGTGTCCGTCTGTGTTCGGCTCAGACTGAAATTTCAGCAATGTAAAGCAGTAACCACTTATAAAAAATATTGACTTAGGAGACACACCTTATTATGTTTGAAGTGCCCTGAAGTGCTTCACTGCGGAGAACACAACCGAGAAACTCTCCACCGCAGAGCAAAGAGGCTTTGACAGACCCGGGATCAAATCTCTTCATGGCCATCCCTGGCCAAATTACCCAGCACTGCTGAGCCTCGGTTATTTTCTGCGGCAGGTGGACACCTCCGCTCCAGGGTTAGTGTGATAATCAGGATAACCTGGGTAGGTACCGGCGCATGTTATTCAAGAAATGCGAACATTCACAACAGCCAGCATTTACTGAGTGCTGACCTGGTGAAGTGTTCTCAGGACTTGACATCTACTAATCCATGGAATCCTCCCAATGAGGCAAGTGCTATGATATCCGCATTTTACAGATGACAAAAGGAAGCGCCGAGAGCTCACGTTACTAGGGGAAAACCATTCAGCTGACATGTGGCAGAGCCGGGACTTGAAGCCAATAAGTTGAGCTGCAGGCCCGGGCGCGTCACGCCAGCAGTCTGCTTCTCCCAACCCGCTGCGAGAATGAGGAGACAAGGCAGGAGTCCCGACCTGGTGCAGCCAGAGTAACCCAGGGGGACGTGGGGGTGCTCAAAACCTACAAGGAGAAGATGGTTCAAGTTCCCCGCAGTGCATCTAACTCCGGGGAAGTTGCCTTTGGGCACCGGCCCGCCATTTTCTACTCGGCTCTGCCTATGCGCATCACCTACTCCCTTGGGGCTCACTTGAGGCCCAGTTCCCAGTAGCGATGGTGCTGTCTTCTTGCACGCAGCTACTACTTAGTCGCAAGGCGGTGGCCTGCTCAGTGATGTTTGCACGAAGGGAAGCGTCCTACACAGTGCAGTACCCCACGACTCAGCTGGGAATGAAACATTTCTTTCAGTTCAGTTCATTTCCAGAAGGAAATCTTTGTGACCTTGGGTTAGGCAAAAATTTCTTGGCTAGGACATCAAAAAGCATGACCCATAACAGAAAATAAATGATCAACTGGACTTCATTAAAATTAAGAACTTCTCTTCAAAAGACATAATGTGAACGAATAAAAAGGGAAAACAAGCCACAGACTAGGAGAAAATATGAAAAACATGAATCTGATAAGGGACTTGTATCCAGAATATATAATATTCTCAGAACCCAGTATGAAAATAAGCAAAAAAAAAACTGGGCAAAAGATCTGAAGAGACAGGTCATAAAGGATACACAGATGGCAATTAAGTTTATAAAAAGAAACACAACATCATTAGTCATTAAAGAAATGCAAATTAAAACCACAATGAAAGACCACAACATAACAATCTGAGTGGCTAAAATAAAAAAATTTTCAAAAATTCACCATACCAGGTGTTAGCAATGGGGAACAAGAACCTCTCGTATATCAATGGTGGGAATGCGAAGTGTGGCAGTCAACTTGGAAAATATTTTGGCCATTTTTTACAAAGTTAAAACTGTGGGGACTCCTGGGTGGCTCAGTGAGTTAAATCCTCTGCCTTCGGCTCAGGTCGTGATCCCAGGGTCCTGGGATCGAGCCCCGCATCAGGCTCTCTGCTCAGTGGGGAGCCTGCTTCCCCCTCTCTCTCTGCCTGCCTCTGCCTACTTGTAATCTATCTTTTTCTTTTAAAAAAAAAAAGCTACACTTACTGTATAATCTTCACCTCCTAGGTATTGACCCAAGTGAAATAAAAACTTACATTCACACAAGATCCCGTTCACAAATGCTTATAGCAGTCTTACTCATAATTATCAAAAACTGTGAAAAAAAAAAAAAAAAACTGTGGGGAAAAAAACTCGAAATAACCCACATGTCAATGGACAAACTACGGCACATTCACATGACAGAATACGCACAGCAGTAAAATAAACCTCTTGGGGCGCCGGGTGGCTCAGTGAAGCTCCCCCTCTTGATTTCCGCCCCGGTCATGATCTCAGGGCTGGGAGACCGAGCCCTGCATCTGCCTCTTTACCCCATCCCCACCCCGCTCACACAGGCTCTCTCTCTCTCTCTCAAAAAAAAAAAAGAACAAGTCTGCTGATATATGCAACAATATGGACGAATCCCAAGCACATGTAAGTAAAAGAAGCCAGACTCCAAAGCAAAACCAAAAAAAAGCAAAACTAAAGGGACAGAAAACAGATCAGTGGCTGCCCAGCGCTGAGTAGGAGGAGCGACGACTACAAAGTGACAGAGAATCTTCCAAGTAATGGACTTGTGATTGTGGGCGCGCTTACATGACACTACACAGCTGTCAAAACAGAGCTATAACGAGGGGAAGTTTTACTGCATGTAAATTCTTTCTGAATTTAAAAATGTTGGAGCACCTGGGTGGCTCAGTCAGTTAAGCGTCTGACTTCAGCTCAGGGTCCTGGGATCAAGCCCTACACTGGGCTCCCTGCTCAGCACAGAGTCTGCTTCTCCCTCTGCCCCGCCCCCTGCTCGTGCTCTCTCTCCCTCTCAAATAAACAAACTCTAAAAATAAAAAAAAAAAATGTCTGAAGTCCTAACTGACCACCATGTGCCACAAGCCTTGACCCTTGGGCTGCAAACAGTCACCTCCGCGAGCTTTCAGGACGGGAACGACACGTGCTCATGCACAGGTACCGCCGCAAGCTCCCTGGAGCAGAGGTTTCAAAATGTACGTGGACGAGAGGGAGGGATCAAACATCCCAGCTAGGACACCACGAGCAGGGACACATACTCCGAAGCACTTCCCACAAGACTCAACAAGCAGGTACAGGAAAACTTAATGTAGTGCGGGGAGTAAAGAGAATGGCAGACGGAAGGGGAGGCATTCCACCGGGACCCCGTATTCTTTTTTTTTTTTTTTAAGATTTTATTTATTTATTTGACAGAGAGAGATCACAAGTAGGCAGAGAGGCAGGCAGAGAGAGAGAGGAGGAAGCAGGCTCCCCACAGAGCAGAGAGCCCGATTCGGGACTCGATCTCAGGACGCTGGGATCATGACCTGAGCCAAAGGCAGTGGCTTAATCCACTGAGCCACCCAGGCGCCCCTAGGGACCCCGTATTCTTAGTCAAGTAAAAGCCACCTATAACCTTAATGAAACTGAACCGCAGCTGGTAGCCCACACTTAACGGGTCTCTACCTAATGCACTGAAGGATTCATAAGCAATTATCTCACTTCATCTTCTCAAAAGCTCTATGTTGTATGTGGAATTTAAGAAACACGAGCAAGGGGAGTAGGGAGATAAACCAAGAAACAGACACTTGGGACGCCTGGGCGGCTCAGGGGGTTAAAGCCTCTGCCTTCGGCTCAGGTCATGATCTGAGGGTCCTGGGATCGAGTCCCACATCGGGCTCCTTGCTCCACAGGGAGCCTGCTTCTTCCTCTGACTCTGCCTGTGCTCACGCTCTCTCTCTCTCTCTCTCTCTGAAAAATAAATAAATAAAATCTTAAAAGAAAAAAAAAAAAAAAAGAAACAGACACTTAACCCTAGAGTACAAACTGATGGTTATGGGGGGCGGCGAGTGGGGGGAGGTGAAAGAGGCGGTGGGGATTAAAGAGGATACTTGTCATGACAAGCACTGACAATGCACAGAATTGTTGAGTCACTCCATATTACACCTGAAACTAACGTAACACTCTGTTAACCACACTGGAATTAAAATAAGAAACGTAAAAAAAAAAAAGCTCTATGCTGATCGTAGTGGTTTTAAAATCTCTCCACAAATTCTCTGATACTCTTCCTTCAAGATCTGAAGCCTAAATTCCCCTCCCCTTGAGTACAGGCCAGGCTTAACGATGTGCTTCTTTTTTTTTTTAAAGATTTTATTTATTTATTTGACAGAGATCACAAGTAGGCAGAGAGGCAGACAGAGAGAGGAGGAAGCAGGCTCCCTGCTGAGCAGAGAGCCCGATGCGGGACTCGATCCCAGGACCCTGAGATCATGACCTGAGCCAAAGGCAGCGGCTTAACCCACTGAGCCACCCAGGCACCCTAACGATGTGCTTCTAATGAACAGAAAAAAAGTGAGGGTATGCAACTTGGGAGACTAAGTCATAAAGTCCTCCCCTTCCCTTCCCTCCGTCCTGCCCCCACCTCTGGGAGCACTCACTCTGACGGAAGTGAGCTGCCAGGCTGCGAGGGTGCTCCGGTGGCCTAGAGGGGCCCGTGTGACAAGAAACTGGAAAGTTCTTGTCAAGCATCAGCTCGAACTGAAGCCTTCTGCTGGCAGCAGCATGAGTCAGCTGTGCCGGAAGCAGATTTTCCAGCCCAAGTCAAGCCTTCAGATGACCGCAGCCACATGGGAAATCCTGAACCAGGACTTCCAGCTAAGCTGCTTTTTTTTTTTTTTTTTTTTAAAGATTTTATTTATTTATTTGACAGAGTGACAGAGAAAGATCACAAGAAGGCAGAGAGAGGGAGAGGAAGGGAAGCAGGCTCCCTGCCGAGCAGAGAGCCCGATGTGGGACCCGATCCCAGGACCCTGAGATCATGACCTGAGCCAAAGGCAGAGGCTTAACCCACGGAGCCACCCAGGCTCCCTAAACTGCTCCTTTCTGACCTCAGAAGCCGGGAGGTGTTTGTTACTCTAAACCACTAAGTTTTGGGACAATTTACGATGCAACATGCTTTATTTATTATGCCCATATGCTCTGGAGAACACGTGTGGTCCCAAGAGGTTCAGCAACTTGTCAGAGTTCCCAGAGCTCAGAGGAGTTTTAGCGCTAGGTTCAAATCCGGGGACTAAGACCCAAGGCCCGCACTGTGAACTAGCACGTGGGTGACGATTATTCTTTAACCACTACAAACCCACCATACATAAGTTTTTAAATTACCTAGCGCATACCAGCGTTATCATACGGTAATTAAGTTCAACTCTATAAACCTCCGATTCAGAAACTTACCCACTACAATGAAGTTTCCACACCTAGATACACACGCTGAGGATTCAATTCGGTCTCCCAAAATCTGCTCCCACTTCACCTTGCCAGAGTGAAGGTCAAGGGCCGTCATTCTGTGAGAATGAGAGCCCACGTACACGGTTGGGGAGGGCTTCTCCACAGCAGGGATTACGACCAGCGGGGAAGCATCCACACATTTGCCGGTGTCTGACCTCCATCTCACGTGCAGCTCCATTTTCTTGGCCGCTGCCACACATGTTCCTGCTTCAGAAACTTCTGCAACACAAGATGCATCTTGTGACTTCCCAAGAAGAGCGGGAGGATTTAAGCTTTTTACATTTTGAGTATTAGTCGGTGAAATTAAATCAGAAGAATGGGCTGAAGAGCAAAGCCCTAATCTAGTGAAAGACTTCGTATTCAGTGACAAAATCTGACTCCCTCTGCTCACGGCAGTAAAAGCAGTTAGTTCATGGTCACAACTTAACGTCATGACAGATTTCTGATGTAAAGATTTTCCACTGGTTTCTTCTTGGTTACTGTCGCTGAATTTTCTTTTCGTGGCATGATTCTTGCTGAATTCCAGATCTTCATCTGGAAATACTATCTGAAGGACGTGATTGTAAATCTCTAAAATGGAACTGCTTAGAATAATCTCCAGAAGCCCAGGCACTGATGTGCCAACTAGTTTCTCAATCTCATTGAGGAACCGTACGGACTTTAAGGAATCTCCACCACTATTTAAGAAGAGTGACTCATCGGGAACCTTCAAAGGATCTTCTGAGAGATTCAGAATCGACTACGGATGAGAAAAGGGAGAAATACGGTGAAGTAAAGGCCTAAAACCCAAACAATTCAATGAATTTATAGACACTATATAGAGCATAGGACTTAACATTAATGATATGAACAAAAGACACATAAAATAATATTTTTAATAATTAAAATAAATTTTAAAGGTATTTTCTTTATAGTAAAGAAGACGATCACCAGTCTACCAATTTTGTCACAAACTCAATCTAAAACTACAAGTTACATTTTCCTTTAAAGCCCTTTTCCTACTCATAAAATAGCAAGTGGAATTATAAAAATAGTATTTACTAATTATAAACTCCACAAAATATTAATATCTGATATTTCTATAACATGGGAACAATATTTATATTCATTCCCTTCACTAAATCAAAACTGTGTTTCAAGAATCTAAGAATGAAGTGAGACTTTTTATCAAGATAGCCTTTATTTTCAGGCCAAGTATACAATTACATCCTCTTTTCAGAACCCTTCAAGAAAGTTCCACATTTTATCTAAGAAACACTGTACTGACCTATGGTTTAATATACACATATTTCAAAATAAACTTTTTAAAATGTTTGCTATACATATTTCTATATATACAAATAGTCCCCAGCTTACCAATGATTTGACTTAAGCTGTTGTTTTGCTTTTTTGTTTAAGTAGGCTCCACCCCCAGTGTGGACCTCAATGCAGGGCTTGAACTGATGACCCTGAGATCAAGACCTGAGCCTAAATCAAGAGTCAGATGCTTAACTGACTAAGCCACCCAGGTGCCCCTTAAGATTTTTTAACTTCACAACGGTGTGAAAACAATATGCATCCAATAGAAACCATACTTCAAATTCTGATCTCTTCCCAGTCCAGCAACACTCATTAGCTCATGATGCTGGGCGGGAACAGCAAGCCACAGCTCTTAGGTTTACTCCACAAGAGTAAACAACTGATACACCTGTGACCATCTGTACCCACACAACCCTTCTGTTTTTCACTTACAGTACAGTACTCAATACATTACCTGACATATCCAACAATTTATTATAAAATGGGCTTTGTGTCAGATGTTTTTGCCCAACTGTAAGCTAATGTAAGTGTTCTGAGCACATTTAAGGCAGGCTAGACTAAGCTATGATGTTCGGTAGGTGTATTAAATGCATTTTGACTATGAAATTTTCAACTTACAATGGGTTTATCCAGATGTAACCTCATCCTAAGTTGAGGGAGGTCTATATATATAAATTCCATTAAGCAGAAACCATACATGTTGTTACTGCAAGTTCTTCGGGAATAATGACATTAAGCCCTTATACCAGATTGCAGTATAGCAAGATTTGGCCATTTTTCTCAATTCTGACAAGCACTGCAATCCACTGCCCCACTGGAGAAAAGTTATATCAAGATGGGTCTTGGGGCGCCTGGGTGGCTCAGTGGGTTAAGCCTCTGCCTTCAGCTCAGGTCATGATCTCAGGGTCCTGGGATCGAGCCCCACATCGGGCTCTCTGCTTAGCGGGGAGCTTGCTTCCCCACCCCTCTCTGCCTGCCTCTCTGCCTACTTGGGTTCTTTCTCTGTCAAATAAATAAATAAAATCTTTAAAAAAAAAAAAAAAAGATGGGTCTTGTCTACCCGTGCTTTTTATGTCTACCTCCCTTCTTTTTTTGTCTTGTTGTTTTAAAGATTTTATTTACTTATTTGTTGGAGAGAGAGAAAGCAGGCAGAGGGAGAAGCAGACTTCCCGCTGAGCAGAAAGCCTATTGTGGGACTCAATCCCAGGACATGATCTGAGCCGAAGGCAGATGCTTAACCAACTAAGCCACCCAGGTGTCCCTGTCTACCTCACTTCTAAATAATTTCTTTATGGGGGCACCTGGTTGGCTCAGTGGGTTAAAGCCTCTGCCTGCAACTCAGGTCATAATTCCAGTTTCCTGGGATCGAGCCCTGCGCCAGGCTTTCTGCTCAGCAGGGAGCCTGCTTCCCCCGACCTCTCTCTGCCTGCCTCTCTGCCTACTTGTGACCTCTGTCAAATAAATAAATAAATAAATCTTTTAAAAAATAAATTTCTTTATGAGGAGCTTAATTTTAGAGAAACTAATCCCTATTTTAATACAAATTGAATAAACAATGTTATATTATTTAACATTTGGGCATTAATAACATTCTCAGAAAAGTTTATCAGCTGTATTAGGATGTTAATAGTCCAAAAGATAAAGCATGACCTCTTTATAAAATAACAAACTTGTATCTTAAAAGTTGTACCTTCCACAAATACTGTAATTTTTCCCAGAGTTCCTCTTTTCCATTGAGTTTGCACTCAGATTTCAAGTTTAAATAGTTTAAATATATCTTGTTTAACTCCAAAACATCAATTTTACCTAAAAAGAGAAATTGTTTAAAAATTTCAGTTCAGACCCTATCTTCATGAGTCTTAAGAATCCACACATTTTTCAATGAAAAACTCTGAAATTTTATAGAACAGTTTGTAAGAGATAATCAATTCTAAGGAAAGTAGCTTCACACTACCAAAAATGTAACGGGTGGTAAGAAAGGAAGAGCTAATATGAGTTAAAAAATGATCCTACTAACTGAACTACTGTATTTTGATGTAAATATTAAGTAAAGATGGAATTGGGAAGACAATATGATCATTAAGAACAAATGTTTGAAATCAAAAAGTCTTAGATAGAATTTCAACTCTACCATTAACCAGCAATGTAATTTTGTGAAAATTACTTAACCTCTTTAAGCCTTATTTTCCATATCTGTAAATGGGAATTACACTATCCACTCACAGGATTTTCTAGAGATAAGATGAGTTACTTATACAAAGTCCTTAACAGAGGTCTACCACAATATATGCTAATATTACTTAGAATAATAAGGATTTTAAAGGCCTTTAAAGTAGTTATGAATTAGTATTCATTTAGCACCAAAACAAATCTGCTTCAAATGATTTTACCATGAGATGTAAATGGTAGAGATTCAATCAACAAGAGTTCATCCGGGATTGCGTGACTTGGAAGATGTTTCTGCAGTTCTTTAAAGATGTATTCCTTTACTAAATCATTTTTGGACACCACGAACAGAATTAATTTTTCCTGATTATACCAGGTAACTGCACAAGACTCCACTTGCTGAAGTCCTTCAGCAACCTATGAGAGAGATTACCCCAATCTGTCAGAAGACATTTAAAAGCAAACTTCCTAAATGCTCACACTTCTCATGTCTGAAATCAATAGCCAAGTAAAATTGTAAAATAGCTAGAGACTTAATGAAAAAAAACTGACTGCTACTACTGCTATTACCAGCAGACTAGGTTCTTCATGTTTTTAAAATAATCACTCTCACAGCAAAGTAAACCATTATTTTCACAGTTATCAAAATCCATTCTGTCACTTATTTAAAATATAACTCTTCTGGGGCGCCTGGGTGGCTCTGTGGGTTAAAGCCTCTGCCTTTGGCTCAGGTCATGATCTCTGGGTCCTGGGATCGAGCCCCACATTGGGCTCAGCAGGGAGCCTGCTTCCCCCTCCCTCTCTGCCTGCCTCTCTGCCTACTTGTGATCTCTCTCTGTCAAATAAATAAATAAAATCTTTAAAACAAAAAACAACTCTCTCTTCATGCTGAGAATAAGGGCACACTGAATAACCCACACCTATTACTGTAATTCATTACTAATACCAAAAATCTTAGGTTTAAATAACACAAATAGAGAATGCTGGCACAGAACACTGGCGGTGGCCACCTCTGAAACCTACATCTGTTATAGAGACTTAATATTTAAGGAATTCTACCTGTTGCACAAGTTCAATGTTAAGACGTTTGCCATGTCGTTTGATCTGACTGTCCTTTCGTCCCAAGAAAAACATCTCTCCATCTTTCACCGTCACCAAATCTCCTGTGGCTCGCATTGTGCCAAGTGGTACGGTCGTTTCATCATCAAGAAAACATACTCTGTTTCTGCCACCTTCACAAGATATAAACACCAATGTAATAATAATAATAATAATAATAATAATAAACCCATGGAAAATATATAAAGAAACCATCAAATCAAGAACATCTTCAAAAGTTCAGTTACTAAGTTTCACATTTTGAATATCTGTATGAAAAAGGGGCAGCACACTTCTAAATGTTACCTGGTAAAAGTAAATACAATAACCTCAGTAAAATAAAGGAATAAAACAAGATTTATTTCTAAAAAATATAAGTGATTAAATAAAATTCTTAGAGGGGTGCCTGGGTGGCTCAGTTGGTTAAGGAACTGCTTTTGGCAGTCATGATCCTGGAGGTCCGGGATTGAGTCCCGCACTGGGCTCCCCGCTCGAGCGGCAGGGAGTCTGCCTCTCCCTCTGGCCCTCTCCCCTCTTATTCTCTCTCCTACTCTCTTTCTCTCAAATAAATAATCTTAAAAAAAAATTCTTGGAATACTGATTATAGGGGTATCTGGGTGGCTCAGTCGTTAGGCGCCTTTGGCTCAGGTCACGATCCTAGGGTCCTGGGATCAAGCCCTGCGGCAGGCTCCCTGCTCAGCGGGAAGCCTGCTGCTCCCTCTCCCACTCCCCCTGCTTGTGTTCCTTCTCTCACTGTGTCTCTCTCTCTCTGTCAAATAAATACATAAAAACCTTAAAAAAAATACCGATTATAGAGAATTTTGGCTACAAATATAAAGGTCCAACTTGCAATTTCGAAATTACTTTTATATCTTCTCTAAGGGTATCAAATATTGTTACCTGAAATAACTATGGTAACACATTAACTGTTTCATGACTGTGAGAATGAAATTAAAAATTATCATCACTGAAAAGAATAGAATAAAATTAACATACCAGATATTTTTTCTTGAAAAAAAAAAAAAAAGAAGATATTCCCAATCAACAAACGTAAAATCACCTAAAAATACTTGGCCATGGCCCTCTTGAATCGTGAAACCATTAGTATCTCTGACTTCAACTACTGTTCCAAGCAGTGGAAATCCCAGTGGTACCGGCAACTCACATCTACGAAAACACAATAACCCAAATCACATTTAAATTTCTCATTTGAATAGAAAATTTTCCAATGTATTTAAATCACATCATACCAAATAAAGAGAAAAAGTTTTGGTTATGCTATAATTCAAAGACGGCCAAGAGCAAAAGGTTAGGTGGAAAGGTTATTATAGGTTATTTATTTGTTTAGTCACAAAAAAGTTATAACAGATCTGCAGCACCAGTTATAAGAAAGGCTCTGGATTCCCATCTTAAAATTCTAGATAAAACAGGCACCCAGGTTGCTCAGTTGGTAAGCAACTGACTCTTATTATGGCTCAGGTCATGATCTAGGGTTGCGAGTCTGGGCTCTGTGCTGGGCATGGAGCCTGCTTAAGATTCTCTCTCTCCCAGGGCGCCTGGGTGGTTCAGTGGGTTAAGCATCTGCCTTCAGCTCAGGTCATGATCCCACAGGATCCCTAGGCTTAGTCCTAGGCCCTGCGTTGGGCTCCCTGCTCCGTGGGGAGCCTGTTTATCCCTCTTGCTCTGCCTCTGCCCCTACCCCTTGCGCTCGCTCCCTCTTGCTTGCTCTCCCAAATAAATAAAATCTTTTTTTTTTTTTAATTTTTTTTTTTTTTTAAGATTTTATTTTATTTATTTGAGAGAGAGAGACAGTGAGAGAGAGCATGAGCGAGGAGAAGGTCAGAGGGAGAAGCAGACTCCCCATGGAGCTGGGAGCCTGATGTGGGACTCGATCCCGGGACTCCAGGATCACGCCCTGAGCCGGAGGCAGTCGTTTAACCAACTGCGCCACCCAGGCGTCCCCCAAATAAATAAAATCTTAAAAAAAAATTCTCTCTCCCTTCCCATCCTCCATCCTCACTCTCTCTAAATATATTTTTAAAATAAAAATTCTAGATAAAATAATGCTTCCAAAATTATTATTGCAGTGCCTATTAAAAACATTAAAAATAATAATGTTAAGATATTGGAAAAATGCAGTTTCTCTCTAATCTATTTAGTAATTGAAACCCTTACTTTAAAGTAGAATTAAGAAACTTCTCTGGGATCCTGTAAAAAGTTGCCCAACTTGATACCTCTGTGATACCATAAATATTAAATATTTGTGTTTTATTGTCTACTCCTCTCCAGCTTTTGAGAACAGTCAATAATGGAAACGCTTCACCGCCAAGGGCTAATACTCGAAGAGAAGTACTGGCTGATAAAACGGTTGACTTGATAAGCTGAGATCCAAATCTTCTAAGCAAAGTTGGTGTTGCCTGTGAATACATTAGAGATAATTTATTTCCCTTTACTTCTTTAAAAAAGTAAATACCGTAATAATTAGTTCAAAGCTTAACACCAGGCATCCACATGGAAATTAAGGCTGTGTTTATAAATCATTTTGGAAATCTACTGAAGCAGCATTCCCTTCTTAATGGGGTATCAGTTTTGCTTTAGCAAAAAAACTTAAGAAAAATATTAGTTATGCTTCATTGGATAGTTTAGACAAGATGTCTTAAACATAAAAAGGACTTTTTTAAAAATTAAAATCAGTTCATATTTCCTTTCCATTATCTCTATGTAGAAAAAAGAATATAAAGGATTAAAAAAAAATGTTCCTAAACAATATGAAGATCTTTAAAAACAGCTTTAGTAAGGTGTAACTGACATAGAATAAGCATATTTAAAGCACCCATTATAAACTGAATACAGATACAGAGATACATCAGTGAACTACCACCATAATCCAAATAATTAATATATTCTTCAGCCCTAAAATTACCTACTTTACCATTGTAATTCTCCCCTTTGACTGGACCCCTTTTCCAGACAACCACTGATCTACCTTCTAATGATCAGCTGGCATTTTCTAGAATTTTATGAAAATGGAATCAAACATCATATATTCTGTTTGGATCAGACTTCTTTCACTCCATATATATATACTCTGTGATGGGGCGCCTGGGTGGCTCAGTGGGTTAAAGCCTCTTGCCTTTAGCTCAGGTCATGCTCTCAGGGTCCAGGGATCGAGCCCCACATCAGGCTCTCTGCTCAGTGGGGAGCCTGCTTTCCCTTCTCTCTCTGCCTGCCTCTCTGCCTACTTGTGATCTGTCAAATAAATAAATAAAATTTAAAAAAAAATTCTGTGATGCACCTATGTATTTATGAACTCCCTTTTTGTCTCAGTTCATGCTAATACAACAAAATACCACAGACTAAATGGGCTACAAACAACAGAAATTTAATTCTCAGTTCTGAGGCTTTAAGTCCAAGATCAGGGTGCCAGCATGGTTGGGTTCTGGTAAAAGCCCTCTTTCAAGGTTACAGACTGTCAAGTTTCTACCAAGGCTCACATGGTGGAAGGGGCTAGGGAGCTCTGTAGGGTTTCTTTTCCAAAAGTACTAATTCCTTTCATGAGGGTTCCACCCTCGTGACCAAAGAACTCCTATAATACATTGTTCATCAGTATTTTAACAAATGATTGGGGGAGGCACAAACACTCAGACTATGAGACTCTTTACTGCTGAGTAGTCCACTGTACAGATTAGGACTAGTGTTTGCATTTCCATAGAAAATTCTGGATCAGTTTATCAATTTCTACCCCAAAAAGTCCACTAGGATTTTGACAGGAACCATGTTTAATGTATAGATCTTGACAATATTGAGGTTTCAATCCATAAACATTTAATGTCTCTTCATTTATTGAGCTCTTTAATTTCTAACAGTAATGTGTTGGCTTTTTGTTTTTTGTTTTTCCCTTATCACACTGCCTGGAACCACCAGAGTAATGATGGAGAGAGAGGACAAAAGGAAACAACCTTGTTCCCAATGTTAGGGGGAAAGCATGTAGTCTTTCTCCAAATAGGATGTTAGCTGTGGTTTTCTGCAGATGCCTTTCATCATATTGGGGAAATTCTTATTCCTATTTAAGGTTTTATTCTCTACCGCCAAGTGTTGGGTTTTGCCAAATACTTCTGCATCTGTTAATATATACCACATAGATAATGAACAAAAAGCATAATTATCAGTGATTTTTGGACTTAAACCAAATGTGCATTCCTGGAATGAATGCCACTTGGTTCTATTTTAAATTTACCAAAATTTGTTTTGTGGTTGGGAATAGAATCTATCCTAGAAAATGTTCAATGTGCTCGCAAAGAATGAATATTCTGCATTTACTGGATGTCATGTTGTGTAATTGGAATTTGGTTGATAATGTTGTTAAGTCTTCTATATTATATGTTCTGATTTCTGTCTAGTTTTTCATTCAACTGTTAAAAGTGGGGTATTAAAATTTCAAACTAGGGGTGTCTGGGTGGCTTAGTGGGTTAGGGCCTCTGCCTTCAGCTCGGGTCATGATCCCGGGATGCTGGGATCGAGCCCCGCATCGGGCTCTCTGCTCAGCAGGGAGCCTGCTTCCCTTCCTCTCTCTCTGCCTGACTCTCTGCCTACTTGTGATCTTTTCTCTCTGTCCAATAAATGAATAAAATCTTTTTAAAAAAATTTAAAAAAAATTCAAACTATTGGGTTGCCTAGTTCTCATTTAAACCCTGTCCATTTTGCTTTATGTATTTGGAACCTCATTTTTTGGTGGATATACATTTATTATCGTTACATCCTCTTGATACAACATACTTCTTGATGTACTGACCATTTTATCATTATGTTTTTGTTGCTTTTTTGCTTGTTACTAACTAGCCTTGTTTAAATTTGTAAAATCTATCTTCTTGGTGATGGGTGGCCACTAATGTCATCACTCAATTGTCCTTTTAAATATGTATTTTTTTTCTAAATTCATGTGAGAGAGCGAGAACACGAGCAGGGTGGGGACGGTGGGGAGCAGACTCCCTGCTGAGCAAGGAGCCCAATGTGGGGGTCCATTCCAGGACCCTGAGATTATAACCTGAGCCAAAAGCAGATGCTTAACCCCCTGAGCCACCCAGGTGCCCCTTAAACATATATTCTTTTTTTCATTTTTAGCTCTTACTTCCTACGAGTCACGCTGTGTCTGCAGAGCTCAGTAGTGGAGCAGCGACTGGACAGACTGGCCACAGAGATGGATTTGTGTGAACTCAAAGTAGAGGCCACTTTCAAGCCTAATTCAGCTTTTATTTTCCATGGGTCTTTTTCTATCTCTAAAATACATGCACATACCCTCAAGGTCAGCCAGTTACTTGGAAACTCTGGTCCGATTCACAAATGCAGCCTCAGCCAGAATGTGCTTCCCTCCCTATGACCACAACCTCAGACCAGTGGAGTTTTTAGCCTTCCATGCCAGCCTATATCAATATCATTTCCACAAACAGTGCTTTGGGGCATGGACATAACCTACCATTCCAAACTGAATAAATGCCCTTTTGAGCAGGAGGCCCTGACAGGAAAGTCTGTATTGACTGTGCTGGAGGAGGCAGGGACAGCAGCTTAGTCTAGAATACCAAGAATTCCATTTTTATGCAAAAAATAACAGTTTTTAAAAACAAACACTTTTAGGTAGTTGTAGACTTTTGGTTGATTTCCGAAGTGTTGAGTAGTTGCCTTTGTCAATTTTCTCCAGCTTTATAATTACTTTCTATTAGGGAGAGGATCTGCCAATCTCTTTACTTGACCATAGAAAATTTCCATGTGAATCAAGATTTTTAGATGGTTTCTTTCAATAAAAGCTAGAAGCAGCCCCAATGGACAACTTGAATTTTAATTCAAAGAGATGATTTAAAGTCTTGGTTTATCAAAATATTTAACATTTTAAATATTTTATTTAAAATTTATTTTATTTAATATTTTAAATATTTATCAAAATATTTAAGTAACAGGATGTCCCTATATCCCAGGACAAATTTACTGTTCCAAATTCCTGTCTAGGAATTTAGCACCTCGATTCACTCTCAAGATTCTGGGTTTTTTGGTAATAAATTATAATGGCCACCCTACTTAGAAGGCATCCTAAATCAAGTAATCTGTTCCACCAAGTTGTATCATAAGGAAAATCTCTTGTCAAAATGAAATGTTCTGGACATGCCTGGGGGCTCAGTTGGTTGGGCAGGACTCTTGGTTTCAGCTCAGGCTGTGATCTGAGAGATCTGCTTTGAGCTCGCTGCTCAGCACAGAGTCTGCTTGTCCCCCCCCCCTATGTACACATGATCTCTCATCCTCTCTCATAAATAAACTCTTAAAAAAAGAGAGAGAGAGATGTTGTAGCCTAATTTCTGGTGCTGAAGATAATTTCAACTTTGAACACTACATAAAGGCACAGCTATGAATATTCAGCAAGATAAAGCAATAGTAACAACTTTCAGATACTCATAAACTGAAATGATAAAATTTAGTGGCAGAATACTAGTCAATATACTTTGTTACCAGATCATCTTAGGCACAGAAAAATAAGACTTACTAAATAACAGACAAAACAGAATGTTAAGGTTCCTTTCAAAATTTCTAAGGAAAAATCCACATAAAACTGAAAAACACTACTATGCTGACATTTTGGTAGCTAGCAACCTGAGATTTCACTCTAACTAAATGGTTTCACATTTGTTTATTTATTTATTTTAAGATTTTTATCTGTTTTTTTTGACAGAGAGAGAGATCACAAGTAGGCAGAGAGGCAAGTGGGGGTTGGGGGGGGGGAGAAGCAGGCTCCCTGCTGAGGAGAGAGTCCTTCAGTCTTACTACAATGCCTTCCCCTACAAGTCCCTTTGGTCTTGTAAAACCTGTAAACTAAGGTCCGGTCTTTGCAGATAATAGCTGTGCCCCTCCACATCGTCGTCCCCCCAATCCTCCCTGTCAGTACATTACCACACATGAAACTGTTTAAACCGTAAGCAGTTGCCTGCTTCATTTTTTCATCTCAAAATCCCTTTGCAGTTGGAAGGATACTTTACAGCTCTTCCTCCCCAAACTTCTAACAAGACAGGACATGCCTTATACAGAGGAAACGATATTCTGTCAGCTTGTGCACTTCTCTTCCTTCCTCAAACGCAAAATTTGGGGGTGTCTGCGTGGGACAGTCAGTTAAGTGTCCAACTCAGTTTGGGCTCTTGTCATGATCTCACAGTCATGTGCTGGAGCCCCACGTTGGGCTCCGAGCTCAGTGGGGCGTCTGCTTGCGATTCCCTCTCCCTCTCCTGCCTGTGCTCGCTCTCTCTCAAATAAATCAATCTTTAAAAACAAAATAACTCAAATTTGATCTGCTGATCATACTCCAGAGTTAAGGATTGTGAATTAAATAAAATCACCATGAAACTGTATGTACAACTTGCTGTGGTCTGAGATCAGAGTTAGTAAATGTAGATTCACTTCTCAAAGATTTAGGAAAAAGGTTAAAACCCACAGCTAAAGTAAATTTATTTGAGACTTTGCTAAAACATTAAGCAAGGGGATCGGATTTAAGGAGACAGAACTCATGGAAAGAAACTTGACATGCAAGGAAATTCCCCCTTTCCTTAAGTAACTATCTCTCAAATCTACTTAGATACTTTGCAAATGTATCCTGAAAACTATACTCCTTGAAGTTTGTAGGAAAATAAATTATATTAAAGTCTTGTCAAGCCTGATGGAATGATCATCATAGATGAGAATTTATGTGCATTGATATACCCATTACTATATTTTATATATATTTGCTATATACTATATTTTATATATATTACATTACTATACTTTATATATATACTATATATTACTCTATTTTATATATCTTTATATTACTAGATTTTATATATATTACACACACACATATTATATATATATATATATATTTTTTTTAAGGATGAAAAACTGCCTGAAAACAAATCAGTATCAAATTTTGCCTTTATGCAGAAATTTAACATCCTCGAGTCTCTTACACTAGATATAAATCTGCTATTTTTAGTTTATCATGATTTGCATATAATTCTTTTCATTCTCTTTAGTATCTTTAATCCCTTGCACTGTAATATCTTATCTTTAACCACTTGCAATGTAATATCTTAAGGCTTGTATACCAGTCACATACTTTCAGATAAATATTTTAAAATTTATTTCCATTAGTTACTGTTAAATATACTGATATAAAAAGTGAGAAAATCTAAATTCCTAACTAATTATAGTTTAACTTTGTGTTTTTCACTAAAAGCTAAAGTTTAAGATAGGAGAAGCAGTGTATCGCAAAAGATTTGAGTGGAGGTCAACTTCCTCTAGCTATTATTGTACCAGATGGACAGTAAAATAATTTTCTAAATAGAATTAACTGATTGTTTTCATTCTCAAGCAAATTATGTCATATCATCAGAGACAACCCATAATCATCTAACAGATTATCATTAACCTACTGTAAAAAACTATAGGAATATAAAATATTCTCTAAGACTTTAAAAATGTTAAATAAAAGCCAAAGCGGGACGCCTGGGTGGCGCAGCTGGTTGGACGACTGCCTCCGGCTCAGGGCGTGATCCTGGAGTCCCGGGATCGAGTCCCACATCAGGCTCCCAGCTCCATGGGGAGTCTGCTTCGCTCTCTGACCTTCTCCTCACTCATTCTCTCTCTCACTGTCTCTCTCTCTCAAATAAATAAAATAAAATCTTTAAAAAAAAAAAAAAAAAAAAAAAAAAAAAAGCCAAAGCATTTCATTTGCCCCCCGAAACATACCTGTAAAATAGTTACTCTGTGATGGGAAAAGAGAACAGCAGCTAATTTTGATGGAAGCACTTTGACAGAAGTTGGTACAATAAGCAGACAGGCACCACTTGATAGAGCCACAAATATTTCCACAACAGAAGGATCAAAGGTCAGAGGTGAAGCAAGAAACAAAACATCTTCCTGTGTGACCTCAAAAAGTACCCTAAGGCAAAACAGAATGCAGTTATGAAAAATGTCTAACATTTGGTAATCATATATCCTAAGAAATTATGACCATGAAGTTTCTGGATGTTGGCCAGATTTTTACTCTTTTACTCTTAGATTAACCAAAATGGTGCTATTAATTCCAGAACTCATCTTTACGAATGTGAGGATTAAAAGCCATTTAAAGCAGTATCCACTTCTTCACATGACATTTTATCATCTGTGATGGGTTTCTGATGTGTTAAGTGTGGCTGGATTAAACCACACTCCCCAGAATTTCCTTTCTAGTATGTTTTGTTAGGGTAAAAAACAAGGTACCTCTCTCAAGAGGTGGAGGACAGAAGGGAGGCAGCTGCCATTCAGCAGAACACACACCACTCTGTTACTCCATCAAACCCTAAAATGGGTCCTGCCGTGAAGGGATTTTGTAGACAAAGTCCCTACTCAGCTGACTTTAACCAAAAGGGAGATTATCCTGGGTTAACTCAATTTACTCAACTGGAAGGCCTTTTAAAGAGTATTAGGCCTAGGGCGCCTGGGTGGCTCAGTGGGTTAAGCCTCTGCCTTCAGCTCAGGTCATGATCTCAGGGTCCTAGGATCGAGCCCCACATCAGGCTCTCTGCTTGGCAGGGAGCCTGCTTCCTCGCCTCTCTGCCTGCTTGTGATGTCTGCCAAATAAATACATAAAATCTTAAAAAAAAAAAAGAGTGTTAGGCCTTCTCTGAAAAAAAGACACAGCATCTAGATATACAATTATTCTCCCTTTCCCCTAGATCTTTCCTGACTTGCCTGTGAACAAGCACATGCCTGTGAGGTTCCAGTTTGCACCTGATCATTCCTTTCTTTTTTTCAAACATTCTTTTTTTAATTTTTTAAAGGATTTTATTTATTTATTTGACAGAGATCACAAGTAGACAGAGAAAGAGAGAGGGGGAAGCAGGCTCCCTGGTGAGCAGAGAGCTCGATGCGGGGCTCAATCCCGACCCTGGGATCATGACCTGAGCCGAAGGCAGAGGCTTAACCCACTGAGCCACCCAGCTCCCCCCTGATCATTCCTTTCTATTTACACTACAGACTTCAGTCTTGATTAGCTCCCCCAAACATAAGCCAATTCCTTATAGTAAGTCCTTGATACAATCTCCTGGTTCTGCTTTTCCAGTAGAAACTTGACTTACTCTATCCTTCATACTTAATGATGCCTAACAGAGACCACTGACTCACTTTTCCTACTTTTGACTTTTTCTCTCAGGAGCTGAACAAAGAGCAGAATACATGCAGTTAGGATATTACAGAGTATTAGATAGTTAGTGACAAGCCTATGGCCTTGCTTCATTTTGAACACACTAAACCTACTCTATCTAAAAAGCAAGGATTAGGGGCTCCTGGGTGGCTCAGTGGGTTAAGCCTCTGCCTTCGACTCAGGTTATGATGTCAGGGTCCTGGGATCGAGCCCCACATAGCGCTCTCTGCTCACCAGGGAGTCTGTTTCCCCTCTCTCTCTGCCTACCTCTCTGCCTACTTGTGATCTCTCTGTCAAATAAATAAAATAAAATCTTCAAAATAAATAAAATAAAATTTTAAAAATAAATAAATAAAGCAAGGATTATCTTAGCTTTAAAATATCTTTAAGTATGGAATTGTGGGGACCCACTTGGAACCCCAGCGTTGAGAGGAAGATTACTTTGAACTGAAGACATTTTGGATTTAACAGATGTGGAAAGAGAACCTCTTAGAGCTTCCCTTATATGACTAATCATAAAAACTTCTGGGAAATGAAGTTGCCATAAATTCCTTCTTCGGAGTGAGTTCTATTCCCAGGAAGGAAACCGAGTGAACCTACTATAACTCCCCTCTGCAAGTGACTTTTCTGGCCCTGAAAGTAAATCAAAAAAGGATTTTTAACAGGTAAGTAGATTTCATTAAATTCGAGCACAAATAACAATCGAGAAATTTCTATACTTTAAATCAGTCCCATATCCCTCACTGGGCACATACTTGCTCCCACTTTACACATAATTCCTGCCTCTGCCGGCCCACTGTGTCTCGCACCTACAGTAGATTCCTGATCTGCCCCACTCCCCCCAAGCTCCCTGCGCCTCCACTCTGCCTCACCTCTCATACGCTTCAACATGGGACTTTGCCTAGGACGTTACTATCCATCAGTTTCCTCTAACATTCCTCGCCCTTCCATCCCAAAGAAGCTTACTCCTTTACAATACTATTTTGTTGATTTTTCAGAAACAATTCTCCCTACCGATTCTCAACCACCAGCCTATTAATGTTTCCCACCTTATTTATTTATTTGACAGAGAAAGAGAGAGAGAGAGCGCACGCAAACACAAGTAAGGCAGAATAACAAGCAAAAGGAGAGGGAGAAGCAGGCTCCCCACTGAGCAGGGAGCCTGATACAGGGCTCTATCCCAGAACCCTGGGATCATAACCTGACCGAAGGCAGCCGCTTAACCAACTGAGCCACCCAGGTGCACCCCACCTTTTTCAAAGGTTTTATTTATTTGAAAGAGAGAGAGTGCACATGTATGTGAGGGAAGGGACAGAGGGAGAAGGAAAAAAAATCTCAAGCAGACTCCATACTGAGTGGAGAGCCCCATATGGGGCTCAACCTCATGACTCTCAGATCACGACCTGAGGGGAAATCAAGAGTGAAACACTCAACTGACTGAGCCCCCCAAGTGTCCCAGTCTCTCATCTCAAAGATAAACCTATACCCTCCCAGAATTCTTTCTTTCCCATTCAAACTAGCTCCAAGAAATGAATACTTGATTATCTCCATTTTCCTATTTCTCATTCCCTTATCCCAGCCGAAGAGTCTGTCTTCAGTCTTGGGCACTTGGAAATCAAGTCACTAAAGACCACATTATCAATTACAAGACTCCTCTCTGCCTCGTTTCACCATTCCCTTCTTCTAGATCTGCACTGGCCAATGTGGTAGGCATAAGAAGAGTATACCTACTGAGCACTGAAAATGCGGCTAATCCATGCTGAGCTGTGTAAGTGTAAAATACTGGCTAGATTTAGGATAAGCATAAAGAGTGTAAAATAACTAATTTTCATACCGATTACATATTGGTATTTTAGATATTCTGAATTAAATAAGATATTGTTGAATTTTCTTATTTCTTTCTACCATTTTTTAGGGGGAAGAGAGAGAAGCAGAGGGAGAAAAACAATCTTAAGCAAAGCTGGATTTACAGCCAACACAGAGCCTGACAGGGGGCTCAATCTCACAACCCTGAGATCATGACCTGAGCTAAAATCAAGAGTCAGATGGTTAGGGCTCTTGGGTGGCTAAGTTGGTTAAGCAACTGCCTTCAGCTCAGGTGATGATCCTGGAGTCCTGGTATAGAGTCCTGCGTTGGGCTGCCTGGTCAGCGGGGAGTCCGGTTCTCCCTCTGACCCTCTCCCCTTTTATGTTCTCTCTCTTGCTCTCATTCTCTCTCAAATAAATAAATAAAATCTTTGAAAAGGAAAAAAAAAAGCCGGATGCTTAACGGACTGAGCCACCCGGGCACCCCTCTTATTTCTTTGTATTTTTAAAATGCGGTTGTTAGGAAGTTTTTAATTATATAAAACTTAAAATGACATAAAAAAATATATTTGTATATCACAAATATTTGTAGTCACAAAGTTTCTGTATCACTATTTGTTTATTTCCTCTTTTGATTTCCTAAGACTACTCTCCCTTAGCTCCCTTCCTCTATTTCCTTCTTCTTAAACTGAGAATTGACTTCATAGAGATTTTTCATTTCCTGATGAGCAAAGCAGATTCTACAATGCTGTAAGAATGAGCTTAATGAAATCCAAATCTTTTCACGTCTACTGGATTTAAGTGCAAGATTCTTCAACAAGACATAAGGGGCTCCTGCCCCTCAGGTCACAAGGCTCCTGCCCTCCCACTCCTTCCTCAGCTCTGCCCTGGCACACGCTAGCAAGCCAAACTCCTCCTTTCTCCCACACTTCCGCCAGGAATACACTTCCTTCTTATTAATAACTTAGAAGCAAAGCTTCAACCATCATTTGTTTGCTCCCTGTTTGGCTCCAGGTCTGGATCAGAAAGGTGAAGTCCTAACCTGCAAAGGACTCAAGTTCAGATACAGCCAAAGCAAGAGACCCAATTACTTATGACTATCAGTTTAGGAACAGGAGTTCTAAAAAACAGGAACATGTGGGTGGCTCAGTCAGTTAAAGTGTGTGACTCTCAATTTTGGCTCAGGTCATGATCTCAGGTCATGAGACTGAGCCCCACATCACGCCCCGCACTCAGCGGGAGTCAGCTTGAGAGTCTCTCCCTCTCTCTCTGCTCCTCCTACCCACTCACGTGCATGCTCTCTCAAATAAATGAATCGATTTTTAAAAAAAATAGTTATAGGGGAGCCTGGGTGGCTTGGTGGGTGAAGCCTCTGCTTTCAGCTCAGGTCATGATCTCAGGGTCCTGGGATCGAGCCCCAACTGGGGCTCTCTGCTCAGCTTCCCTCTCCCCTCTGCCTGCCTCTCTGCCTACTTGTGATCCCTCTCTGTCAAGTAAATAAATAAAACCTTTAAAAATAAATAAATAAGAAAATTAAAAATAGTTATAATGAACAGAGATTAAAATTTCTCCCTTGACGGGGCGCCTGGGTGGCTCAAGTCACTTAAACATCAGCTTTCAGCTCAGGTCATGATCCCAGAGTCCTGGGATCCAGCCCAGTGTTGGGCTCCCTGCTCACCAGGGAATCTGCTTCTCCCTCTCCCTCTATTCCTCCCTGCTGCTTGTGCTTGCTTGCTCTCTCTTGAATTCTTTAAAAATAAATAAATAAAAATTAAACTTTTCCTTTGGGGTGCCACCAACTGGCTCAGTTGGTAAAACATGCAACTCTTGATCTCGGGGTGATGAGTTCAAGTCCCACATTGGGGGGAGATTTTACTTAAAAAAATGTTTTTGGGATGCCTGGGTGACTCAGTTGGTTAAGTGTCTGCCTTCAGCTTGGGTCATGATCCAACAGTCCTGGGAATGAGAACCCCACATCAGACTCTCTGCTCAGGGGGAAGCCTCTTTCTCCCTATCCTACTGCCCCTGCTTGTGCTCTCCCGCTGTCTAGGAAATACATTAAAATCTTTTAAAAAATTTTTTTCTGGGGTGCCTGGGTGGCTCAGTGGGTTAAAGCCTCTGCCTTCAGCTCAGGTCATGATCCCAGGGTCCTGGGGTCGAGCTCCACATCAGACTCTCTGCTCAGCAGGGAGCCTGCCTCCCCACCTCTCTCTGCCTGCCTCTCTACTTGTGAATTCTCTGTCAAATAAATAAATAAGAAATCTTTAAAAAAATGTTTTTTCTCCTTTAAAATACAAGTTTTGAAGAAGGATTTGAAGCACAGAGCTCACCGAAAATGTTGGATGTTTGGCACTATACATCCATGAGGGACTCTGACAATCTTAGGTATCCCCGTAGTGCCGGATGTATGGAGAACATAGGCCAAGCAATGCTTTAACCTCGCATCCATGTGCTCTTCTGACTTTTCTTCATTGCTGTTCTCAGAATTTGTGCTGTTTGTCATTTTTTCTTTTTCATATTTCTGTTTTCTGTCCTTTAGCATCAAGCTCACTTCAACATTTTTCCAGTGAAGCCTGAAGAGTACTAGGTCATTATGTTCTTTAAGTGTATCATAATTCAATAATGTTTCGTAGGAAGATTTGAATTTCTGTTACATGGGAAACAAAGTTCATAATACTAATATGTTAAAAAACATTCTTTTTTACATAGAAGTAATACAAAATATTAATTTACTCCTTTTCTTCAACATGGTTTTGAGTACTTCTATATAACTGGGGATTAAAAAATATTAAAAACCTGTAAGAATATAGTGCTTTCCTTACTTTCAATGTCACCTTCAAAATAAAAAGACATATGGGCTCCTGGGTGGTTCAGTGGGTTGAGCCTCTGCCTTCGGCTCGGGTCATGATCCCAGGGTCCTGGGATCAGGTCCCGCATCGGGCTCTCTGCTCGGCGGGGAGCCTGCTTCCTCCTCTCTCTCTCTGCCTGCCTCTCTGCCTACTTGTGATCTCTCTCTGTCAAATAAACAAATAAATAAATAAAAATCTTAAAAACTACAAATAAATAAAAATTTTAAAAAGACATAAAAACATACAATAGTAGGGCAACTGTGAAAATGAATATACTTGAAATGTTAATGGGAACAGAGGAGACTGAATTTAACGCTGGTAGGTCTGAAATTGCTACATCATATGTAATGTCTGGGTTATAAGTAGCTTTGATCCAAGTAAAGAGGGGTACTTTATTAGGCAAATAGCTAATGCAGAGCACATGATCCAAGAAAGCTAGTGTTATGGAGAATGTTAACCATTCCAGATACAGATAAATAAATAATAAAAAAATCTTTTAAAATATACACATAAAATTGGTGATTTTTATATGTATATTAAACCTCAATAACTGATTTCTAAAAGATGTGTAGGTCACGAAAAAAAATTTAAAAGGGCAGGGGAGCTGTTCTAGATGAAAGGATATTAAGGAAGTATGAGAAGTGGATGCATTCTATGATCTTTTTTTTTTTTAAGATTTTATTTATTTATTTGACAGAGAGAGATCACAAGTAGGCAGAGAGGCAGGCAGAGAGAGAGAGGAGGAAGCAGGCTCCCTGCTGAGCAGAGAGCCCATGTGGGACTCGATCCCAGGACCCTGAGATCATGACCTGAGCCGAAGGCAGCAGCTTAACCCACTGAGCCACCCAGGCGCCCCATTCTAGGATCTTTGACCAGACTTTGAATCTCTCCCCACAAAAAGCTAAAAGGATATTTTGGGGGCAAATGTGGAATTCAAATATGACCATATTAAAATCTATCAATGCTAAAAAGAAAAACACAAGAAAATATGTGTGTGATACTGTACTATACTGTGTTTACTAAAAAAGTGTAAGTGAGGGCGCCTGGGTGGCTCAGTGGGTTAAGCCACTGCCTTGGGCTCAGGTCATGATCTCAGGGTCGTGGGATGGAGTCCTGCATCGGGCTCTCTGCTCAGCGGGGAGCCTGCTTCCTCCTCTCTCTCTCTGCCTGCCTCTCTGCCTACTTGTGATCTCTCTCTGTCAAATAAATAAATAAAATCTTAAAAAAAAAAAAGTGTAAGTGAACCTGCAGAGTTCAAACTTGTGCTGTCCTAGTGTCAACTGTGTATTATAAGCAGCTAGAAGGCAAGAATCAGGTCTCGGGCTTCTTTCACACCCTAATGCCTTCCCAAACAACTTGTAGCATTTCTCAATCTCAACATTTTGACATTTTGGACCAGATAAATTGGACAATCTGGACATTTTGGACCAGACAAATCCTTGTAAGGGACAACACATACTGTGCTTTGTAGGATTTTTAGCAGTACTTTTGGCCTCTAACCACCAGACACCAGTGGCACCCCTACTGCCAGCATTTATCTTTTTAAGATTTTATTTATTTGAAAGAGCTCAAGAGAGCACAAGCAGGGAGAATGGCCGAAGGAGAGGGAGAAGCAGGCTCCCCACTGAGTAGGGAGCCCCACTTGGGACTCAATCCCAGGACCTGAGATCATGACCCAAGCCAAAGGCAGACACCAAACCACCTGAGCTACCCAGGTGTCCCTACTGCCAGCATTATAAAAAAAAACAAAACAAAACAAAACAACTCCAGACATTGCCAAATGTCTGCTGGGAGGGACAAATCTCCAGCTGAGAACCACTGCTCTAGTGGATGCTGAGCATATTGTTCATGTTCAATAAATACTTCTTGACGGCTCATGTGTTAAGGAGGAAAACTCACAGCAAAGTCATGGAACAGGGGCGCCTGCCTGGCTCAGTGGGTTAAAGCCTCTGCCTTCAGCTTAGGTCATGATTTCAGAGTCCTGGGATGGAGCCCCAGGTCAGACTCTCTGCTCAGCAGGGAGCCTGCTCCCCTCCCCCTCGCCTGCCTCTCTGCCTACTTGTGATCTCTGTCAAATAAGTAAATAAAATCTTAAAAAAAAAAAAAAGTCATGGAACATTAAGCAAGGTACTTTCTAGGGGATTTTCTTTTCTTTTTTTAAGATTTTATTTATTTATCTGACAGAGATCACAAATAGGCAGAGAGGCTGGCAGAGAGAGAGAGGGAAGCAAGCTCCCCGCTGAGCAGAGCCCGATGCAGGGCTCAATCACAGGACCCTGAGATCATGACCTGAGCCAAAGGCAGAGGCTTAACCCACTGAGTCACCCAGGCGCCCCTCTAGGGGATTTTCTATGTGCCCAACTCCTTATAAGCAGTTAGAAAGAATACCTGATACTGACAATTCTCACACCAACCACCTATTTTTAAAAACTTTCAACAAGGTTAAGAAAAACAAACGTCACATCCCCATTTTAGTTTTGCTTACATCAAGAAAATAACCAATTTCTTGTCTAGACATGAATAGATTTAAAGAATATTAACCCATTATATGTAGCCTATTACACCTCAGTTGTCTCTTTCTAGAGACTTTAATACGCATGATTCTCTAGGAAGTCCTCTACATCTCAAGCTCTTGATAATTTTTGTTTTACATACAGATGGAGATATACACAAGTGGAATGCACTTCAGTTCCCTCAAATATAAACTGGTTCAGACAGAAAAAGGGTAAAAACAAGCTACATTATGTTCTATAATGTTCTATTTCTCTTGGTAAAAAGACTATTTTAAAAATAAATAATGAAACATGGGATGCATCTTGATGAACACCTAACACCAAATATTTCCCATAAAGCAGTGTTCCTAGGCTAGGTTTCTGGTTGGCAGTCATTTAAAAAATTAAAAAATTAATTTAGTTTTCCAGGAAGTCTGGTTTAAGAGCTAATCTCTTTTTCAAAATTTAAGCCTGGTTATAATTCTTTAATGTTGCTGACTACTGTAAGTTGAAACATTTATCTTTTATATCTGTGGCAAGTATTATAAAATTTTCCTAGTATAGAAACAGCTTTGGAAAGGGAAAGGAAATTTGAAACAATGCAGTACCTTAGTACACATTTAGAACATATGTTCATGCTATAGAGCAGTGTTTCTCAACAGAAAGTAGGGGATAAAAGGTGCCTCCAGGAGACATCTGGTAATTTCTGAAGACAATTTTGGTTGTCACAACTCATGGGGGCTAAGGGGAGCAGTGCTACTGGCATCCAGGGGGTGGAAACTAGGAATGTTACTAAAACGACCTGTAATATACAGGACACTCCTCACAACAATTACCCAACCCAAAATGTCAACAGTGCTGAGATTGAAAAACTGTAGTTAGAAAAGCTGAAAAAGATTTTCAGACAGACACATCAGGTCTTCAACTGAAAGATAAACACATTTTTTTTAAAACCCCAATTTAAATACACACACTTACATTAATTTGCTGTTTTTCAACAAGAATATAACTTAGATTACATTTTTTCATAAAATGAGTTGATAATGCTGGTGGTGAATCTGGATCAACCGGAGCATAAGCAGCAGGGACTTGGAGAATTCTAAAGAGATAGTTCAGAGTCAGCACAGAAGATCTGCTGAAAGTCATCTTTAAGTATTTCAATTTCTCTATGTACTTCACTATTGACTATATCAGAAATGCTCAATATTTTTCTTGACACATATTTGGTTACAGTTATTTTTATTTTGTCTTTAAGAGAGAATATCCACTATTAAATTTTTATCACTTAATATACAGAAATCCAAGATTTTTTATTATTTTTTTTAAAGATTTTATTTTTTATTTATTTGACAGGCAGAGATCACAAGTATGCAGAGAAGCAGGCAGAGAGGGGGAAGCAGGCTCCCTGCTTAGCAGAGAGCCCGATTCGGGGCTCAATCCCAGGACCCTGGGATCATGACCTGAGCTAAAGGCAGAGGCTTAACCCACTGAGCCACCCAGGTGCCCCAATCCAAGATTTTTTAAAGATAATGTATTAAGTCCGATATACTTGGTTAACATCACTACTAAAATACCATATAATAGCAGAGTCTTCTTTCTTATCTATAATAATGTAAGGTAAATATCCACATGTAACTTACTAGTATGCAGATTAATACCATCTATACTACAAATGACATTTCGCCAAAACCAGGAAACCTTGGGCGGGGGGGGGGAAACAACTTTAAAATTGATTTTTAAGTGGCAATAAGATCCAAAATCAGTTAGTTATTTAAATAAAATTACTTTGAGGTAGAGCGACCTGGCTGGCTCAGTCAATAGAGCATACGATTCTTGATCTTGGGGTTGTGGGTTTGAGCCTCACTTTGATGTAGAGATTACTTCAAGATAAAACTTTTTAAAAAGTATATGTAGGTATATATACTTAGAGGTATTATTTTGGGGACAATAGATTTTTGTAGGAAATTATCAATAAAATTTGTCAATGATTGGATGGAAGTACATTTTTTAAAATTTTTTAAAAAATTACTTTTTTTGCTTTACACTTATACAATTAATCTACTAACACACACCCCATGGGATGAATATCAACTTTTCTAATTTTTTAGCAGCTCTTATTTACTGCAGAACCTAGTACAGAAATCACTATGTAAGAATAATATTCTAGAACAACTCAATGAACATTTTGCAAATGATCATTTAAATCAGTGTCTTCCTCAGTTCCTAGCTCAGTTTTTATGAACCATCATCCAAAACTCTTATTTACTCATTCATTCACTTACTAAATACCCGAGTACCTAAAACTTTGTCTCAGGGGGGAAAAACCAGTTACATTATTTCTGAAACACTTGTTTTCTTTGATATAACAGAATTTATGACTGTTTTCTTTATGACTGTTTTCTTTTGACAGACAAAAGAAACCCTTATATTTTGGAGATATATAAGTATTCTATTAGCAAAAACTTCTGGTCTCTCCTAAATAAACTTATATTAACTTTAATGATTAAAAGTAATCTTGGGGTATGGGTGCCTTGGTGGCTCATTCGGTTAAGCATCTGCCTTCAGCTCAGGTCATGATCCCAGGGTTCTGGACCCCCCTAGCTGTCTCCCTTGCTTGTGCATAGGTGCTCTGTCAAATAAATAAATAAAATCTTTAAAAAACAATAATTTGGGGGTAAATATGAATTCCATCAGCTTACAATCGAACAAGCAATACATAAAAATAAAATAGTAAACAGAGTATTAAATTACAACATATTCTGTGTATTAAAGAATTATAAATTAGGTTAGAAAACTAAAATTTTAATATTAAAACAATTACCCTAAAATCCAAGAGGGTAAGTTTATCCCAGGATGGCAGTAGAGACCAACTTCCCGAATTCCTTGAAAGTCACAGTGTAATTGTAGGAAATTTGATAATTCTGAAGCAACAGTAACCACAGTTTTATAGGTATAATAAACTGGAGGCTGGCTGTTACACTCATCAAAACATACAGCTATTTTATCTGAATAAATGGAGGCAGCCTGATGCACCAGTTCTTGAAGAGTCATTTCACTGAAGTTTCTCTAAGCATCATGGGTAGCAGAGAACTCCACCTACATACAGAAATATTATGGGAACAGAGAATTTTAGGGAACCTGGTAGGATGAGAAAGAGAGAGGGAAACTTCTATATAAATCAATCCTCACAAAAATAAATATATCAAAAACATAATTAATCTCAGAGCCCAGGAATGATCTGTGGTGAGACAAGGTGGTTGAAAATTAATTTGATACCACTGACCTAACACTGGGTCAGTGCCGGAAGAAAATTTGGGAGAGGAGTGGTATATACAGGGGAGAAAAAATCAGGTAAAAATGTAGTCTCTATCGACTGCCCACAATAGGAAAAAACAAAAAAATTAACCAATAAAACTACATGCTTTTTTTTCTCTTTTTTTGGTTATCATCCCAGATTAAGGCAAAGTGGTTAAAATCCTGCACACTGTCTTTGAAAAGACTAATGGGAATAAACTGTGCTTTTAGGAACTGAACTTAAGTGACAGCACAATAAACCCTTGACAGAAAAAAGAAAAGAACTACCTACATCCACCCAATTTTAGTCCACTATACATAAACTATATTATTTATTATAATATTTCAGAGATCACAAATAGTCCCTTTTATAAATGCTGAATAACCTCTTTATTCTCTACATTTAAATTCCCAATAAATTCATTTAAATTACAGCATTACAACTCAAAGCATTCTATTAATATTCTCTGAACTTCAATAAAAATACAAAGATTTTAAACAGTATTTCATCAAAAAAAATTTTTAGGGATCATCGGTTAAGAAACAACTGCTGGTATTTCCTTGAGATATAAGTGATTTTCTTCTCTTCTATGAACTCCTTTCCATATTTCAAAAGCAAGATTTACGAAGTAGCCTAGTTTTTTTTCTTACTTGCGTATACATATTTGAACTGATTTCATTGATTCAAAATAAAATAAACTGTTACCTATATAATTTTATTTATATGAATTAGGGGAGACTGGGTGGCTCAGACCCTTGAGCGTCTGCCTTCGGCTTCGGTCATGATCCCAGGATCTTGGAATTGAGTCCCGCATGGGACCCCCTGCTCGGCCCGGAGCCTGCTTCTCCCTCTCTCTCTGCCTCCCCCGGCTTGCGCTCTATCAAATAAATAAAATCTTTTAAAAAATTTTATATGAATTAGAAAACAGAACGTTCCTAACGAGTGCAAAATGAACCAACCACCATTAAGATCCATAAGGTTTGAAAATGTTAGGATATCTAAATACAAAATGTAAAAATCTCACTGTAGTGTAGTTTTTAATAAGCATTTCTATATTCTCTGCTGTAATGTACAAGATAAAAAGATTGAATTTTTCCTCATACACACAAATTGGATAAAGACTGTTCATAGCATGCATTAATTATTCCAAATACGTTTATTACAGGAGGTACAGTCAGTGCAGATCTGCCATCACTGTCTCCTGCTATCAGTAACAAATTGCTCACATTATAAGGCATTTTCACAAAAATGTTATACTGTATGTATACTGTATGTATAAAATGCTATACTGTATGCCCCCCCAAAATGCATTTTTAATGCAAACACAATTACAGCAGTTAAGTATTTTTCACATGAGGACATTCTGATTATTATTCTCCAAAATACTTAACATCAAAGGGGAAAGATTATAAAGCTTAAACTTTTAAAAAATATTTTCATAGCAAATTGCAACACTCAACACACATATCTATATAATTCAGATGTTTTTATACTTTTTTTTTTAAAAGATTTTATTTATTTATTTGACAGAGAGAGATCACAAGCAGGCAGAGAGGCAGGCAGAGAGAGAGGAGGAAGCAGGCTCCCTGCTGAGCAGAGAGCCCGATGCGGGCCTCGATCCCAGGACCCTGAGATCATGACCTGAGCCGAAGGCAGCGGCTTAACCCACTGAGCCACCCAGGCGCCCTGTTTTTATACTTTTAACTGCCAGTTCCCTGGTGGTTGCTACAGAAACTTAAGGCAAGATCTATTGTGTGAGGTTTTTTTTTTTTAATCAATCAAATACATTCTCTCCAGTAAAAAAATATATACTTATTCGACTCCCAAACATTTCTGAGACCTCCCCTCATGGAGGGGAGGAAATCTGGTAAGCAGATTTTGTATGTAATGCATATTCGCTACTTCCTTTACAACAGTAGACGCTATTAAGTTACCAAGGTCTTAAGAGTGTCAACAAATTCTCGTGCTCCAAGGGTTCTCTTCCTACCTTATCAGTTACTTTATTTTTTTTGAAGATTTTTTATTTTATTTATTTGACAGACACAGATCACAATTAGGCAGAGAGGCAGGTAGAGAGGGGGAAGCGGGCTCCCTGCTGAGCAGAGAATCGGATGTGGGGGCTCCATCCCAGGCCCCTGAGATCATGACCCGAGCCAAAGGCAAAGGCTTATCCCACTGAGCCACTCAGGTGCTCCTACCAGTTATTTTAAAAAGACAGTTAAATAATCTAGAAACGTTACTGTGCTGCATCCATTGGCTTCTTAATTTACATTATGCAATGACATTTAGTAACAATGCACTCTGTAGCTCCCCAAACACTTTCGTTCGCTCTTTCAAACCATACGAGCAAACAGTAGAGCAGATTTCTTTCTTTCAGAACGAAGCGGCAAAGGGTCTGAGGCTGGGTAACCCTGGAGAGATCACACAGATGAGTTCAGCCTCTGCACGCCACCAACCTGCCAGACGCCACTGTCACACCCCGGACTAGGCGGTGGCCCTGAGGCTGAACGAAGCTGCACACCCAGCCTGAAGCCTCCCCCTACTTCAGTTCCCTCACACAGGCCCCCGCTGGATGCAGCCTCCTGCGAGACTCACTCAGAAGGCCTGAGGACTGCGGCAGAGGCTTTAGCCCATCCGGACCTTCCAAAAGACCGAACCCAGCATCTCCCGCAACACACGTGAAAGCAACCATTACCCACAAGCCGTAACGCTTATCCACCGCACGGGCCGCCGGGATCTGAGAGGCACCGGCTCTCGCGTGATCTTCTGCGTCGCTGCATTGACGTCAGCTGAAGCGACCGAGGGCTGATGGTGTCTCGCTGCCCTGCCCCTTCCGGATGATCTTGCGGCAACCTGGGAGGAGATCTGGCACTGCTTCTGCCTACTGCGCTCAACTCTGACACCTGTTGTTGTCACGCTGGATTTTGGACAGGGTTTGCCAAGACTTTGGAGCTGACCAGCTTAGAATCATGCCCTTTCATACTTAAACTCGGGTGAGATACTTTAATTTGAAACCGCTCTCTCCTTGTCCACAAAGTGGAGAGAAAGAGACTGTCTAGGCTTGATGGGAAGGAAGGTGATATAGCGGTGAAATGCAATAGTAAATGGACTTAATCCATCTGACATTTTCTGAGAGTAGAAGTAGAGTTTGGAAGACTGAGTGCCGTGATGAACCCTGCAAAGGAGGTCCCTGTTAAAATTGGGCTGACATTTTAATTGCAAGAAACAGATTTAAACGATGATTAAGAAATTTTCAGCGTACAGTAGTCGCAATAAAATAGGTCGGGGGCGGGGGAGAGAGTTACCTAAGCTATATGCCTGAATAATAATTGGTTAACAAGTTATTACAGTTGGAGACATGTAAACTATTACAGGTGTCAAGGGAAACAATAAGTGTTATTTTTAAGCTACTCTGCAACAGCAGAGATGAAGTGATCAGGTTTTTTAAATTTTTGCTTAAGGACTGAGAAGACCACCCAGTATTGACTATATATGAAAAGTCATGGGACATCCTCTTGTCCTTAGGGGTCAGTGGCAAGAAACTATCAGTAAGCCAAGCAAGAGATAGATCCATCCTTGCACAATGGTTTCACACGGATGTACCACAGCCTACTCAAACTATTGGGGGGGCGGGCGGTGTTGTCCCCATACGTTTCTGTATTTGAGAATAACACCATCATCCAGCCAGCAAAGAAACCTAGATACCACCCTCGCCTTTTTCTTTACCCTCCTATATCCAATCAGAGCCTGTCTCCACTCCTCAAAGTCAGCTGACTACATCAGAATCACCTGTGATGATGTTAAACAAAGATTCTAGATTCGTGGACCTCCATCCCCATAGCTTCTCATTAAGTTTTCTACTGAGGGGCCTCAATCTGCCTTTTTAAAACGCTCACATCTTCATTTCTGCTACTGCTACCTTAGTTCAGGTCTTCTTGGTCAGCTTTTCCCTAAAGCCTATCTAGCCTCGCTTGGCTCTAACTCTGTATTGCTGCTAGAGGGGTGTTGGTTTTATTATAAAATTTCAACTTGGATAGTAATGATAGGTTTTTTTTTAAGTTGTTTTTTCCCCTTGTACAATCTACTTTTTTTTTTTTTCTTCTGTTGGTTTTGGACACTGTCTTCCACATGAGAGGCTTCCTGGGGTATCTGGTAGTTGTGAATTACCTGTGCATATTTAAAAGTGGGACATTTGGGACGCCTGGGTGGCTCAGTTGGTTAAGCTGCTGCCTTCGGCTCAGGTCATGATCCCAGGGTCCTTGGATCGAGTCCCACATCAGGCTCCTTTCTCGGCAGGGAGCCTGCTTCTCTTGATGCCTCTGCCTGCCACTCTGTCTTCTTGTGTGTACTCTCTCTCTCTGACAAATAAATAAAATCTTTTAAAAAAATAAAAGTGGGACATTTGACTTGATCAACAAACTTGTTGAAAATCAAGTTGAGAGAAAAGGGCTTGGTGTATGTTTGGGGGTGTGTGTCTCAGAATTGAGTATAAAATTTATCACTTAATTCTAATTTCAGGTTTCTAATGTCCTCCAATATGAAGACATTGTTTTAGGGGCACCAGGGGGGCTCAGTCGGTTGAATGTCCAACTCGACCTCAGTTCAGGTCTTAATCTCAGCGTTGTAAGTCCAAGCCCTGCATTGGGCTCCATGCCGGGTGAGGAGACCACTTACAATTAAGGGACACCTGGGTGGCTCAGTCAATTAAGAGTCCACCTTCAGCTCAGATCTTGATCCCAGGGTCCTGAGGGCTCCCTGCATAGTGGGGAGTCTGCTTCTCCCTGTCCCTCCCCCACCGGTCATGGCCACTCTCTCAAATAAATACAATCTTTAAAAAAATTTTTTTTATTAAAAAGGTACCTGTGTGGCCCAGATAGTTAAGGTCCAACTTCTGGTTTCAGCTCAGGTCATGATCTCAGGGTTGTCAGATTGAGCCCCCATAGGGTTCCGTGCTCAGAAATCTCAAGAATTCTTTCTCTCTCTGCCCCTCCAGCTCATGCATGCTCTCTCTCAACTCTTTTTTTTTTTTTTTAATTTTTAAGAAGAGAGAACAACAACAACAAAAAACCCCAAAGACATTGTTTTACTTTCTCCTGAACACAATGGCCTTCAGAATTAGGCTATACAGGGGTGATAGGTAGGGGCACAAAGATGTAACTCATTCCTAAATGAACTTCCAATGCTGTTATCCTCGTCACCCCTTTCCAGAAGCCAACTTCTCAGTTTTTTAAGAGGTTCTGTGGTGTAAATAGGATTGTTTATTGGCTTTGCCGCTGCTGGTTTAGAATTTAGTTTTTCCAAATCAGCTGAGCCCTTTGCTTTTGCCTCCAGAATCTTTTCCTCTATCCTTGAGAGTTTAGGACTCTTAAATCCCTTTACTGTCACTTTCAGGGGGTCTTAAGAGGAAGCAAATGCAGAAGACTAAGTTCAAAACACCATTTTTACCTGGTAATCTAGAATGGTAATTCTAAAATATATATCAGATTAATCATAGCATTCTTCTGCGGTGCCTGGGTGGCTCAGTGGGTTAAGTATCTGCCTTCAGCTCAGGTCAAGATCTCAGGGTCCTGGGATTGAGCCCTGCATGGGGCTCTCTGCTCAGCAGGAAGCCTCTCTCTCTGCCTGACTCTCTGGCTACTTGTGATCTCTCTGTGAAATAAATATAGTCTTTTTTCAAAAAAAATCATAGCATTCTCCTGCTTAAGACCTTCTTTAGTGGTCTCTCATTGGCTGCAGGAAGACATTCAGACACCTTACCAAGATAAAGAGGATGGCTCATTATCTAACCCTACCTGTAACACTTAACCACAGCTCTCCTACCCTCCATATTCCTCATACATGGTCCTGGAAGTTCAGCTATGATTAAGACCCTAGTAAATCTTCTGAGCCAAATATCCACACCCGTGTTCTGGCAGGGTTTCAGGCTGAAATACCCTTTCTTCTCCCCAAGTCTGCTTGATGAACATTTACCCCTTTTATGAAAACACAGCTTAAACATCACCTCCTTGGGACGTCTGGGTGGTTCAGTCGGTTAGGCTTCTGCCTGTGGCTCAGGTCATGATCCCAGGGTCCTGGGATTGAGTCCCACATCAGGCTCCCTGCTCAGCAGAGAGCCTGCTTCTCCCTCTGCCTGAGATCACTCGTGTGCTAACAAATAAATCATAAAAAATAAAACCACCTCCTTGGTGCCTTTCTTCAACGCTTGTATTAGAATTTACCTCCCCTCACCATCCCATGAACCCAGCATACTGTTGGGAGGGACACTCTGCCGTGGTCCTGAGTGTCCTTGCAAATTCTTGCTGGGTATGCCAGAAACACAAGGTATTGATTGCTTTTTATTCAGGTCATTTGTCAGGCCTGGCTGTTTGGGGTGATGGATCTCCAGACCTGAGGTAATGTTTTTCCCAAGGAGCAGGTTTGCTTCCATTTACTATAAAAGCAAATCCCCCAAACTTAATATTCCTTTCCTGTCACACAACTCACAGCAAGTGCAGACATCCATCTCTGCCTAACTCCATCTCCCCAGTGGGACTTGGGAAACATGGGGAACTGACAAAAGAAGTTCTGGCCACTTTTTGCCATGAGCAATGCATTTCTCTTTGACCCAGAAATCTCAGGTCTACTACCATGAAACAGTGACAGTAATAGCTTTTCAGTAGGGTACAAGCCTAGACCCTTTCCAAACGGTGACTTATACTTCTTACAGAACCTGGCAACAGCTGCATTATTTCTTTGACTTCTTATACTAAATAGTTAAGTACCTTGAAAACAGTTTCATTTCGTATGCACCTGTCTCCCCAACTATCTTTTTATTCTTCTCCCTCCACTACATCAATTCCTGGGAAATATCAAATGCCTATCCCAGAACCTTGCTGATCCTTTGTCCATTTATTGATGCATTCTAACTTCACTTCTTTTCACCTAATTCTCCATTCATCTCAGTTGCCAATGTCATTTCTTTTAAGAATAAAAATTTCATAAACAATTTTGATTATCCTTGACCTTACCTCCAATGTGTGGGTTTTCCATCCAACCCACAATTAACTCAGGAAGAGCCAGTTGGAAGAAACGCAGAGGACAAGGTATGTGGAAAGGGAGCATGGAGCTACCATGCTCTCCAAGCATACCAGTCACGCGAGTCTCCATGCCACCAACCCGGAAGTTCTCCATACCCTGTGTCCTTCCGGGTTTTTATATGCTTAATTATGAGGGCATGATTAATTTTTTAAAAAGATTTTATTTATTTGACAGAGATCATAAGTAGGCAGAGGCAGGCGGGGCGGGGGGCGCTAGCAGGATCCCTGCTGAGCAGAGAGCCCAATGCGGGGCTCGATTCCAGGACCCTGAGATCATGACCTGAGCTCAAGGCAGAGGCTGCAGAGGCCAGGTGCCCCAGGCATGATTAATTTTTTAAAGATTTTTAGAAATTTATTTGACAGAGGCATAGCAAGAGAGGAAGGGGGAGTGGAAGAGGGAGAAGAGGATTTCCTGCAGAGCCGGGAGCATGATGTGGGGGCTCGATCCCAGGACCCGGGGATCAAGACCTGAGCGGAAGGCAGATGCCCAACAATCAACAACCAAGCCATCCAGGCGCCCCGAGGACGTGATTAATTAGATCATTGGGCGTTACCAGTTGATTCAATCTGTAGCTCCTCTCCCCTCCGTCAAAGACAAGATGGGGCTGGATGTTCAACCTGATGATCACATGGTTAGTTCCCAAGGCAAGTAGTCCTTGTTCATAGGTGTTTTTAGAAAGTCACCTCATTCACATAAACTCAGGTGTGGTTGAAAAGAGTTTGTTATGAATAGTGACACCTTTATTAAAGGCAAACCAAAAAACCCTCAACCACAGAGAATTAACAAGTGGTTACCATAGAGGAGGTGGGTGGGTGGGGGATGGGTGAAATAGGTGATGGGGGTTAAGAGTACACTTCCCATGATGAACACCGAGTAATGTATGGACCTGTTGAATCACTGTATTGCACACCTGGAACTAATTTAGCACTGTATGTTGATTACACCGGAGTTTTTTTTTTTAAACCACACCTTTATTTCTCCTACCACTTAGGAAATCTCAAGGACTTTAGGATAACTGTGCTAGAAATAAGATAAAGACCAAACATGTATTTATTATAAATCACAGTATCATACTACCCTGAAGACAAGGCTAGCTCCCTGTTGTGCGCTTTGTAGCATCACAGCTGGTATAATGGCGTTATTTGATTTACTCTTTAACAGTGCTCAGCTGCCCAGTTGAAGATGGAGAAAATTAGTGGTTGGGTTCATTCAGGCTTGTTTTGTCAGATGGCTAGGAAAGAACGAAGTGATGAAGGAGGTCCCACTGTTCGCAAGAGGGAGTCCATTTTATTAAAGTTCTGCAGGGGACCCAATAACATTATATACATACAAATACTACATAAAATATATAAAAGGGGTGCCTGGGTGGCTCAATGGGTTAAGCCCCTACCTTCAGCTCAGGTCATAGTCTCAGGGTCCTGGGATTGAGCCCCACATCAGGCTCTCTGCTCAGCAGGGAGCCTGCTTCCCCCTCTCTCTACCTGCCTCTCTGCCTCTCTGTGATCTCTCATTCTGTCAAATAAATAACATCTTGAAAAAATATATATATATAGAAGTATATGTTTGAAAGAGACAGAGATACACGTATTTTTAAGAAACTGGCTCATAAAATTGTGAGGGCCAACAAGTTTGAAGTCTATAGAGCAGGTCAGTAGGCTGGAAACTCTGGCAGGGTTTCTGTGTTGCAATTTTGAAAATTCTACCTTCAAGAAACCTCCACCTTTTTTTTTTTTTAAATATTTTATTCATTTATTTGACAGACAGAGATCACAAGTAGGCAGAGAGGCAGGCAGAGAGAGAGAGAGAGGAGGAAGCAGGCTCCCCGCTAAGTAGGGAGCCCGATGTGGGACTCGATCCCAGGACCCCGAGATCATGACCTGAGCTGAAGGCAGCGGCTTAACCCACTGAGCCACCCAGGTGCCCCAAGAAACCTCCACCTTTATTCTTAAAGACCTACAACTGACTGGATGAGGCCCATTCACATTCTGGAGAGTAATCTGCTTTCTTCAGTCTACTGCTGGGGCACCTTGGTGGCTTAGTCTGTTATGTGTCCAACTCTTATTTAGGTTCGGGTCATGATCTCAGGGTCATGGAATTGAGCACGACATGCGTTGAGCCCTGCACTGAGTGGGGCTCTGTGCTCAGCAGGGAGTTCACTTGAGAGTCTCTCTCTCCCTCTGCCCCTCCCTCTACTCAGGCTCTTTCTAAAATCAATCTTTTTTTTTTTTTTTAAGTCTACTGATTTAAATGCTAATCAAATCTAAAAAATAACTTCACCAATCTAGATTGGTATTTGAACAAACTGGGCACCACAGCCTAGCCAAGTTAACACAAAATTATCTCCTCAATCTGTATGTCAAACAAATTAATTTTCAGTAAAGCAAATTCAAAGGCTGTGGGCCCCTTTTGTATAATCATTTTCCATTTTGTCACAGGGCAAGGAGTTCAGTTATTAAGGTAGATCCTGAGAACTTCCAAAACAGTTAAAAGCATTGGTTCTGGTGCACCTGGGTGGCTCAGTGGGTTGAGCCTCTGCCTTCAGCTCAGGTCGTGATCTCAGGGTCCTGGGATTGAGCCCCACATCGGGCTCTTTGCTCGGCAGGGGAGCCTGCTTCTCCCTCTCTCTCTCTCTGCCTGCCTCTCTGCCTACTTGTGATCTTTGTCTAATAAATAAATAAAATCTTAAAAAAAAAAGAAGTATTGGTTCCTGTCATCGTTTAACAACTTCTCAGCTACAGAAGAAAAAATTTATGCACATTCAAAAATGAGTTTACACTGCATACCATAGCTTAGTCTAAAATGTCTAAGGGGTTTGCAGTTTTTCCCGAGAGGCTTGGATTTTCATTTGGACTTATAAACAAGAAAGCAATTTTCCTTAGGAGTTGACAAGGCTCTATTTGAAATCCAAAGAAAGAAGGCATAAGAAGTGACGCCCTGGGGCAAGATTTTCAGAGGCAACAGCATATATGCATATATTACTTTTTGTTTAGAGGTGGGTCTTGGTATGTTTATTTTATTTTATTTTTTTAAAGATTTCACTTGTTTTATTTGACAGACAGAGATCACAAGTAGGCAGAGAGGCAGGCAGAGAGAGAGAGAAGGAGGAAGCAGGCTCTCCACCAAGCAGAGAGCCTGACTCGGGGTTCGATCCCAGGACCCTGAGATCATGACCCGAGCCGAAGGCAGAGGCTTCAACCCACTCAGCCACCCAGGTGCCCTGGTATGTTTATTTAAAAAACAGACTATATTGGGGTGCCTGGGTGCCGCAGTCGTTAAGTGTCTGCCTTCGATTCAGGTCGTGATCCCAGCATCCTGGGATCAAGTCCCACATCAGGCTCACTGTTTGGCGAGAAGCCTGCTTCTTCTCCTCCTCCTGCTTATGTTCCTTCTCTCACTGTGTCTCTGTCAAATAAATAAAATCTAAAAAAAAAAGAGAGAGAGAGAGAGAGACTATTTTCTAGAGTACTTTTAGTTCACAGCAAAATCGAAGTTCTCACAAACCCCCCCAACCCCAAACATGCACAGCCTCCCCCATTATCTTTCAACTGATAAGCCTACATGGACACCTCATTATCATCCAAAGTCTATAGTTTACATTAGGGTTTACACTTGGTTTTGTACACCATGGGCTGGAACAAATATATAATGACATGTATCCACCATCACAGGAGCACAGAGAGCCGTTTCATGGTCCTAAAAATTCTCTGTGCCCTTCCTATCATATGTTCCTCCCCACCAACCCCTCATGTCTCCAGTTTTGCCTTTTCCAAAATGGCGTATAGTTGGGAGTCGCACAGTATACAGCTTTCACAGACTGGCTTCTTTCCCTTGGTAATATGCATTTAAGTTCCCTCCGTGTCTTTCTGTGGTCTGCTAGCTCTTTTCTTTTTAGGACTGAATAATATTCTATTGCCTGGATGTACCACAGTTTATTGATTTACATACTTTGATTAAAAAAAAAATTCCCCCAACACACAAACACATGCACGCACACATTTTGGAAATCTGTGACACCTCTTCTGTTCCACTCCCCATTCCCACTAGTCCTTCTGCAGAGTTTGCTAATATTATAGTGCTTACTTATTAGCATTACATTTTAAATAACGTTATGTGTCCTTTCTACTCAGCCAGGAGTTTTTTCCTGTTCATAAGCAATGGCCTATTTATTGAAATGTCTGGATCAGAGAAATAAGATCTGACTAGCTGGTATCAAGAATGAAGCGTGGATGTCACTACTACTGTGCTATTCATTATAATGCACTAAATAAAGGTCACTATTAAAAAAAAGCACACACGCATATTTAAACACACTTATTACTTATTACATGTATTTGTCACCAACGCATCACAATGAAGTCACAAAAAAGTAGGCTTAGTTTAATTCACAATAAAGATCCTGTGAAAACACATTTTTTATCTGTTTTGTGATTTTCAATACTCTGCTTATTTTAATTTAAAGCAGTTAAACAACACTTGAGAGTAAAAAACTGTAATTTAACTGACTTCAGAAATTTAGGAAATAAAATGTCATGATGGAGAAACATTAAGAAATTTGTAGAATTACCAAACTCTCACAGTACCATATTCCTTTATAAAAGCATATCAGTAAAACAAAATAAAAACAATGGGAGACAAAAAACTATGGAAAACACAAAAGTCAAATCAGAGATTTTGGTTTAGTACTTTCCCTGAGTCTCTTGTTTTTAAAAATCAAATGTAAGTGAGGCCAATTCAAAATTGACCCACAGGTCTTGTCTCCTCCATGCTGATGTGAGGAATACATTTAAGACAAGAGGCTATACACTCAAATGGTCCCAGGGCTTTATTCAAATGCCAATTTGCTTATGTCACTGCCACAGGGTTATGTGACCCGCTACTGCCCGCTGCATATGGGCTTAAAGAACTGTCAAGATTTTATCTTGGCCTGCCACACATAATATAACATATGAGACTATATACCAAATGAAGACAGAAGATTTCAGTTATTAATAAATATTAAATTTCTAAATGGATTTGGACACTATATACATCAAATTAAGGTAACTTAACACAGAAACAAACACCTTTATGTTTTAAAAAATCTCACATAAACAGGAGTTGGGGGCAGGTCAACTTAAAATTTTCAATCTCAGATGTTATAAGAAAACACTTTTAAAAAACTGTGTTTCTTAAATCCCAATAAAATAAAAGTAGAAAAAAGTGATAAGGTGATGCTCAGAATTAGATGGGCATGCTAATTCCAAAATAGGTGTCATCTCGATTCTTAAACAAAATTGGCCCCTACCATGTTTCTACTTGATCATTTCAACTATGTATATATATTTATACATATATGTGTGATATATGTGTATATGTTTGCAAATGATCAAGCACTTCATTAAAAGAATATAATTAATAAGGATAAAAAGGTTGTTAGAATCTAAAAATTTATTTTTTACTTCAAATGTACTAGGTTACTTGCTGGGCTTATACTATAAGGGCACTAAGTAGTATGAATCATACTTTATAGTCAAATGTAGGAAAACTCCTTCCACCGACCTGTTTTTAGAATCATTTTTAAGACATCTCAAAGACAGATGGCAAAGCACTGCTAAACTGTATGTCTCCCTTTATCAGAACGAAATCTCAATTTCAGAATAACAGCCAACATTTCAAAACCTAATAATCATGCACTATCTTAAAATTGAGGGGTGAAATGATTCTAACCTCCAAAAGTATGACACTTTTTCATACTTCTATAATTTTAAATCTTGCAATATAAGTACCCCGTTGCACAGGCGGGAAAAGCGAGGCACAAAAAGGCATATATTTGTAAGACAGGGAAGCCAAGGTCAAAACTACACTGAGAACTCCAGGAACCTGCCACTTTTGGGATATAAAGGATTCAAGGTTTGCATGAAATGTTCTATTTAACTCATGTCCTGTTTGCATCATACCACCTTCGTTTAACCTCCTTCTAACTCTTTAAAGCATGGACCTACCAAATGCCATTTACCCCTGCCTTCTCTGACCAGGTAAAAAAGGCTAGCCAATGCTTGTGCGTTTCAAAGAAATAACAAAAAACAAAAGAAACACCGATGTTGTAGTATTTTATACAATTAGCAAGGTTCAATTATGAAAATATTCCACAACTGAATTTCAATAACTTTCAAGAAACAGTCCACAAAATTCTCTAAGAATCTGTGGGAAGGTATAGTGCCTGGCAATATTCACTAAAACAGAAATTTACCTATTCTTTGCATTACTGTTGCTGATGCAAAATTAAATGTATATGATCTCAGAAGTGGTAGCCTCAAAGTACTAAACTACGAAATAAAAACTGAAAGGATCATCCAAATTCCTAGATAACACCAAAATATTTATCTAGGATTGTTAAAGAAAGCACTTTGGTACTTTTCTCAGAAATCTCAAAACTTATAAAGGTAAACATAAGCATGTGGCATTTTACATCGTTTCAAGGGAGTAACAGTAAATGGACAGGGTGTTAACTACCACTAAAACTTCTTGACCAACTTTGTATCTTAGAAAATCGTATTTGTCCCTACCAGCTACCATTCCAATTCCACAGGGTATTTTCCAGTGAGACAAGCTGTACAATGACCATTCTTTTCAAAGCATTCCAGACCATTCCCATTCTCTTGAATCATAATATCCTGCTTTTCCACTTTCTGTTTTTTAAACTTTATCCCTTCTTGTACAGATGAAACCAGTCCTCCCACTGATAGATACACAACACTGTTTGCTCCTAAAAAAAAGAGAGAAAAAGAAAGAGAGAAAAAGGAAAAGGTCATTACACTTCCTTTGGAAAAGATGATCTGCCTCAAAAGACAACAGTTACAAACAGAAAAACTCAAGCCAGGATAAAAATTCCTCCTTTAGCTTCTTTAAAAGGAGGAGGAGGAGGGAAGGAGTAAGTAATAAAACTCTGGGCCTTTATTATTTTTTAAAACATGAAATTGGAATTCAAGGAAGAATATAATTTAAAATAACAGTAGAAGCTTCAAATCTAGAATGCATTCAGAAAGCTTCAGGAGTAATTTTCTTGATTACAAAATAGACTCTGAAGTCAGGAAAATCTGGGTTCAATTTTAAGCTCAAGGTCACTTACTTTTCCCAAGTCTATTTTTTAATCTATAAGATTAGGGAAACATTGCCTAACTGTAAAGTAGCCATGATATTATTATAATAATATAGATATGTTCCCAGCAAAGGGTGAATGTTCACAATAAGGTATCAACTGGGTGATATTCAAAATATTTTAACTGGTAAGGCACAGCCATGTTAAAAGAACACCAGCCGTAATCAAGCAGTGTGGAGGTACCAAGGTACACCGGCTAAACATCCGTGTAACATTTAAATAGTTAATCTCACCTAATTTGAAAAGCAAATGTCTTCTCCAGGATAACCTAGATCTCCAAGTCTGCTGACTTCATTATCAAAGATAACCCTACAGTACCTTTTCACTTTCTGATTTGTACCCACATCCAAATTATTCCATTAGAATCTGTGGTAAAATGGTTTCTGTTTTTCTTGGGATCTGATCTCTGGGAGGCTTTAACTAAAATGCCTGCTGTTCCCTCTACCTGGAAAGCTTTTCTTCCTTTTCACTGGATCTCACCTTGGCCTAGGTCTCCAATATAGACTTACCATGGGGTCTATACACACCAGGCACTCTCATTATTCGGAAGAGTGTTCAATATCTGCTCAACATGTCATACAACATGTATTTTTAACAAATACTGGACATTGCTTTTTCCTACAAGGGTAAAAACTGACAAGCTTTGGATTTTCTCTGTGAAAAAAAGCTTAGAGAAATTTTAATACCTACCCAGATATTTTGCAAGATGTTCAAATTCAGGTTTATTGGCAATAAGCTCTTCTTTTGTTGGTATGTTTATTCCCATAAAGCATGGATATCTAATTGGTGGTGAAGCTACTCTAATGTGTACCTTGGAAAGAAATCATTTTCACACATTATTTTAACATTCATTTTAAGAATAATCATGCAAGGGGCGCCTGGGTGGCCCAATCAGTAAGCAGTCTGACTCTTGATTTGGCTCAGGTCATGATCTCAGCATCATGAGACAGAGCTTCGATTGGAGCCTGCTTGAGATTCTCTCTCCCCCTCTGTCCCTTACCTCCCTCACATGCTCTCAAGCTCTCTCTTGCATTCTTTAAAAAAATAATAATAATAATAATAATCTGAAGAGCTAATCATAATAACAGTCATAAAAAAGGTAGAAACTCACAACCACAATTACCTTAAAAAAAAAAAACAATCAAACTTTTTTACTTTTTAGACAGAAAGCGTGCATGAGCGGGAAGGGCAAAAGGAGAAGGAAAAGAGCCCCACTGGCACTCGACACTGAGCACAGAGCCTCATGCTGCGCTTGACCTCACGATCCCCGGATGGTAACCCTAGTAGAAACCAAGAGTCGGATTCCCCACTGACTGCGCCACCCAGGCGTCCCTCATAATCACAATTATCTTTAAAGCTTTGAAGAAAGACTGCCATTGCTTTCCATGCCACTTCCTCCTAAAACAGACTTTAGTTTTGAATCCATTCAACTATTAGTTATAAATGACATTTCTGTAATTGTAATTTATTTTTAAAAATCACTTCTGTAATTAGAATTACTGAGACAGTGGGTTAGAATAAGCTCTGAGATTTAAAAATATAACCCAATGTGGCAAATTTATTACAATAGGATTTGTTCTGCATCTTCAAAAAGACAAATACTCTAAAAATTTAAAAAGCATTCTATTTTGTGGCTTTAGTTTTGAAACTACATATATGTTTTCCAAGTTGTTGCACATAGTTATTACTAAAACAACTTATTTGAAAGATGACAATTTATTTTATTGAACTATCCATTTTCATTCACTGTCCTACACTGCAATTTTTATGCCAGTATCCTATGGTTAATTATCGACACTTTAGGATAATTTTAATATCACTTACCTCTTTTGCGCCAGATTCTTTGAGCAATTTGATTATGGGTGAGATGGTATTGCCTCTTACAATTGAATCATCTATAAGAACAATTCTTTTGCCTTTAAAGTTGTCCGACAATACTCCAAATTTTTTTGCAACACCAAGTTGTCTTAACCTCATGTTTGGTTGAATGAAGGTTCTTCCTACATACCGGTTTTTACACAGCACTTCCACGTATGGAAGCCCACACTGATAGACAAGAAATAAAAGGACATGAGACCCAATAGAGAACTGTAGGTTCCTATTTTCTCGAGGTCATGCTTCCATTATGATATGTATACAAACATTTATTTTTTATTATTTGACAGACAGAGATCACAAGCAGGCATAGAGAGAGGGAAGCAGGCTCCCTGCTGAGCAGAGAGCCTGATCTGGGGCTTGATCCCATGACCCTGGGACCATGACCTGAGCTGAACGTAGAGGCTTTAACCCACTGAGCCACCCAGGTGCCCCATGTACACAAACATTTTAAATTGGTATTCTGAACTCTCCATCAACAGATTACAATTTTCCTTCACTATTTAAACTACATGAAAAAAAGGCAAAAAGAAGAATCATTCAAAGTAATATACTCATTATATTTTCCACCAATTCGTGGGAAAACCAATTCATTTGCCAAGAGTTTCAATGCTTTTAAACAAATATTTCTCTGTTTTGGAAGGGAACACTAAGAATGTGAAGACATGACAAAGAATAAATCACTGTCAAAAAAATTCATAGCAATTAAAAATTATCAGCAAGAAATGAATTAAAACCAGTATACAAAGGATATGCTTTCTGAGGAGGCAGATGGTGATTTATCCTTCTTTCATTAATACCAATCTAAAATGTATGCATATTATTTCTTTTAAAAACAAATAACCTAAACTTTTCAGTGTAGTGAATGTTGAGCAGGATACCCCAGGATCGCTATAGTTATATAATCAACCTAGTTATGAAAAATGAAATTAAGCGTAGTACTAAAAACATTACATAAAATAAAATTTTAAAAAGTTAAAAAAAAAGAAGTTTTAGAAAAAAGGAGTGCCTGGGTGGCTCAGTCAGTTAAGAGATCAGCAGCCCTTGATCTCAGCTCAGGTCTTGATCTCAGGGTCATGAATTCAAGCCCTGCATGGGGCTCCGCACTTGGCATGGAGCCTACTTAAAATAATGAAATTTTAAAAACCTTAAGCAAAATAAACATAAATGGCTTTATTATCACCCATACTAAACACGAAACAAATATACCAGGCTACTTCAAGAAATGGGTTTTAATAATAAGTAAATATTACCACTAAATTCTATATATATTCAGGATGATATCTTTTTTTTTTTTTAAGATTTTATTTATTTATTTGACAGACGGAGATCACAGAGAAGCAGGCAGAGAGAGAGGAGGAAGCAGGCTCCCTGCTGAGCAGAGGGCCCTGGGACCATGACCTTAGCCGAAGGCAGAGGCTTTAACCCACTGAGCCACCCAGGCGCCCCAGGATGTTATCTTTTTAAATGAAGGGGATCGTTCTGAAAATCTTTGGGCGGACTCCACTAAAACAGGGCCACTGAATGAAAAGGCTGGAAAGTAACTCTATAAAGGATCCAACATTTTCTTTTTCTTTACACTATATTGGTTTCTCTTTATAAACAAGGATTTCCAATTTCAGAACTACAAAAGTATTTCACTACATGTCCAAAGAAAATACCTTTGCTGCATAACCAAGAGCAGCAGGGGTAGCAGATTCCGGAACAGTGCTAACCAAATCTGCATCCACAGGTGCTTCAATTGCCAGCTGCTGACCACAACGATATCTTACTGTGTAAACCATCTGGTCTGGAATGTTCGGGAAAGGAAACGGATTATTTTTTTCTTAACATGGTATTATTATTCTAAGAAAATTAGCTTGTTAGAATGCTGTACATGGAGTATAAGAAGTAAAGTAAAACGTATAAAACAACTAAAGTGGAAATAGTTAAACTGGGGAATTCATTATTCAAAAAAACCTAGCCTTAATACACATCTGAACATCATAATCCTTCCTCCTAAAAAGGAAAACAAAACCAAGAGTCAAATGAAAGAGAAAAATAGCCATCATATGACTTGTAGGTTCAGTCCCATATCCACAACAGAAAGCAGTGTGACTCCAAAGAGCCAGGTAAGTCTTTGAACCAAGAACTGCCACATTTTGATGAGGTAAATGCGATACTTCTATAAAAAGTTAAAGATATTTTATTTACCTTCAAATATACTATCTGGTCTTGCAAAATAAACATATTCAAAGATACAAAAGGCCACTGGGTTTCCTTCAGACCTTGGTATAACAGCAAGAGTTTGGACACTACGTTTGGTTATTTCCACGATTTCTCCAGGCAAGACTTCACGGTAATATCTTGGGAAACAATGTTAAAGAAAGAAGACTTTAAATAAACCAGACCTTAGGACTGATAATAAAATCTATTGTAAAGTATACACCAAGTCCCTGCCCTTATAAAGGAAAAGTGGTTCCATTTAAGAGATCGTTTAAAAATTAAAAAGTAATATTCCTCCTGCAGTAAATCTGTTTATCTTTTACCTCTGAAGTCTAATTTTGAATTTTGAAAAATAAAAGCCCTAAGTTTTACTGAGTTTTGGAAGAACAGAGGCTAAAGAGAACATTTTATTCTGGCTTAAATTTTTTGATTGTAACTATTCCTTGAGGAGATTCTTGAGTCTTCCTTTCTAAAAACAGGTCTCATGGTATTGTGAATACAAGATGGCAATTTCAGAATTAGAAGGTATTACAGGAACATTAAAGTCAGCGTACCTGCTGAATACAATGTACAAAAGAAACTGCATTTATAGATATGTCTTCTTACAGACATCAGAGAGATAACTTTCATTTAAAAATTTTTTATTGATATGGAAAAAGTGAATATGCTGAGTGAAATAAAACTTACCTTGCACCAATTGATAAAAAGCTACAAGATTCTGAAGATACCACCCATCCTTCTGTTTCTGAAGATTTTTTCTCTGTAAATCACAAGGCAATTTAGTTAATGGATTTAAGAAATTTTACAAGAGGCTACCTACTTCAAGTGAACAGTTAAACACCAAATAGATAAATTTAAAAACTATCCATTTCCACAACTTTTTGGTCCATTTCTACAACTTTAGGAGTACATGAATCTAACAAGAACTTAAATTAAAATTTGAAAAGAAAAAAAATTGATCTTCATTCAACTTGAGCCAAGGATAAAACTAATGATACCAAAATTCTTTCAAAAACCGATTTCAAGTCTGAAATAGACATTTAACAAGTCAAAAAGAAAATCACTGAAATCATAGCACAATCAATGAAAAAGCTGGGCCAAGGCAATTCAGACAAGACAAAACGGGAAATGTCTATTAAATTCTTTAAAAATGGCTCATCCTCAGAAATACTCAAGGAAATGTACTTTAAAACCTATCTTTTTACTTGGTTCCTTCTCACTCTTAGACTTCCTATGCCTAAAGATTTGAGGGTGTGCCAACAGTAGGACGAAGACTTGGAAAAGCACTAAGAAATTTTACTTCTTCTGAAATGCATTACCTTTATCATTTATATCAGATACAGGCATAAGACGTCCAATGCATAGAGGACGATTTCCGTAAGGATCTCTTACTGCATAAATAACATCTCTGTGCATTATAAGCAGGGAGTATGCTGTGGGTGCTTCCTTCATTAGGTTTTTAATCCTGGAATTAAATAATTGAATGAATAATTCCAGTTATAAACACATGTAAGACAGAGCTCTCATTACCAGAGCTATGAGCTTAGTCTAGTTTTACCTTGCTACCCAATCTGGGGTGCCATCTTGTTCCTGAGGAGGTGTATACGCCAGTAACTGGGTAATCATTTCGCTATCAGAACTTGTTGACAAACCAATACCATGCCGCAGAAGCTATTTAGAATGGAGAAAAGTGTAATCATTAGAGGGAGAGCTCCACCCGACCCTTCTTCAACCAACAGCCCACAATTACACAAGAGATCAGGCATCATGTGAAATTTCAGTTATGAAAATCCTGCATTCTACTAATGACATGTATACAGTAATGTGGAAGCACTGCTGGAGGCAATGGGAAGTCTCTGAAGCTTTATGTATGTATGTATGTATGTATTGATTAATTGATTGACAGAGAGAGAAAGACAAGCAGGGAGCGAACACAAGCAGGGGGAACAGGAGAGGGAGAAGCGGGCTTTTTGTTGAGCAGGGAGCCGGATCCCAGGACTCTGGGATCATGACCTGAGCCGAAGGCAGACGCTTAATGACTGATACACCCAGGTGCCCCAGGAAGTCTCTGAAGGTTTTTAAGCAAGAAAAAAAAAAGTGTGCTAGGAGGCATAAAGAATAGCTTTTGAGGGACGCCTGGGTGGCTCAGTTGGTTAAGCAGCTGCCTTCGCTCAGGTCATGATCCCAGCGTCCTGGGATCGAGTCCCACATCGGGCTCCTTGCTCGGCAGGGAGCCTGCTTCTCCCTCTGCCTCTGCCTGCCTCTTTGTCTGCCTGTGCTCGCTCTCTCTCCCTCTCTCTGACAAATAAATAAAATCTTTAAAAAAAAAAAAAAAAGCAAAAAAAAAAGAATAGCTTTTGAAAAGGGAGTTTGAAGGAACGTAGACCCGCCATAAAGGTGGGGGAGAGTGGAGAAGGCACAAGGATTTGGAATTGTGATCCTAACATTTTCAGCCCTCGACAATCCTGGCCAATACGACACAGTCCCTTAAGAGCGGCATACTACAGGGGGCCTCTCAAGCCGGTTTGCTGGTTGCAGAGCCAGCCGCTACCCACGCCTCACGGATTATCACTGACAGACGAGAAGAAAGGAATTAACCACACTGAACAATTAAATATAGAAGATGTAAGAAAAGTTGGTTGAGTGTTTTCATGATGATTGCGAGGTTCTGAGCAAGACTGACCAGGACTAGAACATCACCATCGACATGTACAGGCTGAGTTTAAACTCATACTCGACAACATTTTCAGTAGGCAGCTCAATGTGTAGAAGTGAAATTCAGCATGTGGCTAAGGGGTTATGTCTACAAAGAATGAGCTAGATATTGTTCAGAATCGAACTTTTGGTGGTTATCTCTAAGCGATGGGCTTTTTTTTTTTAAGTAAGTTTTACTTCAATATTGATTTTTTTTTTTTTTGGTATGAATTAAAAAGTTTTTTCATTTGGGGGCAGAAAAACATTTTATTATCATTATAATACTAGAGCCTAAGAAGAGGGCAGAAGAAAGCTCTGGGAAATAACTAAAGCTAGAATTAAAAATAAAAGGACAATGATTGGTATGGAAGCATGGGTCTAGGTATTTTCCACCCACCAAAATTCACCATCGTTTGACTTCTCTCACTACTTAACCCATGTAAAATGCCTGGTTCTCGAATGCTAAGGAGACAACTGCGTGTGTAGAACCATCCTGTTAATAAATGCCACCTGAGGTTTTATTTGCAATGTGACCAGATCAAGATTATTAGAATAATAATCTTGGTATTATTAATAAAAAGCTTGGTATCCATAAATGAATGGCAAGAATGGATAATTAAGCTATCAGGAATATAAATATACCAAATAACTTTATTTTTTATTATTATTACTGTAAAGATTTTATTTATTTGACAAGAGTGCTGGAGAGAGTGAGAGAAAGCAGAAGCACAGGGAGCACCCAAGGGAGAAGCAGGCTCTCCACTAAAGCAAGGAGACCAAGCAGGACTCGATCCCAGGACCCCAGGATCATGATCTGACCTGAAGGCAGATGCTCAACCAACTGAGCCACCCAGGCGCCCCATACCAAGTAATTTTTAAAAAAGGAAGATGAATTGACAAATAAAGGTATAAGCACAAATTAACACAGAATGCTCCAAATAACATGCTATGAACAAAAACAGAACATAAGGAAACTCTCTTTGCCCTTTCCCCAACTGGTTTCCTATAAGTGTTTCTAAATCACTTTTTCTTGTATTTGTATCTTCAAGTTTATATTCCATTTTCTTCTTATGCTTTGGACATAAAGACAAAGCTAAAAGGGATAGGAGTCCATAAACCCTAATTTCTGTTTCTAACAACAACCATATATTAACTTTTCCAAATCTCTGTTCTAAAGCAGCACATCAGAATCACCTTGGAAGCATATTAAAATGTAAACTGACCACCCTCCCACCCCGGAGTCTGGGGAGATATCTTAGAATCTGCAATTATAACAAGTAGCCCAGGTAATTAAAATACAGTTGTCCTTTGCAGTTAGGTAACAGGTGGCAACAATTAGAAAATGTCCTGCACCAAGGTTCCCCAATACTTTCATTTCATGCATTTATCCCAATCATGAAAAAAAGCATTAAAAAAAAAAAACTTACCTTTTTTCTTAATTGAGCAGCATTTACCAATTCGCCATTATGTGCCACAGCTATTTTCCCATGAAGTGTTTCAACAACAAAGGGCTGACAATTTTCTAATTCACAGTTTCCTGTAGTGGCGTATCTTGTGTGTCCAATTCCAAGGTTTGAAATATATAATTTCTTCAAATTGTCTTGAGTAAAGACATGATTTACAAGACCCATTCCCTTGCAAAGTCAAAGTAAAAGCTCATCTTAGACCAAAAAAAAGTAGACTTGTGGCACTAGTTAATAAAGACTTATAAGTTTCTGCTCAGGCAATCCCAAATTAGACAATTCACTTCACTTAATACCTCTGTGCTACAAATTCTAATCTTAAATAAGGAGTAATCTAATTGTAAGAACAATAAGACATCTCTTTAGAAAAAAACTTGAGGTGAAATTCACATAACATAAAACTAACCATTTTAAGGTAAACAATTCAATGGCATTTAATATAGTCACGATGTTGAAGTTTGTGTTTTATGAGATACTTTTCATTAAAACATTGAAGAACAAATGTACTAAACAATAAAATTTGTCAAATACAATACACTAAATCAATTGCATTTTAAAAATTCAAAGCACGTTTAAGTAAATGACCTGCTTCAATGAGTCAGTCTAGCAAACCATCTAGGAAAAGAAACGCGGAAAGAAACGCACCCTCATTTGACAAATGGAAAGGGCTGATCCAGAGTATGACTTCTATATGCAAATCATCTGTTCAAATTTCCTTCCCCCACCAACATACTAGGTATCACCTGGCTATTGTAATTTTTATCATCAACATTTCATTATGTTCAAATATACCTTGTGTGTTTTGAAAGTTGGTACTGAATTCCCATCGCTGGTCACAATACCAGCACTCTCCTGACCCCTGTGAATATAAAAAGGCATCAACTGTTAAATATAAATTTACCTCATTGGTAAGCTTCTCTATGAAGCATACTTTTCTCAAGAGCATCCAGGAACTGACGACACATTACATGCTTGTGCTACTTCCACTCGTGATGATGTGACCAGCCAGCCGCAGGTGATATTGTCAGAGTTCTAACTAACATGCCAGGCACTGTTCTAAGCATTTACATGAATGATCTGACCGACTAGGCTCTCACAACAATCCTTTGAAATAGATACTATGACTATAATTCCCATTTTACAGATAAGGACACTAAAGAAACAGAAGTGAAGTAACTTGCCCAGTGTCACACAGAGAGTGGGGCACAGCCAGGATGAGAATGCAGTCTGACCACAGAACTTGTGCTTCTAATCTCTGTAGTACGTGACCTCTAAATAAAGTTGAGTACACAGATGTAAATGGAAATCTCCAAATAAACTAGCAGGTAAAATGCCTAGTGGTGGGTAATACAATCATGAACAAAATTCATTTATTTTTGAGGTTTTTGCTTTGCTTTGCTGCGCTTTCCACTTTTTTCCCAACAAGTATCTATCACTTTAGTTACCACAAAAAAGGTAAATACTGCTTCTAAAAATCCTAAGCTGATTGGGTACTTTGCATTTCATTTCCTGTGTTAGTATTTTTAGGTGATGATATAGATTAGAGAAGAAAGCCAAAGGCTAGGCCAGAGGTAGCATATAACATATAAGACTTAGTAGGATCTGTACTACTGTAGAGAATCAAATGATAAAATAAAGGTTCTAAATGCTCCACAATTTTTAATAGTTCTGAACAAATGATAAAAATATCAGATGTTTATTAACAAATTTTTGTCCCAAAGAATATACATCAGGGTGGAAATAAAAAGTAAATCTCTAATATATGGATGTACACATTATTAATTAATAAATTGACTTATTTGGTAAAATAGATCTTTATCTAAACTACATGCTGTAGTTATTTTGGCATTTTAATAACAAGAAAAACTATAACATTAAGTATGCCTATGAAGTAAAAATCTAAAATAATTAAAATTGAAATTTTACTAAATTATCAATACCTTTACTAAATTATCAATACATCAAATAGACATGCATAATACTATACACTGTAAGTAAGACTGTTCCATTTGTGACATAGGATTTCTTTAGTGAAATGATGTGGTCTTTAATATTAACCTGTGCTAGAACACTAAATGATTCGTACCAGAGGGGGAAAAATTAATGTTAGCCATAAATCTTAGGGCAGAAAGAACCTCTGCCAACCACTTTTTTATAATTTTTTAAAAAAATCAACAATCCTTTAGTAAACCAGAGTACATTATGTAAGAAAAGAAATTTAGAAAATGGTTTTCCTTCCCTTTCATCTCAAGGGTAATTTCCCCTTAAGGCTGAAATGGAAAAAAACGTTAGGAATCATTTAGGTCCAGGCTTCTTTAATCACAGAGCCTGCTTATTTGGCAGTTTCTCAAGTTACTCCCCTCAGGCAGCTTGAACCAGTTAAACTAGATCTTTTCAGCTCTTTGGAGCTTATTGACAACCAGCCGTCTGGTTTCCTAGGAAACAAAACCTTGGCTAGAAATAGTGAATCATTTCCAGGTCACTTTCAACATGGAGAGTGGAGCAGGAAAGCACTGGACTGAAGAAGAGGTTAAAGCTTTGCTAAGTGTCTGGGCAGAAAAAAATATACGAAAACAACTTTATGGAACCCTGAGAAATAAAGGAATATTTATTTACATTGCTAAAAGGCTGCAAGCACTAGGAGTATACAGAGATTGGAAACAGTGCCGGGCAAAGTACAAAAATCTCAAATATGAATACAGAACAGTTAAATATGCCCATAACTCTGGAGACAGCTCTAAAACTATGAAGTTCTTCCATGATCTGGATGCGATCCTGCAGTATGAACCTGCCACACAATTAACAGAGGAAGATGCAAATGACAGGTGCCTGGCAACGCTGAGCCAAAGTGCAGCTCCAGGGACCACTGAAGGTAAAAAGAAAAAGTAGCATTCTTTTGTTTTTACCATAACAAACGATAAGAGTAGGGACTTCCTAGTCCATATGATAAACATAGCCTGGAATATCATAGTTGAGAAAAACAATTGACCTGTTATGCTATTTTGCACAAGGTAAAAATTTTAAAGATTAAATACCTCCACTTTTTAAATCTGTGAAATACTTAAAAAACACACTGAAACAACATTAAATGCTTAAAAAAATTAACAACATTAACCACTAATGCCAACTCTCCTTAAGCAATACCTGATATGTTTTTGGAAAATCGATTAGGTTTTGAGAGTATTTCAGGTTTTAATTTTTTAAGAGTGGCAAAAGAAAAAAAAAAATCTAATACATGCTCCGCTGTTGTTTCTCCACAGCTCCAAACAAGATAGAACTTTCTGCTCTATATTTATATTCCCATTTTCCTAAATTTATCAATAAAAGCACTAAAATACTAGGAACTAATAAACAATTTCATTATTCGTTTGGAAGAACAGTTCCATTTAAACCATCAGTGAAACAAAAACAGATTTGATAAATGATTGACGATTAAATGATTTAGATATTAAAACAAGGTTCTTGACCTGCTGTGTTGTTAAGCCCCATTGTAATTACGTAGAATTTGCTCGGTCTGTGGAAGCTAAATGTAGGACTAGGGAAAGTGGGGAAATCAGTGGCAGTAATGAGATACCTCCCATAGCCAAAGTCTTACAGATGCTATTTTTAAGAGCAGAGTTGTTCAGTTCAAAATTTTGAATACCTACTGTCTGCAAAGCACTGAGCTACGTGCACACGCATTCAATGATGTGTAACACCTCAGAAAACAGGGCACCGGTGAATAAATGCAACACCCAAAAGAAAATGGTTTAAGTAGTAGAATAAAAATACCAGATGAGAAAGGGGGGTAGGGTAAAATGACAGAAGCTGAAGTTAGGTTAATTTGGTTAATTAGGTTAATTTGAACTTTGTCTTGAAAGCTCAATAATAAATCATTTGGTAAAAAAAATCCACTCCACTTAACATACTCCCTTTACGTTTCTGGTACTATACCATATTCTGAGAAAGCTTTACAGTCATTGTCAAGTTAAACAGCATTAACATTATTTTATTCAATTAATCATCCTGCACTCTTCATCATTTAAATGCTATATAAATATTGATTAATGATAAGTAAACCACTCAGATTCTGAAAAGCTTTGAATTTAACCAGAGGTTGGTCTTGGTGTGATAAAGATGTGGGTTCTAATAACTGCAATTTTTTGCCCCTCTCTTGTGTCACTGAGTCTCCTTGCCCACCCTCTCTCTTACTCGTGCGTGTGTGTGTGTGTGTGTGTGTGTGTGTTTAATCTCCACTGAACAGGATCTCCTTCTAACCCATTTAGGTGCCCCTACAGCTCCAAAATCTCCACTTTCACTTACAAGCAGAGGGCCCATAATTAACAACTTAACCTTGTATGTTTAAGGTATCTCAAAACCAGCTTTGCGCAGTGGCAGTATGGTAGCCAATGAGGTTTATCCGAGGCGCGATTTTTTTTTTTTAAAGATTTTATTTATTTATTTAGCAGAGAGAGATTACAAATAGGCAGAGAGGCAGGCAGAGAGAGAGGAGGAAGCAGGCTCCCCGCTGAGCAGAGACCCTGATGCGGGGCTCGATCCCAGGACCCTGAGATCATGACCTGAGCCGAAGGCAGCGGCTTAACCCACTGAGCCACCCAGGCGCCCCCCGAGGCGCGATTATTGCTAATTGAAGGTATCTCAAAACCCAAATCTTTTCCCTCATTTAGAACTACACTCTTTTCCCTCATTTAGAACTGGTGTCCCTATAAATTGCTTCCACCTTAATATTACTGTAAGTCCAATCACTTAAATAGAAACATTTGAGGTGCCCTTGACTTTTGGTCAATCACTAAGTCCTTAAAAAAAAATCTGACATGTTTCATTACTTTTTCTGTTCCATTCTCTTTGCCACCATGCAGAACTTCATCTATCACATGGTATATTAAGTTAACCTCTTAACTGGTCTCCCTACTTTCCAGTCCCTTCCCACATATCCACAATGATGCCAAGGTTTGTTCTTTAAACTTTTTAAATTATAAAATTACAAGCACATTAGCATTTTGTTTACTTTAATAATAATCTTTAAATTATACCCAGAACTAATTATAATTCAGGATTAAATGTTACTTAATGGTTCCATAATATTTGAGTGCATAAAGCAGAGTTTATATTTGCCCCCTTTATAATTAATATCTTTTGTCCATAATTAACATTATTACTTTAGGAGAGACTATTAGAAGTTCAATTGTTGGTCAGGAAGGGTATCATTACTTTGAAATAGTGTTTCAAAAGAACTGCTTTTTAAAAGAATTGTACTTTAGTAACAATTAGACTGTCCCTTTTTTTTTTTTAAGACTGTCCCTTTTTATAGAGAACCCATTCTATGATCATATCAGATCATAGAATCGGGTGGAAGTGGCGGAGAGACTTTTGCTAATTTAACAAATAATGAAGTATGCTAATTTAACAACAAATGACTATCTATGATGGTATATGCAATAAATAACTTATTTTGCATTTGTTTAATTGCTAGTGATATGTAACAGTTTTCTATATGTTTATTTTTACAAACTAACTGTTCATGTCAACCGAGGTCTTAGAAATTGCATAATCTCTTTGGCCTTACAGTTTTGGCTGGATTTTTTCAAAAGTTTTTAATTAAAGTTGCTAATGCAAACAGTCTTTTTTAAGGCTTAGAAAGCCCTTTCTCCGGGTCTGATTCATTTATAATGTCTTCCGGTTTTTCTATGGTGGAACCAGGAGAATTTTTATTGGTGTATGGTAAACTGAAGAAGGAAAGAAAATTAATGTGCCTTTTCCACTGTTGGGATCAACCTCATGTGAGTGGTAAGGACAGAGGATCTGGTTCCCTTTGTTAGCCAGCAGGTAGCCTGACTGAGCCTTGGCAAAGACTCAAATACAAACTCTTAAAAGGCTTCGTGTTCTGGAAATTCTAATCATCCTCAAGCTCAGAATACCTTTGACCTACTGTTGCTCCTGGATCACATTCCTTCAGTGACCAAACTTCCACTCTATTTCCCTCCTCTTACTTGATACAAATGCATCAGGAGTAATGACTTAAGAGTTTCAATTTAAAACCTCCAGAGCATGGGACCCTTGCATACAATTTTGGGATTGATGCTAAGAATGATCAACCTAAGAAAAAAATACTCCTGAAGAAGTTGGGAAGAAAGCTTTTCTTTTGCACTCTGGCCTAAATGTTTAGCTCTAGGCTGTTTTCAAGGAACATAAAACTAGGCCCTAAATCAGAATATCAAACCCTTCTCTTCCCTTACTGTTCTCGACAAACCTCACATGTTACTTTAACTAGGTACATCATCTCCCACACTTCTCTTAAAGAGAATTCTTATGTAACTACAGATTTTTAGTTTTCGTATCACCAGCTGTATATATACCATTTGAAAACAAAAGTGCTTCCCTTATTTTTCATTTGTTATTCTATTTTAAAATAGGAATCCCGAATATTATCTTCAAGATGACAAACATTCCTTTTTTGATTCTTTAATGGAATACATCTAAATAATGAACTGATTTTAAATGTTCATGCGATTAAAATCATGCCTAATATTTGTTCTCCTAATAATGAAGTAAAATAGAATGCTATTTGTTTTTTTTAATTTTTTATTTTTTATAAACATCTATTTTTATCCCCGGGGTACAGGTCTGTGAATCGCCAGGTTTACACACTTTAGAATGCTATTTGTTACTCGTAAAACAAAAGTGAAAAGAAATAAGGAAATGATGAATAATAAATCTTTGATTCAGGAAGTTACAAAGGGCAATCAAAATGTACTTAACTACCTCTTTTTTTTTTTTTAAAGATTTTATTTATTTATTTGACAGATAAGAGATCACAAGTAGGCAGAGAGGCAGGCAGAGAGAGAAGAAAGCAGGCTCCCCGCTGAGCAGAGAGCCCAATGTGGGGCTCGATCCCAGGAGGCTGGGATCACGACCTGAGCCGAAGGCAGAGGCTTTAACCCACTGAGCCACCCAGGCGCCCCTAACTACCTCTTGATCAACCTTCAGCCTCACTGTAATTATGATTTATTTTATGTGCCAACTGAATCCAAAATTCTATGTTGGGAAGGAATGACGTATTTTAGTTTTCCCTCACAATTACCTTCCTCATTTGATTACTTTAAAAAGTGGTCTCTGCCTGATTTTATGAAAACATCCAAGTCATAAAACCAGGAGATCAAGAGGGGATCATTTCATTTTTCAAGGTTGGCATGACTCTTTTAAGTGACACATTCTTTGGTCTACTTAAACATAGATTAATTTCTGAAAAGTCAATAAATTTTAGCTATTTGACCAAATATGCCAATTAAACAAGGTTTTCTGATTATCTCATTATAGGACCTCTGTTTTATATTGCTACTATCATTTATCAAGTGTCTATTATGTTAAAGTACCTAAATTACAAAAATAAAGAAAACACTTCATTTTTTTTCCCCTGAAAGAGCACAGGCATAAGGAGGGGGGTGGCAGAGAGAGAAGAAAGAGAGAGAATTATAAGCTGGCTGAGGCTCCACTGCACTGCTCAGTGCAGTGCCTGACCCAGGACTTGAGGATCTCACCACCCTGACATTATAACTTGAGCTGAAATCAAGTCAGATACTTAACTGACTGGGCCATCCAGGCACCCCAAGAAAACATCTCACTTTAAAAAATGTAATTTAATTTGGAAACAAACCATAATCATCTCTAGAAACATAAAATTAGCAAACAAATCTAGTGGAAGTTCAAAATAAACCATGTCAGTGGACAGAAGAAATTAAATTTTTCTTTATATAGGTAAGTATTTAAACCATATTATACCACTTTATTACAAAATGTGTCTATTACATGGGGTGCCTGGGTGGCTCAGTGGGTTAAAGCCTCTGCCTTTGGCTCAGGTCATGATCCCAGGGTAATGGGATCGAGCCCCGCATCAGGCTCTCTGTTTGGCAGGGAGCCTGCTTCCCTTCCTCTCTCTCTGCCCGCCTCTCTGCCTACTTGTGATCTGTCTGTCAAATAAATAAATAAAAAATCTTAAAAAAAAAAAATGTGTCCATTACAAATCTTTAATCCTTCATGAATATGGTCAAATTCAGCTCAAGCTACTAGCATTCCCAGCCATTGTTAATTCAATTTTTACCTTCCTTAGAACTTACTCTAACAGGAATTCTATTCTCTTTCCAGGCAACATGTCAGTTACATTAGAAGATAAAGAAGACCTCTCAGGAAATCCTTTACTTTTGGTTTCTCGTATCAGACCAATGGAACTAGGTACAGTATCGTGGGTTAAAAATACAATGAAACTGATCAAATTCCAAATCAGAAAGTAAGATTGGTTTCTGAGAAACTTCATGACTTTTCCTGATAGAAACATTTATAGGATTATCTTATGTCTCCTCCTATGTATACTTAAAAAAAAAAATCATTTCTAAAATAAGTGATTTTTTTAAAATTCCATAGTCACATTTATAAAATACATTATTTCTTTAACAAAATGTAAATTGCCTAGTAATGTTAGCCTTCAAATTCACAACCTTTATTCTTTAAGCATAATAAAGAATATAATGTTGAAAATTATACATAGTAGGTGCTTAATATTTAATGAACATGTCACTTTTGCACTCCTGAGGTCCAAGACAAACAGAACTCTACATTTTAAAGTAAATAGTATCAAATCAATGAGGTCAAGGACAGTTTTATTCACCCAATTAAAGTCAACATAAATCCCCATTCTGCTTCTAAATTCTTACTGAAGGTTGTTAATTCAAGCAAGGAAAAATACTGGAAAGCATTTCAAAACAAAAACATTAAACACACCACAAAATAGAAACAGTTCCCTATATACTTCAGGAAAATGCTAAAAAGTGTTTTTTAATGACTTACGTTATAGATAGTGAGGTTTGAACTACCTTTTTTATTAAACATAAACATAAATCTGAGACAAACACAGATGTGGTTGTTTAAATAACCAGTATAACCTCAAGTAATGTCATTACCATAAAATGAGTTGCAAAACTGTGCGAGAGATATAACCAGAAGGTACCATGCTAGGATTTCTTTCTTTCTTTTTTTTTTTTTAAAAAGATTTTTATTTATTTATTTGAGAGAGAGAGACAGTGAGAGAGCATGAGCGAGGAGAAGGTCAGAGGGAGAAGCAGACTCCCCGTGGAGCTGGAAGCCCGATGTGGGACTCGATCCCGGGACTCGGGGATCATGACCTGAAACGAAGGAAGGCGTCCCCCATGCTAGGATTTCTAAGTGGGGATGTTCTACCGAAGGCATTATGGAATTTCTGACACACTACCTTGCATTAAAAAAATCTAATACTGGGGCGCCTGAGTGGCTCAGTGGGTTAAAGCCTCTGCCTTCGGCTCGGGTCATGATCTCAGGGTCCTGGGATCCAGCCCCGCATCAGGCTCTCTGCTCAGCAGGGAGCCTGCTTCCTCCTCTCTCTCTTTGCTTGCCTCTCTGTCTACTTGTGATCTCTGTCTGTCAAATAAATAAATAAAATCTTAAAAAAAAAATCTAATACTTTACTTAAAATGACATTTGGTCTTTGGCCAATGGGACATCTTTTATTTTCATAAGGAGTTAAGAAGCACCAGTTGTTATAATGTGATTCTTTCCGATCCTTTATTTGTGCATCTTCTTGGTTCTCAGCCCTGACTGCGCACTAGAATCACAATATGGGGATGAGGGGTAGGAGTACCAGCAAAGTAATAATTTACAATTCTCCCCAGGAGATACTGATATGTAGCCAATGGGTGTAGCGATCCTCCAAGGAGGAGATAAATTGCTCCCACTGATCCTATCACAGAACAAAAAACAAGTAAGAGCTGCCCTCAATGAGCCATTTTCTAAATGTATTGCTTTCTGCAAGTAAATATACACACCACATACCAAAGGAGCAGGATAGAAGAATAAGAAATGACAGGGCAAAAAAAGATGATCAAAATGTGACCAATTAGGGGCACCTGGGTGGCTCAGTGGGTTAAGCCTCTGCCTTCAGCTCAGGTTATGATCCCGGGGTCCTGGGATCAAGCCCCACATCGGGCTCTCTGCTCAGCGGGAGCCTGCTTCTCCCCACCCCTCTCTGCCTGCCTCTCTGTACTTGTGATCTCTTTCTGTCAAATAAATAAACAAATCTTAAAAAAAAAAAATGTGACCAATTAAAAACACAACTTTTTAAAAGCCAGTCACTGTCATGGTAAGAAATAGATTCAGGTTCTGTATTTCATCTCCCCATTAGTTTCACAAAAAAGCTAAGCTATGATTGCCTAAGGAGAAAATTTCTTTGTTTACTAAGGTTACATCTGATTACTTATCATTATGTATGTAACCTATGTACATATCTCTTTCCCTCCCCATCTGATACAGGTAAATCGACATCATTTATGGAACCCTGTATTAATTCACCTTTTATTCCAACTATAGCAAATGAAGGAGGAAAACACTGGACTGTACCAGAAGTCAGGGCTTTAATTGGCATCTGGTCTGATATAAGTATACAACAACAACTAGAAGGGACAGTGAGAAATAAAAGGATATTTGAACAAATTGCTGCCAAGCTTCAGAAATTTGGAATAGAAAGAGACTGGAAACAGTGCAGAACAAAGTATAAAAACTTAAAACATGAATATAAGATTGTAAAAATGGCTCAAGACCAAGGCATAACTAAGAGTATGAAATTTTTTACTGAGTTGGATGCTATTTTGGGACACAATAAAACAGAGAAATCACAACAACAGGAATTCCAAGATGAAAAACAAGCCAACGGATGTGCCAATGTAAAAACAGAAGAGGATCGGACAGGTAGGAAGGCAAAGAAAAGTAATCTAAACATCAGGTCACGTTATATGAAAATTTCAGTGGCATAATAACGTGACTATAATCTAAGTTAAACAGGCTTCACAAGCTAAAGGTTGAATTTATCGTGAAACATATTTTTGTAATTTAATTTTTTATTTCATTAACATATAATGTATTATTAGCCCCAGGGGTACAGGTCGGTGAATCATCAGGCTTACACACTTAATGAAACAGATTTAATGTATATGCAATCTCCTCCAAAACATAGAAAGTAGTATGAAGTTATCGATGAAATAAAATTGATTTCCACAAGTTTAAAAACAGACCAATTTTGGGGCGTCTGGGTGGCTCAGTGGGTTAAGCCTCTGCCTTCGGTTCAGGTCATGATCCCAGGGTCCCTGGATTGAGCCCTATATCACAGCTCTCTGCTCAGCAGGGAGACTGCTTCCCCCTCTCTCTCTGCCTGCTTGTGATTTCTGTCTGCCAAATAAGTAAATGAAATATTTTTTTGTTTTTCATAGTAACTGCTGTAAAATTGAGCTAGCAGAAAAAGAACATTAAAGAGCTTAGAAAACCACAAAATCCATGAGAATGTCTTTGAAGTATAAGTTCTCCTGGGACACATCATAAAGTTCTTTAAAATGAGTTTAACCCAAAGGATTGAGAAAGAATACACACAGAGATATAACAGCATGAAATAAACTAGATGAATTCTAGACCAAGAGTCAGGAAATTGAGGTTCTAGCTCAGTCTGGTGGAATCTTGAACCACGTGTCTCTTGAGTTGACAAGATGTTCTTAAAGATCTCTACTAACCATAAAGTTTCTAGATTATTTAATATCTGCCTTAAACAATGCAGTCCTAATTCTCAGAGAATGAATGCGTTATCTAGCGGAAACAGAGGCAATGACAGAGTTAGGATTGAGAAATGGTGGCGAGAAGTCCTGAAATCTTTTCGCTGGTGGAGAAGAAACTGGTCTGTTAGAGAACCACACATCTGTCCTGTTAAAATTAAAATGACCAGTGATAAAGTCGCCCAACAGCAGCAGCATGATTATGTTCAGAGAGTAACTGCCAGAGATACAGCTGATGGTGATTCCATTAGTCATGTCAGAAAACCTCATTAAAGACTTAGAATACCAGGTATCTATAGGGACCTAAGACTAAAGATACTTATGGGTGGGGAATGTAAACTAGAGAAAAGCAAACAAGCACAGTATCTAGCATCAGGTTTTTAAAAAAAGATTTTATTTATTTGAGAGAGAGAAAACACTAGAGGGGGAGGGGCAGAAGCAACAGAGAAGCAAGCAGACTCCCTACTGAGCATGAGCAGGGAGCCTGAGGCAGACTTGATCCCAGGACTCTGGGATCATGACCTGAGCTGAAGGCAGACTTTTCACCGCCTGAGCCACACAGACACCCCCATCAGGTTCACTTTAAAAGTAAAAATAACATATTAGAGTTTAAAAACACTTCCTGAAAGTAAATAAAACCAAACCACCATATATCCCACTATATTCCCACAGTCATTGCTGGAGATGCAGCTGAAGATGACTTTGTTGGTCATATGTCAGAAGACCTAAGAGAGGGAGATGTAAAACAAAGTCCTGCTACAGGTAAAACAGTATTTTTTGTTTTTGTGTGTGAAAAATATATAACATGTTATGATATGATGTTGCTATCGACTGAACTATGTCACCCCTTAAAGTCATACCAACATATGTAAGAGCATTTGGAGATGGGGCCTGGGGACTTCGGGAGATAATTAGGTTTAGAGATCATGAGGGTGAGGACCTAATGAAGGGTTTTATGGTTTAATTACATTTGATGTGTAATATATAATGAGATTCTATAATAACTAAGATATCATAAGAACATACATACAAGCTTATAACATTAGATGAAGAGTAATACTCATATTTACAAAATACAGAAATGGAAGGTGAAAACTGTTAGTAATGTTCCCTATAACTGTGGTTTTCAAAGTGTAGCAGCCTCACCATCATCTGGGAGCTCAGGCATGCTCAAGTTTGAGAAACACTGTCCTACGGTACAGGGTACTAAAGCGGTGAAGGAAAGTAAGTGCTTTCTGTATGATGGTTTGCCTTTTACACAAACCAAAATGAGTAATGGGGGGAATCATCATGCCCCAAGCAAAAGCTTAACTAGCCATCACACACCTCATACATAGTCTTTTAGTTCAAAGCTTCATATAGGCTTGGACAAAATCATACTAATTAACAAACCAGGTAATCAGATTCCCCACACTCTTGGCAAACTTCTTTCTCTGACTTATCAGATACGATAGATTAAAAGCTCAGTGGGCTTTTAATGGTGAAGAATGGTGAAGGTGAAAACAGGGAGAAATTAAGGAGACTAATTAGATAGGAACATGCAGCTGACTAGGGGTATGATAACAAAGGTGAGCAAAACTCTCGCTCCTAAGGTTCTCAGGGCATCACAGCAATGACCCTTGTCACTAAAAGTAAAAAAGCTAAAATGAGACTGTGTTTAATAAGACAAAGATTTCCACAGAAAAAATTAAGAACTTTAGCATTTAGAAGATTTTAGCTTGTTAGTCCCCTGGACTCACTTAAGTACAAATCTCAAGATAATTTTTTTATATGTGAAAGGAAAACATTAAGTCAAATATAAACTGAAAGTATTTTTTAAAACTGTCTGGTATGTTCATATGTTAATTTGGAATATGTTTAAAAGGGATGCCTGGGTAGCTCAGTCATAAAGCATCTGCCTTCCGCTGAGGTCATGACTGGGATCAAGCCCCACACTGGGCTCCCTGCCTGGTGGGAAGCCCACTTCTCCCTCTCCCTCAGGTGCTCCCCTGCTTGTGTTCCATCTCTCGCTGTGTCTCTCTGTCAATTAAATAAATAAAATCTTAAAAAAAAAAAAAAAACCTCAAAAACAAAACATGGGGCTGCAGGGTAAGCTCAGTAGGTCCAATTCTTGATCTCAGCTTAGGTCTTGATCTCAGGGTGATGAGTTCAAGCCCCACACTGGGCTCCACGCATGGAGCCTACTTAAAAAATACACACATATATACATAAAAGCAACAACACAATAAAGTGATGAACATTCATGTAAAAAATAAGTAGAAGTTACTTCATTTTGACTTCATAATTGAATTGCTATTGCCCCATATTGTTAACATTGACACTTGGTCAATGTTAACTTACCATCTTAAATATATGCTATAAGATTCTTACTTCAAATAAATATCTAATTAGAGCTGTGGAACTACTGGATTCTAGATAACTAATTAGTTCCCAATTTAGAACTCACGGAGATTCTGGCCTAGGGTGTTACAGGATGTGTTCACACATCTTTATTTTTATAGAAGATCGTCAAGCACAGCCAGGGTTGAAAACCATAGCTAGGTTGTCCTATTTAGAGAGTAAGGCCAGCAGAGGGCTGAAGAAAGTAAAACATAAAATCCAATTTGATTCCATTTAGGGTAGAAAAATTATCCACTTCCAATGATCACTTTAAAAAATGCATAAGTAATGCAATATGAAAGAAGTTAATCACTGGGAAGAATCACAGAACTCCTGGGCTATCCCTACCTATTACAATATGTAAAAAGAAATGGCCCATGAAAATTGAATACCTGCTTCTTTGGATCTAAAATAAATTTATTTTCTCCCCGCCTGAGGCATAGGCAAGAGATGATAAAAAGAATCAGAAAGTTAGCAGAAAAAGGACTGTCTACCGAGGAAATCTGTGTTTGACAGTCTTGTCAGTTACTTGTCTCTTCTGAGTAAACCTAAAATTGACTTAATTCATCTCCAGTATCAGTTGCTATTTATATATGAGGTGGAATTCTTCAATATCTTTGTATTCTCGTAAGTCACCACTTTCAAGTATAGGCAGTCAAAACTAGATCAATTTTGGGTGAGGGGTGCAGACCGACATATACACATCCTATTGGAGGTTACTCTTATCAGCCTAAAAAATCACAAGTGAAAGACTACACTGTTCTTTAAAGAATGATCTTAAAATTATCTATTTTCTTTTTTGGCTGTGGTAAAATGTATTTACAAAATTAAAAGGCTCACTATCCCCACAATTTCACAAAAATTAACAATGTGATGGCCAGCAGAGGGCACTAAATTATCTATTGTTAGATAATATTGTTAGATGACATCAGAGGCTATGCCAAGTTTTTTTGTTTTCTCCAGTTCACTTACTATTTATAATAGAACAAAAATTGGAAATAATTTTCTTTAAAATGAAATATTTAAAACACTTTTGTGGGGCGCCTGGGTGGCTCAGTGGGTTAAGCCGCTGCCTTCGGCTCGGGTCATGATCTCAGGGTCCTGGGATCGAGTCCTGCATCAGGCTCTCTGCTCTGCAGGGAGCCTGCTTCCCTCTCTCTCTCTCTGCCTGCCTCTCTGTCTACTTGTGATTTCTCTCTGTCAAATTAATAAATAAAATCTTTAAAAAAAAAAATAAAAAAAAAATAAAACACTTTTGTACATTTTCAATACAATTTGGATAATCTTAGCAGTAAATTATAAACTAATGCATTTTTATCACATGAACCATAATATTGTGACCCTTTAAATTATTTATTTATTTATTTATTTTTATTTATTTGACAGAGAGAGATACAGCAAGAGAGGGAACACAAGCAGGGGGAGTGGGAGAAGGAGAAGCAAGCTTGCTGATGAGCAGGGAGCCTGATGCAGGGCTCAATCCCAGGACCCTGAGATCATGACCTGAGCTGAAGGCAAACGCTAATGACTTAGCCACCCAGGTGCCCCGAGAAACTTTAAATTTTTAATCCAATAGAAAATCCAAATAAAGACTTGATTGTTAAAATTTCGGAAAACCCCAAAATTATAAATGTACAAAAAAAGTTGAGACTTAGGTAAGGTGATAAATTTAAATACAGGCAACTTGATAATTAAAAAGGTATGAATTTTCTAATTATTCCTTTTTATATTTTCACAAACCCTTTAAGGAGCTGTGACATAATAAAGAATACAGACCGCCTGGCTGACTTAAGTCAGTAGAGCATGTGGCTCTTGATCTTAGGGTTCTAAATTTGAGCCTCACATTAGGTACAGAGATTGCTTAAAAATAAAATCTCAAAAAAAAAATTAAAATAAAAAAAATAAAGAATAAAGGTTCAAAAACCTTTGGAATTTCCAAAGTGGGTTTCTAGATAGCTTCAAGATAGGACTGGTCACCAATAAGACAAACCTTGTGATTAAGAGGCCTGGAATTTTAGGCCAGCCTGACCTCTAGCAGGAAAGTAAGTGTGGAGACTGAATTCAGTCGTATGGCCAGTGATTTAATTGTGCCATAATCAATCATGTCAATAAAAAACTTCAGCTCAGAAGTGCTTCCTAGGGCGCCTGGGTGGCTCAGTGGGTTAAGCCGCTGCCTTCGGCTCAGGTCATGATCTCAGGGTCCTGGGATCGAGGCCCGCATCGGGCTCTCTGCTCAGCGGGAAGCCTGCTTCTCTCTCTCTGCCTGCCTCTCCATCTACTTGTGATTTCTCTCTGTCAAATAAATAAATAAAATCTTTAAAAAAAAAAAAAAAAAAAAAAAAAGAAGTGCTTCCTAGTTAACGAACACAGTGATGTGCTAGAAGAATGACAGGCCCTGATGCCATAGGGAGGTGTCACGGAGGTTCTGTGTCTAGGACCCTCTCAGACCTTACCCCCTGTAAATCCTCATTTAGTTGTTTCTGAGTCCTATTTTTTTTTTTTAAGATTTTTCAAAATTTATTTGACAGAGAGAGATCACAAGTAGGCAGAGAGGCAGGCAGAGAGAGAGAGGAAGCAGGCTCCCCATTGAGCAGAGAGCCCAATGCTGGACTTGATCCCAGGACTCTGAGATCATGACCTGAGCCCAAGGCAGAGGCTTAACCCACTGAGACACCCAGGTGCCCCTATCTTTTAAAGTATAGGGCTTTCCTAAATTCTAGGAGTTGTTCTAGATGATCAAAATGATCAAACCTGAGGGGGTCATAGCATCCCCTGAAGTTGTAGTCAGTCAGCTGGAAGGGTGGCTAACATCTGAAGTAAGGGCAGTGGTTTTCTATTTTTTTTATTTTTATTTTAATTTTTTTTAAGATTTTATTTATTTATTTGACAGACAGAGATCACAAGCAGGTAGAGAGAGAGGAGGAAGCAGGCTCTCTGCTGAGCAGAGAGCAGTAAGGGCAGTGTTATGGAAGATTGATCCCTTAAAGCTTCGGAGTTTAATGCTAGACTCCAGGTACTGAGTGTCACAAATGAACTGCAGTATACCAGTTGGGATCGAAATGTAACAGAAACTAAATGCTTCTCTTTCCTTAAAATATGCTCAATTTAGGGACTTCCACACCGCCACCCTCCAACATATCTTATTTTCTAGCACTAACTACTCAAAATTTCCACCAAACACCTAATCTCTAAATGTTTCTATTTCCCAGAAGTAGGGCATGTGCTTGAGCCCAGAAGTGATGGTTTTAGTCACTTAGATAAAATGTCATAAATTCCGATTCTACTGAAATAAGGTTTGCCAAAGTTTACCTTCAACTTGTGCTCTCCCCTGGGGTGAGGGTGGGGAAAGGGCTTGGGCATGGAAGGAGGTAACTTTAGTTATAAAAGGGCAATGAGAGGGATCCTTATGGTGTTGGAACTGTGGAGTATCCTGACTTTGATGGTGGAGACAGGAGTCTACAAGGTGATAAAATTATTATAGAACATAATATGCACATATACACACAGTGAGCACAAGTAGAACAGGAACTCTGAATCAGAGTAATGAACTGTAACAATGTCAATATCCTTGATTTAACAGTATATTACTTTAATAAAATGTTATCATTGGAGAAAACTGGACCAAGTACGAAATGGATCTCTGGTATTTCTAAAAACTGCATGTTTATCTCAATAAAAATTTCAACTTTAAAAAAAAGTAACTTATTAGGCAGCCTTATGTGGCTCCAAAGTACAACCTGTCATTTAATGTATTGATACTGCTAAAAGCTAGACTTCATTCTAGTCTTACTGTGCAAACATGTCCTTAAAATAAGATCTAGTCCTGTCCTAATGTAAATCTCACATACCTATTGCTGCATAGGCTTATGGGCTCCCTAACCACCTCACCTTTTGCCTCACTGGTCTATTATTGTATCAGTTTTATAATAATCATTACAAGTCACTTCACAGACAAAAGTAACACAAACTGTTTTTTAAGAAAATAATGTCCGAGGGCACCTGTGTGGCACAGTTGGTTGTATCTGACTGTTAGTTTCAGCTTGGGTCTGATCTCAGGGTCGTGAGATCAAGCCCCACACAGAGCTCCATGCTCAGTGTGGAGTCTGCTTGAGTTTCTCCCTCTCCCTCTGCCCCTCCACCTCTCTCTCAAATATATAAATAAATCTTATGGAAAAAAAAAAGTCCCAGTGTATACAGCAAAGTACAGTAGGAGTAAAGGAATACTATCACAGCATTGTGATACTTCAACACGGCAATCCAACATATGCATGAGGAAGAGCTTTTCCCAAACTACAAACAGCTCACTTGTAAACTTCCTATACACACAATACTACACTACGATAAATGCATGTTATATTTACCACACTAAGCACTATTAGTTTCTTAATTTTCTGCTATTAACAACACAACATGAGAACTGCTAAGACCACTTAATCTTTTTTTTTTTTTTAAGGTTTTATTTATTTATTTGACACAGAGATAGAGACAGCAAGAGAGGGAAATGCAAGCAGGGCAGTGGGGGAGGAGGAACCAGGCTTTCCGCCCAGCAGAGAGCCCAGTATGGGGCTTGATCCCCAGGACCCTGGGATCACAACCTGAGACAAACACAGATACTTAAGGACTAAGCCATTCAAGCACCCCCAAGACCACTTAATCTTAAGGTCTTTTACCTATTTATATGTATTGCAATATGGATCATTCTCAGTTACAATGAGGATCCAATGAAAAAGAGATGTGAGAGCTCCTTGTCAAGTGTTAAAATGTAACAATGAAGACATTACAAAATTGAGTCTAAAAGTGCTATCAGGGGCACCGAGATGGCTCAGTGGGTCAAGCCTCTACCTTCAGCTCAGGTCATGGTCTCAGGGTCCTGGGATCAAGCCCCAAATCGGGCTCTCTGCTCTGCGGGGAGCCTGCTTCCCCCCCTCTCTGCATGCCTGACTATTTGTGATCTCTCTCTCTGTTAAATAAATAAAATATTTTTTTAAAAAAATAAAAGTGCTATCATATTCATATTCCCAAATAGAGAATGTGCTTTGGTCTTTTAAGACAGACTATTTCCAAGATTTTGAAGGTGGTGAATCCTACAAAGGCATTTTAAAATTTGGTTAGAGATGACAAATATTCTTGGCTATGAGGTTATAGTTTGGTTCTTTTTTTCCCTAAAGATTTTTTATTTACTTGAAAGAGGGTGAGGAAGGGCAGAGGGAAAGTGAAGGAAAGTCTCAAGCCTACTCCATACTGAGCACAGAGCCCCATGTGGGATTTGATCTTACCACCCTGAGGTCAAGACCTGAGCTGAAACCAAGAGTCAAATGCTTAACTAACTGTGCCACTCAGGTGCCCCTAGGCTAGTTTTGATGCTGGAATCCAGCATTACTAGTTTTTCAGTATAACCTTCACTTGCAAAAGTAAATTTGAGTTCTGTAAACAGCAAATTTAAACTGCTATTCTCTTTGTTTTCTGACAGAGGAAGATACCATAAGTACAGTCTCAGAAGAGGTGGGCGGCCCCAAAGCACCACAAAGTACCACTGTGTCAGGTACAGGGTCTAATTGTTTAAAAAAAATTTTAGGGGCAACTGGGTGGCTCAGTTGAGCATTGGAATCTTGATCTCAGCTCAGGTCTTGATCTCAGGGTGCTGAGTTCAAACCCTACATAGGGCTCCACACTGGGCATGGAGCCTACTTAAAAAAGAAAAAAATAATTTAGGCTAATATATACCAGTTTAAGTAGTTATACCAAGACTCTCCACATTTACAAATATCCAGTGAAGATTACCTATTGATGAAAAGCAGCTAAATTATCTCACCAATACTGGAGATAAGTCTGCTTTAACTTTTTAAATATTTTATTTGAATATGAACATATGTAGAAATTTTGACCCTCATATTGAAATTATTATAATTATCAGTGCTTTATGTCAATCCAGGTTGTTTTAAGTAAACGATATTCAAATACAAGATTTATCTGTAAGTTTGTATAATTGTAAACCACATTGATTTATAGGTAATCATATACCTTTAGAAGATGCTAAAAATCATTTACAGATTGTAACAGTGAGCGACACAGAGACTGGAAAACAGTGGTGTGACAATGAGGTCAGAGTGCTTATACATAGATGGTCTGATGAAAAAATTAAACAAATGCTTGAAAGGGCCAAAAGAAACAAAGAAATATTTGAGGAAATTGCCAGAAGACTAATGCAGTTTGGAATAGACAGAAACTGGAAACAATGTCGTACCAAATACAAAAATTTAAAATATGAATACAGAGTTTTACAAAAGAAAAATGGCATCCCTCAAAGAAAAATGAGATTTTATGAAGAAGTTGACTGCATCCTAAGAGGACCAACTCTCAGAACTGCCAAACGGAAACATGGTAACCTTGAAATTGAGTTTTTAAAATAAAAATTCTAATAACTTTTTCTTTGCATTGTAATGTGCAAGAGATTTCTCAAAAATAAAATCCTTACACTACTAAATGTTCAAATGACCCAAAAAATTATTTTGAAGCACATACCTAATTTAAGAATTTCAATCTTTCCAAACCTTGTACCAAAGCATTCTTAATTTTTAAACTCATTCCTCTTTATCTCCCCAACCACTTTAATGTTTTTAATTTAGTTTACTTGAATGCTTGAAGATGAATATATTTTAAATGGTGTCAATTATACAATGACTCTTTTCCTGTGTTGTTTTGTTTTAAGAATTATTTGAAGGTCATACCAAAAACCCAAGAACTTTGAGCGTCAAAAGAAAAGCACATGAAGATGGTAAGAGCTGAGAAATGCCAAGTTTTGGCACTGAAAAAAACTTGTTGCTTTTTTCCTGATAAGAGATGTTTATTCCTGTCCTTGACAAATTAGACTAAATATATTGTTTATAAGCTGTGTGAGAGGAAAAATGCTGAGCAATGATTTCTATCATAGCTCATTAAAAGAAACAGAATAAATGGAAACTTTTCCAGAGTCAGAAATTTCTGCACAACTGTCCATTCATCATGAATCTTTAAATTACAATTTACAGTGGCTGCTATCAGAAGACTGGGATGGAAAAGGAAAAAAAACCCACAAAGTAGTAAGTTCTCAGTTTTAGTTTTCTCTAAAGGTAGTCAGTAATGAGTATAACATTTTTAGCAATCCTACAAATAAGTCAACCTAATTATGTGAGCTGTAGTTCCAAACTGACTCATTACAGGTATCAGAAAAGGTAATAAAAAACAGTGGAGCAAACAGAAGAATAAAAATACAGAAGAAAAAGCAGTGAACTGTAACTCAGAAAACCTGAGTTCCAGTCTCTCTCTGATCCCAATAACTCAACGCAGAGCAAATCACTACATCTCTCTTTAGGATAATTAAATTTAAGCATCTTATGATTTAAAATCTATCAAATTATTTTGAGTATACACAAATAGTTGAAGAGCTTCATTTTTACCAAGTGAACATACCCGTGAGACTACCACTCAAATCAAGACATAAAACATTACACCAGCACCCTGCAGGCCTCCCAGTCATAATCATCTTTCTATAAAGGTTATGATTATTCTGACTTCTATCACCATAAATTTGGAATCATACAAGATGTTCTTACTTTTTTGGTATGTGTTCTTCAATGTCAAGCTTCTTTCACTCAACACTGTGAGATTCAACCATGATTTTACTTATAGTAGGCACTTGCTCTTTTTCATTGCGTAGAATATTTCATTATATGAAAAATACACACACACACACACACACACACACACACACACAACTGCCTTCTTTATCCATTCCACTGTTGGGACATTTCCATTATTTCCAAATGGAGGTTATTACAAATAATACTATAAAAATTCTTGGGCATGTCTGCTACTAAATATATGTATGCACTGCAGCGGAGTATATACCCAAGAGTCAGGTGGAGGGTCTTGGGATCAGCATCTATCCTGGTACAGTTCTAAGTACTTTACATATACTAATGCGTTTACTTCCTAGCACAACTCTATGATATAGGTGCTATCATTACACCAATTTATAGAGAAGGAAATGGAGGCATAGAGAAGTCTGTGCTCTTGTGCCTGCTGGCTAACACTGCCTCTCTGTGAGGTCCAGGTATTTGCTCTGTGTAAAAGAGTATCCCTAGTACTGACCACAGTGCCTTATGTATATACAATAGGAGCTAAATGAATATATTTTTAAAGATTTTATTTATTTATTTGACAGACAGAGATCACTAGTAGACAGAGGCAGGCAGAGGCAGTGGGGGTGGGGGAGGGAAGGAGGCTCCCTGCTGAGCAGAGAGCCCGATTCGGGGCTAGATCCCAGGACCCTGGGATCATGACCGGAGCTGAAGGCAGAGACTTTAATTCACTGAGCCACCCAGGTGCCCCCTAAACAAATATTTTTTGAATGAAGTATTAGATAACAATAGGAACATCCTATCCCCAACGACCCTTACTGTATCTCAAGTGAGCTGAAAATTTTATTCTCCATTTTTGGACCTAAAGTGCAAGTCAGATGAGTTGCCCTGACCTTTGCCATCTCTTAATGCCCTACAGTGTATATGCTAGTGAAAAGGAAAATTGCTAGGGGCTAACCACACAAAAGTATCATTCCCAACCCCCTGGATTTTGCCCATTAAACTTTTAATACATAAGTCTAGCCCAACAGATGAGAAAAGAGACTCAGAAGTTAGAAGAATTGCCCAAGATCAAACTGATGTTGGAAACCTGAATGTAGATTTCAAGTCTTATGTTAAAGAACTATTTCCAATATTGACCAGAATGACAAAGCAGTAGTACTTTGAAATTCTTTTGAGGATGGGTAAGTCCTGCCTCAAACTGATACAAAAAGCAAAGCTGCAAATAATAGTTATAACTGGAAGAATTTAAAATACTAATGATTTAAAACTAAGATCATTAAATTACAAAAGTAATTGAATTAGAAAGTCTTTCAAAGCCAAAGACTGGAACAATCAGCAAGGACAGTTTTAACAGAAGTCACTTCCCTAACCAAAGGTATGTAAAACACTATAGAAATGGGACATTTTGGTCATTTTTACTAAGAGATGAAAATCAAAATAAAGTTATCCCCAGCCTTAAATTTTGCAACTCAATGCAAGTTCTCTGACAAGCTATTCCTGTATACTCCAACAAACTAAATGAAGACAACTGGAAACTAATTCTATATAAGTTGTCTGAGTGCATTTCTTTCTCCCAAGTACCTTTCTACTGATAATATCATATACTCTATTTACAGGACCAGTGTCTGTATCTCTTAAGAAAACTGCTCCTGAGATCACTGCAAATGGGTTTCCTCAATGCATAACAGAATGGAAAGATTCTACAGAATGTTTCTACAGACAGGAAACCCCATACGCGATCCAATTTCATCAGGTAAATCTTAAATTTTTAGAAGTACAAAAATGTTTATCAGTAGTTAAGATTCAATTCCTAACCCAGGAAAACGATAATTTACTTTGAGGGTGGGCATTTTCATCAGCTGATTGATGGGATAAATCTATGAAATTTTAGTAATTCCTTTTATGGAATCCTCAAAGTATGTCCACATCATTCTAGTCTTCAAAAGACATGCCTGTGGTAGAAACGTGAAGATTTCTGATCTAAAAAGGTGTGGTTTGTTCAGAATTCTGCGAACCACTGAACCAAAGTTTTTAGGACTGAAAAAGCATGTGGTAATTATATGTACCTGTCGTGAACACACATACACACACAGTTTGTATCTAAAGACCTCACTGAAAATGTTAAACGAAAATTCCCCGAAAGAAAGTAGAGCTATGGAATAAATCTCCAAATTGCCAGAACTACTAGAAAGAAGTGCTTCTGAATGAACCCATCTGAATTAAGTATCCAGTGCATGACTATCTAGTAATTGGTGTTCTAGTTGTATTTACATGAAATGCATATAACTTTCAGGTACTCTGTAATCCCTGAGACTAAATTTTTTAGATCAGATTATACTTAAGACAAAAACAGAACCAAATACAATGCAAAAGTGATAGCAATCTCACCTTCTGGATTCCGTGATTTAGGAAGATAATGTGTAAGAGATAAATTCCTTCACAAAAAGGAAAAAAAAAAATCCAACAGAATCCTGTTACTGTTGTTTTAAAACAACTAAGTATTGAGTGTAAGGAAGTGAGGAGGTAGAGACTGCAACAGACCACCACTTACCAGTGAACAGTGTATTTAACGAATTCTACTGTATATTATGACAACCTATCTAAGTGTCCAGTTTTAACATTCCTTGATTCAATGTCATAGAAAAACATTAGTTTTTAATCTCTACAGACTAATTCTACAGACTAATTTAATCCTACAGACTAATTCAGAGTAGTAGAAGATTTTTATCTTCCAGACATTAGGGAATTTCATCATTCTTCCAATCAGATCACTTTCTCTAAAGGGTGAGGACTTTTGCTAAATTTTTAACCGGATGAATTTATGGGAGAGAACCAGTCTTCTCAGTGTACCTTAATGATTCGATGTCTACACAAGGGAAATCTTAAATAGTTTTCCAGTAATACATTTCTTCGCCAGAAATGACTACGTTCCTCGCTGCTGCTACTGAAAACATCACAAGGTCAATTTTCAAAACCAGTTTAACAAAGACTTATTTGGTTAGATGAGCAGCCTCAGAGAATCCATTTATTACTGCGCTATTATCATATAATTACATTTTTATTGCTTTTATCTAGTACTGTCTGATCCCTATTCTTTCATATGAAAGCAACTACAGAAAAGTGCATGTAGCTAGAAATCAGGTTGTATTCATTAAGCAAACAAACAAATAAAACAAACCCTTTTTCTTCTGGCACATATTTAAAGGAGAGACTGATGATCCTCTTCCCTTCACAGAATATCTAAAATAACTTATCCTAAGAATGTTTTAAACTAATGTTGCGCTGAACTACCACATAAGCAGATTTTAGTTTATCCTTGGATTATTTATCTAATCTTCTCAAAAAATGTACAGTATTTTTAAAACAAGATCTATACTAGGGTCAACCCGCAATTATCCAGGATTAGAGTCATTCAATTAAAAAATATTTTTGATTCCACCCTGACTCTAAATTACTAACAGCTCTTAGCAAAGGGAGTACGTAAGATAAGAAACTAAAGTATCTGCAACTCTACAAAGATCAGAAAGACTACTTGCAATCCAAGTTTGTTTAGGGAAAGCAAATCATTTGGAATGCATTTATACTTGTGGCTTCCATATTGCTGATAAATCTTACTGCCAAATTCCTTAAGAGTTATTGCTGCAGTATTGCCTTAAGAAAACTTTGTAATACTTTCGGCGAGAATGTCAAACCTACGTTTAGATGAAATGCCAGGTAGTAAGAAACGGAAGGATCACTTAAGTTATTTTTTAACTCAAAGGGATCTACCAGTTTTTCAAAAACCAGTATGTATCTAGTCATACAGGAACTGCTCCCCTTCCCCTCTTTTAAAGAAGGGAGTTGCTTTTTTGGCATCCTCTTACTACAAACTTCTTCATTATCTGAAACCCGTGACTCTTTTGCGGATGCACTATTTCCTGTGACTGGTTTATTTTCACTTAGTTTGTTCATATGAGATCTGCAACCGGTACTTCCTTCTGAATAGCAGGTAGCTCTGTTTCCCAGGGTCTGAACCCTAGAATCCCTAAATTCTCACAGCTATGACTACGTTCACATCCACAAGTTGTTCAAAAGCTCTGCCCTTGCAAACAAAAGCTGTCGAAGGCTTGTTTTGTTTGCCCTTGCAAACAAAAGTGTCGAAGGTTCCGCGAGAACACCTCAACGTGTTGCAGGACCTCAACCAGCAGCCACCCCACACAGACCTTCACAAAAGCAGCTCCAGGCTCTGCAAGATTAAAACGGGCAAGTAGTGGGGGAAGTCCCGATTCCGCCAACCCTAGAGAACCGGACACTTACAAATTGGCCAGACTCATGAGGGGTGCACACACCGGGGAAGGGGGGGAAGCCCTAAAGAGCATTAAGGGTTTGGGGGGAGCAGCGAGTCCAGGGATGCAAGGTGGTGCCCGCGCACGTCTTGGCAACCTAGCTGATGCCACAGGCAGATATCAATCCAGGCAACAGAGGTCGGTCTCCAGGCCCTCAGGCGCACACGAGGTCGCTAACCCGGGCCGCGGGAAACGGCTTGAGCTGAAGGAGAGAGAAGCAGACGCGCCGCCACCCCCACCCCTCAGCCGGTTGCTCACCGGTGTTGCAGCCCCACGAGTCCCAGAGTGATCACATGCGGCACATCTAGCTGCGTGGGCCACTCTCCTGAGGCGATGCACCCGAATACGCCACATTCCTCTCGGATTCCCAACTCCTCCAGCTCCATGTCGCCGCCGAAAGCACGTGGAGGGACCTGCAGCCGCAGCAGGGGCCTGAGCACCAACCAGCTGCCCGCTCGGCCCGGACGCCTCAGAGGCTCGCTTCCTCCCCAGCCGCTCGACCCTCGCTACTGCGGCGGCGCGCGCTTTCCCAAAGTAAGCGTGATTAGCGCTCCCCTCCAACACACCCTGCCCCGCCCCCTCAGGCTGCACCTATGAGTGAGGAGGGAGGGAGAGGCTCCGCGGCTGAGAGGAGGAGTCAAGACTGCTGGGGGTGGAGCTAGTCCTCCTCCGGCTCCCTGCGGGGACGTACTTTCTCTGCACGTGGAAATCTCCGTTATTTTCTAACACCCAAGACTGGGGTGATGAGAGTAGTAGGGTTAACGTCACTTCTGTCCCAGAGGATGTAAACTTTGTATGGCCCTCCTCACATGCTTTCCCCCGGCCGTCACTACTTGGTACGCTCCAACCTATGATCTGCTCTCGCCGCGGAGAAGGGAGCTGGTCAGCGAGCCTCTGTAGAATCGGGAGGGGCCTCCAACGCGCGCCACTTTTCGCCTCTTCTGGAACTGCGCCCGCGCACGGGGGTGGGTGTGGGGGGGCGGCCTGTGTCTCTGCGCCTGCGCGGCGGGAAGTCTCAGGGGGTATAGCCTGCGCCGGGAGTCGAAGTTGCTCCTGCGTGGCAGAGCCCTCGGGGGTTCGGTGGCTGCAGGCTGTGTTGCTAGCGGAAAGTGCGTGTGGGCGCCCGGGAATACTAGGCCTGGCCGGGGGTGTGTCTGTGGGCCGCCTTCCTTTCCCCGCCACGTGAGCCTCTGTGACCACTCCTCTTTTCCAGAGTCTTTCCTCTCTTCCCGGCGCGGCCGCTGCCCCCAGCCCACGCAGAATAATGGCGACAGCTGAGGGTGAGTAACAGGCATCCCCGGCAATCTGCCGGGGACTCCCTGCCCTCCGCGGGCTTCCCGTCCCCCTTCCCCCACCCCGGGCTGGCGTTGGCGCAGTCGACGCCACCTGAGTGCCCAGCGGCCCTCCCGTCCTCCAGAGCTGTGCCTGGTCTCGCAGCCGCCCCTCTAGGCCGCCGGGCGGGCGAACACGTGGCCCGGGCCCGCCAACCGAGGCGTAGGAAACCCAGCGCTCCCCGACCTCGCCGAACTTTCTGAAATACTCGGAACTGGCTCCGGGTTGGGGAAAAGAACAAAGTAGGGGAAGAGAGGGATTACAAAGAAATGGACAGGGGTTGGAGAGGTGCCTGGAAATCATACTGGTAATCAATAGTCATTGCAAAACAACCACAGGAACATATGTAGTGATTATTCAAAATCTCGCTTTTCCTGTGAAGTCAATAGCCTGCTCTTCCCAAAGTTAATATTTGAATCTACTGAAAAATTTACTTTTTGTGGTCCAGATTTTGTGTGTGTATTTTTTAGTCTGTTGATGCCCCGATGATTCAGAAGAGCTCCAAAAGCACCAGGCCAAAACTTGCCCTGATTCACTTTACAGTTATCCTGTTTTGTTTTGTTTTTTTTAATATTTTATTTATTTATTTGACAGAGAGAGATCACAAGTAGGCAGAGAGGCAGGCAGAGAGAGAGGAGGAAGCAGGCTCCCTGCTGAGCAGAGAGCCCGATGCGGGGCTCGATCCCAGGACCCCGGGATCATGACCTGAGCCGAAAGCAGAGGCTTTAACCCACTGAGCCACCCAGGCGCCCCCAGTTATCCTGTTTACATAATCTTTTTATCTACGAGTGATTAGGTCCTCAGAAAAGATCTCTTGTGTGTGACATGCTGATAAAACTTTTTTTGCCCCCCACACACCCAGTTTCTAAATTTATGGTGAACCAAATTGGTTGTGCTGGCTGGTCAGTACATTGTCTTCCACACAGAAAAATTGAATTTAGGGGAAGAAATTATCGACTTAATCTAATATAGAAATCTGTCATTTTGCTAAAGTGCTTAAAAGCCACATGGTGGTTGTTAGGATAAAATCGAAACACAGTCAACATGATGTATGAGGCCTGAGGGATGAATAGTGAAATGCAAGGGAAGGAAACACTGTTTGGGTCTAGGGAGAGCATGTCAAAAGCTTGGGAGTGGGATCTAGAAATTCAGTTATAGAAATTAGAGTTCTGGAAAGGGAATAGAGAAATCTGAAATTGGAGCACTAAGCTGAGGCTCTAAATTGAGGAGCCTTTTAAACCTTGTCAGTGAACCAGGACATTACAATAGGATGGGAATTCATCCTCTAGGTACCCTGCAGCAGTAACTATTAAACTGAATTATAACTGGTTTGTTTAATGGTCACCTCCACTAACTGGTGATCTGACCACTGCTGAGTTCTGCCATTCTTTCCTACTCTGTAGCTGCTGCTCTCCCTCACTATGCGCGTGCGTGTGCACACACACAGCTCCAACCATACTGAAGTCCTGCCATGGACTGTTAACCCATGGTCTTTTTTCCACACCACTACTAACTCCTTTCCCTTTTCTGACTAAATGTTTATCCTTGCCTTAGATCTCAAACTCAACCTTACTTTGTTCCAGACTTCCTGCTCTAGTGTCTAGACTAGGTTAGGTGGGCCTACTGTGAACCTGTGATCCCACAGACTGTGTATTTCTCACATCGTAATTAATCTGATGTCCTGTTTAATTTCAGCTTCCTTTAGACTCGGTTGCTTGAGAGTAGGAACTCTGTCTTGTGTATTGGCATAGCCCGAGTGTACCTGGTACATGGGCACTAAAAAATGCCAATACTGAGATTCTGTTCTAGGAGCATCGTGAGGGGTGATTTCTCCCGTTGGAAATTTTAAGTCCTTAAACTTCTGATATCTTTGACCTTTGTCTAAATCATTCTTTCTAATGACTAGAGTCTACATTTTTGGGGTCTGTGACCTGCATTAAATTGGATTCCCTTGTCCTTACTTCCTCACCATTTCCCACATTTGTTGGTGTGGAGAAAGTATTAACACTGGGGAGTAGGGAAGAAAGATTAAGAAATAGAGATGCTTAGAAATGGGCTAACTTCAGTGGATGGGGGTGCCTCCCCTTGCACTTTAACTAAAAATCAAGAAACCCTTTTGGCTCAACTTAACGATTTTGCCTGTCATGCCAAGCGGAAGGCTCAGAAAATAAGCATTTTTTTTCCACTACAAGCTAGTTTATTGTATTGTAAATACATATGTGAAAATACTATTATGTTAACTTAATGTAAAGTAGTTCTACTTCAGTTCTGCTATGAGAGAGGCAGGGTTGATAGTGGAAAGAGCAAAGAATGTGATATCAGAAGACATAGGATTTCGTCTGACTCTGCCATTTCCTAACGGCATGACCTCTGGCTTTTTGATACTTAGTTTTCTAATCTGTATACAGTTGACCCTTGAACAACACAGATTTGAACTTCACGGGTCCACTTACCCATGGACTTTTTTTTCCTCTGATTACTACCACATAGTACTGCAAATACATTTTCTTTTAAGATTTTTTTCTTTTCTGGGCGCCTGGGTGGCTCAGTGGGTTAAAGCCTCTGCCTTCGGCTCAGGTCATGATCTCAGGGTCCTGGGATCGAGGCCCGCATCGGGCTCTCTGCTCAGCAGGGAGCCTGCTTCCTTCTCTCTCTGCCTGCTTCTCTGCCTACTTGTGATCTCTGTCTGTCAAATAAATAAATAAAAATCTTAAAAAAAAAAAGATTTTTTTCTTTTCTGTGGTTTACTTTATTGTAAGAATATAGCATAAAATACATAGAACTTAGAAAATATGTGTTAATCAGCCATTTAATGTTATCAGCAGGGCTTCTGATCCATGGTAGGCTTTAAGTTTTGGGGGGAGTAAAAGTTCTGTTTAGATTTTCAACCCTAAGCCCCACATAATTCAGTTACAGGCATACCTATGGCTTGTCACACAGTTATGTGAATCAAAGATGATACCTATGAAAATACTTTGTAGGGTATAAGGTTATAAGGGTATAAGGTAGGGTATAGGGTATAAGATGAGTGAATTTTTTATTAAAATTATTCCTTAACCACTCTATGTTCTCTGATCATTCTAGATAACTTAGTCTTCAATTAGGAAATTTTTTTCTGAATCTGATGTCTCCATTTTATCTCCACAGTACTGAATATTGGTAAGAAACTCTATGAGGGTAAAACAAAAGAAGTCTATGAATTGCCAGATAGTCCAGGAAAAGTCCTCCTGCAGTCCAAGGACCAGATAACAGCAGGAAATGCAGCCAGAAAGAATCACCTGGAAGGAAAAGCTGCAATCTCAAATAAAACTACCAGTTGTATTTTTCAGTTGTTAAAGGAAGCAGGTAAGTGGCTCTCCTGATAGCCTTCCTTTTCACATTCTCTTACACGCACATGTTGGTCCTTTCTTCGGGAAATGGCATTATTTGGATTAACAACATGTTGACTACCAGTTATATTTTTCAGTTGTTACAGGAAAACAGGAAAGTGGCTCCCCCCACAGTCTCCTCCCTTTTGAATGTTGCCCCCCACACACACACACACCCCCGATCTCTTTCATGGGGAGATGACATTATTTGGATTAAGAACATGTTGTTTGGCGATGTCTCAAAAGGTTACTTGAATCAAACCAGGAAGTCTTCAATTTCACTACAACATGTAATTTGGAATTAGTAAGTATTATCATTTAGTTAAGGAATCTTAACAGTTTGCTTCAGTCTTTGTCTGGCATGCATATCCTCTCTTTAACTTTTCTCTCCTAGGAAGACATCCTGGGAGAGACTCATCTATGAAGGAGGCCTGTTGTGGTATTAGACAACTCCAATTGAGGAGTTAATTTGGTACCTGCAATTCTATACAGTTATTCTTTGCTCTTATCCTTGGAGATAAGACAGAATTTCAAATCCCTTTTCCACTTGAAAGCCCTGAAAAGTATTTGAAGATTGCTACCACACCTTCTCATTCTGCCCCAAGCGAGGGATTTGAACTCAATGAAAGATCTCCAGGGTTACCTCCTACTCTAAAACTGAAAGAAAACCATTTCCTATAGAGACATCTATTCAAAAAGACTAGATCAAAACATTCTGTGGAGGGCACTTGGAGTAAAGAAAGGGGAATTAAGATAATGGGCTTTTCTTCAGGGGTTCAGTCAATGCTGATTTCTCTGTAGTGTATGAAATCTCACTAATGAAAGATTTGAGCTCTTTTCTTCCAATGTAAGAGGCCTCATTGCTTTGGACTGCTCAACCTTTGAAGCCTCTGGTTCCTTATCTATGTAATAAAAAAAGCTTTGTTTTTTACTTTCCCAGTTCTAATTTTTATAATTTAATAATTTTGTCTCCTTTTACTATCCCTTTCATTTCTTAGAGCTTCCAGTAACTGTTAACAGGCGTACCCTGTTGTATTGCATTTTGCTTTATTGTGTTTCCTGGATATTGTTGGGGTTTGTTTGTTTATTTGTTTGTTTTTACAAATGGAAGGTTTGTGGCAACCCTGCCCCTGCATTGAGCAAGTCTGTTGGCGCCATTTTTCCAACAGCATTTGTTCTCTTCATGTTGGTGTTACATTTTGGCAAATCTCTCAATATTTCCAACTTTCTCAGTATTTTTTTATGGTGAACTGTGATCAGTGATCACAACTTGCTAAAAGTTCAGATGATAGCCTTTTTTAGCAATGAAGTATTTTTTAACTAACATATATACGTTTTTTAGATAACATGCTATCAAACACTTAATAGGCCACAGTATTGTATAATTATAACTTGTATGTGCGCTGGGGAACCAAAAAATTCATTTGATTTGCTTTATTATGGCGGCATGGAGCCAAACCTGCAAGATCTTCAATGTATGTCCATAATCTCTTAAATTAATCTTCTAAATCCAAAGGGGAATTTAATACCTTTATTTCCAATTGGTATAGAGGTACCTGCCTTCTGCAAAATAACAAGGTAGTTCAGATTAAATCTATTCTGTCCATACAGAATGGGTTCTTGAATAGTTTTCCTCTTTCCTTGTTTTCTGTGGAACATTTTTAATGTAGTGTGGGGAAAAAAATGTTTGCCAGCCTAATTTGTCATCTACATCATAAATCCCTCTATACATTGAAAGTGTGTATGTTGTATAAATTTAAAGGACCACCCACAGTTCCTAAGTAATATGATTTTAGGATTTTTATTTAAAGGCTTCCTTGATAGGTGGTTTCTCAGTATCTGAGTTGATTGCTACAGAGAGCATCAAACTAATTTTAGGTTCCTTTTGCAGTACGGATAAGTGGTCCATTTTTAACTTGCCAAGCTATCTCATTCTCCCTATACATGTTAAAATTTTAAAAAGTTGCTTAATACAATAGTTGTTAATAAAAAAAAATTAGCTCCTGTGTTTCCATGGTAGTTATACATAGTTATGGAGAGAGATATATATATATAGGTATATATATATAGGTATATATATATTTCTAAATAACGGAAGATAAGTACAGGCCCAAGTTTGTATTTGCTTATTCAGTAAGGGAGTATTCACTGCACTTTGTGGTCTTAACAGAAAGTGAATTAAGGTGACCCAAATTGTCTCTGTCCAGGACTTTCCCAGTTTTGATTCTGAAAGTCCTGTGTCTGAGAAAGTTGGGAAAGTTTGTAATCCTAAATACTCCAACAATTATCTTTAAACTACTGTATTGGCACCCTTAACATAACTAAAACTTCTTGGTTCACGGAAATGTTGAAAGATGTTCTTCAGGTTTTGGGGCTCCTGGGTGGCTCATTGGGTTAAAGTCTCTGCCTTCAGCTCAGGTCATGATCTCAGGGTCCTGGCATCAAGCCCTGCATCATCAGCAGGGAGCCTGCTTCCTCCCACCCCCGCCTGCCTCTCTGCCTACTTGTGATCTCTGTCAAATAAATAAATAAAAATCTTTAAAAATAAAAAAAAGAAAGATATTCTTCAGGTTTGACATACTGAAATTAAGGAAAACCTAAGTTTTAAAAAATTCTTAGATTTGTTTTAGAGGACAGATTAGGAGTTCTGTTGCCTTATCTAATTTTTATTTGCTGATAGTTAAATAATTCCTATGCCTAATTGACCACCAATGGCATATTTAAAATTGCTTTCTTTATAACCAAGGTTATGTATGTTCCTAATTAAGGTATTTCTAGGAGTTAGAATGGGAAGAGCACCAAATGAGATTTTGTAAAAAAGGATTCTGGTTTTCTCATTGTCAATCACAAGCAAACTGTAAAATACTATACAAGTAATAGATAAAAGTGAAACTTTTTCCATGGAAATAAAATATACATGCTACACCTGAGTTATGAAATGAAATGTGTGGATTTAGTCTCAATACTTAACCTTATAAAGTCTCAGTTCCCCCATAGAAACCTACCATAATTATGTTTAGGTGTTAGTAGTGATAATGGGTGTTAAGTCCTGCAGTTGTTAAACCACAGATGAGGAGCCAGGCAAGCTTAATACATGGGTGGGTGGCCCTAAGGATATGTGGGCTGATTTGCTGTCAGACACTGCCATTGTAATTCAGAGTATGAAGTGACATTTTCTTAATATTTTTTTTTCTAAGATTTTATTTATTTGACACAGAGACACAGCGAGAGAGGGAACACAAGCGGGTGAGTGGGAGAGAGAGAAGCAGGCTTCCCACAGAGCAGGGTGTCCGATGTGAGGCTTGATCCCAGGACCCTGGGATCATGACCTGAGTCGAAGGCAGATGCTTAACGACTGAGCCACCCAGGCGCCCCTTTCTTAGTAATCTTAATAAGAGTCTTACATTCTGCAAACAGTGAGACATGGGGGAGAGTTCTTTTGCTCATGCCCCCCACCCAGTCATGAAATTTGTTAAGATGATTAGCATGTATATTAGAAACAATCATTGTATCATCTAAACTGAATCTTTTTTTGTGGGGGGAGGTAGCAATCTTTTTTTCCTGTACTAGATCATTACTGTAGATTGCTTCTGTGCTTTTGGTTCCCTCAGATGTGAGGAGGAGTTTTCCTCTGAGTAAAAGTAACTATTATTTCTATTTGAACAGTAGATTTGGATACTAGTCTTTCAAGCTAGACAATTGAGCATGTATATCTAAAGATTCACAGATCTTAAAAGGAAGAACTCTTAAAGTCAGGCATGTAGTTACCACCTGTAGTTCAGGACTGATTTAAATCATTTGCCTATCCATTAGCATGAGCTCAATCATTCTTTAAGAGTTAAAAAGACCATTTACTTATATTCTTACTCTTTTCCAGAGCTCCTGTTCATGCAGCATATCACAATTCCCTGTTTCAATTGAATCTTACTGATGAAACCCAGAGAGAGTAGAGAGAAAATGCAGGTTTTGAAACTGGTCCAGTCACCATTACTGATTGGCAACATGTCAGATTACTTAACTACTTTGAGCCCCTGTTTCTTTCACTGTAAAATGTAGTGATAGCTATCTGAAAAATTTTATGGTTAAATGAGATAACATAAAACACTTAGAATAGTGCAGGTCTTACATAAATGTAGATTCCCTTCATGTAGGGAAATACATATGTATGTTGTTATACGGCAGCACAGAGTAATCCTGTAGCATCTCTTGGAAACCGTTATGGGTTGGCATTAAGAATGCTCATCTTAAGCTGCAGTGTTAGGACCTAGAATACCCAGGAGTAGGATTGCTGGATTGTGTGGTTCATGATATAGCTATCCTTAGAGGTTATTTTCCAACATCCCCAAGTAAAATAGCTCCCATCACAAGCTAGCTTTTTATCTAGTTTTCTAGTAACAGTTTGAGTAAAATAGAAGGGAAATGAAGAACAAATGTTTTCTTTGCTCCTGGCCAAATTGGCCACTATGTTCTTGTTGCCAGCTGTTGAATACTTTTTTCCAGGGATTATTTTCTTCAAATATTAAGAGAAAAGTGTGATCCAAAATGTAGGGCTGTACCTGATTGTGATTAAATAGATTGATTTTTTTTTTTTAAGATTTTATTTATTTATTTGTGAGACAGAGAGATCACAAGTAGGCAGAGAGGCAGGCAGAAAGAGAGGAGGAAGCAGGCTCCCTGCCAAGCAGAGAGCCCGATGCAGGGCTCGATCCCAGGGTCCTGGGATCATGACCTGAGCCAAAGACAGAGGCTTTAACTCACTGAGCCACCCAGGCGCCCCAAGTAGATTGATATTTTATAAGGCCCATTTAATACTGGACTGTCGATTATGAGAATCGTATAACCAAATCTGATTTAAAGGTAATTTAGTATCACTTCGGTGAGTTACATGCTTTATACAAAGTTGGGTGGCAGAGAAATTTCTCAAAAGCATTTTTGAATGTATGAATGAATAAATGGTAAAGACACTGGGACCCAGACCTTCTGATCCACTATATACTTTCCCATGCAACATTAAAATGAAATACTCTTTGATATTTTGAAGAGCAGTGAGAAAGTCATACTAATAATTTTTTTATACTACTTTTGAAAAAAAGTTTATTTTTGATAGAACCATTTAGGGATAACACATTTGGCTAGATAGGGTTTTATTTCATTTTGTTTTTTGTAAACAGCTGTTTTATTATGCCTCAGATCTACCCTTTTTAATACAACTTTAATGCTTTTTAAAAAACTTTTTGTCAATATGTAGGTATCAAAACTGCTTTCACCAGAAAATGTGGGGAGACAGCTTTCATTGCACCTAAGTGTGAAATGATTCCAATTGAATGGGTCTGTAGAAGAATAGCAACTGGTTCTTTTCTCAAAAGAAATCCTGGTGTCAAGGAGGGATATAAGTTTTACCCACCTAAAGTGGAGCTGTTTTTCAAGGTAATTATTCTGTGCTTGTGTGTCTTACTATGATATAGCAACAAACATAATTTCAAAGCCAAAAGATTTAAATGTTGTTAAAACTAAGTAAAATCTTTTAAATTATCTTAAATTATTTAAATGAAATAAATAAATTTTTTAAAATATTAGTTATTAGGAAGAAAAGTAACAATTCAGAAACTTTTTAAATTTTTAAAGAGTTTGAAGTAAAGGCAAATACAAGGGATCTTTTTATATTCAGATACAGTAAAACTATTACCAATATCTCTTACAAGCAAAAACGTAATGAAGTTGTAGGAATCAGTGACTATAAATTTGTGTTGGTTTTCTTTATTGAAACTGCTTTTCGGGATGGCTGGGTGGCTCAGTTGATTAAGTGTGTGCCTTCAGCTCAGGTCATGATCCCAAGTCCTGGGATCAAGTCCCGCATCCCACATCCAGTACTCCTTGCTCAGCGGGAAACCTGTTTTGCCCTCTACCTGCTGCGCCCACTTGTGCTCTCTGTCTGTTGGACAAATCAATAAACAAACTCTTTAAAAACAACAGCAACAGCAACAAAAAATAAAACTGCCTTTCTCTTTCCCTCTTTGTTCATGCTGTTAAGAATAGTTCCAATGTCAGGAGTAATGTCTATATAGTATTTTTATTGTTTGGTTTTTTTTTTTTTAAGATTTTACTTATTGAGAGAGAAAGAGGGAGATGGTGAGTAAGCACGCAGTAAGAGGAACAAAGAGCGAGGGAGAGTAAGGGAGAAAGAATCCTAAGCAGACTCCACACTGAGCAGAGAGCCTGACATGGGGCTCTATCACACGACCCTGAGCTCATGACCTGAGCTGGAGTCAAGTCTGGATGTTCAAACGACCAAGCCAGTGAGGTGCACCTTGTGTAGCACTTTTTTCTTTTAAGACTTTATTTATTTGACAGAGTGCACAAACAGGAGGAGTGGCAGGCAGAGGGAGAGGGAGAAGCAGACTCCCTGCTGAGCAGGGAGCCCTATGCAGGGCTCAGTGCCAGCAGCCTGGGACCATGACCGAGCGCTAAAGTCAGATGCTCAATCGACTGAGCCACCCAGAGGTCCCTTGTGTAGCATTTTTAAAAAGGGAACTAAAATCGCCTCTCAGTCTTCTGGCCCAGATCAAGTATAATCAGTGAACTGTGTACCTTAAAATGTTTATCTTATTGTATAATACAGATCCAGAATTCATAAAAGAAAAATTTCATGTGAAATTGCAACACTACTTAGAATAAAATGAAAGTATTTTTTTCACTAATATCTTTATATAAAGTCCATTAAATTATTAAATAATATCCTCAAGACTTATAGTCTTACATAAACTTTTGTTAAAAATGAGGTGAAGATCAGTGACTGGCTGGCTCAGTCAGCAGAGTATGCAACTCCTGATCTCAGGATTGTGATCTCACCCTCTCTACCCCACATTGGGTGTGGAGATTATTTAAAATCTTTTAAAAAGGGGGGGTGGCGCCTAGGTGAATCACTGGGTTAAGCCTCTGCCTTCATCTCAGGTTGTGATCTCAGGGTCCTGGGATTGAGCTGTGTGCATGAGGCTCTCTGCTCAGCGGGGAGCCTGTTTCCCTCCCTCTGCCTGCCACTCTGTCTGCTTGTGTGCGCACTCTATCAAATAAAATCTTAAAAGAAAGGTCAGGAGATTATGAAAACTGCATCCTGGAGAGATTTAGTGGACTAAAGTGTGCATTGGCCTTACTATCTCTGTTGACTCAGATAAAGAAAAAAAATCACAAACTTCTCTTCAAATTAGTTTATAGAGAGCAAATTCTTTCAAATACTTTATCAGCTGAAATAAGTTACCAAATATCTTAAATTTTAAAGTAGCTGTTAAAACTAGACAAATTTTTAAAAACTAGACAAATTAAAAATAATTAAATTATGAATTTGTGAATTAAAGGGCATGTCAGAAATTAAGTCCTTAGAGAAAATAAATATTTCTGAGAAATTCACGGTCAAAGAAAAAAAGTACTTCATTTTATCTCAAAAATACAAAATTTGGGGGACTCCTGGGTGGCTCAGTTGTTAAGTGTCTGCCTTTGGCTCAGGTCATGATCCCGGGGTCTTGGGATCGAGCCCTGCATTGGGCTCCCTGTTCCACGAGAAGCCTGCTTCTGCCTCTCCCACTCCCTCTCCTTGTGTTCCCTCTCTTTGCTGTGTCTCTCTCTGTTAAATAAAAAAAATCTTTTAAAAAAAGTTCAAAATTTTTATATTTAAATTAATTGTACTCCTATACTTTATTTTCAGGATGATGCCAACAATGATCCACAGTGGTCTGAGGAACAGCTAATTGCTGCAAAATTTTGCTTTGCTGGACTTGTTATAGGCCAGACTGAAGTGGATATCATGAGTCATGCTACACAGGCTATTTTTGAAATATTGGAGAAATCCTGGTTGCCGCAGAACTGTACATTGGTTGATATGAAGGTACAAATAAAATACAGATTTGAGGGGGGTGGGAGGTTGGGGTACCAGGTGGTGGGTATTATAGAGGGCACAGCTTGCATGGAGCACTGGGTGTGGTGAAAAAATAATGAATACTGTTTTTCTGAAAATAAATAAATTGGAAAAAAAATAAATAAAATACAGATTTGAGAGTAAAGATTATAACTGAAAAATGTCTTCAGTTGTAGAGTTTTGAAAACTTTTCTTTGGTGATACACTATTTCTAGATTGAATTTGGTGTTGATATAACCACCAAAGAGATTGTTCTTGCTGATGTTATTGATAATGATTCCTGGAGACTCTGGCCATCAGGAGATCGAAGCCAACAGAAAGATAAACAGGTAATCCTTCAGGATTTTTTTTTATCCTTTGCCTGATCAGGCAAGATAGGGGTGACTAGGAAGATGGGAGGAAAAGAAAAGGCAACTGTTATTACATATGATAAGAACCAAGTTGATTGCTATTTACTTCTAAAGATAAATATCTCTTACATTTCCTATATCCTGAAAAAAAATAATAGGAATAATACTTTGCATTTACAGAACAGATAACTCATTTATTATGACTGTCACACAGAACAAGTGTCATCCTTATTGGGACAATTGAAAATTAAGGTGCTAGAGGATGGGTCTTCATAATTACAAGAATAAGGGTCAATCTGGATCCAAGTGTTCTGGATATTACCAGGTTCCATTTCTGCTCTGTTCTATGAAAAATAAAATTAGGACAGTTGCTCTCTAAATACACAAGAATTGTCAGGGCAGTTAGTCCTAGTTACTAGTGTAGAAAACACTTAACCTTAAATGAAAATGCAGGTGTACTTCACTGTCAGAACTTCCTCTACTCTAATTCAGGAAATGAATTTATAGGTTCAGATCCATTTTCAGACATATTCCTTGCTATGCAGGCTTTTTGTAGTCTAACCCAAACTCAGAAATCAAATAAGTTCATTTAGCAAGAGTATTACTAGTAGGATATCTGTATTCTAAACTTTCTATCTTATTTTCTAGTCATATCGTGACCTAAAGGAAGTAACTCCCGAAGGGCTCCAGATGGTGAAGAAAAATTTTGAGTGGGTTGCAGAAAGAGTGGAGGTAAAACTTTTGTAGTAAACCCATGCTGTTCTGTGTTTTTCTCCAAGAAAATCTGCTTCAAAAAGGACAATAGGGGCATCTGGGTGGCTCAGTCAGTTGAGCATCTGACTCTTGATTTCAGCCCGAGTCATGATCTCAGGATCTCAAGGTCATGGAGTCAAAACCTACATCGGGCTCTCTCTGTTCAGTGCAGGGTCTGCTTCAGATTCTTTCTCCCTCCCCCTGCTTGCATGTGCCCTCTAAATAAATAAATAAAATCTTTAAAAAAAATAAAAATGAGAAGGTGCAGGTTTTTTTCCCCCAGTTATTTCAGAGAGTGTGTGTGTGCGCACATGCATCCATGTGCGTGGAGGGAGAGCCAGAGGGAGAGAATCGTGAAGCAGACGCCCCCCGAGCAGAGGGCCTGACATAGGGACCGTAAGATCAGGACGTGAGCTAAAATGGAGTCATCCACTCAACCAGCGAAGACACCCAGGTGTCCTTTTCCCCAGCGGTTTAAAAAAAAAAAAAAGGAACACCCTTAAGAAATGTGCCACCTGAACTATCCTCAGTGACATACTGAAACCCCCTGTTGTTAAACTGGCCAGTACACTCCCAGATTCTAATGGGGAGACCTAGAGTCCTTGTCTCCTCCCTGCCCTTACATTTCCTACCCACCTCTCCACCGCTGCTCAGCTACTCAGAGTTGTATTAGCATGGGCTCCATAAGTAGAGTTCAGAATTAGAACTCCATGTGCCATTAAAATGTCACTTTAAGATTTATGGTATGGTATTGTCAGGGTGCCTGGGTGGCTCAGTCATGACGTAAAGCATCCAACTCGATTCTTGCTCAGGTCATGAGGTCATGGTCCTGGGATCAAGCCCTGTGCAGGCTCTGCACTCCGCGGCGATTATGCTTGAGATTCCCTTTCCCTCTGCCCTTCCGCCTGCTCCCCTGCGTGCTCTCCCTCCCTCTCAAATAAATCTTTTAGATTTATAGTATTATTACTATAATTCCATGAAAATTGAATGGGATTTGTGGTTATGCATGGGTCATAGCCAGTTTTCAAAACCTCATTTCCTTGGAAACATGTATTTTCAATTCTAAGCAACTAACTTAAAGAAGGTTTATAATATGATATCTTTATTTTGGCTGATTATGCCTTAAAACCTCCATTAAACACAATGGACTAAAATCTTAGGATGAAATATTTTATATTATAGCTTCATGAGTATTAATTAGAAGGGTTGAGCATTTATCTTTCCTTTATATCATAATAATAAGTATAACTTACCTGATTAAAATTCTTATTACTCTTTAGGTCTTAATTATGAAGACTGCTTCCATTTCCGTAAAGAGGTTATTTTGAAAAATTAATTATCATTTTGTCCTTTTTGTCTCTGTCTTGACTTTGGACTATTAAGAAAGAAAATATTCTGTCCAGTTATAATTTTACTCTATTATAGCTCTGTAAACTGATTATTCTTATGGTACTCAATTCTGTATTTGACGATTTTTCCTGTTTTCTTTTGCATATCCATGTTTTTCTTTTCTAGTTGCTTCTGAAATCAGAAAGTCAGTGCAGAGTTGTAGTATTGATGGGCTCAACTTCTGATCTCAGTCACTGTGAAAAAATAAAGAAGGCTTGTGGAAATTTTGGCATTCCATGTGAACTTCGGGTAACATCTGCCCATAAAGGGCCAGATGAAACTCTGAGGATTAAAGCAGAATATGAAGGTAAATATCACATAACTAGAGTATTTCAGGATTTGCCAAAAAATTTTATGTTTGGACTAATAATGCTGAAAAAGAATTTGCCACAGTTCCAAAGTTCATTATACTTGCTTCCAAAGAGTGTAAGATGCTCTAGGCACTTAGAATGCCTCAGGGAAAAAGAATTGAAAATGCAGCATGTGTACACATGAAAATAATGCAGTGTTGTGTGTTGATGGCATTCAAGTTTTTTTAAAAAATGTTAAGAATGAATAAATAAAAGAGTAGAGGCCCCCACCCGCCAAAAGAAAGCGAAACAGGGAAGGGAAATAAAGGCTAGAATGAGTCTTTATCTAATAAGAAGCCCCTGGAGTATTGTTTCTAATATGCTCCAACAGAAGATAGGCCCCACATCAATTTGGGAGGTCTGAGGTTGAAGCAGAAATCCTTTCAAGTATTTTTAGTGGTCAGCCTTTTCTAAGAGGTGGGTAGTTGAATGTGAAATTAAGGAATAATTTTAGAATTGGGTATTTAAAAGAAATGTCTTGATGGGATAGTATTGATCTAAAATAACAGAGTCCTGGGAACAACCAAATGTTTCTCAACTGGGGAAAATGTTATCTGAGTTTTCGTTCTAAAGGTAGTTGTTAATAGGAGCATAATTATTTAGGCTTGAGGCGGGGTTTTGAGGGGCTAGGGAACTGGGATAAGTTCCTAGACCTGTTTGTTAAAGTTATGAAAGCCTGTCTTTATCCAGAAAAGTGCAAATACATAAAATATTGGATTCCAGGTTAGAAATCTCTATGGTAAGAAACAAAGGAATAACTTAAAATTTTACCAAAGAATGAAATGTTTAAGAGATGTGTTAGAAAACATATTGAAGGGTCTTAAATATTTAGGTACTGTATTATTGAATTGACCTTTCTTCATTGATAATGTGCCCCTGAACCTCTAGTCTCCATTAACAAGGTCTCCCTATACCCTGTGGGTTGAAGGACCCCAGGACAGACACTGGTTCAAGTAGTGTCATTCTTTGTTTCAGTGAGCCCAAGCACATCCTTTTAAGTAGGGCCTTTGAGCCATTCCCTCACTAATACTCTTGTATCCTCTTTATACTATAGGTCTCAAACATGGCCAAAGTTATTTTTGCTACTTTGTTACTTAAGATACAATAAGTGGTGAAGTGAAATATATATTGAATATATATGCAATAATTGTGTCTTATTTATGCTTTTTCTGGAGACTACTAATAAAGGAACTGAAGGAGTTAAGACACATAGGCATTTTGTTTTAACCTATCTTAAAATCTACTTTCAATTCAATTATAAATGTGTTATTTCCCTAGGGGATGGCATTCCTACTGTATTTGTGGCAGTGGCAGGCAGAAGCAATGGTTTAGGACCAGTGATGTCTGGTAACACCGCATACCCAGTTGTCAGCTGCCCTCCACTCACTCCAGACTGGGGAGCTCAGGATGTGTGGTCTTCTCTTCGACTACCCAGTGGTAAGATACATGAATTTTATTTTATTCTATTTTTTTAAACATTTTTATTTATTTGAGAGAGAGAGAGCATATAAGCTGGGGCCAGGGAGGGTCAGAGGGAGAGGGAGAAGCAGACTCCCTGCTAAGCAGGAAGCCCAATGCAGGGCTCAATCCCAGGACCCTGAGATCATGACCTGAGCCAAACACAGACCCTTAACCAGCGAGCCACCCAGGTGCCCCGGGATACATGAATTTTTAAAAATTGTTTATTAAAAGGGCACCTGAGTGGCTCAGTTGGTTTAACATCCAACTCTTGATTTCGGCTAAAGTTATGATCTCAAGGTTGTGAGATCAGACTCCATATTGGGCTCCGTGAAGAACGTAGAGCCTGCTTGGGATTCTCTTTCTCCCTTGCTTCTCCTCCCCCACCCCCCGCCCACACACGGGCTGGCTTTCTCTCTTCCAAAAAAAAAAAAACTTACTGAAAAATTTCAAACATGCACAATAGTAGAGAGAGTAGCATGAAATCTTATGTACCTGTTATTCAGCTTCAACATTTAATATCTTATTATATCTGTAGCCCTTTCTGCTGGATTATTTTCAAGCACATAGCATTTTACACTTAAACATGCTTCTCTAAGCAATAAGAACTCTAGGTTTTATTATTTTTTAAAGATTTTATTTATTTTTCGAGAGAGAGCACACAAGGAGGTAGAGCGGCAGGCAGAGCAGGCAGAGGGAGAAGCAGGTTCCCTGCTGAATAAGGAGCCCTAGGTGGGATCCCCGGATCATGACCTCAGCCCAAGGCAGACACTTAACAAACTGAACCACCCAGGAGTGCCATAACTCTAGTTTTTAAATCATAATCATGGGGCATCTGGGTGGCTCAGTCAGTTAAGCAGCTGCCTTTGGCTCATGGCTCAGGTCATGATCCCGGGGTCCTGGGATTGCCCTCCCGCCCCCCCCCCCCCGCCTGCTTCTCCCTCTCACTCTGCTGTTTCCCCAACTTGTGTACTCTCACTTATGCTCTCGCTCATTGTCTCAAATAAACTCTGTAAAAAGAAATCATAATCAGGATAGCATACTCACACTTAAGAAAAATTAATGGTAATTTTTTTAAAATCATCTAATTTTCAGTCAGTGTTCAAGCTTTCCTGATCATCTCATTTGCTTTTACAGTTGATTTGTTCAAATCAAAATGTAACACAGTCCTTACATTGCATTTAGTTGTGCTCTCTCTCCCAAGTCTCTTTTAATCCTCCTTTTTTCACTTTCATTTGTCCTGTAGAATTTTCCACATTTTGGATTTGGCTAATTACATTCCTGGATGATGTTTAACATGGTCTTCTATATTTTTTATAAACTGCTGGTGAAATCTGTAGATAAATCAAGTCCAGATTTGGGGCCCCCCTCCCAAGAATACATCATTCATGGTTTTGAGTTTTTTAAAGTAAATGTTATTATGTTATTTCTGTAAAGGAAATGAAATTTTATTTCTATAAATTAGGGGACAGAATAAATAACATACAAGAAATCTTCTCAATTGAGCATTATCTCATAGAATAACAGTATTGTGGTAGGCGCATCGTAGTCCAAGATAATAATCTGATCGTCCAGTCCTGAAAATCCATGTTGTTTCAGTTAGAGTTGATTGCTTCTTAAATGCCAAACTTTTTTATTTTATTGTAAATCTGCTCTTGGGATGTGTCAAAAATGTTAAGAACTTGAGCCTTCCCGTCTGTTCAAATATGGACTGGCTTCTCTCTAGGCCTGCTGTACTGTCATTATCTCAGAATTTCTCTTAACCATCATCCTGGACATGCATTTTGCCCTTCTCTAGTCTTAGATCTCCTGTTTCCTAGGTCCCATGTCTTCACCTTTCTTGGTTTACTCCTTAATTTGTTGGAGAGCATTCTTAGTGAACTTCCTGAGGAAGGGCTACAGATGGTAAACTTTTTGGGACCTCATACGTCTAAAACGTTTCCATCATAGCCTCACACTCAATAATTTGGGAATGGAATTCTAGATTGAAAATTACTTTCCTTCAGAAATGCATCTTGAAGGCATTACTCTATTGTCTTCCAACTTCCAGAGTTACTGAAAACTGCAGTGCCTTTTTACCATTCTGATCCTAGGTCATTTGTGAATTTTATTTTTTTCTGGAAACTTCTAGGATCTTTTTCTACCTGTGTTTCTTAAATTTCACAGAAATGTGTCTTGATGATTATTTTCATCTTGGGCTTTCGGTGGGCTGGTTAAACCTGGAACTCTGATTCTTTAGTCCTGAGAAATTTTCTTCAGTTACTTAATACTTTCCTTCCTCCTCCACTTTCTTTTCTCATTTTTTGGATTTACTATTAAAATAGGAGCTTTGGGGCACCTGGGTGGCTCAGTGGGTTAAGCCTCTGCCTTCAGCTCAGGTCATGATCTCAGATCCTGGGATCGAGCCCCACATCAGGTTCTCTGCTCGGCGGGGAGCCTGCTTCCCTCTCTCTCTCTGCCTACTTGTGATCTCTCTTTGTCAAATAAATAAATAAAATCTTTAAAAAAAAATAAAAATAAAAATAGGAGCTTTGTGTTTCTTTTCTCTTTCTCACTGCTATACTCTGGAACATTTCTCCAACCCTTCTATTGAGTTTTTCATTCCAGTTATGGCATATTGAACTTTTAAGAGCTCTTTTTTTCTTCTATGGTCTTCCCATCACCCCCCATCCTTTTCTTGTTTAATTGTTGCAATAATATCTTTTATCTCTCTGAAATTATAGTTTTTCTTTCATATTAGCTCCTTTTCTCACCTGTCTGGTGTCTGGTAATCCTTGGCTGTCTGTTCTTAAGAGTGAGGCACTATAAAAAACCAGTTGCAAGGTCTGTGCAAGTGGATGGGACTTGTCAGAAGGGGGCTCCATGGCACCTGGGTGACTCAGTTGCCTAAGTATCAGACTCTTGGTTTTGGCCTGGGTCAAGATCTCAGGATGGTGGGTTTGAGTCCCTTGTCAGGTTCTGTGCTCAGTAGGGAGTCTGCTTGAGATTCTCTGTCTCTGACCCCTTCCTCTCTAATATGCCCCTCTCTCTCTCTAAAAAAAAATGAATCTTTACCCCCCCCCAATAAAAAAGCTCCACTGTTGGGTGATCTGGTAGAGTCGATCTTTGAATAACGCCTTACATGAATGTCATTTGATCTTTTCTCATGTGTGACTAGAATTATCTAGAGAATCTTTCTAGTCTCAGTCTCCTGACTGAGAAATAAACCTGACTGCCAGCATTCTGGAATCTGGTAATCTTAATACTTGTGTAAACTTCACCTCCTGTTTTCGTTGCGGCATTGCTGGTCTCAGCTATGCCTTGTACCCTCCAGTCCACAGAAGTCTGGACTAAAACCTGTTTTTCCCTTCATAAGAATTTATGACTGTGCTATGGTGCAGAAGGGGCAATTCCTCAGGTACATAGAGTGGAGCAGGAGATTTGATAGCTTAACTGCTTCTTGACTTTAAAACCAGTCCCCCCCCCTTTTTTAGCTGCATTTTCACCCCCATGTCTCCCTTCAAAAGTATAGGGGAGGGGAGCCTGGGTGGCTCAGTGGGTTAAAGCCTCTGCCTTTGGCTCAGGTCATGATCTCAGGGTCCTGGGATTGAGCCCCACATTGGGCTCTCTGCTCAGCGGGGAGCCTGCTTCTTCCTCTCTCTGCTTGCCTCTTTGCCTACTTGTGATCTCTGTCTGTTCAAATAAATAAATAAAATCTTAAGAAAAAAAAAAGTATAAGGGCCACTGATTGCCCAAACCTTTACATGGATTTTTTTTTTTAAGATTTTATTTATTTATTTGTCAGAGAGAGAGAGGGAGAGAGAGAGAGAGCGACAGGCAGGCAGAGTGGCAGGGAGAGGCAGGCTTCCTGCCAAGCTAGGAGCCCGATGTGGGACTCGATCCCAGGACACTGGGATCATGACCTGAGCCGAAGGCAGCTGCTTAACCAACTGAGCCACCCAGGTGTCCCTTTACATGGCTTTTTTAACGTTGGTCACATTGCTTCTCCTGCTTCCAGTTTAGGATAAAATTTTCTTGGTCTACTTAGTTACCACTCCATTTCCTTTTCAGCTGACAAAAAGTAATCACTCTTCTCTCTTTGTTCTTACATGTTTGTGTCTATTTTCTTTATTCCCTTTACTCTTGTTTTTATTTTTATTTTTTAAAGCTTTGGCAGATATCTTTAACTTAAGTATAGAAAAAAATAGGATACCATTAATAAAAATATATTTTACAGTTGAGCATATTTGATTTTTACTCAGTAAGCGTCCTGAACAAACGTAACATTCAGCTACTTAATGCTATCTTTATATAGTTCCAGGGATACACCTTGTGATTAATCCATCTTTAACTGGATCTTTAGCTGGACATCTGATTGTATCAACTTCTCTAGTTAAAAATTTATTATGGCTATAAACGAAAGTATAAATTTATGCCACAGGAATAGTATAGGTATTATCAGTGGAGTTTAGGAAAGGGAGAATGTAATGAGGAAAAATTTGGCAGTTTTTAATCTAGTACTGTCCAAGGAGAGAGAGGGAACCTGGGAGATTTGTACATTCCAATCACTAGAATTGGGGATAATCTTTTGAGGAAAAGTTTTATAGTGGCCTTTATAAAGTCCTGAACTCTGTTTGTCTTTTTTTTATGGCATGCTCACTAGATAACCTAATTTTTTGCTAATTAAGCTTTCCTGATGTTAGAAGGGGAATCCTGAGCAGTGTAGGCACAGGTATTTCAGTTACTAGATAGAACCCTGTACCTAGAATATTACTGCTAACAGTTGACATTCATCAGCTGTTTCATTCATCAAGTACTTACTATGTATAAGGCACTGCTCCAAGTACTTTATCTATATTAACTTGTTGAATACTCCCATCTTAATAGATAAGGACACTAAGTTAATATTAAGTACCTTGACCAATATCACACAGTATGTGAGGGAGCTACATAAATTGATTTATTAATATAAACTAGTAAATTTGCCTTGTATACTTGATTCTTACTGGAGGTAGTGGGAATCAAAGAGCCTGGTGAATTCCAAGTTCATTGGGGAAATGGAGCTTTTGGATCTGTAAGCTAGGAGTACTTCACTCAAGTGACACAGGTATAATAGTACCAGTCCATAATAGAAAGTCTGCCCGAGTAAACGTGTGGCCCCCAAGGAAGTTACTTTCTTAGGTGCTATTAATATTGAATTTACTTAGAACCTGATACTTTGTAAAATTACTCTTTGCTTTTAACGTTTTTACTGCTTAAAGATGTTAGAATAGTTAAAGTGCAAAGACAAAAGTAGTGGCTAGAAAATTATAAAAAAAAACAAAAATACATACCTCAAGTTTATCCAAGAATAGGTGCTTCTGTCTACTTGATTCTTGTTTTATTTCTATTGCCTTTCATTAATGATTTAAAGGTTTACAGTATATGAAAAGAACTTCAAAAAAGCTGAATTTCTTTGCAGATCAATTCAGTGCAAAAAAGTGATAGATGGGGCGCCTGGCTGGCTCAGTCATTAAGCCTCTGCCTTTGGCTCCACTTATGATCCCAGGGTCCTGGCATCGGGTTCCACATAGGGCTCCCTGCTTGGCAAATCTGCTCCTCTCTCTCCCTCTGCATGCTGCTCCCCCTTCTATGCGTGCTTGCTCGCGTGCGCTTTCTGTCAAATAAATAAATAAAACCTTTAAAAAAAAAATAGTGATAGCTGTATATAAGATACGGGTTCGTGGTAGAGAATATTACTTAGTGCTCTTAATAATCACTTTACCACTCCAGTAGTAGAGATGGAACTCCTTTTGCAGATCCTTAGACAAGGATGATACAGTAGCTTTTTACTGTTTTTGATTAGCAGGACTTTTCTGAGCATAAAATAGTTTACTAGGGGCCCCTGGCTGGCTCAGGTGGTAGAGTATGGGACCCTTGATCTGAGGGCCCCATGTTGAGTGTAGAGTTTTTTTGTTTTTTTTTTTTGTTTTGTTTTGTTTTTAAGTTTACTTTAAAAAGTTTACTAAGTGCTCTTTTCATTATTAATTAACAGGTTAATATTCTGTCTTTTCCTTTCTGAACCAATAGGTCTTGGCTGTTCAACCATACTTTCTCCAGAAGGATCAGCTCAGTTTGCTGCTCAGATATTTGGATTAAACAACCATTTGGTATGGGCTAAACTGCGAGCAAGTATATTGAACACATGGATTTCCTTGAAGCAGGCTGACAAGAAAATCCGAGAGGGCAATTTGTAAAACATCATTGCTTTTTTTTTTTTTTTAAAGAAAAACTTTACATTTCTTGTTTAGTTTCAGAAAAAGATCAAGGTGAAGGTTTTTAAATCAAAACAATAAAATTTACTAGTGAATAAGTGCTTCTCTAGATTGATGGATCAGTAGACTCTATGGACATATTAATATTTCTTTATAGGAAGTGAAATTACTATAAGGACACTTTTAAAATCTCTTAGCTACTGTATGGTCACAAGTAGATAACAAATACATTTCTCAATTGCTAATAATGTCCTATTATAGAGCTCTAAACTACTATTTGACCATCTGTATCTCAACCTGTAAGTTTTAAAAAGTTAAAGTGTTTATATCTTAGAGTGATAAGAGCAATATAGTCCTCTTTTACATTATGATCTTTACAAAATCCTAAGGGTGTGGTGTTTTATTTGCAGTCAGTATCTCAAAATAGATGTGTATTTATCCCCACCTATAGACCAAGATGCTGTTTTGTTCTGCTTTTATTTGTTTGTTTAGAGTTGATATGGGTGTTGGGAGTAGGGAAGACACATGAAATAGGATGAAGGGATACTGTGGAAACCATAAATAGGGGCCTTTTCCGAGAGCTTCTCTGATGGATGTCAGGGCAATTTCCCACAGAGAAAAAGAAGGTAGAGTCATCTTTGTCATTCCAGATGAAAGAATTGGTAAATCTTACTTAGCTATAATAGGTACCTCTGTGGATCATAAAATTCTTTTAATTCTGATAATACATGTTTTAGCCAAACTAACAGTCCTCAGCCTACCACAATTTTCCAAAATTGGAATCTCCTAGTTGATAACCATACTAGTTTCTTTCTTATAACAGCGTAAGTGTGGGCAGGGTACCCAGTAAGATTCACCTCTAAAAGAGCGATTGTTACCAAGAGGTGTTAATAGTTCATCATCAATCTATAAATCATGTTTGGAAATCACTGTTAGAGTATGCAGACCTGAGGGTTTTTTTTATAGATCACTAAACTTTAATCTGAATGTCTATGAACCCCTTAAACTACCATGTAGAATTTTATGTATGTGTTCGCTTTTGTGGAAAGGGGGCAATCATGGTCTTTATCCAAGGGATTAAAAATGTTAAGAATCTCTGCTGTAGGGATGCCTGGGTGGTTCAGTTGGTTAAGTGTCTGCCTTCAGCTCAGGCAGTGATCCCAGCGTCCTGGCATTGAGTCCTGTATCAGGCTCCTTGCTCAGTAAGGACACTGTTCTCTCTTGGCCTGCTGCTCCCCCTGCTTGTGCTCACTCTGCCTCTTTTTCTCTGACAAATAAATAAAATCTTAAAAAAAAAAAAAAAAAAAAAAAGCCACTGTGGTTGTGTGAAAAAAAATCTCTGCTGTAGATGAAATTTTTGACAAGATCCTTGCCACTGTCTTACACTGTCCACACCTTTTCACCTTCCTCTGAACTGTTAACAAGCTACTACCTCTTTTATTACTTCTTTTACCTCATCTCGTGGGGCTGGGTATGATTGTTCTAACCATTTGTTTCTTGGACTAGACACCAAGATATTCCAGCCTTAATACTGGTATTTTTCTTATATTATCCTTTCCCTTTAAGTACTGATGTTTCTTCTGTTGAGTCTCTACATTACTTAGAAGTAATCGTTGGAGTAACTCCTTTAGCTAAAACTAGCGTTACGGACTCCTAAGTCTGTGTTTGTAGACTGGTATTTTGTTTGTTTTTTGTTTTTTTGTTTTTTTTTTAAAGATTTTATTTATCCATTTGACAGAGATCACAAGTAGGCAGAGAGGCAGGTAGAGAGAGAAGGAGGAGGAAGCAGGCTCCCTGCTGAGCGGAGAGCCCGATGCGGGACTCGATCCCAGGACCCTGAGATCATGACCTGAGCCGAAGGCAGCGGCTTAACCCACTGAGCCACCCAGGCGCCCCTATAGACTGGTATTTTGAACTGTACATTTCTCTCTGTTTGAATGCTCCAAACTTACTTCATCTGCCATCCAGCCTGTTAACTGGCTATATACTCTGTCCCAAACCAGAAGTGTTATTTCATCCTAATGTTTCTCTCTGACATCTCACATCTCACTTACTACAGAGTTCTGAATTTATGCAGTTTACCCATCCTCTGTACAAAAGCCTCAAGTGGGGGTCAAATTCTACATTATTGGGCCGATCTAGGTGGTCTGCATTTTCAACATTTTGAAGTTGTCCAGGGACATACAACACATAAACTGTTAACATCTCTTTTGCAACATAGACCGCTTTGGAGATATGAATGCCCTTGACACTCTCCCTAGAGAATTGCACTCAAAATTTACTAACAGATTCCATTAGTTTCTGCATTCCCTTGAAGCCTATCCATGGTTTGTAGTTTAAGAATCATTGGTGCAGGGGCGCCTGGGTGGCTCAGTGGGTTAAAGCCTTTGCCTTCGGCTCAGGTCTTGATCGCAGGCTCCTGGGATTGAGATCTGCATCGGGCTCTCTGCTCAGTGGGAAGCCTGCTTCTCTTCTCTCTCTCTGCCTACGTGTGTCTGTCAAATAAAATAAATAAAATCTTTTTTTTAAAAAAAAAAAAAGGGCGCCTGGGTGGCTCAGTGGGTTAAAGCCTCTGCCTTCGGCTTGGGTCATGATCCCAGGGTCCTGGGATTGAGCCCCACATCGGGCTGTCTGCTCCAGGGAGAGCCTGCTTCCTCCTCTCTCTCTCTCTGCCTGCCTCTCTGCCTACTTGTGATCTCTGTCAAATAAATAAATAAAATATTAAAAAAAAAAAAAAGAATCATTGGTGCAACCCATCAAGCGAACATGATTTCCTTATAATTTTTGGACCATCACTTATCTGTACTTTTAACCTTTTTTTTTTTTCCTTAATTTTACTTTTAGTTTATAAATTCTAGTTAGTTCACATGGAGTGCACTATTGGTTTTGGGAGCAGAATTCAGTCATTCATTACTTAAATATGACACCCAGTGCACAAGATAACAAGTGTCCTTCGTAATACCTATCACCCATTTAGCCCATCCCTAACCCAGGTCCTCCATCAACCTTCAGTTTTTTCTCTGTCCTTAAGAGTTACGGTTTTTCCCTCTTCCCACCCCCTCATATGTTCATCTGTTTTGTTTCTTAAATCTCACATGAGTGAAATCATACAGTATTTGTCTTTCTCTGACTGGTTTTGCTTAGCATGATACACTCTAGCTCCAGGTCACTGCAAATGGCAAGACTTCATCCTTTTGATGACTGAGTAATATTCCATTGTATATACATACCACATCTTTATTCAATGTACTTTTTAGTTCTTAAACTATTAGTATTTATTCTGTCATTAAAATCTGTTACTAGAGCTTCATCTTCACTCTCTCCATGAAACCTTCCCAAATCCCTTTTTCTTTGTTGGATTGGAAGCTGCAAGAGAGGAGAATAATCTTACACTTTATTTCCTCACATTGCCTTTTGCTTTGGTGTGCTATGCCTAGCAATCTGCTAGACATGGGAGAATTGTAGAAATTACTGCTTTATTCTCTTACATTAGTTCACAAGAAAATTAAAAATAGATGATTTTAACATCTTTTAAAGTTTGGTTTTGTGGCCTCTGAATAGTCATTGGCTGCAATTTTAGCTCTTCTTTACCTGCAAAAATTCCACCTGCTTTGGTGTAGTACATGAGAAATTTCAAAACACATTTAGACTAGTAGATAGGACTGACCATTTCAATGGTCATTATCAATTTCATTATTAGTTTTTTAGAGTATGTATATCCTCAGGGTAGTTTCATTAATACTAGAGAAAATACTTGTTTGAAAGTATTTTAACTGTTAGATTAATTTATGCAAACCTATCTGGTTTGCCATCTTTGGGTGATTATACTTTCTTTGGGCTTGTAGGTGAACATAAAAAGGAAGAAACATTTGTCCCAGGTAATACAGTACCATACTTTGTATCATAAAGGCATGCTTACAGTTGCTGTTGCTTTCAAGCCTTCTGAAATGTAAACACTGCAGCCAAATAAAAGACAAAGATAAGTTGTGTGAACCTTTATTCATTCATCTATTCATGAAATAACATGTTTTGCCTGGTTATTCTAGGCCCTAGGAAAGCAGCACTGAACAGAAACAAGGCCCCCTCTGTCACAAAAATCTTACTGGGGCTAACAAACCATAAAAGATGTCTTAAAAGTATAAAAGATGTCATAAAAGTTTAAGTGCATATGGAGAATAACTAACATGATAGGACAGTGCTGGGGATGAGAAAGGTTTTTGCAAAGAATAGAGCAATGATGTAAAAGCAAGCCATGCAAAAATGTGGCAAAGTACACAGACTAGGTGCGGGAAGGAAAACAGCTCTGCCTTTTTGAGGTTCTCAAAACATGCCACTATTATTGGAGCTCTGGTGAGCAAAGGTAAGAATGGAAGATGATGTAAGCAAAGGCTAGATCACTTAGGACCTACAGGCCACACTGAAGCGTGAAAGAAAGAAAAACCACTGGAAAGTTTGAGTAGGAGCACGACATGACCTATTTAACATGTTTTTAAAGTTCTCTGGCTATTGTGTAGACAAGGAGATTGGTTAAGGATCTATTACAAGTCCAGGTGGAGGATGATGTGACCTTCAGTAAATTACTTTTTTTTTTTAATGCCTCTACTTCCAAGTGTAAAATAAAACTAATAATACTCCCTCATACTGTTACGAGAATTAAATGAGTCAACATATGTAAAGTATATCCTGACACATGAATATGTTATGTAATATCCCATTTGGTAAACTGTAGAAGATGGTATGAGTGGAACTGATTTGCCATGAAAATCACCTTGAATTTAATATTCTCTTCAGTTGATTTCATTTCTAAACAGGAAAAAAGGACAGAAAATCATCATAATATGGCTTATCCACACATCTTCAGCCCAGCAGTTCTTGGGAAGCCAGAGTGAATTTTTTTTTTTAATTTTATTTATTTATTTGACAGAGCACAAAGGTGGTATACCAGGCAGAGGGAGAGGAAGAAGCAGGCTCCCTGCTGAGTAAGGAGCCTGACACGGGCTTAATCCCAGGACCCTGGGATCATGACTTGAGCTGAAGGCAGTTGCTTAACCAACTGAGCCACCCAGGTGCCCCAGGAATGAAAATATTTAATGATGTTTTTTGCACCATCCCCATGACCTCAAAATACTTGGCATGAGTTGTTCACTTAGCATTGTGGTACAGTGAAAACAGCAGTAGAATGGAAACGAAAAGATTTCACTGGGCACATTACTGTGAGCTTCATTTGTAAGGTATAACTAAATATGTTTTCTGCCTGCTTCACAGAGTGGATAAAATGACAAGATACTGTACACGGAAGCTTCTCAGAAATCAAAAGTAGCTAAATCCATGGTGCAAAAAAGTAAGGATTTGAGTACCAATTATGTGCAAGATCCTGGGGATGCAGCAATGAACGAGATCCAATTTCTGCCCTCAATGAATTTTGGAGTCTTTCAGGGGCAGACAATTTCAAAACACTACATTGTCTTAATATGGAGTAATGGTCAGGGATTCTGAGTACACAAAGAAGGGTGGAATTTAAAGGACAAATATATATTGTGAATGAATGTACTCTATGTATACAGAGTTGTCTTATCTTTTTAATTGTATCCCTAGCCACCAATATATTCCATATGCCAGCACAAAGTATTTAGTAAATATTTGTTGAGTGAATAAATGTGCAAAATCCCATAGGTATAGCGACAAGGAACCACACATAAATGTCAAAGGAGTATTACATGCAAGGGGACTAGGGAGTGAGTAACAGAAGACCTATGTGGGTTGGGGAGATAGAAAGTAGAGGCCAGGGGCACCAGGGTGGCTCAGTGGGTTAAAGCCTCTGCCTTTGGCTAAGGTCATTGATCCCAGGGTTCTGGGATCGAGCTCTGTGTTGGGCTCTCTGCTCAGCCGGGAGCCCACTTCCTCCTCTCTCTGTTTCTCTGCAATTTGTGATCTCTGTCTGTCAAATAAATAAATAAAAATCTTTAAAAAAAAAAAAAACAGTAGAGGCCAAGCCACAAAGGGTGTTACATGATAGGCTTTTAGATATCTTGAGGGTAGAAGAATGGCATCAGATAAACTATTTGTTTTAAAGATTTTATTTATTTATTTGACAGAGATATAAAGCACAAGTAGGCAGAGCAGCAGGAAGAGAGAGAGGGAGAAGCAGACTCTTCACTAAGCAGGGAGCCCGATGTGGGACTCAATCCCAGGACCCTGGGATCATAACCTGAGCCTAAGGCAGCCGCTTAACCAACAGCCACCCAGGCGCCCCCAGATAAATTCTTTAAAAGACCACTCAGGAAGACTCGTCTCAAAAATGGCAGATTAAAAAAAAAAAAAAAGCAGATAAAATCCATATACTTATATCCTGTTTGCAACAAAACCTGATGAAAATGACATAAGCAATACAACCATAGGAGTCCATACCAGAATTCTGAGGAATTTTTGGAAGCTACATACAGTATGGGATCAAGCCTGAAGCAGAAACTAAAACTGAATTTTTATAAAGTCAGTCTTCTGAGAACAGAATAACCACTAAGGTTGTGGTTTTTAACCTCGGGTGGGGTGGGGCTGTTGCATAAAAAACACCTTTGAAGAATCCAGTGAAAACTATAGAACTGTTCCTCAGAAAAAATTACACATTTTGAGTATATCAGATGTCATCTGAACTTCCTTGCCCTACTGAAATCTGGGCATAATTAGCTTAAAATCTCTGACAGTTCCACAATGAAAGTTCACAACTCTTTCCATGATTTTTACTAATTCACGGAGATTATTTTCTCCTGAGATAGAGTTCATTAGACCAGCAGTGCTTTACATTATACTATATTGATTAGACATGAAATGTACCAGGTACCACTGGACACAACTAGGAGCTGGACATACTTTCTACCCTGAAGGAACTCAGATTAGGGAAGAAATAAGCAAAAACTCCTGTTAAAAAGTTGAGTACTGGGACGCCTGGGGGGCTCAGTTGGTTAAGCGGCTGCCTTCGGCTCAGGTCATGATGTCAGGGTCCTGGGATCGAGTCCCACAACCGGCTCCTTGCTCGTTGGGGAGCCCGCTTCTCCCTCTGTCTCTGCCTACCACTCTGTCTGCCTGTGCTCGCGCGCGCTCTCTAACAAATAAATAAATAAAATATATAAAAAAAAAGTTGAGTACCAACTATGTGTCAGGCAGTGTGCTAGATCCTAAAGATACTGTGGTAAAGGTAAATGTGGTCCCTGTCCTCATGAAAATGATATCCATATAAAGAGATAGGCTTCAAACGATGAGTGCTCAGAAGTACAGAGCTATATCAGAGAATAATGGGGGAATGTTGCCTAGTTTGCAAGATCAAAGAAGTACTTTTTAAAATCTGGAAGCAGTTACGGAAATACTGAAGGATAAAAAGAATAGGATGCTGGGAAAGAGAGAGCAAGTGGAAGGAGTTAGTGGATTTTGACAGTATTTGGGTCCGCAGGGGCATTCAATAAAATGCCCTCTCGTTTTTAAGAGCACTCAACAGATAATTGGTTCCGACATTCAAATATATCTTGATATTTAAGCGCTTACAAAAACCCTAAAACTCCTATGTCTTTGTGTTGAGTGCCAGCACATACTAGGATGCATGAAGTATATGTTATCCCCAGAACACTAATAATTTTTTCCCTGTTTTACAGTCGGGAAAACTGGGACTTTGATAAGTAACTTGCTCACAAGAGTCGCAGAGCCAGCAACTGAGCCCTGGCATTCTCATCCCTTACACATCATCCTTTGGCCTTACTGACGACTGTTCCTGACCTGGAGCTCACAGCGCAGCCAAGGGGGTTTCATCAAACGTGCTTTGCACTTGTTCGTTCTTTTTGTCTTCTGTGCCTTTCCTCATATTCGCTTCTCTGCTAGAATTTTATTCAGACCCTACCCTAGGTTTTCCTAAACCGCCTTTAACGATCCTTTTCAAATACAATTCCTCTATGAAGGAATTTCTCCTGCAGCAAAGAGAAGCCGTTTCTCTCCCCACTCTCCTTCAAAGGACTCCCTAAGGTTTCTAGTTAGTACTTGTACCACCCTATAGACCTCTCATTCTCTTCCCTAGATCGTCATTCAGCTGCGTCCGCCTCGTGGGACACGGACGCTGCTTCGCCAGCTGCTGTAGCCCCAGAAACGCAGGCTGCTTTGAGCCAAAACTGTCTAGTGAACCCCCTCTCAACCCCTCCCGGGGTCCGACACCTCGTTCCTTCCTACCAGCTTCAGGTAAGCTGTTTCAATTCTTTCTATCCACGCAAATTTCTAGCGAAGACGGCTAAGATTACGATCTCCAGCACTGACTCAGGGATAGCGACGCTTCCGAATCCAAGACGCTTAGCAACCACCGGCTTCCTCCTCCGCTTGGTCACCTCCGAGATCCTCTTCCGGGGCAGAGGTCGCCCCGCCCCGCCCCTCCCCGCGTCTCCTCCAAGATGGCGAGCGGCGGCGGCGGGGGGGTTTCGGTGTCTGCGCTGTGGGGTGAAGTAAACCGTTATGGCCAGAACGGTGACTTCACGCGCGCTCTTAAGACCGTCAACAAGAGTAAGTGCTGGGGCGGGCCCAGGCCGCAGGGAGGTTGCGGCCTCCTTCCGGCGCACGCGACCACCTCGGAGCAGACACGGGGATCGGAGATCCCGCCGGCGGCGGCGCGGGGGTCCGAACACCTGGCGGGCGCGGGTTGCTGCCCCTCTGCTCCACCTCATCAGCCCTGGACCCAGGGTTGCTTAGAGCCACGTGTACTTCCCTCTTTACCCATCGCGGGGTAGCGAGGGTGGAATTTAAAGAGACCGCAACTCCATGCGCCTTTTTGAAACTGTTTTCTTACTCGACTCCTCCGTTTTTACTCCTTAATTCGCAAATATGTCACATCACCACCTTTTCTCCATCCTTT